>NC_053046.1:10010000-10636923 GCF_003473485.1 Medicago truncatula | reverse complement strand
AAACAATCAGTCTTATGAAGAAGAAAGCAGAACAAGTAGAGGAGACGGAGGCATAACCGATTCATTTGATGACGATGATTCAAGCTGTTCTTCAAGCAAAGATGCGTTTGGATCATTCTCTTCAAAGTGTTTAACAATGAAAAGGGAGGATGAACAAGGACTTGAGGAATGGGAACTCTCAGAAAGTCCGCAACATTTTCATGTCAAAGAGAAACCTTCTTATGCAATCCAACATTCAGATATTGAAGCCATGAAGGAAAATTTTTCAAAGCTCTTACTTGGTGAAGATGTTACTGGAGGAACTAAGGGCATTACTACAGCTTTGGCACTGTCTAATGCCATCACAAACTTATCAGGTATGCCTTCTTATGCCATCACAAACTTAACTATTTAAAAAGATAAATTACATCTTCAATTTATGAAGTTAACATTATATTACATCATAATAACTGTTAAAATATCTAGTCTATCAAAATTAACATGATTCGTTTCAGGTTTATCTAAGATTGTGACGTTGTTGACTACGAGTGTCTAATTTGGTGCTGAGTATTGAAACATTCTTCATAGTATAATTCAATGATCATGTAAACAAATTTATAGCAGAAGTGAACTAAAATTTATTATTTTCCACTTGAAGCTTATGATGTTTTTATGTTCAAACACCAAAAACATAAAAATCTCTCAACTAATAGAATCAATAGAATTTCACTTGCAAGAGTACATGAACAGTTTCTTATTAATTTCTATTTTTCTTTCGGTTCATTTTTTGATACCAATGTTTGTACTTATATGATAATACACAGTTACTGTTTTTGGTGAGCTATGGAAATTGGAACCGCTATCTGAAGAAAGAAAGAGCAAATGGCGAAGAGAAATGGACTGGTTACTGTCTCCTACTAACTATATGGTTGAGCTAGTTCCTGCTAAGCAAAACAATGCCAATGGTAGAATCTTTGAGGTATTTTTCATTTCAGCTAGTTAAGAAAAAGTAAACTATTTTATACATCCCTTTGCCACCAAATAAGAAAGTTTTGTTCTTGGAACAGATAATGACGCCTAAAGCTCGTGCAGACATTCACATGAATCTTCCAGCACTCCAGAAGTTGGACTGTATGCTTATCGTATGTCATCTCTTTATTCCAATCAACAGTGATCTTTAACGTTCTACTTTTTTTCTTTCAAATTTAGCTATTCTAAGAAAAGTCTTATGTCATTTGTTTTCTACATCTGTGCAATTTTGAACGAGATTTTTACTAGCAACATATTAGGCTGCTAAGTGCAACATTTTGTTTGGATTATTTGTTGACAGGATGCACTTGATTCAATGGTGAAAACAGAGTTCTGGTATGGAGAGGGAGGAAGCCGGACTGAAGGGAAAGACATGAGTGTGCGGCATAGTAAAAGATGGTGGCTTCCCTCACCTCAAGTACCAAAAACTGGGCTTTCTGATACCGAAAGAAAGAGGTTGGTTCATCAGGGGAAGGTGGTACGCCAAGTATTCAAGGCTGCCAAATCTATCAATGATAATGTGTTGCTTGAAATGCCTGTGCCAATGGTTATTAGAGATGCACTTGCAAAGGTAATAGTTTTGTAATGTTGAATAACTTCAAGCAAATAAATTCTAATGCATCGAAGGCTTTTAACCGTATACACTTGATATGTGATTTGGTTCTTGGCATTTGATTGTGTTTATGTTGCAGTCTGATGTTTAATAAATTAAATTGATCTTCATTGATATGTTGAATGTGTCTTTGTTGCAGTCTGGAAAGGCAAACCTTGGACAAGAACTGCACAAGGTTTTGACAGCTGAATCAACTTCTGGAGAAGACATGATTAAATCTCTCAATTTAAAATCTGAACATATGGCCCTTGAGACCATTAATAAATTGGAAGCTGTTATATTCTCGTTGAAAGAGAGAACTATGGAACAAGTCACTGGCAAATCACCGGTTCGAACCTCATGGTCTTTTGTGAAGGGCCCTATGTCAGAAGCTGATAAATTGGAGTTATTATTGGACCGTGCTGAAACACTTTTACAGCTGCTTAAAATCAGATATCCTAATCTTCCTCAAACATTTCTTGATGCTGCTAAAGTTCAATATGGCAAGGTAAGTTTTTTAGTATAACGCATTTGACAAATTATTCTGATTGATGAAACATACGAGTACATATTTTTTGTTATACTTTTATCTGTTCCATCTACATTCCAGCCTTTCTAAACTAAAGAAACCAACAGTTTATCAAGCCATTTTGTTATACATGTGGCCAAAGAGTTTTTCCTAATTCAGTGGTAATGTGATTTGATTTATGTCGTTATCTTTGTAGGATATTGGACATTCCATTATGGAAGCTTATTCAAGAGTTCTTGGAAATTTAGCCTTCAGCATATTGTCTAGAATAGGAGATATATTACAAGAGGATTGTCTAAGCAGTTCTAACTCACTAAGTTGCTCCCCTGGAATAAATATCTCTGAAACTTGGATGGTGGATTCACATATTAAGCAATCCTTACTTCAAAAGATAAACAAAGCAGATGGAAAATGTTGTGACAGTACTTCAGATTTAGAACTCAAATCATTTGATGCTAAATCCAAAGATGTGATAATAGCTACACCAAACAGGAGTAGTGTCTGGTGCATTAGTAGAGAGGCTTGTACAAGTGTGTCTACTCAAAATTCGCCATAGATTTTTTTTATATCGGATTTGTAAATGATATTGTTATTATTATATGCTCAGTATGAATATATAGAAGCAAATTGATATGTTTGCCTTCTCATATTTTTTGGGTTGTTTTAGGCTCTGATAACATATTAGATGTAGAGCTCTTTATTGACATTGAAGAGGAAATATCAGAAAAATTGTGTGTGAAATCAGTACATATAGAGAGTAGGGTAATTCTGATTACATTGAACTGAGTAAAGACAAGATTAGAAATCAGTATATATAGCTATCTAATTATTGTTTAATCAAAAACCAAAGTTAAAATCTAACAAACTAATTGATTATATCAGGTCTTCATGCTGATAAGGTTTTATATGGCATAAAAACTTATTGGACACCTTACCTTGTCACTTATTTAAATATAGTTGGTTGAACTAAATCCAGCCAAATCTTTTTACCTAAAGCAGACAAATAAAAAACCATAGTTTCATATTAACAATAAAATGTTAAGAAAATAGTTTAAGATGCTTAAGAATCAAACAAAAATTTCAATAAAGATTTGATTAAATCAACACCCATTGAATTAACTATACCATGACAATTCTTAGGAAAATGAAGATAAATATGAGAGAAGTATCAATTCTCACTTCATTGAATTAGAAAGCAATACCACATTACTTATCTATAGCAACTAGTAGGTTGCAGACAAATTTACATCGAACAAATTTTCACAGAATCAAATGTTGCAAACTAAATCCAGTTAATAACAAATTAGTAAACTAAGCATTTCCACATATGTATTTTAGTTTTCATTTTAGATTGTCTTTAAATAAATTAACATATATGTAACGGTGTCAGTGTCCTATATTTTTTTCATAAGCAGTGTCGACGTGTCCGTGTCGGAGTCCATGCTTCATAGCATCCTGTTGCATAACTGAGCGAAAATGACATGATTTTTTTTTTTCAACTTTAGTTACTGATTATGAGTGCGAAAATGTAATGAACCACCTTTTAGGTATTCATTAATGGAGGAGAAATTATTCTGTCCTTGGATCGGATACCGAGTTTTCAAAAAAAAAAATTAATGGAGGAGAAATTAGACTAAGAGTGACTAACCAGTTGAGAAACTTTCCTTCATATTCATTCTTGATAATCATACATTTATATATAGCATTTCATAATCCTAACAAACTAACCATGACTCCTCCAATTAGACTGATCCAGATCCTTCAAGAGAGCTTGACTCGTGACCTAAAATATCTAATGCAACTTGGACTTGGGGATTAACATATTTGGGCTGTAACAGAAAACCTGAAATTCAAATCAAGAAGAAGGCCATTATTACTATTATATTTTGAAGTTTAGGAAATTTGAAATGCACAATAAGATGATAAAAATCAAATTAGTCCATAAACAATTATTGAGTTAGTTATGATTCAAATAAATATATAAAAATGTCAGGTTATCTCACCAGTGAGAAAGGCTTTATGGATTGTGTTAAGTTCTCTAGTAACATCCACAATATTCATTCTTTCTTTGGGTGATTCCATTGAACAAAGAAGTCCAATCCTAAAAAGTGAAACTAAGCACTCCTTTAAACTTGGAATAAGATTCTCACTCTTTCCATCTTGTATTTCTACTTCTGCATATTTTGACACAAGATGTGGGTCCAAGATCTTTATAAGATTAGCAGGAAACAGTGTTGCAACAAAGTTATGTAGATTTTGATCATCTTCAAATGCCTCATCAGTGGGTCTTCTACCGGTAAGCATTTCCAACATAAGGATTCCAAAGCTATACATATCACCACATGTGGATACTTCAGCACCCATCCCATACTCTAAAACATGTAGCAAAAGCTATTAATACAATGCCACTAGTAAAACATTAAGTTTACACAAAAACATAGGAAAATTCAAAGAAACGATCAAAGGTTCATGAATTTAGAACATACCTGGAGGAGCATAGCCAACAGTCCCTTTAATTCCAATTGTCTTAGTATTCTTATGAGAGGAACCACCAATGGCCGAGACAAGTCTTGCTATGCCAAAATCACTCACATGTGCAACCATATCATCATCAAGTAGGACATTGCTTGGCTTTATATCACAATGAAGGACCAATTGCTCACATTCATTATGAAGATAATGTAATGCAGAACCAACATCCATAATGATGTTTAATCTATGACTGAGGTCCAATGTTGCTGTATGCTCTTCATTTAAAACCTTGGGATGCAACCATTGTTCTAAGCTTCCATTTTTCATGTAATCAAAAACTAGGGCTTTAAATTCTTGACCTTTGTAATCTGTACTAGAACAACATGTTAAAATCTTAACTAAATTTCGGTGTCTAATAAATTTTAGTGCATTACATTCAACAATGAAACTCTTGTGAGCTCCATTGTTTTGGAGGTTGAAGACCTTTATAGCAACAACATTGTCTTCTGACACAAGATTTCCTCTGTACACATCACCAAAACTTCCTGATCCGATCAAGTTTCTATCTGAGAACCCATCGGTTCCTTGGTATAAGTCTCGGAATGAAACCTTAGCTTCTTGATCATTTGGTGGTGAATCGAAAGATCTTTTTTGATTTATTTTCCTTACCCAGTAGATAGTTATAATAAATAAAAATATGAGAAGAAAAGAAACCATGCTAACTATCACTGCTATCAGCCTGAATATATGGTGTTTTGGGTGTTTCCTACCCTTGATAGGGCATGGTGCTAGATGCAGCTGAGAAATACCTCCACAAAGCTTATTGTTTCCAATCATTGCTACTTTGGATGCATTTCTAAAGACACCATTTGTCGGGACCTCACCTTCCAGCATGTTAAAAGAAACATTCAAGTGTTCTAAACATGAGATATCCTGCATAACATCAGGAATTGATCCAGACAATTGATTTGTTGAAAGGTCTAAATATCGAAGACCTTTGAGAGAAGCCAAAGAGGAAGGTATTGTTCCATTGAAGGAGTTACCTTGCAAAAGAAGGTATTCTAAACTTATACATTCACCAACTGTTCTAGGAAGATAAGAAGATAGTTGATTCTCAGATACATCTAGCATATTAATATTTTTTAGCATACCCACTTCTCTTGGTAAGCTACCACTCAAAGAGTTATGCGACAAGTTCAATAAATTTGATAAATAAAAAAGATTAAAAATCTCTAAAGGTATGGATCCACTAAGTTTATTATGAGAAAGATCTAGGTATTGTAACTTTTGACAATTTCCTATGCTTGGAGGAATATTTCCTTGAAACATGTTACTGTGTACAGCCAACCTAAACAATTGACTGAGATTGCCTATGAAGGGTGGTATATATCCTGACAACTTGTTTTCGCTTAGATCCAAAATTTGCATATTTTGGAACTTCCCTAAAGTAGACGGAACAATTCCATCAAATTGGTTAAGTTCCATGGACAAGAGAGTTAAGCCAACCAAATTTCCTATTTCCATGGGAATTTTTCCTGTTATCATATTACCTCCAAGATATAGCTGTCTAAGATGGGTGGATAAATTGCCAATGAAATTTGGCAAACTACCTCCAAACTTATTATTAGATATAGAAAGCTTTTCTAGTTTACTACAGTTTGTCAAATATTTTAAAAACTCTAAATCTATAGTTGAATTGTTACCGAAATAGTTGTATTCCAAACTCAGCCAGTAAAGATCTGGTAACTTCTCTAGACTTGGAACTTGTCCAACCAAATTGTTTTGACCTAAATCAATTATTTGTAGGGAAGAAGCATTTGCAATGGAAACAGGGATTGGACCTGAGAATTGATTTCCTCCAGGTTCAAAAGATTTGAGATTAGGGAGGGTGTAAAACATGTTGGGTGGAAGTGAGCCATTAAATCTATTCATGGTTAGTGAGAGTTCAGTAAGTGCTGAGATATTGTAAAGACAAGAAGGAATCATACCAGACAAATAGTTTACACCCATAAATAAACCTCTCAAATTTTTGAGACGACATGTTTCTTGTGGAATATCCCCTTCTAAGTTGTTTGAAGTAACTGAAAAACGCGTTAAGCATGAAAGATTCCCTACGAATGAAGGAATTCCTCCGGTTAATTTGTTTTTCCAAATGGTCACATATTGAAGCTTTTTCAAAGAGCCAATTTCAATCGGTATTTTGCCAATCAAATTGTTTCCTCCCAAACGTAACTCTTTGAGATTGGAGCAATGTGTCAGGTTTGTAGGAATTTCTCCTGCAAAAGAGTTATTGATGAGATAAAGTTGTTGCAATTGTAGCAACTGACCCAACTCCTGCGGGATTGTTCCATAGAAGCTGTTGTTCATGAGATTCAAGGTTGTAAGAAAAGTAAGATTGCCTACATATGGTGATATGGATCCATGCAACTGATATCCTTCAAGGTTCAACTCTATAACTCTTTGTTGCATAGAGCTGCATGTGACTCCACGCCACTTACATAAATGGATGGAAAAATTCCAAGAATCTAAGACTCCATTTGGATCATTGGATATTGATTCTTTGAATTTAAGCAATGACAAATAATCAGTTTGGTTTCCTAATGCCACTGCCACAGTTTTGTTTGTACCAAACCACATTATATTTAAGGTAAACAGAAAAAGAAGATGAAGGTGTATGTACATAAGTATCCTTGACAAGCAAGAAAATGACTTCATTTTGTTTAGGACAAAGAGGTTTATGATAAATAGTTTTGTTTTGGTTTTGATAATTATGTGGGAAATAATGAAGAAGCATGCATTTAAATACTGATGGTAAGAGTTAGTGTTGAATTTTTATTAACTTCACACATACAAAAAGATATTATATTCCAAAGTCAAGTGAATTGCTTGAACATACACAGAAGCAGCCAAGCAGGGCACATGGGAGCCAAAGTGAAGTGACAGTGCTATATATGTGATTATGTGGACATTTTAACTCCACGCTTGCTGCATTTATGAGTTATAGGTTAAGATATCTTTCATGAGAATTAATGTTCCAGTATAAAATCCTAATCAAAAGTATATTTAGATAAGGTAGAATTGATGTAAAGGTTAGCCCACACCAGCAAGTGGGCCAAAACCTCTTTAATAGGTTACAACATGCTGAATGAATTGGTCTGAAATTTTTAATTTATTGCTGTTGGAGTTTTGGAAAATCATTATCAATAATTCAACTTGACCATATATATACATAATTTCTCTAGTGGTGTTGAATAAGGTCTTCACTTTCTCCCCAATGTCAAATTATTTGAACAAACTGACATTTTTGACACTGCGTTTGTTATAGTTTATTGACTTTATGAAGTGACTATAACCAAAATGTATGTATCTATTCACTCTTTAAGAACACTATTAGTTTCATCCTTAACTAAATTTTTTGCATTACAATGAAACTAAATATCACAGTTATGTTTACCATAAGTCAACAAATAGAAGAAAAATTATGAAGTAAAAAATCACTGATTAGAATGGGATCTTCTGAAACTTGAAAAGGTGATGCGAGTAGCGAAAACAAGGCCATACATACAAACCTCATTTCCATATCTTTCATCCACCACCTAGTAACCATTAAGACTACTTCGTCTCTGCTTGAATATCAGGACACCACCCTGTTTTGCAAGGAAACAAATGAAGCTGCGAATATATTGAAACTGTAGATGTTGAAAATTGATACTTTATTAAATACGAAATATATGTGTAATTGGTTAGAAATGCATAACAAAGGATCCAAAAATGTTGAATGATTAATTACAGTTTCAACTGAGACATACCTTAATCATACAGTTCAAAGCAGCAATGTTTCTCTTCGGCATTTTGTTGAACAAGTCTCTTGCAATATTCAGGCTACCACATTCTGCATACATTTCAAGAATTGAAGTTGCAAGAATGTCATTACAATCAGATGTCATGTGACCATAAAAGTATCTCCCAGTATCAATGTCTCGACTGCGAGCAAATGCAATCAAAGCATTGAAAATGGTAACCTCAGTTGCTCATACCCAGCGATCAAACAAGTCAAAACAACAACATTCCACTTAGGACTATTATCAAACAGTTTCAACGCGTACTCAATATCTGCACATGAAACATACATTTTTCATGATGCAATTATGCAACTATGAATGCATTTTCCACAATGTATATGAAGTGAATCAACTTGCAACCGGCGCCATCTTTGGAGTGAACTGATAATTTCGCTAAAGTCAAGTGAGTGAACTGGTGTTGTTTGGTAGTAGATATTCATCCCCTTTTTTGTCTTACTAATAATTTGGTTTAATTGCACTTTTTACCTTTAAAGTATTGCGATCATGTGATAATGTGATTTGATTTATATCTTTTTATCTCTCTAGGATATTTGACCTTCCATTTTGGAAGCCTATATATTCAAGAGTTCTTGAAATTTAGCCTTAAACATATAGCTTGTACAAGTGTATCTACTCAAAATTTCCCAAGTAGATTTTTGCATATCAGATTTGTAAGTGCTATTGATATTATTATATGCTCACTATGAATATATAGAAGCAAACTAATAAGTTTGCTTTCTTATAAATTTTGGGTGGTTTTAGGCTCTAATAACATGTTAAAAGTGGAAATATCGAAGAGAATAAAAGTGCGAAATTGAAAATAAAGAGTACTCAGATTGAATTGGGTAAATACAACATTAGAAATCATGAAATATAGATTTCTAATTATTGTTGAGTTAGGAAACATAGTTAAGCTCTAACAAACTAATTGATCACAAACAGAAAGTTAACTAAGTTAACTGAATAACTGAAATTAAGCTGTAATATGCACACACTGTTGTGGTCATAGATTAATCTTTAACAATATTGTGGTTGCCTTATAAACTCAAGCTTCGAAAATTGCAATTAAATTAGCAATTGAATTAATCTTTAATATTTAATTGACGAGTTTCAACATCATGACTTGTTTTGTTATTAGAGATATGAACAAAGATACAATTCTAATGGTATGTGACATGAATTCAATAGTATGTCAGTATGCATATAGAATAAGGGTGTATACTTTAGTTTAGAGGCTTGTGAACAAGGATAACATAATTATTATACTTTTTGTGGTAAACAAGTCTTCAACGACATTTCCACCAAAAATCTCATCAGTGCCAGAGTTAAAAGGACCTGGATATTAATTGGAATAAACTAAACAAGGCAGCTGAAGAAGTTAAGCAAACCCTACAACTACTCCAGCAGACCATAGTTTATAATTTGAGTCACCAAATGAATCTTCAGATTATCATGAGCTTAATAGCTTCATTTCAATTGAACTATGACCAATTGTCATTGCAATCCTTGTAAGCATGAACAGTTTCTCCCTTTGTCAAAGTGTACCGATGAGCACAAACACTCGATACACTCAGGAAAGAAGCCTCATCAGGACTATGGCCGTCAGCCAAAATGTCGAAAAAGAGCTCAAGTGGTTTGCTATGCCTCTCATATTGACTATAAGCATTAATCAATATTCATCACAATAACATTTCCAAGCAAAAATGTTTCTCTTCGGCATTTTGTTGAACCGGTCTCTTGCAATATTCAAGCTACCACATTTTGCATACATTTCAAGAATGAAAGTTGCAAGAATGATACTAGTATTAGATGTGACCATAAAAGGATTATCACCAGCCTTGCAGACACGCTGGAGGATCCAATTCCCAGTATCAATATCTCTACTACGAATACACACAATTAAATCATTCACCATGGTAGCCTTATTAGGCTCTAGACCCTAATTTCCCATATCTTTAAACACCTTCAGAGCTGCATGTCGTTGATCAGTGTTGAAACATACTCCATACTCCATATCTACACATGACAGATACATATGGAGTAACCTAGTAGAAACATAAGAATTTTCCTCAATTCCATATTTCACTATGCAACTATGAATACAATTTCCACAATGTTTATCAGGAATAACATAAGTTTTGTAAAGAAATCCCCCATAGGTTTTTTTCTTCTGTATGTCAGATTTATAAATGCAATTGTAATTATTATATGCTCGCTATGAATATATAGAAGCAATTTGAAATGTTTGATTTCTTATAAATTTTGGAGTGTTTTAGGCTTTGATAACATAATAGGTTGCATAAAAATCTATGTTGAACATACAATTCTTACTTTATTGAATTAGAAAGCAATACAAACAATATTGTTTATTTATAGCAACTAGTACGTTGCAGACACATGTTTCTACCAGAATTCAGTGAATAACAAACTAGTAAACTAAGTATTGCCTAATGTTCCAGCTGGACCATGCAGCTTCTTCAGAAAAGTACATCATGATGCAAAACCTCTCTTTCCATAATGACTTGTAAATTCTGTTCAACATTAATTACAAGGTGTGCAAAAACCTGAAATTCAAATTTTAATTCCATAAGCAATTAACGACTTTGTATGATTCAAATAAGCATATAGAAAAATGAGTTTATCTCACCAGCGAGAAAGGCCTTCCGGATTGTGTTAAGCTCTTTAGTAACATCCATAATATTCATTCTTTCTTTCGGTGATTCCATTGAACAAATAAGTCCAATTCTAAAAAGTGAAACTAAGGATTCCTCTACCCTTGGAATAAGATTCGTATGGTTTCCATTTTCTATTGCTACTTCTACATCTCTTGTTACAAGGTGTGGGTCCAAAATCTCTTTAATATTATCAGGAAATGAAGTTGCAACAAAGTTATGCAGATTTTGACCATCTTGAAAAACTTCATCAGTGGGTCTCCTACCAGTAAGTATTTCCAACATCAGGATTCCAAAGCTATACATGTCACCACATATAGACACTTCAGAACCCATTCCATACTCTGAAACATGTAGAAAAAGATGTAAATACTATATAACTAGTAAAATATTAAGTATGCACCAGAATAGAGTAGAATTGAAAGAAACAACTGAAGATTCAAGAATTTAGAACATACCTGGAGGAGCATATCCAACAGTTCCTTTTATCCCAATTGTACTAGTATTTATATGAGAGGTACCACCAATGGACGAGACCAGTCTTGCTATGCCAAAATCACTCACATGAGCAACCATATCATCATCAAGTAGGACATTGCTTGGCTTTAGATCACAATGAATGACTAATTGCTCACATTCTTGATGAAGATAATGCAATGCAGAAGCAACATCAAAAATGATGTTAAATCTTTTACCAAGGTCCAACGTTGTTGGAGGCTCTGCATTTAAAATCTCAGGATGCAACCATTGTTCTAAGCTTCCATTTTTCATGTAATCAAAAACTAGAGCTTTAAATTCTTGACCTTTGTAATCTGTACTAGAACAACATGTTAAAACTTGAACTAAATTCCGGTGTCTTATAGTTTTGAGTGCATTACATTCAACAATGAAATTCTTGTGTGCTCCCTTCTTTTGGAGGTTCAGGACCTTTACAGCAACTACATTATCTTCTGACACAAGATTTCCTCTGTACACAGAACCAAAACTTCCTAATCCAATCAAGTTTCTATCCGAGAACCCATCGGTTCCTTGGTGTAAGTCATGGTATGAAACCTTATCTAGTTGATGAATTGCTGGTGAATCAAAAGATGGGTTTTGGTTTCTTTTCCTCACCCAATAGATAGCTATGATAACTGAAAGTATGAAAAGAAAAGACACCACACCAACTATCACTGCTATCAACCTGGGAAAATGATTTTTTGTGTGCTTCCAACGCTTGACAGAGCATGGTGGTAGATGCAACTGTGAAATTCCTCCACAAAGCTTATAATTTCCGATCATTGCTACTTGGGTTGCATTTCGAAAGACACCGTTTGTTGGCACCTCACCTTCCAACATGTTAAAGGAAACATTCAAGTGTTCTAAGCTAGAGATATTCTGCAAAACATCAGGAATTGGTCCATACAATTGATTTCTTGAAATATCTAAATATTGTAGACCTTTGAGAGAAGCAAAAGAGGATGGTATTGTTCCGTTGAATGAGTTCCCTTGCAAACGAAGGTATTCTAAGCTTATGCATTCACCAATAGTTCCAGGAATCTCCCCACACAAATGATTTTCAGAGACATCTAACCAATCAATATTTTTTAGCATACCCACTTCTTTTGGTAAGCTACCACTCAATTTGTTTCGTGACAAGTCAAGTAAATTTGTCAAAGAGGAAATACTAAAAATATCTAAAGGTATGGACCCTCTAAGGTTGTTTTGTGAAAAGTCTAGGTATTGTAACTTTTGACAATTTCCTATATTTGGAGGAATACTCCCTTCTAATATATTTCTGTCTAATCTCAAAAAATACAATTGAGTGAGGTCTCCTATGAAGGCTGGTATATCCCCGAATAACCTGTTTCCTTCCAATCTTAACTTTTGTATCCTTTGAAAATTCTTAAAAGTAGATGGAATCATTCCTTCCAAATGATTATCTTCCATGTCAATTGTCTCAAGCTAATTAGATTTCCTAACTCTATGGGAATTTGTCCAGAAATTTGATTAACCCCAATCTTTAATTGACTAAGTGTGGTCGATAAATTTCCTATAGAATTTTGCAAACTACCTCCAAAATTATTATTGGTTAAAGATAGTGATTGCAACTTACTACAGTTTGTCAATGATTTTAAAAACTCCAAATCAATTGTTGAGTTGTCACCTAAAATGTTCATTTCCAAATTTAGCAAATAAAGATCTTTTAGCTTCCCTAGACTTGGAACTTGTCCAACAAAATGGTTGTCACCAATTTCAAATAATGTCAAAGAAGAAGCATTCGAAATTGAAGTGGGGATTGGACCTAAGAATTGATTTGATCCAACTGTAAAATATTGGAGATTGGGGAGAGTGTGGAACATATTGGGTGGAAGAGAGCCACTAAAGCTATTCACTGCAACTGAGATCACTTGAAGAGATGTCATATTATAAAGACAAGAAGGAAATGTACCAGACAATTTGTTGACATCCATTGCTATAGCCCATAACTGTTTTAGGAAGCACATTTCTTGTGGAATATTTCCCATCAAGTTATTATAACCGATTGATAAAATAGCAAGGGATGAAAGATTACCTATTGATGGTGGGATTTTTCCGGATAAATTGTTTCTCTCGATGAAGAAATTTTGAAGCTTTTGAAGAGAACCAATTTGGCTAGGTAATTTACCAATAAATTTGTTTCCTTCTAAGTCTATGGTTTTGAGCTCATAGCACTTTGTCAAGTTTATAGGAAATTCCCCAACCAACGAGTTGTTGAGTAGAAGGAGATACCTTAATTTTGACAAACGACCCAATTCTTGTGGAATGTTTCCATTGAAGCTGTTATTTCCAAGGTTGAGGTATCTCATTTGAGAGAGATTGCCAATATACGGAGATATTGATCCATGCAATTTGTACCCTTGCAACTTCAAGTTTGTAACTCTTTGATGCTTGGGACCGCATATGATTCCATTCCATTTGCAAAAGTGGGTTGAACTATTCCAAGAATCTAGGATACCATATGGATCACTAGATATTAGTTGCTTGAATTGGAGCAAAGCCAAATGATCAGTTTGGTTTCCTAGTGCCATTGTCAGAGTTCTGTTTGGACCAAACCATATGGTAAAAAGGTGAAGCAGATGAAGGTATACATACCAAGACATTAAAAAGAAAATATAACGATTTATTTGATTGAGGAGCAAGAGGGTGTTTGATAATTAGGTGTGAGAATGCAAAAACAAGGTACTTCCCTCTCTTTCAATATGGGTTTAAATGCTAGATGCAAGTTGCAACATGTAGTGGGACATGCTAAAATTTGATTTTGACTAAACAAGTCATCAAATGTCAAGTCAACTGATTAAACAAAAGAAGTAGCACGGCACGGCATATGGGAGCACAACTGCACAAGTGAATTGATAATTATGTGTGATAAATATGTGGAAATTTTGCAACCAAACCTTCTTGATGCAAGATGTATTGGGAAATGCAAAATATAAATTGATACTCCTCTGTCCCAAATTGTATGTTATTTTAGAAAAAATATTTGTCCCAAATTATATGTAGCTTTACAATACCAATGAAATATTAATGTTACTTTTCCTATTATATCCTTAACTATTTATTACTCTTTTTTTTTTTTTCAATTCCTTTATTTATCTTTTCCATATCATTTATTAAGGACAATTTTATAAAATAACTCATAATATCTATTTCTCACATAATATTAATTACATTTCTTAATATGTGTGAAATAGCCAAAACGTCATACAATTTAGGACGGAGGGAGTAAGCTTTACACTAGGAAAAAAAAAAGTAATCAAAAGTCAAGTAAATTGATTGAACAAAAAAGTAGGTAACTTCATCTTAAATAGGACCCCGTTAGTCCTTTTTTATAAAACTATTTTACCAAAAAAAAAAATTCTTGAAATAATAAATTTGTTACAAATGTGTTTATGTTTTATTAAATTGTCCTTTATGTATATATATATATATATATATATATATATTTCATGCTAATAAGGGTATATTTGAAAAAGATGGGTTTTGGTTTCTTTTCCTCACCCAATAGATAGCTATGATAATTGAAAGTATGAGAAGAGAAGACACCACACCAACTATCACTGCCATCAACTTGGGAAAATGATTTTTTTTGTGTGCGTCCAACGCTTTACATAGTATGGTGGTAGATGCAACTGTGAAATTCCTCCACAAAGCTTGTAATTTCCAATCAATGCTACTCTGGTTGCATTTCCAAAGACACCGTTTGTTGGCACCTCTCCTTCCAACATGTTCAAGTATTCTAAACCAGATATATTCTCCATAACACCAGGAATTGGTCCATACAATTGATTTCTTGAAATATCTAAATATTGTAGACCTTTGAGAGCAGCCAAAGAGGATGGTATTGTTCCGTTGAAAGAATTCTCTTGCAAATGAAGGTATTCTAAGCTTACATATTCACCAATGGTTCCAGTAATCTCCCCACACAAATGATTCTCAGAGACATCTAGCCAATCAATATTTTTTAGCATACCCACTTCTTTTGTTAAGCTACCTCTCAATATGTTTCGTGACAAGTCAAGTACATTTGTCAAAGAGGAAATACTAAAAATCTCTAACATTGTGTTTGGTTGGAGAGAGATTGAGAAGAGATAGTTAGTGAAGAGAGATAGCAAAGTCACCTTGTTTGGTTTGCAGAGAAAGAGGGAAGAGAGAACTAAAAAGCATGGGTCCCACCCACTTTTTGTTTCTCCGCTAGACCAAGGAGAAAGAGCAGAGAAGTGGCATTCTTTTTGTTATTTCCAACAATACCCTTTATTTCATTCTTACTTTGAGTTTGTTGTGAACATTTATTATCATCATTCTTTAACTTCATTGTCCAGCGTATATTTTTTTATTTTATGAAGATGGTACATGCTATATTATTTAGATAAAAAAGAGTATATATTACTTTTTTTTTAGAAAGAGGAATATATATTATTTTTTTTAGTAGAAGGAATATATATTATGTTATTATAGTGTTTCACTTTAGTTATTATTATTATTATTATTATTATTATTATTATTATTATTATTGCAATTGTTAATCAACGTAATCTTTCTTTTATCAAGGAATGTAATTTATTTTATATCCATAAAAATATGAACATTGAACTTTTTGTTACCTAATAAGTTAATTTAATTAAAAAAAGAAATCACACATATAGTATAAGGATATTTTTGTCTTTTCAAAAATCAAACACATCTTTCTCTTCTATTTCTGTCCTCTTTCTCTTATAACAAATAATACAACAAATCTACTCTATTTCTCGTCTAATTCTCTCTTTTCACACTCTCTCACCTATTTCTCTCTTCTCACTTTCTTCTCTCAACCAAACACACTCTAAAGTATGGACCCTCTTAGGTTGTTTTGTGAAAAGTCTAGGTATTGTAACTTTTGACAATTTCCTATATTTAGAGGAATACTCCCTTCTAATAGATTTCTATCTAATCTTAAATAATACAATTGACTAAGGTTTCCTATGAAGTCTGGTATATCCCCGGAGAACCTATTTCCATCCAATCTTAACCATTGTATCCTTTGAAATTTTTTAAAAGTAGTTGGAATCGTTCCTTCCTAATGGTTATGTCCCATGTTCAATAGTCTCAAGCTAATTAGATTTCCTAAATCTATGGGAATTTGTCCATATATTTGATTAACCCCAATCTTTAACTCATCAAGTGTGGTGGATAAATTTCCAATAGAATTTTGCAAACTACCTCCAAAATTATTATAGGTTAAAGATAGCGATTGCAACTTACTACAGTTTGTCAATGACTTCAAAAACTGCAAATCCATTGTTGAGCTGTCACCTAAAATGTTCATTTCCAAATTTAGCAAATAAAGATCTTTTAGCTTCCCTAGACTTGGAACTTGTCCAACAAAATGGTTGTCACCGATTTCAAATAATGTCAAAGAAGAAGCATTTGAAATTGAAGTAGGGATTGGACCTGAGAATTTATTTGATCCGACCGTAAAATATTGGAGATTGGGGAGAGTGTAGAACATATTGGGTGGAAGAGAGCCACTAAAGTTATTCGCTGCAACTGAGATAACTTGATGACATATTATAAAGACAAGAAGGAAATGTACCAGACAATTTGTTGACATCCACTGCTATAGCCCATAAATGTTTTAGGAAACACATTTCCTGTGGAATATTTCCCACCAAGTTATTATAACTGATCGATAAAACAGCAAGGGATGAAAGATTACCTATGGATGGTGGGATTTTTCTGGATAAATTGTTTCTCTCAATGAAGAAATTTTGAAGCTTTTGAAGAGAACCAATTTGGCTAGGTAATTTACCAATCAAATTGTTTCCTTCCAAGTCTATGGTTTTGAGCTCATAGCACTTTGTCAAGTTTATAGGAAATTCCCCAACCAACGAGTTGTTGAGTAGAAGGAGATACCCTAATTTTGACAAACGACCCAATTCTTGTGGAATGTTTCCATTGTAGCTGTTGTTTCCAATGTTGAGGTATCTCACTCAAATGAGAGAGATTGCCAATATATGGAGATATGGATCCATGCAACTTGTAACTTGGCAACCTCAACTTTGTAACTCTTTGATGCTTGGGATTGCATATGATTCCATGCCAATTGCAAAAGTGAGTTGAACTATTCCAAGAATCTAAGATACCATATGGGTCACTAGATACTAATTGGTTGAATTGGAGCAAAGCCAAATGATCAGTTTGGTTTCCTAGTGTCACAGTCACAGCCCTATTTGGACCAAAACACATTAAGGTTAAGATAAAAAGGTGAAGGTATACATACCAAGACATAGGTAACAAGAAGGTATTATAAGGCTTCATTTGGTTGAGGAGCAAGAGGGTGTTTGATGATTAGGTGTGGGGAATACAAAAGCATGGTTCTTCCCTCTCTTCTGGCATGGACATAAATACTAGATTCAACGTGTAGTGGGAAATACAAAAGTGAAGTGATGGTGCTTTGTAATAATTATGTGGAAATTTTAACACGAAAATTTCTCCACTACTAGCTTATATGCTATCCTTTTTGTTTTGACAAGTATATGCTATCCTTTGTATCTTATATAAGTAAGGTGTTACTTTATAAGATAAAAAAACGACTTTATTATTATTTTTTTTTGTATAATTTTTTCGTTTTTTTATGACCTATTAGGGGGTATTCTAAAAAAAAAAATATTTTACAGGGGGTAAATAAAAAAAAATATTTTACAGGGGGGAAAACAAAAAATGACCTATATTACAGGGGGTAAAGCACCATTAACCCCAAAAATAATTGTCATTTTAAAATACCAATGTAGTAGTTATTTTTTTTTTCAACTGTTATATCTTTATTTATTAAATTTTATCCAACTTAACTACTACACTAACTGCATAGATTTTTTTCTTTTAAAGAATACACTAACTACATTGTTAATTAATGATACTAATTTTACTGTTAAAAACAACATAGTTAATTAAAAATTTAGTGTATATTCTTGATAAGAGACAGGAAAGAAAAATTTATATGATTTGGATCAAGTTTAGTGTATTAAAAATGAAGAATGTATATTTATTGTTCAGGAGATATATGAATGATAAAGGGAAAAAGTATTAATTTCATTAAATTACTCAATGAAGGTTATGAGATTTCACATACTTTAACATGCTAGACATTAGAGATGAGGATCGAAACTATAACTACTATTTTCGTATTCAAGATCACAAAGTAAAAGAAGCATGGAAAAAGATGAGTAGTAGCAAGATAGTTAGGTCTGAAATTATATCTATTGAAGTGTGGAAAGTCTTGGAGAAAGCAGCAATGTGTGGCTCACCAAATTTTTTATCGAAATTATGAGTTTAAAGCGAATATCAGATAATTAAGTGGATAAAAAACATTTTAATTCCAATCTATAAGAATAAGGAAGATATAAAAAATTATTCAAATTACAGGGGTAAACTTACGAGTTATACCATAAAGTTATGGATAAGAGTGATTGAACAGAGATTAAAAAAAGAAAATTGAATTATTGATAACCAATTCGGTTTTGTGTCTAGGAGGTCGATCATGGAAACAATTTACTTACCACGATGTGTGATGAAGCGATGTCATATGTATATAAAAACAATTTATTTGTATTTTTTTTTTTACCAAAATTGTGAAAAATATAAAAATTTCTTACACGTGCTTAGAACGGCTGTCTGAATATATATAATTTGATGATTTAGTGTTAGTTAACTTCGTTGGAGTTTAATGGGAATCCGCTCCAAATATTAGTATAGAATATAAGAACTAAAGAAAATAAGAGGTGCTCAGGGGTAAAAAAAAAAGCCACGGGAGCCGAGTAAAGAACATACAAGAACATAAGGAGTACCAAATGTACTCAATATAAGTGTACAAACAAACCGAATAGAAAATAAGAGAAACAAGCAACTACTAAAAACCGGAATGAAATCGAAATCAAGCAAAACTGGATGACTCAATGACACTCCACAATTGTGAATCCGAACAGAAGGCAAACTGCCTCTAAAACCCAAACACAAAAACGACTTGTCCTTTTCAACCACACAAACAGAGAATATGTTCTACAAGCTATTCATAATAGGAACAAAGCCTACATGAGATCTTCCTGAAAAACCATTTCCATGTGGTGACCGGTGAATTTGACAATAGAAAATATAAGCAATTTTTTTAATGTGAATAACATATTTTCATTGCAAATTTTAGTCATTAGTTGTTAGATTAATATTCAGTCCATTGTTCAAGTTTGAGTAACCTCCAACTAGTTATTTCTGAGCTCAAAATTTTAGGTATTGGGTTTTTAGGCTGAATAGTTCCCTAATTATTATTATTATTATTATTATTATTATTATTATTATTATTATTATTATTATATATTATTAGATTTAAAAATGTTTTTGATCCCTATAAATATGTCAACTTTTCGTTTTAATCCCTCTAAAAAATTTCTTCAACTTTTAGTCCCTAAAAAGTTTTCCATCTTCACTTTTGGTCTAAACTCATATGTCAAATTGTCAAATTTTGAGAAATTCACCGAAAGAATTATAAGAATCTCATATGTCAAATTTTTATAATATTTAAGAGATTCTCATAAGTGAATAAAATTTTGTAGAAAATTGATAATATTATAAGAATCTCTCCCAAAAAGAATTAGAATTTTCTAACAAAACATGAATTAAATATGAATTTTTATATTTTTTGCGGTTAAAAATTCATATTTAATTTATGTTTGGTTAAAAAAATCTTTTTTTTTTGGAAAAGAGTTTGACAATATTCTACACATTATTGCATAATTTCATTAAAAAAAAATACAAAAATTAACTTAAAAATAGGGACTGAAAGTAGTGATTGAAAATTTTATAGGGACTTAAAGTTAAAGGAAAATTTTAGAGGGACTAAAATAAAAAATTGATATATTTACAGAGACCAAAACATATTTAACCCTTATTATTATTATTATTATTATTATTATTATTTTGGGGTCCCCAATTTTAGACTTATTTTTTTGCGCTAGGCTCTTTGTCCTGCCTCGAATACAACCTTTATTGTTGGTTTCATCGTAATCATAATAAAAACAAAATACTAACATTTCAGCTTGGCAACTGTTTATTTTGTGGGTAGAAAACTGGAAGATAAGCCAATGCCAATATCCATGTAGACCAACGTATAGGATAATGCTACATGGATATTCAATATGAATAAAATATGGCTTGACTTCTAACTTGAGAATCGTTTCTTTTGGGGTAGAAAATTCGAAGCTACTGCCAACGCCAAACTGTGGACCAACTGATGATGGCCCAACTTATCTCCAATTTGGCTTAGCTTCAGGGATGTGTTGTGACCTCACATGATCCAATGGAAGACTTTTTTTTCTCTAAATGGAGGTTTAAAATATTTTCTCTAATTGGCTTAGCACAATTTTTGCTCACAAGTCACGTCCATCATACTCACAATTTTTGCACTCTAAGAACTAAATGGAGGACTGACCTTGCCCTTGCAGTGACAATGACCCCCGTTTTTGGTGAGAAGAGGTTTCACCATCTTCTTTCTTTGTTTACTTTGATGAAAAACTCATTTCTAATATTACACTGCTATTTTTCCTCGAATTGCTCTGCACTTTGAACATTTGTTTTGTTTTTACCAGAAATATTTCATTAAATTGTTTTTTATTACCGTCACACGACACTTTCAAAATAAAGAAGCTAGCAAATAAGATAAGAATCTACAACACAATAAATTTTGAAATCATATATACATCTTTCAGTAAATTTTACTTCTCAACGACCAAAAATTATCTTTCACGGTTACAAAAAACGAAAGTAGAGAAAACCAATTCCGTCACACCAATCTTTCATTTTCTTCCGCAAGCTCCCCTATATAAATAGTTAATAGGTATTGATTCTATAATTTTTTCACAAAATAAACATTGAAGATATCCGCGCAACACGAAGGCTTATATCTAGTTTTGATAGTCCTACCAAGGGATGATAAAATGGATGAACCAGTTCCACCATGAATTGTCTAAAATTGGACAAAGTGAGGAGGACCAATTAGAGGTATAAAGCTGAAAATCGCATTCCGCCCATTTTATGTCGACTATCTTGTTGGCGGGGGTTCGTGGTAAATTTTTTGTAAAATAATGTTCAGTTCTCAAGCCAATGGTCGGAAGATGTGGACAAAGGTGAAGCTATTATATAAAATTCCCTTGCATTATATCTTTCGGTAAATTTGACCACTACCATTTTGTATCCCTCGCATTCCTATATAATACAACTGACTGAGGTTTCCTATGAAGGCCGGTATATTCCCTGATAACCTGTTTCCTCCCAATCCTAAGTATTGTATCTTTTGAAACATCCCAAAAGTTTTTGGAATCGTTCCTTCTAAACGGTTATCTCCCAAATGTAGCTGGAATAATTCCTTCAAATTGGTTATTTTCCATGCTCAAGAGAACTAGATTTACTAGATTTCCCAACTCAGCAGGAACTTTTCCCGATATCTCATTACCCCCAAGGGCTAGTCTACTAAGTTGGGAGCATAAATTGCCCACCAAATTTGGCAATTGACCTCCAAAATTATTAGCAGCTATACTAACACCGTATAATTTACTACAATTTGTCAATGTTTTCAAAATCTTTAATTGATTTTTCAGCTAAAATGTTCAATTCTAAGTTCAAATAATTAAGATCTTGTAACTTCCCTAGACTTGGAATTTGTCCAACAAAATGGTTTGAACTGATGTCAAACAATGTTAGGGTAGAAGCGTTTGCAATGGAAATAGGGATTTTACCTAACATCTGATTCCCGCCTATTTCAAAAACTTGGAGATTGGGGAGAGTTTGGAACATGTCGGGTGGAAGAGAGCCACCGAAGCTATTTGCTGGGGCTGAGATGCCAGTAAGAGATGTCATATTGTGAAGACAAGGTGGAAATGTACCAGATAGGTTGTTCACAGGCAGTAACATTATTGTCAAGTTTTTAAGATGACATATTTCTTGTGGAATATCACCCTCTAAATAGTTGTAACCAACCCCAAGACCTATCAAGGAAGAAAGATTACCTATGAATGGCGGTATTTCTCCAATTAAATTATTTTCCCAATGTTCATTGCATGAAGATTTTGTAGAGAGCCAATTCCAGTTGGTATTTTTCCAGTGAGTTTGTTTCCATATAAGCGCAAGACTTTAAGATTGGAGCAATTTGTCAAGTTCGTAGGGATTTCTCCTGTAAACGAGTTATTACTGAGAAAAAGTCCCTGCAATTGTAACAATTGCCCCAATTCCTGTGGAATTTTTCCAAAGAAACCATTGCTTTCAAGGTTAAGGTTTCTTATACAAGTGAGATTGCCAATATAAGGAGATATATATCCATGCAACTTGTATCCTTGTAACATTAATTTTGTAACTCTTTGATGCTTGGAATTGCATGTGACTCTGTTGTGTATCCCCGTATCTCCAAGATCGGATCGAACCACACCAATACAAAGAATAATGATGTGTGGAGCGACGGAGAGTGGTAACCACCAAACAAAGTGTATTGTGCAAGCAACAAACAACAAAACACCACCTAGATCTAATCTAGGAAACAAGTGTGAAACACAAAGCACAATCACAAGATAAACAAGGAGAGGGAAGTAGAAAACAAATACACCAAGAGATTGTTCACCCAGTTCGGTCCAAACTTGACCTACTCTGGAGGAGAGATTGTACTCTCCAATCCACTATCAAATGAGTTCTTACAAAAGGGATACAAAAGGTTACAAGAAATTAGCTTGACAAGTTCACTATGAACAAACCCTAATTTCTACCCTTCTCCCAATCTCACCAAGACACTCAATGATTCTCTCTTTACAAGGTGTTTCCCATGTTTTCTACCCAAGAGATACTCTAATCAAAGAACCCTAAACCCTAGAGTTCCCCCTTTGATTTCCCAAGTCTCTCTCTCTTCCAACTCTCTCTTCAAATCTGCACAAGAACACTTACATACTAGTCTTCCTCTGTTGAAATCGTGTCACGATTTCCCAAATCGTGTCACGATCTGCGTACCACCGAAGAAACGACCAGTCCTTATCACGGATACTTAACGAGCAAGTTTCACGATCGTGTCACGATTTTCCCAAATCGTGCCACGATTTTGCACCCTGCAACCTATCTCACGGCACCCGGAATCGTGTCACGATACCAAAATCGTGTCACGATTTCCCTGTTCTTCCAGACCACAAATTTGAAGACAATCTCAACAGACTCCATGCCAGTTGCAGAATTGTGTAGAAGCATTCCAAGAATCGAGGATTCTATATGGGTCGCTGGATATAGACTCCTTGAATTTGAGCAATGCCAGATGATCAGTTTGGTTTTCAAATGCCAAGGCCAGTGTTGTAGTTTTGTTTGGGCCAAACCAAGTTAAGCTTAAAGTATGGAGAAGAAAGAGATAAAGGTATACATGCCAAAACATATAGATAACAAGAAAGGAAAAGGCTTCATTTGTTTAAGTAACAAGGCGCTAATAGATTAGTTAGTTTTCTTATGCTATATGGTGGTTGTGTTTGGGTTTGATATGCTCTCTCTTCTTCTAGTGGATTTAAATATTGGCTGCAATAGGAGTTAGAACGAACGAAGAAGGTGAGAGGAAAATGTTGAGTGACTTTTCTAAGTCACAGATCAGTCACTTTCAGCCGTGGCAGTATCTTCCAGTTTTCTACCCTAAAAGAAACGATTTCCAAGCTGAAATGTTAGCATTTGTTTTTATTATTATTATACCATGAAAGCACTCATATCATAACAAACGTATTAAACATGGCAGGACTAATACTGATATGATAATGAATGATTGGTGTGCAGCAACATCAGCGGGTCATATATATATAATATATAGCATGACGATGACACCTTATTTTCTACACCAAAAGACACGATTCTCAAGTTGGAAGTCAAGCCATATTACTCATAAGTTATAACTAGTACTCCCTCCATTTCAAATTCTAATTTTTTTTTGGTGTAAATCGGGTATCCTCCGCGCGCAACTGCAGAGACTAATCCCTCGAGCATTGTGGGACTCAAATGGGCGGCAGACTCTCCCTAAGAGTTTTAACACTGCTGCATGCCCAAGGCTGGATTCGAACCCAGGACCTTGGTTAATCTAGAAGAGACCCGTTCCATCTCATCTAAGTGCTCTTGGGTTCAAATTCTAATATATTGTTGCCTTTTAATTATCACTTATAATTATTATTCAAAAAAACAAATTATCAATTCTAATTATTAAAGTTTTCAAAAAAAAAATATAATTTTAGAATTTTATTTAATCAACATTTTTTTAAAGAATATTTCATCAACATATATTAAATAAAATTTGATATTATAAATAATTTTCATACTAAAAATGTTTTAAATACAACAAATTTTGATCTTATTATTTAATCATTATTTCTTACGTGTCCATTCACAAAATTAAATTTTGCATTTCGTACTTCACGTTGAATCTAGCATTTAAATGCATTCTCAAAGAGAAGGAATCACCATGCATTGCATTCCGGCCTAATTATCAACACCCTCTAGCCAGGCCCGGCCTTGAGGGAGTGCAAGGTGCTCAATCAAGCCGGGCCTCCAAAAGCTATGGGCTTTAGAAAAATCAACTCTAATACCCACCCCCATTTAAATAAAAAATATATGTTCTTTTTTTACACGTTTGAGTTTTTTCTAGACTTTAGTTCTCCTATCTGAACATAAATATGGTACTATCAAACCACCCCCAATTTGTATAATCACTTAATCAGTTAATTTGAAAAGTTATTTCATTGAAAGAATCACAACAATCATTTATTTTTCACAAAAATCATTCGTTATCCCCTTTCCCACAACGGATAAGTAATCAATCCAAACGGCACCGTTAGTAAATTCTACCTCTCTTTCACTTAATTTTTTTGTATTTCGTTTCATGTTTAGAAACTATTCTGATTCTGATTTTTTAATAAAGCTTAACTACACAAAAAAATTGCGTTTTTATTTATTGGCGTCTATTTTAAATAGAGAGCCGAGCCTCCTATTTCATAGGGACGGCCATGCCTCTAGCTCTCTGATCACCCCCCAAAAAAGAACACCCTCTGTATAGCTCATCAACCAAATGAAGCCTTATATTTTGATGTTACCTATGTCTTGGTATGTATACCTTCATCTCTTTACCTTAGCCTTAATGTGGTTTGGCCCAAACAGAACTGTGGCAGTGGCACTAGGAAACCAAACCGATCATTTGGCATTGCTCCAATTCAAGCAATTAATATCTAGTGACCCATATGGTATCCTAAATAAATGGAATAGTTCAACTCACTTTTGCAACTGGAATGGAATCATATGCAGTCCCAAGCATCAAAGAGTTACCAAGTTGAAGCTGTCAGGATACAAGTTGCATGGATCCATATCTCCATATATTGGTAATCTTTCTCGTTTGAGATTTCTTAACCTTGAAAACAACAATTTCAATGGAAACATTCCACAAGAGTTGGGTCGTTTGTCAAGATTAAGATATTTTCTTCTATCCAACAACTCTCTGGTTGGAGAATTTCCTTTAAACTTGACAAACTGCTCTGAGCTCAAAAGCGTAGACTTAGAAGGAAACAAACTTTTTGGAAAAATACCTAGCCAATTTGGCTCTCTTCAAAAGCTTCACATTTTCTATATCGGAACAAACAATTTATCTGGAAAAATCCCACCATCCATAAGGAATCTTTCATCTCTTAATATTTTTTCAATTGGTTATAATAACTTGGTAGGAAATATTCCACGTGAAATTTGCTTCTTAAAACAGTTGAAGTTTATAGCAGTGCATGCCAACAAATTGTCTGGTACATTTCTTTCTTGTCTTTATAATATGTCATCTCTTACGGGGATCTCAGTTGCAGCGAATAGCTTTAGTGGCTCTCTTCCGCCCAATATGTTCAACACTCTCCCTAACCTCTATTTCTATGGAATTGGAGGAAATCAATTCTCTGGTCCAATCCCAACTTCCATTGCAAATGCTTATACTTTGATAAGGTTTGATATTGGTGGTAACCATTTTGTCGGACAAGTTCCATGTCTAGGGAAGCTACAGAAACTTTGGTCGCTAAGTTTGCAAGATAACAAATTAGGTGACAATTCCAGTAAGGATTTAGAGTTTTTAAAATCATTAGCAAATTGTAGCCAGTTGTACTCTCTCTCTGTAACCAACAACAATTTTGGAGGTAGTTTGCCAAATTTGATAGGTAACTTATCCCCTGGACTAAGTGAATTATATATTGGGGGTAATCAAATATATGGTAAAATTCCTATAGAATTAGGAAATCTAACTAGCTTGATTCTCTTAACCATGGAAGATAATCGTTTAGAAGGAACGATTCCAAAAACTTTTAGGATGTTTCAAAAGATACAATACTTAGGATTGGGAGGAAACAGGTTATCAGGGGATATACCGGCCTTCATAGGAAACCTCAGTCAGTTGTTTGTTTTGCGTATGGAAGAAAATTTATTAGAAGGGAATATTCCTCTAAGTATAGGGGAATGCCAAAAGTTGCAATTTTTAAACCTGTCACTAAACAACCTTCGAGGAGCCATACCCTTAGAAATTTTTAGAATTTATTCCTTAACAAAGGGATTGGACTTGTCACAAAATTCATTGAGTGGTAGTTTACCTGATGAAGTAGGTTTGCTAAAAAATATAGGTACAATAGATGTCTCTGAAAATCATCTCTCAGGTGGCATTCCAGGAACCATTGGGGATTGCATAAACTTAGAATACCTTCATTTGCAAGGAAACCTTTTCCTCGGAACAATACCTTTCACTTTGGCATCTCTCAAAGGTCTTCAATATTTAGACATGTCAAGAAATCAGTTGTCTGGATCAATTCCTACAAGTTTGCAGAATATTGTTTTCCTAGAATACTTCAATGTATCTTTCAACATGTTGGAAGGTGAGGTTCCAATGAAAGGTGTCTTTCAAAATGCAAGCAGGTTAGCAATGATTGGAAACAATAAGCTTTGTGGAGGAGTTTTAGAGCTGCATCTACCGCCATGCCCTATCAAAGTTATAAAACCTACAAAACACCTCAAGTTGAAGTTGGTAGCAGTGATAATTAGTGTCATTTTCATTATTATACTGATATTTATTCTAACCATCTACTGGGTAAGGAAAAGAAACATGAAATTATCTTCTGATACACCTACAACTGACCAGCTAGTTAAGGTTTCATACCAAGAACTACATCAAGGAACTGATGGATTCTCAGATGGAAACTTGATTGGATCAGGAAGTTTTTGTTCCGTATACAAAGGAATTCTCGTATCACAAGATAAATCTGTTGCTATCAAGGTTCTGAACCTTAAAAAGAAGGGAGCTGATAAGAGTTTTATTGCCGAATGTAATGCACTCAAGAATGTTAGACATCGAAATTTGGCCAAGATTTTAACATGTTGTTCTGGTACTGATTATAAAGGTCAAGAATTTAAAGCTTTAGTTTTTGATTACATGAAAAATGGAAGTTTAGAACAATGGCTTCATCCATGGAATGTGAATTCAGAGCATCCAAGAACGTTGGACCTTGTTCATAGATTAAATATCACTATCGATATTGCTTCTGCACTACATTATCTTCATCATGAATGTGAGCAGGTGGTCCTTCATTGTGATATAAAGCCAAGCAACGTCCTTCTTGACGATGACATGGTTGCTCATGTGAGTGATTTTGGCATAGCAAGACTTGTCTCAGTTATTGAAGACACATCTCATCAGGAAACTAGTACAATTGGAATTAAAGGGACTGTTGGCTATGCTCCTCCAGGTACTTTGTAGACTTTTCTTAGATCACTTATATTTGACATTCTACTAGTTATAGAGTATTAAATGCTTTTGCTTAATCTTGTAGAGTATGGAATGGGTTCTGAAGTATCCACATCTGGTGACATGTATAGCTTTGGGATGCTTATGTTGGAAATGATCACCGGAAGAAGACCCACAGATGAAATGTTTGAAGATGGTCAAAATCTACATATGTTTGTTGAAAGTTCATTTCAAGATAATCTTATACAGATTTTGGACCCACATCTTGTTTCAATAGAAGATGGACATAATGAGAATCTTATTCCAGCTAAGGAGAAGTGCTTAGTTTCACTTCTAAGGATTGGACTTGCTTGTTCAATGGAATCACCAAAAGAAAGAATGAGCATAATAGATGTTACAAGAGAGCTAAATATAATCAGAACGGTCTTTGTTGATGGCGAGACAAACTAAAATTTTATATGCGTTTTC
This sequence comes from Medicago truncatula, assembly GCF_003473485.1. Lineage (NCBI taxonomy): Eukaryota > Viridiplantae > Streptophyta > Magnoliopsida > Fabales > Fabaceae > Medicago > Medicago truncatula. The sequence continues at coordinate 10,608,044 of NC_053046.1, read as the reverse complement.
TACTCTTCGTTACATATGCTTATGTAATTATAATTTATTTTCTTGTATTCACCTCTAAATTTCAAAATTCCTAATTTCAGGTGTTCTTGCGTGAGTAGGTAAAGCTGAAATAATTCTCTGTTGTCATTTGTAATATAGACACGGATGCAGTATGTTGCACTGTCTCTAGACTTAAATTTTGTATCCAAATTAACAACTTTTTTTGTGGACTGTATGTTTTTAGAAGTGTGTATCCAGATGGCGCAAATTGTTAGGAAGTTTACACCTGAACGCCACAAAACTTTTAAAGATACATAACATACATCCAATCTAGTAAATGCAATAAATGAGTAATCAAAAACAAAAACAAGGGTAATGATAAGTATCCTGAATTTTTTTATCCCGACATATTCACGACCTTGTTAAAATGGCCTTGCTATCACTTCTTTCCTTTTTTTTTCAGCATCTTTACTTTAACTAAAGAGGATATCCAACGGCTGAAAACATTTCGGGACACTTTCTTGATGATTTGTTTCGCTGTAAATAGCAGCACTGCAAAAACAATAATTAACAAATATGTTGTGAATTCGATGAAAATCACACCAATAACAAACTTGATGTGTGGAGCAAGGATAATCAAGCAACCAAAACAAAGTGTATGGAAGTTATAAATACAAGTCAAAAGTAGAAAACAACGGCGAGAAGAACACAAAAGAATTTGTTGACCTAGTTCGGTCCAAATTGACCTAGTCTGGGGGGAGAGAGCAGCCCTCCGATCCACTATATGATGAGTAACGTTACAAAGAGAAATCAATGGGTTAAAAGAATAAGTCTCCTGCCTAATTCTACCCAAAGTCTCAATCTCTTTCCGTAAGCAAGAGACTGAATCCTAATAGTGTTTCCCAAGGTGAATCAACCCTCAAACCCTATCGTTTGTTCCCAAAGAGACAAACTCTAGTTTTGTTGTTGCCATTCTAAACCCTTGTTTCAGCCCCTCTATCTCTCTCAAAGTTTAGCCTGATACAAGGTCTATATTTATAGTAAAAGTATAACTCATAAATTTGGAACAAATACCACACTGAAGATACGTTTTTTTTTTCTCCTTCAGTGAAAGAATATTTGCATCAAAAATATAATATTCCCTTTCAAAATATATTTGCATCAAATCGTTCTTCATACGATACAAAAATATATTTATTGTCCATAAATATATTTTCAGCACAAAATATATTTGAAACAAATCTTTTATATTTTTAGCAACAATATTCCCCATCCATCAAAGTAGTAATAGTAACATGAATATTCAAAATTTTATTAAACTGTGCAATGGAATATGGCATATAAGCAAGATGTGGAATTTTCATAATAATTTGAGTAACATAGTGTAAACCCGACAATAATTCATAAAAGTTTATAGGCATGATTTGGAATGAGATTTGCAACTCGATACCTCTAATTGGTCCTCCTCACTTTTTCCAATTTTAGACGGATTCATGACGGAACCGGTTGACAATATATCCATTACAAAATTATATTTTTATTAATACATCTTCAATTTAAGTGAAATCTCCAAGAGTGAGGCAATCAAAATTTTAAGCCTCCATTTACAGGAAAGTCTTCAATTGGGGTAGTATCTAATTTACTGATAATGTGAGGTCACAACACATCCCTAAAGCTAAGCCAAATTGGAGATAAGTTGCCCTATCATAGTTTGGCGTTGGTCTTTCACAAACCTCTGGTGAATGAAGGTTCTACGTATCAATTCTGCATTTTTTTTTTTCAAGTATCAGTGAATAACTAAAGAATTCATATTTAAACCGGACCTCTATGACGTTGTTGGAGGTCACAGGCCACTCATTTTTTTTTTTAACATTATAAGTCTATTTTACAAAATTTTAAACAATTTTAACATGATTTTAGTTTTCATTGGTTTCAAACGGCTCTAAAGTGTTGTCGGAGATTTTTATCACGTTGATACATAGCTGTTCGTGGAGGTTTACAAATTGTCTAATTTGCACATGTTTCAAAATCTCACTTATAGTGTGCCTTTCTATTTTGCTATAAGCTTCAACAATGCCGTTGTTGCAAATTAGGAGTTTGAACTCCCTTTAATAACATCACATGATAAATTCTAAATAGAACAATAAAAAACTAAGTTTTAAGTAATCTTTTTTTTTTGGCTGAATAGACCCCGGCCTAATTATTATTACTATTATTATTATTATTTTGGGGTCTCCAATTTTAGACTTATTTTTTGGGCTAGGCTCTTCGTTCTGCCTTGAATACGACCTTATTGTTGGTTTCATCATAATCATAATAAAAACAAATACTAGCATTTCAGCTTGGCAATCGTATATTTTAGGGTAGAAAACTGGAAGATAAGCCAATGCCAATATCTATGTGGACAAACGTATATGATAATGCTACGTGCTGATGACTTTCCAACTTGAGAGTCGTGTCTTTTGGGGTAGAAAATAAATTACGTCTCATTGTCATATCAGTATTCAGTCCTTCCCTGCAGTGCTTAATACGTGTTCCTTATGATATAAGTGCTTTCATCGTATAATAATAAAAACAAATACTAACATATTAGCTTGATAATCGTTTCTTTTGGGGTAGAAAACTCAAAGATACTGTCAACACCAAACTGTGGACCAACATATTAAAATTTTGATTGCCTCACTCTTGAAATGCATCACTTTTCCACTTTTTTTAGTTTTTATTTCTTTTAGATTTGAGTATTACTACCAGTCGTGCCTTGTTTAATACGTTCGTTATGATATGAGTGCTTTCATCATCAGAATAAGCCAACGCCAATCTCAACATGTTGAGATTTCACTTTCACATAAATTGAAGATGTATTAATAAAAATTTAATTTTGTAACGGGTATCTTGTGTGTAAAATTTATATAAATATTCATTACCTAGAGCATAAAAGGGAAAATAAAAACCTTATTTTTAGTATAAAAAAAAACGTTAAAGAGAATTGAGTTACCTCAATGGATTAGTCATGACTTACAAAAATTGATTTACCTTGGTTTACAAAATTACTAACAAATTATCAACTAATATATCCACGTTTAATATCATAATTTCAAAAATTCCCTTGCATTATTTATTTAATATAATGTTGCAAGGAAATGATCATTACCCTTAGAAATAGGTTAGTAAACGTATTTCGTTTTTACATGAACCTAGAATATGAAATGTATAACATTCTCAAGCAAGCAGCCAACGGTCGGAAGATGTTGACAAAGGTGAAGCTATAGGCCTTCTTCATGCCCTCAAATGGGTTCAAGGGCTAAGTTTGGATAAAACGTCAATTTTATGCTTGACTCTCAAACGGTAGTTGTCAGGTTTAAGAGTAAAAGTGAAGTGTTTATGAGCTTGGGCGCTATTATCCAAGACTGTAAGGTCCTTTTTCTAAAACTCTTGTGTCGAGTTTACTAGTAGAAAAGTCAATGAAGTTGTTCATGTATTACCAAGAACGACCACATTTCAGCATTTTTACCCACATACCCATTTGTATAAGTTTTGTATTAGTACTATTATTACTAATGAAACGAGGTGAGCTATTTCCAGTAAAAAAATCTCAATAAGTGTATTATTTATTTATTTTTGACTATAATAATAAGTGTGTATTAGAAGGCTCAATCAAATGAAATATCCAAAACTTCATAAACACGTAACTGAAACAAAAGTCTTCCAAACTTATTTGTCCAAATGATTTCTGCAGATTTCTTATTGGTGTGTGGTTTATTCATTTTGGATTTGGCATGCTAATCCAAAGAGCTATTGATTGCCATCTGATACGTTGATTGGGTGGACTAATTTAGCTTCTTAAAAAAAAATCTGATACACTGGTATACTAAACCTCAACATAAAGTTTCCTCCTAGAAAAATTCTACACATATTTAAGGTATTATATATGAAGTTTGAACTTTAAAATTTTAGTAAGTGAACCAACACTAATGTATGTGTTACATAAAGAATGCAGACAAGAGAATTTGCTTAAAAAAGATGAACTCCTATTTCTATTTGTTTAGCAGGTTGTGTGAGTTCAATTGGAACATTAAACACCTCAGTCTCTTGTTGGTTGTCATAATAGATTGGAGTTTGGTTTCAGTTTTGTTAAATTCTTGAGCATTATTGGAAATGCATTTCTATTTGAGCTGCTCAACCTGCCACTGGTTGCTCAATTTTCTTCACTAGTTCATCTTGAGTTCCTTGTATGAAACTTGAGTTCCAAGCTTCATCTGACCTAATAGATGATCTTGATCGAATTATTTGTAAACTGAAATCTGCATTCATCATCTGCCATGAAAAATTATGTGCATCCTCATTCTCATTGTCTGGTTTATGATAGATTCAAAATCAAAATCCATTCATTTTGAAGTCTATCTATGTCGTGATTTTTGACATCTTTGGTCAGTTAGGAACTTCAGGCTTCAATGGTCTGTTATTGATCATAAAGTGCCTCCCCATTAGACAATGCTTCCACTTCTTCGCAACAAATGTTATGTAGTTATTAGTTCCCTCTCTTATATGGACTTTACCTGGCAATTTTCAGCATACTCTGTGAATGAATTTTAAGACACCAACTATATAATGAGATTATTAAAGTAAGATATTGGATTGCCGTTGACCACAATATGATTTGTACAGCCCAAATCATACGATGTAATGCGGTCTCACTCACGTATCTAAGAAGTTATTTTTAATTTGTGTCATCATAACAAACCTTTGTCCTCGGTTCGGTAATTATTGACTCTTTGGCATCTGATGTCCCTCCACATATGAACTGCTATTCTTATTTACTGAGCTTTATTGTTTCTTTTACCAAATCTGTAAGATTGTAACTACCCCTAATTATGAGAACTTCTGTTATGAATCAACAGCGTCAAATTGATCATGTTCTTCGGACAAAATGAATGCATAGTATCAATCTTGTTGCAATTACATGTTGAGTCATAATCACGTTGAGTCGTAAAATTGTCCAACAATTTGAATGAATGCTGCCAAGGTTTCCATAGTTTGTATTGTGTTCTAATTCAATGAAGAGAATAGACCGATCGAAAATATGGAAAAGGTTATTTGAAATTGAAAGTTTCACAAAATTATGGAGATTGTGAATTTATGATCATTTTGAAACATTTCATTTGTGGGTCTTCAATTCCATAAGACCACAAATTGATACCCGAATTCAAAAGCTATACATGTCGCCTTAAATTGACACCTCGGATCGAATTCCATACACTGAAAAATTAGAGCATAAAGTCCTTATAGTTATTATCAAAATTTTAATCAAAATATAAAATACCAGGTTTAATTTAGAAACTATAGCTAAAAACCAAGACTCCATACGCTAAAACATGTAGGAAAAGCTGTTAATACTATGTCGCTGGTATAATTTTAAGTCAACACCAAACATAGGATTATTAAAAGAAACAATGGAAGATTCAAGACTTTAGTACGTATCTAGAAGAGCATAGCCAACTGTTCCTTTTGTCCCAATTGTACTAGCTTTTTATGGAACAACTTTGAACGTGCAATTTTAACTACAACGATAAATTTATAATAGTATGAAAATGAAAATACATGACAGAAGAATGAAGAGAAATATGGGAGAAGTATCAATTCTCAGTTTATTGAATTAGAAAAGCAGTGCAACATTATTTATTTAAAGCAACGCCTAGGTTGGAGGAAAATACACAAATACTGCTAACCAAATGGGTAAACTAAACATTGTCACATGTGCTTCAAGCTTGACCTATAAGTTTCGTAAAAACTGCGCATCAAGCTGAATTGCTAATTACAAGTTTGAGCACCTGAAATTCAAATCAAAAAGAAATCCATTATTACCATTGTATTTTGAAGTTTAGGAATATTAAATGCAAAATATGATAATAAAAATCAAATGATAACTCCATAACCAAATAATGATTTAGTTATGATTCGAATACACATAAAAATATCAGTTTATCTCACCGGCAAGAAAGGCCTTTCTGATTATACTAAGCTCTATACATACATCCTCAATATTCAGTCTTTCTTTTGGTGACTCCATTGAACACATAAGTCCAATCCTAAAAAGTGAAACTAAGCACTCCTTTGCAGCTGGAATAAGATTCTCAAGATTTCCATCTTCCATTTCTACTTCTGCGTCCCTTGATAAAAGATGTGGGTCCAAAATTTTCTTAAGATTAGCAGGAAATGATATTGCAACAAAGTTATGCAGATTTTGACCATCTTCAAAAGCGTGATCAGTGGGTCTTCTACCGGTAAGCATTTCCAACATAAGGATTCCAAAGCTATACATGTCACCACATGCAGATACTTCAGAACCCATCCCATACTCTAAAGCATGTAACAAAAGGTGTTAATAATATGTCACTGGTATGATTTTAAACTACTTCAAAACATATTAGGATTCAAATAAACGATGGAAGTATCAATAATTTAAAACATACCCAGAGGAGCATAGCCAATTGTTCCTTTTATTCCAGTTGTACTAGTATTCTTATGAGTGGTACCACAAATGGCTGAGACAAGTCTTGCTGTGCCAAAATCACTCACATGACCATGTCATCATCAAGAAGTGTGCTTGGCTTTAGATCACAACGAAGGACCAATTGCTCACATTCTCGATGAAGATAATGTAATGCAGAAGCAACATCCATAATGATGTTTAATCTATGACCAAGGTTCAATGTTGTTAGAGGTTCTGCACTTAAATCTGAGGATGCAACCATTGTTCTAAGCTTCCATTTTTCATGTAATAAAAAACTAAAGCTTTAAATTCTTGGCCTTTGTAATTTGTACTAGAACAACATGTTAGAACCTTGACTAAATTTTGGTGTCTAATATTTTTGAGTGCATTACATTCAACAATAAAACTCTTGTGAGCTCCTTTCTTTTGGAGGTTCAAGACCTTTACTGCAACAACATTATGCAACAACATTATCTTCTGACACAAGATTTCCTTTGTACACGGAACCAAAACTTCCTGACCCGATCATGTTTCTATCCGAGAACCCATCAGTTCCTTTGTGTAAGTCTTTGTATGAAACCTTATCTAGTTGATCTATTATTGAAGAATCTAATGATGATTTTTTGTTCCTTTTACTTATCCAATAGATAGCTATAATAAATGAAAGTATGAGAAGAAAAGAAACCACACTGACTATCATAGCTATCAACTTGAAATTATGGTTTTTTATATGTTTCCTACCCTTGAAAGGGCATGGTGGTAGATGTAACTCTGAAATACCACCACAAAGTTTATTGTTTCCAATTATTGCTACTCTGGTTGCATTTCCAAAGACACCATCTGTTGGTACCTCACCTTCCAACATGTTAAAAGAAACATCTAAGTATTCTAAATTAGAGATATTTTGCATAACATCGGGATTTGGTCCAAACAATTTATTTCTTGAAATATCTAAATACCGTAGACCTTTGAGAGAAGCAAAAGAGGATGGTCTTGTTCCCTTGCAATTAGAGGACTTGTAAGACTCTGCATTCACCAATGGTTCCAAGAATGTCCCCAAATAAACGATTCTCAGAGACATCTACCCCCTCAATACTTTTTAGCATACCCACTTCTTTAGGTAATCTATCATTCAACATGTTTCGTGAAAAGTCAAGTTTTGACAAAGGGGAAATACTAAAGATCTCTAAACGTATGGATCCTCTAAGGTCATTTTGTGAAAAGTTTAGGTATTCTAACTTTTGACAATTTCCTATATTTGGAGGAATATTCCCTTCTAATTTATTTTCACTAAGTCCCAGATAATACAACTGACTGAGGTTTCCTATGAAGGCCGGTATATCCCCTGATAACCTGTTTCCTCCCAATCCTAAGTATTGTATCTTTTGAAACATCCCAAAAGTTTTTGGAATAGTTCCTTCTAAACGGTTATCTTCCATGGTTAAGAGAATCAAGGCTAGTTAGATTTCCTAATTCTATAGGAATTTTACCATATATTTGATTACCCCCAATATATAATTCACTTAGACCAGGGGATAAGTTACCTATCAAATTTGGCAAACTACCTCCAAAGTTGTTGTTGGTTACAGAGAGAGAGTACAACTGGCTACAATTTGCTAATGATTTTAAAAACTCTAAATCCTTACTGGAATTGTCACCTAATTTGTTATCTTGCAAACTTAGCGACCAAAGTTTCTGTAGCTTCCCTAGACATGGAACTTGTCCGACAAAATGGTTACCACCAATATCAAACCTTATCAAAGTATAAGCATTTGCAATGGAAGTTGGGATTGGACCAGAGAATTGATTTCCTCCAATTCCATAGAAATAGAGGTTAGGGAGAGTGTTGAACATATTGGGTGGAAGAGAACCACTAAAGCTATTCGCTTCAACTGAGATCCCCGTAAGAGATGACATATTATAAAGACAAGAAAGAAATGTACCAGACAACTTGTTGGCATGCACTGCTATAAACTTCAACTGTTTTAAGAAGCAAATTTCACGTGGAATATTTCCTACCAAGTTATTATAACCAATTGAAAAAATATTAAGAGATGAAAGATTCCTTATGGATGGTGGGATTTTTCCCGATAAATTGTTTGTTCCGATATAGAAAATGTGAAGCTTTTGAAGAGAGCCAAATTGGCTAGGTATTTTTCCAAAAAGTTTGTTTCCTTCTAAGTCTACGCTTTTGAGCTCAGAGCAGTTTGTCAAGGTTAAAGGAAATTCTCCAACCAGAGAGTTGTTGGATAGAAGAAAATATCTTAATCGTGATAAACGACCCGTTTCTTGTGGAATGTTTCCGTAGAAGCCATTGTTTCCAAGGTTGAGGAATCTCAAACGAGAAAGATTGCCAACATATGGAGATATGGATCCATGCAACTTTTATCCTGGCAGCTTTAACTTGGTAAATCTTTGATGCTTGGGACTGCATACGATTCCAGGCCATTTGCAAAAGTGGGTTGAAGCATTCCAAGAATCTAGAATACCATATGGATCACTAGATATTGATTGCTTGAATTGGAGCAAAGCGAAATGATCGGTTTGGTTTCCTTGTGCCGTTGTCACGTTTCTGTTTGTGGCAAACCACATTAAGGCTAAGGTAAAGAGATGAAGGTATACATACCAAGACATAGGTAACATGAAAATATAAGGCTTCATTTGGTTGATGAGCTATACAGAGGGTGTTCTTTTTTTGGGGGGTGATCGGAGAGCTAGATGTTGATAATTAGGTGGGATACGAGAATAACACCTAAACCGAATGAAAGGTAAATAAATGTGGTTAAAAGGTAAGGGGACAGCAATATGTGTAAATCATTCAATCTCCTCAATCAAACATCTGCCTCTGGATTCTGCTCTATTGTTCAATTTTTCAGGCTTATTACTCCCCTGGAATTCCATGGCTGATGTCTTTTGTGCCGTTACGATGGCTGCTAAAGAGGACCAAGCTTCCTCTGGCTGCTCATGAACCCAACACATGATGAAATATATCTTCCTTTCTGCCTGCTTAATACTACTAATCTCATCCCTCCTCGACTTTCTTGGCTTTTCTGATTTCACCTCCTTTTCTCCTTCTTGAATCAAACGATGCATGTCGCAAAGGGCACACACCATAGCAGGGCTTCCCAATGAAAGTAGACTGATCACATCATCCATAACACCTAAACCAAATGGCAGCCCCCCCATGTGTCTGTAAGCTGGAGAGCAAACCTGCTCCAAGCAATGAGTGAGGGCTCCCAGTACAGTCTCTGGCTGCCCACCTTGACCCAAAACTGAGGACACACTCAACACAACCATGACTGACCCTATTGGATCTGACCTCCAATCTCCGTTGTAGAGGTGAAGAGTGAAGCAGTAGCTGTATAATATATCAACAAGGTGAACAGTTAAAAGGGGTGATGGCTCCTTGGAACTAAGACTACTTAGAGGAGGTAGCGGAACTTCAGGGCCGAGAGGAATTTCGCTTGATTCATTACTTTCAGTTTCATTTTCCAATTCCTGCTCTGAAAGAGTTTGAACAAGTTGAGTACCCTCTTTACTAAGACGGATTTCTCTGGCAGAAGGCTTTGACCACCATGGATCCCATGGTTTGATCATCTTGCTCAATTCCCCACAAGCAATAGCTCTCTGAAATTGTTTCTTCTCTTCAAGAGATAAATCATCAAAACTGATTTCTTGTCCTGTAGGGAAATGAAAATAAAATCAGCCTCACCCAACCATAGACAAAAATCTGTCTTACTGGTGGTGCAAGGGTAGAGCAGTTAGAAGACACACAATAAAGGAAATGTATTCAATAGGAACATACCTGACATTATTGTTTCCATCGTCTCCTCGGACAAAGCAGAATCTTCAAAAGCTGAGAAAACAATCAGATAGAAATTTAGTACCCTTCTTTACTGGTATAATTAGGAAATTGAAAATTATGACCTCAAAAACTCTTCACAACATATTCAAACACAACAATAAGAGTTCACTTATGATGTGATAATTTGTTTACAAAATTACATTCGTTAAATGATCCAAAATGCTAGGCTGTAGTTGTTCTAAAATCCACTAAACTAAATGCTTCCATGACTGTACATCATTCAGCAACTATGAAAGACCATCTTCAAAATTGATAAAATTAGGCCAGATCAGTAAGAAGAATAAGGCCACGCCCATTTAAAACAAAAATAGAAAAGGTTTGGACCCGGATTAGTGCAAAAATTGTATCCGGGATAATCAAGGGAATCCGACCCGATACCTATTCTCCTTGAATTCGCACCCATGTTATCACGAGCTAGATGCGTAAGTGGGCAGTTTTTTTTTTTTTTAATAGCGGTTTCTTCTTCACCCGATTGCAGAGAAAACGGGTCGTTATTAACCCACGGCGCAACCCGATTATTCATGGCAAATTACGCAGTGAAAACTCGATGATTTTGGTACGGATCTTATCGATATTGAGAGAAGAAAAGAATGCATATATTAATTTTTAGGATTATCGATCCAAACAGAAATTGAAAAATTAGGGTTCTTGTTTTACAAAGTCACAAACATTTAGTGGTCCTGTAACAAATAGCAACAGCAAACAGATGTTTTTCATTGACAGAATAAAATAAAAAGCAAACTGATGGCAACTCCTTTTATATTGGTTCTGCAACACTTTTTTGCGGAATCCGTCTCTTGAAATTTACTACATTAGATCCATAATGAGTCTGACTATTAGAATGGCACGAGGACATGGCAACAGCAACAGGTATACTGGCACAGTGGGATGACAATGCCAAGCTGAGAGAGGAGGGTAGCCCATCTTATTCATTAGGGGATATTTCAGATTTTCATCAACCTAATATTGAGAATAATAAAAGGAAACCCTTATTCTATGAAAGGGTCGGATGAGCAGCGGGATAACACGCATAAAAAATCTCAATTGATCATCTCTCTCCATTTTTTCTCTGTATCTCAGCCAGTCAGCTCTCTCTGGAAAACCCTACCCATCTTATGGGGATAACACACAGGAAAATAGGCGTTATTATAATAATTATCGGCCAAGTGCTTCTAATGATGCATGGTCCGTGTATGATAGGAGTACATGAATAATCCTAATCTCTCTCACTGAACAGTGAGCAGAGCAATGCTAACTGCAGTTCTTAGAGCTTTATAGATTAGTGTCTATTAACTATGTCAGCTAGAAATAACTGACAGAGTGACAGTTAATAATACTGTTCATGCATTGTAAAGATAAATATCAAACAGAAAGAGTGCTCTGAAACAACTCTTAAATATCTGAATTTCTGAAAGTAAAGCAAAAAATACAGATAACTTACAATCCTCCTCATCCATGCCATCCATTTCCTCTTCTGAATGAAATCTCTTCAGTATGTCCAACATTTTTTGTTTGGTTTGTTCATTAGGTTGCATTTGCTGGAGCTCTTGGACTATATTTTCTTTCATGAAGGATTCAGTACAACGAAGACTATGAGACTGTAAAAATTACAATAAAAGGGATCAAAAGAAGTTCATAACAAGCAAGGAACAAGATTTAAACTTAGAGTATCTATAGAAAGGAATGAATTACTAATATAGTTTCACGTCCACAAGATGAACTTTGGTTTTGGTCTCCTAATTTTTCTTCGTTTGATGATATATTCCTCATGAGAGAAATGTAATGATTGACAATTTTCATTAGAGAATTTTGAGGATATGATCAGAAGTTTTATGAAATCTTTAAAAGCAGAGAAAAGACTCAATAATATAGATCAGTGAAACTTGACTGAGTTTCTAGATATATTGAAGCAGATCACATGTTGACATATTTCCCTTACCGCATAGGTGTTGGGTCACAAACACAGCTTTGCAACACAAATTAAACATAACCAGCTCATATCTACTTCGAGGTAGTTTTACTTACTTTATAACATGGGAGGGAGCAGTATCGCGAATTGCATCGAGGACATGTGTATTGGGAGAACTGCTTCTGACATCTGTTTTTGTATGAAAAAAAGTATAAAATAGAGTAGTTTGATCAGTATTCAACAGAGAAATGAATATTTGAAAAAATCTACATAAAATGATTAATTTTCATTGCAAAGGCTAACACGACATAGAACTCAAATCAAACCAGTTTTCCAGAACCAGGGTCTATGGTCTTAGTACCGTATGATTTACAAGGAAGTGAAATCCAAACTATTTTGCATACACATTCAGTGATAATGATAAAGCTTAGAATGCTTGTAAGTTTCAAAAGTTATTCTAGAAAAACACTATACATCTCTTGGCAAGTCTCACAGATTACTTCAATACAGTAATCAGAATTCCTTTTAACCATTGGTAAAAGTAAATTTATTTCATCTACACATGATATGACATGCTGCATGACTCAACTATCAAGCTTACGTGCTTAACAACTGAAAGTGAAACTATTGAAAAAATGAGTAAATATCAGCTCATCGGTCCTAATAAAGTTCACTTATAAAAACAGCTAAAAGAAACAGAGTTATATTTCTCTTACATGAGATGAGATTTTGAAAATTAAATAAATGAATAAAAAACAAAAGCAGGCAGACATTATTTATTCATGATCTCAGTATAAAAAATCTAATATGTTAAAAAAAAAAAAAAAAAAAAAAAACACTGATAAGTTCCAGAGTAACATACACATGACAGATTATTCGGGCAGGGTTCAGTGAGGAAGTAGAAGATTGGTCAGATGTAACAATAGTATCTGCCATTATTCAAACACCGGAGCAAACAAATTAATTTCCTTTGATTACCAACTGCAATTTTCTCCTTTGAGAAATCAGTATTTCAGTTCCAGTCCAAGGTGTTGGGTCCAGATAGCAAATGCAAGTATTTGATATTTCAGTATATTCAGATAATACTCAAGCCACTTCAAATTGACACTAAGTTGTGATCACTAATCAGAGTTTGCAATCAGCAACCATTCTCCAAGGAAAATCACAACACAATCAGCTACAAACTACCTCATGCTGCTTTCTACTCTCGGGAGCCTCAATCACCTAGAAGTTGAACTTCTGTTGGGTAAGGCTTCTCGGTATTTTTATTAATTTCCTATTAAAAAAAAAATCACAAATCACTTGGTCAAATTATCTTAAAATGTTCAATCCACGAAATTCTCAAACATAATCTGCATGAAATAAATCAACTAGAAGTTAAACACATTGCACTTTATTTCCACATACAATCACAAAAAAAAAAAAAAAAAAAAAAAAAAAAGGGCAACCCTGTGGTGCCATAAATCCCCTGCCATTGCAGCCTTACATTGCATTTGCAAATGGCTGATTTCACAGCTCAACTTGTGATATCCTAGACACAAGGCAACAACTCCACTATAAAAATGTTATGCTGATGTATGTCTGTGTCATATTATTTGGGAAAACATTACAAAAATTGAGGATCCACTATAAGCACTACTAAAATTTCAATATTTCCTGATATTAAGAGATAAGGTCATCTAGTATTCTAACATTGATGCTTCAGTGTGATATTAAGGTTATAATACAGTGGCATAATGTTGCAGAAAGAAACTAGCCTAGCTAAGCTTGATCACACATTTGCAGTGGCGGAGCCAGACCTAAAATTTTGGGGTGGCAGCTTTAAAAATAAACTAAAATATATAAATCATATAATATACAATACGACCCATTTCGGTGTAGTTCATAAAAAATTTCAACAAAATAATACTAAAAACCGATCATCATATTCAAAGTGATGCTTTACGCATCCCGACTTTTCATCTTAACTTTTCCTGTTGAAACAGTTTCAAAATCAACTAACAATACATGGTTTCAATGTTACATCAATTCTAATAACATTCAAATTTCATAACAATGGCCGGTTTCAATTTCATTGAAATAACATAAATGATTTCAAAATGAACCAATTTCACTTGATTTTCATAAACAGAAGACGATGATAGCTGAATTCAAAAGTTGAGCCAGGTTTGATAGATCTTTCTGATGGAAAATGCCATGAATGTTGCTACTTTTCATGACAAGTTGCTAGAACATGCTAGTCATATACAGAAAAACCAAACACTATCAAAAATAGAGGAAGATTAGCTAATCTAGGCATGCTAGAAGTTGAAGATATGCTTACATTTTTTTTGAATCAAATAAGCTTACATTTTCCATGTTTTCCACCTCTACTATTTAGGATTATTGATTACGTCCTCCTCTCAAAGTCATTGCCATACATGAATAAAATTGGCAAAGGAAGTAAGTTAACTTTTCTTAATTACCTATAGTAACTCTAAAACAATTTGACTAGTTATCAGGCTTTCATATTCTACTATTGTTTAAGACAATTATTTAAAACCGAGGCTTTCAATTGGAATTCGTCTCTCACACTCAATACAATTATTTAAACACAAGAAACAGTTCAGTAGCAATCAGAGTTCATGTTCTAAACCATAATAATAAGCAGAACATTCATGTCTTAGTAAAACATTCTGAGTTCTGTAGTAATCAGTAGCAATCGAAAACTAAAAAAATTCAATTTCACATTCAATTTCACATTACTAAAGAACATGTAATCATCAAATCAGAATCACAATTGAAGGAAATTACATTCAATTTCACATTACCTTACAAGTTACAACAATTAGGGTTTGTGGAGAGAGATGGATGGAGATAGCTCTCTAAACTAAAGAATCAATACAGAAGATTGAGGGGGGTGCGGCGGTGATGGATGGAGAAGGAGAAGAGTGGTCGCGGCTCGCCGGCAGTGGTGTGGTGGTGGATGTTGTTCGGTGGTTTTGCTTTGGCTGGGAGAAGAAAAAAGAGGAACGCGCATCAGATGAAAGAGAAAGGGGAAGAGGAAATGAAATTGAATTGGTAATATTCGTATTAGTTAAGGGCATTATAGTAATTTCCAGTGTATAAATATTTTTTTTTTTTTTTTAGAGATGGGGGTGGCGGTGGCTCCCCCGGATTTTGATTCTTTCATGGGATGTATTGAATTAAGATTTTAAAAGACTATTTGGGTAAAAGAAATGTTTCAGATTTTGAAAGACTTTGTAAGATAGACTTTGTAAGATTCTATTGATTCTGTGAGATATTAAAAGACTTTTTTTAAAAGACTTTTTACACTCAAGATTTATATCACATATTTTAATGGATTTATAAGAAATATTTCAATGGATTTATATCACATATTTTAATGGATTTATAAGAAATATTTCAATGGATTTATAACACTACCTTTAAGATTTTTTTAATTTGAATAAAAAAAAAACGAGTGTTTTTCCGTAATAAAAAAAGTGATTATTGCGTAAAAATTCTCTCTACATTTTGTTGCTAACGACTTATTGAATCATCCCCTTATTTATAGCATCCACAAGGAGGTGCAACAACATAATTGTTTTATCCTTGGTCCAAGCTGCATAAATATCTTTGTCTTTACCATTCTCTCGGTTGCTTTCTTGTTCATTTGATCACTAATATGTACAAAGAACGAACTAGTTATTTTACTAAAACAATTGTTGTTTCCTAATTGTCAAAAGTATGATGTCTATATACCAAATAATATATATTCAATAAAAATAAAGAGAAAAACTACCTAATAATAAAAATAACACTCAATGATGATGATGATGATGATGATGATGATGATGATGATGATAATAACAACAACAACAACAACCAGAACAACAACACAATATCAATAAAACGAAAATGATTAATCAGTATAATAAAATAATATCAGTGAAACAATTGTGGAAAGAAAAAGTAACAACAAATCATAAAATAAAATAAAATAGTAACAATGAATTGTTGTAAAATTAAAACAATTTGGACGAAAGAAAAAAAAAACGAATGTAAATAACACGGTATAGAAAGAATCGGACTAAAACATAACAACAAATTAGACCAAAAAAAATGTATATGTATCTTCTAAAAAAATCTCAAGGGGAGACAGAAAAGTCTTAAGGTTAGGTGTGAGATTGTTAGTATGTACATTTTATACTAAAAAGTTTCACAAAATCCATTCCTGACAACAATCTATTAAATTTCATAGAATTTTGAATACCAATAGACAATTTTTAAGTTGTACAAAATCTTAATTGAATACCACCGGATTTTATTGGACTCTTTAAAAAATTTTGAAAATCCTAATTGAATACCACAAGAATGTTTTACATTCCTTAAAAATTTTGATTGAATATCACAAGACTTTTATAAAACGAAAAAGTTTTTTAAAATCCATTGAAATCTCAATCCAATACACTGATTAGGGTTCTGAATTGATTGCACGGAGAAAAGAACGAACGATAGAGAGAGAGGCCGCCGTTCAATTGAATTTGCACTGAGTGAGTCTTTTAGGGAACCGGATCCTCTTCTTCAAAATTGTCTCCTTCTCTCTCCTTGTGCAATTCTTAGTAATTGGATCAATCTAACGGTGTACAAATTAAAAGACAAAATAACTCAAGGTTTCTTTTGTTGGTTGTTGGAAATAACTCAAACCAAATCTTAACTCCGCCGCTAGTGTCTATCAACAATTCTATAAATTTGAATGTGATTCCACCAATCATCGAAGCCATTGTTTTGTAAAAATGTAATTGCAACAAAAATGAAGATCCAAGAGAGAAAAAAAGGTAAATTGACAACAATTAATTTCAAAGATGAAGATAAGCATGTTAGTCACTTGTCTGTCAATCCCTTAGTTGCACCTCCCACTCACAAAAACTACTCAAAAATACGGGGATCATGAGTTTGATTTTACCTATCCAAAGATGGAATTCACAGACACAATAAGACTAATCCCAAATTCAAGCTATTATGAACTTACGATTATAAAGTTTGTAGTGATGAGAGTGCATAAATGAGAAAACATAGAAATGGAGGAATTGAGACAATGGAAAGGAAGATGAAGAAGCTTCTCGCAGAGTTGCAATATCCCATCCAATTACTCTTTTGGTCCCTTAACTTATTTTTTGGTTTCATTTTGGTCCCTTAACTATTAAAAGTTTCGTTTTGGTCCCTTAACTTATTTTTTAGTTTTGTTTTGGTCCCTTAACTATTAAAAGTTTCGTTTTGGTCCCTTAACTTATTTTTTGGTTTCATTTTGGTCACTTAACTTATTTTTTGATTTCGTTTTGGTCCTTAACTCTAATACATTCATCCTAACATAAAAGACCAAAGTGGTTGACGGAGGAAGAGTTAAGGGACCAAAACGAAACCAAAAAATAAGTTAAGTGACCAAAACGAAACTTTTAATAGTTAAGGGACCAAAACGAAACCAAAAAGTAAGTTAAGGGACCAAAACGAAACCAAAAAATAAGTTAAGGGATCAAAAGAATAATTAAGCCTTTTTGTTTTCTGTCTTTTAGTTTGTGTACCATTAGATTGATCAGATGACTAAGAATTATGGAAGGAGAGAGAATGAGACAATTTTGAAGGAGAGGATCCAATTCTGTGTTTTAGACCACCCCAATGGTTTTTTCTTTAAACACCTTTCAACACCACTTTTTCAATTCCCAACACTCCACATCATTTTTTGTCTCTTATTCAACACTCATTCAACTTTTACTCTCTCCAATGGTTTTTCATTCAACACTCTACCCCACCACTTTTTATTTCTTATTCTTATTTAATTTTTATTTTTATAATTACATAAAATTATAATTATCGATTATAATTAAATTAAAATAATACAATTAACTATTTATTTTTTAGTTTTTTTGAAAAAACAAAATTTTGTAAAATAATTTATTTTTATTTTCTTAACTTAAAATGCAATACAACGAACTAAGCACGCGACACACAAATAACTTAAAATTCAATACAACAAACTAAGCACACGGCACACAAATAACTTAAAATGCAAGACAACAAACTAAGCATACAACACACAAGTAATTTATTTAGTACGATACAAATCATCTTCAATCACGATACATTCCAAACTTTGTCCATATGTGCTTCACTAGATCTGCTTGTAATACGTGATGAACATTTGGATCACGCAACTCGGATTTAGCACACACATGATTTGCAAAACCTGGTAACACATCGGTCAAGTATGGTTGCAGTGTACTAGATCCACTTCCCCCAGGTTGCTCAAAATCGGTCCAACGTTGAGCATATGTATCTCGTTCATCCTCAACAATCATATTATGTAATATGATGCATGACCTCATGATGATACCCAAATCGGCTATGTCCCACAAGCGAGCTGGTTCACGGATGATTTTAAATCGAGCTTGAAGCACTCCAAAAGCAAGTTCGATGTCCTTCCGACATCCCTCCTGATGTTTTGCAAATAACTTATCGGGTTCACTGGTTAAGGAATCCAAAAGTAAAAAAATTGTCTTAAAAATATAAACTTTTACTTTTGACCGACTATTATTACACCACTTTTTAATATAACATTCTTATAGACAAAGGGTATATTGAAAGTGAAAAGTTCGGTTCAAAATCAT
Source organism: Medicago truncatula (assembly GCF_003473485.1). Lineage (NCBI taxonomy): Eukaryota > Viridiplantae > Streptophyta > Magnoliopsida > Fabales > Fabaceae > Medicago > Medicago truncatula. The sequence goes on along the minus strand of NC_053046.1, from coordinate 10,589,154 downwards.
CAATTTATTTTACATATAGTATAGAAATATAGTAATAAATATGCAAATTCTACGGTACACCCAACATATTTGAGTGCACCGGTACACCAAACCTTTAAATTTATAGTTTAAATGAGTTGTTTTTTGAAGAAAAATATTATTTTTTATCATTTATAATTATAATGATTAAATCTTATTCACCAAAAGCGTCAATGAAATAAAATTGAATTTTTTTGAATTTTTAATAGAGAACTTTGATTATTTTATATGATAATATGGCAAAAATTTACTATGATTCGTATAAACAATAAATAATGTGTTTTTCTTATGAAATGTATTTTTTAAAATATAAATGCCGGCAAATAACTATTTATTTCATAAAATTAATCATTAATTTATAGATTTAGGAAGCAAAAGTACTGATACACGCGAGTGTAGCGTAGAAGTTCCCTAATAAATAACCCACTTTAACCGTATATTTTTGCTAATGTTTACATAATCTTTTTAGTGTATAAGATTTTCCCTTAAAAAAGATTTTGTTCGATTTTTCTTGATTAATATTTTTCACAGAAAATAAGTGAAAAAATTGATTCCAACTAACTTGTTATTTTCAACGTTTAATGCAACAATTATTGATTTGTCAATAACACCCTTAATTATTACAGAGTGACATTTGTAGAGTACTTATCAATAGGTGTTTAACCGATTTAACAGCAAACTAAATAGCACCTCAATTGTAAAGTGGCATTTGTTGGTACTTACCGAGAAGGTTGCCTCTAGAAGGACCTTCTCTCTGTTCATTTTCTATTTTGATGTTTCATTTAATATATTGTAATAAAGTAAATGATGGTTTTTAAATGTAATGGTATAACATTATCTGATACACTATATTCTCAACCTCAACATAAAGTTTCCTCCTAGAAAAATTCTACACATATTTAAGGTATTATATATGAAGTTTGAACTTTAAAATTTTAGTAAGTGAACCAACACTAATGTATGTGTTACATAAGATATTAATTACTCCAAAAGAATGTAGACTAGAGAATTTGCTTAAAAAGGCTGAACTCCCACTCCTAATTGTTTAGCAGGTTGTATGAGTTCAATTGGAACATTAAACACCCCAGTCTCTTGTTGGTTGTCATAATAGATTGGAGTTTGGTATCATCAGTTTTGTTAAATTCTTGAGCATTATTGGAAATACACTTCTATTTGAGCTGCTCAACCTGCCACTGGTTGCTCAATTTTCTTTACCATTGATTCTTGAGTTACATATATGAAACTTGAGTTCCTAGCTTCATCTGACCTAATAGAGAGTAACAAAAATTATTTGATCTTGATCGAATTATTTGTAAACTGAATCAGCATTCATCATCTGCCATGAAAAATCATGTGCATCCTCATTGTCTGGTTTATGATAGATTCAAAATCAAAATCCATTAATTTTGAAGTGCCTACCCATTAGACGATGCTTCCACTTTGTTAGGACTTAAGCCCATGAGGAGAGCCCAACCCAAAAGACTAGTGCAATAGGTGGGAGAACCTCATGCCTTAAGTATCACATCAAGCACTTTGATATACTCAATGTGGGACTCCTAACATACTTCAACTCACAACAAATGCTATTGTTATTAGTTCCCTCTCTTATATTGACTTTAGCTGGCAATTTTCAGCATACTATGTGAATGAATTTTTAGACACCAACTAAATATATAATGATATTATTAAAGTAAGATAATTTTCAGCATATTGGATTGCCGTTGCCCACAATATGATTTGTATGGCCCAAATGGTACGATGTAATGCGGTCTCACTCACGTATCTAAGAAGTTATCTTTAATTTGTGTCATCATAACAAACTTTTGGCCTCGGTTCGTTAAGTATTGACTCTCTTTGGCATCTGATGTCCCTCCACATATAAAGTGCTGTTCTTATTTATTGAGCTTTATTGTTTCTTTTACCAAATCTGCAAGATTGTAAGTTTGTAACTACCCCTAACTATGAGAACTTCTGTTATGAATCAACAGGGTCAAATTGATCATGTTCTTCAGACAAAATGAATGCATAGTGTCAATCTTGTTGCAATTACTTGTTGAGTCGTAATCAAGTTGAGTCGTAAAATTGTCCAACAATTAGGATGAATATTGCCAAGGTTACCATGTTCTAATTCAGTGAAGAGAATAGACCGGTTGACAATATGGAAAGGTTATCTGAAATTGGAAGTTTCACAAAATTATGGAGATTGTGAATTTATGATCATTTTGAAACATTTCATTTGTGGGTCTTCAATTCCATAAGACCCACAAATTGATAACAGAATTCAAAAGCTATACATGTTGCCTTAAATTGACACCTCGGATCGAATTCCATACTCTGAAATATTATAGCATAAAGTCCTTATAGTTACTGTCAAAATTTTAATCAAAATTTAAAATACCAGGTTTAGAAACAAGAGCTAAAAATCAAGACTCCATACGCTAAAACATGTAGTAAGAGCTGTTAATACTATATCGCTGGTATACTTTAAGTAAACACCAACAATAGGATTATTCAAAGAAACAATGGAAGATTCAAGACTTTAGTACGTATCTAGAAGAGTAAGAGTATATAGCCAACTGTTCCTTTTATCCTTGTACTAGCTTTTTATGGAACAACTTTGAACGTGCAATTTTAACTACAATGATAATAGTATGAAAATAAAAATACATGACAGAAGAATCAAGAAAAATATGGGAGAAGTATCAGTTCATTGAATTAGAAAAGCAGTGCAACATTACTTATTTAAAGAAACTCGTAGGTTGGAGGAAAATTACACAAATACTGCTAACCAAATCGGTAAACTAAACATTGCCACATGTGATACATGCTTGGCCAATAAGTTTCTTAACAACTGTGCATCAAGCTGAATTGCTAATTATGAGTTTGAGCACCTGAAATTCAAATCAAGAAGAAATCCATTATTACCATTGTATTTTGTAGTTTAGGAATTTTAAATGCAAAATATGATAATAAAAATCAAATGATAACTCCATAACCAAATAATGATTTAGTTATGATTCGAATACACATAAAAATATCAGTTTATCTCACCAGCAAGAAAGGCCTTTCTGATTATACTAAGCTCTCTACATACAACCTCAATGTTGATTCTTTCTTTTGGTGACTCCATTGAACACATAAGTCCAATCCTAAAAAGTGAAACTAAGCACTCCTTTGCAGGTGGAATAAGATTCTCATGATTTCCATCTTTCATTTCAACTTCTGCATCCATTGATAAAAGATGTGGGTCCAAAATCTTCTTAAGATTACCAGGAAATGATATTGCAACAAAGTTATGCAGATTTTGACCATCTTCAAAAGCGTGATCAGTGGGTCTTCTACCGGTAAGCATTTCCAACATAAAGATTCCAAAGCTATACATATCACCACATGTGGATACTTCAGCACCCATCCCATACTCTAAAACATGTAACAAAAGTTATTCATACTAAATCAAAACATACGAGGATTAATAAAAAAGGGGGGAAGATTCAAGCATTTAAAACATACCAGGAGGAGAATAGCCTACTGTTCCTTTAACTTCAATTGTACTTGTATTTTTATAAGAGGTACTGCCAATAGCTGAGACGAGTCTTGCTATGCCAAAATCACTCACATGAGCAACCATGTCATCGTCAAGAAGGATATTGCTTGGCTTTAGATCACAATGAATGACCAATTCTTCACATTCTCTATGAAGATAATGTAATGCAGAAGCAACATCGATAATAATGTATAATCTATGAGCAAAGTCCAATGTTGTTGGGGGTTCTGCATTTAAAATCTCAGGATGCAACCATTGATCTAAGCTTCCATTTTTCATGTACTCAAAAACCAGAGCTTTAAATTCTTGACCTTTGTAATCTGTACTTGAACAACAGGTTAAAACCTTAACTAAATTTCGGTGTCGAATATTTTTGAGTGCATTACATTCAACAATGAAACTCTTGTGAGCTCCCTTCTTTTGGAGGTTCAGGACCTTTACGGCAACAACATTATCTTCTGACACAAGATTTCCTTTGTACACAAGACCAAAACTTCCTGATCCTATCAAGTTTCTAGTTGAGAACCCATCGGTTCCTTGATGTAATTCTTGGTACGAAACCTTAGATAGTTGATCAACTGTTGGTGAATCACAAGATCGCTTTGGATTTCTTTTCCTCATCCAGTAGATAGTTATGATAAATGAAAGTATGAGAAGAAAAGAAACCACACTAATTATCACTGCCATCAACCTGATCTTTTTCTGTTTTGCATGTTTCCTACCCTTGATAGGGCATGGTGGTAGATGCAGCTGGGAAATACCTCCACAAAGCTTTTTGTTTCCAATCACTTCTATTTGGGTTACATTTCCAAATACACCATTTAATGGTACATCTCCTTCCAACATGTTAAAAGAAACATTCAAATATTCTAAAACAGAGATATTTTGCATAACATCAGGAATTGATCCAGACAATTGATTTCTTGAAAGGTCTAAATATCGAAGACCTTTGAGAGAAGCCATAGAGGACGGTATTGTTCTGTTGAAGGCGTTCCCTTGCAACATAAGATATTCTAAGCTTATACATTCGCCAATTTCTGTAGGAATATCACCAGATAAATGATTCTTAGAGACATCTAATATTTCAAGATTTTTTAAGACACCCAGTTCTCTTGGTAAGCTACCACTCAAAGAGTTATGTGACAAGTTCAATAAGTTTGTTAAAGAAGAAAGACTAAAAACCTCTAGAGGTATGGATCCATTAAATTTATTATAAGAAAGATCTAGTACTTGTAAATTTTGACAATTTCCTATGCTAGGAGGAATATTTCCTTCAAACATATTATGAGCTAATTCTAAATCATACAACTGACTGAGATTACCTATAAAAGGTGGCATATCACCTGACAACTTGTTTCCACCCAAATATAATATCTGCATCTTTTCGAACTTCCCAAAAGTAGTTGGAATAACTCCTACAAAGAGGTTAGACTCCATGGTCAAGAGAATTAAGCCAACTAGATTTCCTATTTCCACGGGAATTTTTCCTGATATCATATTTCCCCCAAGATATAGTTGTGTAAGTTGGATAGATAAATTGCCAATGAAATTTGGCAAATGACCTCCAAAATTATTAGAAGCTATCGAAAGCATTTCTAGTTTACTACAATTTGTCAAATAGTTTAAAAACTCTAAATCTATAATTGAATTGTTACCTAAATTGTTGTATCCAAAACTTAGCCAGTAAAGATCTTGTAACTTCTCTAGACTTGGAACTTGTCCCACCAAATAGTTTTGAGCTAAGTCGAGTACTTGTAGGGAAGAAGCATTTACAATGGAAATAGGGATTGGACCTGAGAATTGATTTGCTCCAATTTCAAAAACAGTTAGACCAGGGAAGTTGTTGAACATGTTGGATGGAAGATAGCCAGTAAAGTTATTCATGACTAGTGAGAGCTCAATTAGTGATGACATATTGTAAATACAAGGAGGAATCATACCAGACAATTTGTTCTCACCCAACAATAAAAGTGTCAAGTTTTTGAGGCGGCATACTTCACGTGGAATATCTCCTCCTAATTTGTTAGAAGCACACGTAAAACGCACTAAGGATGAAAGGTTCCCTATGGATGAAGGGATCCCTCCAGTTAAATTGTTACCAAAAAGGTGGAATGAATGAAGCTTTTTCAAAGAGCCAATTTCAATTGGTATTTTCCCAATCAATTTGTTCCCTCCCAAAATCAAGTCTATGAGATTGGAGCAATATGTCAAGTTTGTAGGAATTTCTCCTACAAACGAGTTATTAAGGAGATAAAGGTGTTGCAGTTGTAGCAACTGACCCAACTCCGGTGGGATTTCTCCAGAAAAACTATTGTTTCCAAGGTCGAGATTTATCAAAAAGGTGAGATTGCCAACATAGGGAGATAAAGATCCATGTAAGTGATTACTTCTTAGGTTCAACTCTATAACTCTTTGATGCATGGGGTTGCAAGTGATTCCCTGCCACTTGCAGAAGTGGATGGAAGAATTCCAAGATTCAAGAGCATTGTATGGATCACTGGATATTGATTCTTTGAATTTGAGCAATGCTAAATGATCTGTTTGGTTTCCTAATGCAGCCACTGCCACCATTTTGTTTGTGGTAAACCACATTAAATTTAAGGTAAAAAGAAAAAGAAGATGAAGGTATAAAAGTATAGATGACAACGAAGAAAAAGACATAATTTGGTTTAGAAGAAAGTGGTTTATGCTGTTTAGTTTTGTTTGTGTTGGATAGTTATGTGGGAATGGAGAGAAAGCATGCATTTAAATACTGGTAGCAAGAGCTGTGAATTTAAATTTTTATTAACTCCACACATACAAAAATAAGATATTATGTTCAAAAGTCAAGTCAATATTGAACGAAGCTATGTCGACCAAACTGGAAATTGAGAGGAAGCATGCATGCATGCATTGAAATACTAATGTGGAAAGAGCTAGTGATGAATTAATGCCACACGTAAAGTTTGAAGTTTGTTAGTAGTAATTTTCTTATGAACCGGATTGGGGATTTGAGTGCAATTGTGTTAGGTATAAAAGTATAGTTTACATGTAGTCAACTCCTTTGACTACATACCATTTCTTCTTCTTCTTCTTTAGGAGAGATCTCTTATATTTTATCCAAATAGTCAAGAGTAGTGAAAATAGTCAGTGCTGCTGTGAATTCAATTTTTTACTAGCTTAACAAAAGTCAAGATTATTGATGGAGCAGACACATGAGAGCGAGTTGAAATCCTCTCCATTTATTATCTCAATATTATTCAAGTTTTTTTTGTGATGTTTAAAAATAATTTTGGACTCGTTACATTTTTGCATTTACATTTACAAAATTATAAAGGTTACATTTTTGGCATTTATATTTACAAAACTATAGTAATGAAGAAAATAAAAAGATTAGAAAATAAAGAGGATTTTAGCTCCCCAAGAGCATCCCATGGGAGTCAAAGCAAAGTGACGGTGTTGTGTGATTATGTGGACAGTTTAACTTGACGACAATTATGAAGTGAGAATGGTGTGTGATTATGTGGACTTTTTTTTTTTTTTTTTTTTTGAGAAAATTATGTGGACTTTTTAACTTCACGACAATTATAAACAGTAATCTTTCGTTGACTTAGCTGCAATATTATTATCAACTGAAATACCAGTAATTTCATTTTCTGGCATGTTATGCTATAATTCTATATTTTGCATTTTATGTCACTTTTGTAACAAGTCAAATATTCCTGCTGCTAATTTCTTTGTTTCCATTGAAATTTGTCGCATTAAATTGAAGATGCAATCGGTCAATAAATGAGACAAATGCAATAGTACAATTGATTGTATGTAATATTTCGGTCCTTGTTATAAGAAGAAAAACTACATTAAAAGTTGTGATATTTTAAGTAAAAACTACACTTTAAAATTGTACATTTCAAAAGCAAATGATATGTAGAAAAGTCTTTTAAACAATAACTACATTTAAAAAAGTGTGACAATTTCTTACAAATAGAATTAGTTTTATATTTTTTTTTAATTTTCTTATATACCTTCGTCCATAATTATAGGATCCTTTAAAAAAACGGAAATTAAGAAAATTGATATTTCTAATAAATTTGTTTGTAATTATTATTGTTTTTATAATTTTATCCTTAAAAAGAGGAATAAAGATCGAATTGGATATATACACTAGTCAGAGAATCCATACAACACACGGAAAACAATATTTTAGATATGTATGTTGTTTGATTTTATTACGATACAAAGTTGCATGAATATGCATATTAATTATCATTTGTCAAAAAAAAAAATGCATATTAATTTTCAACTAGATTGAAAGCACATTCCACGCGCCATAAAAAAAAATTAGTTTATTATTTTTGAAAATGATATGTTATTTGTTGTAAATATAATTAATTTTAACTGCATTTAAAATTCTTATAAACCAAATTTATTTATTTCTTACAACCCAAATTATGTTTTTAGTTTTATGTTTGTTGGAAACTTATTTGGAACTTACTCTTATGTTTTCCTTGCTTTTTTGTTGGAAGATTTTTCTCAAGGTGACAAACCAAAAGTATGAAATTAGCATCAAAGGGATATAGCCTAAAATAGGTGAAAGAAAAATGAAGCAATTGTTTTCTTTTAAACATGACACTTCGACATTGGGCAAGTTTTTGCAAGTGCTCTTGATCAACACCTTAAAATGTGTATATAATTACAAGCACTCATATTTCGAGGCAATATAATAATATAAGTTCATCTTAATGTATTGCTACAAAAAATAAATCAAATTAATATATTGTCATAAGTATAGTGAAGCACACAAAGAGAATGTAAACTCACCCATCATCTATGAAGCACTGTCACATAAATAATTGAATGTAATGTCCACATGTGTTGGTCAAAGACACTAACACGTACCAGACATCAAGCACACTTCAATCTGAAATCTTAACGCTATATACTACATAAGAATTCATAAATGTTCCTTTAGTACAGATTTAGTTAGAAACAAATAAACTGATCCATTGCATATCAGTCATACTTATAAACATCATGCTTGATTCATAATATTTCATACTTAGAAAAACGAAATAAGCAAATGATCTCCAAATTAACACTCAAGAAGACCAATGATTCCAAATTGGTGAATTGAGTTTCAAATCTTTAATGGCCTATATATTGTGGTCCAGCTGTGAGACTTTCATAATATGATATTTCTTCTGTTCTCTGCACATTTTGGGAACTAAAGGGAATTTATAATGTAGCATGACAGAGTGGAGCATGTGACAAAAGTATTGATAATATAATAAGTCCAGTATTGCATTCATCAAATATATATACTTGATGTTACATGAATGATGGATTAATACATTAAAATGGCTAGGCTAGAGAGAAATTTAGTGAACAGTTTCACTTGCAGTGCATCATATTGCATAAACTTCTATTTCTGAAATTATTGCAGAAATTTATTTTAGCTTTGATTACTGACGAGGGTGAACACCTGAAATTCAAAATAAAATTCATTTACGTCTTTGTATGTATTAGATTAGGAATTTGAAATGCATAGCAACATGGATGAAAATTTAATATAACTTTGTAAGCAATTAATTCGTTAGGAGCCAAACAAACACATAGAATCTCAAATTTTCTTACCAGCAAGAAAAACCTTTCTGATCATGTTTAGTTCTCTAGTGACATCCAATATATTCATTCTTTGTGTTGGCGATTCCACCGAACATGCAAGTCCAATCCTAAAGAGTGAAACTAAGGATTTATGTATTAATGAAATAAGATTCTTCTTGCTTCTATCTTCTATTGCTGCTTCCTCTTCTCTTGGTACAATATGTGGGTCCAAAATCTGCATAACATTATTAGGAAATGAATTTTCAACATACAAATGCAGATTTTGACCATCTAAAAACATTTCATCAGTTGGTCTTCTTCCTGTAATCATTTCCAATATAAGCATCCCAAAGCTATACATGTCACCATGTGTGGAAACTTCAGAACCCATTCCATACTCTAAAAAATATATAGCAAAACATTGTTAAAATTGTGTAACAGGTAAAGTACAAAGTCTACAACAAAAGATAGGAAAATTCAAAAGAAACACAAAATATTTTATTACATACCTGGAGGAGCATAGCCAACAGTCCCTTTTATTCCAATTGTGCTAGTTTCCTTAGGAGATATACCGTCCGCAGATGAGACGAGTCTTGCTATGCCAAAATCACTCACATGAGCAACATTGTCTTCATCAATAAGGACATTGCTTGGCTTTAGATCACAATGAAGGACCAATTGCTCACATTCTCGATGAAGATAATGTAATGCAGAAGCAACATCAATAATGATATTCAGTCTTTGATTAAGATCCAATGCTCTTGGTTGCTCTACATTCATCATCCTTGAATGCAACCAGTTTTCTAAGCTTCCATTTTTCATGTATTCAAAAACTAGAGCTTTGAATTCCTGACCTTTGTAATCAATACTAGAACAACAAGTTAAAATCTTAACCAGATTTCGATGTCTAATATTTTTTAGTGCATTACATTCGGTAATAAAACTCTTGTGAGCTCCATTCTTTTCAAGGTCCAGGACCTTCACAGCAATAACTTTATCTTCTGACATAAGATTTCCTTTATACACCGAACCAAAGCCTCCTGATCCAATCAAGTTTCTAGATGAGAAGCCATCAGTTGCCTGATACAAGTCTTGGTAAGAAACCATAGCAAGTTGGTCAATTATTGGTGAATCTGAAGATGGTTTCTTGTTTCTTTTCCTCATCAAGTAATAGATAGCTAGAATAAGCATTGTCATAATAATGAAAGCAACCACGCTAACTATCACTACTATCAAATGGGTATTATGTTTGAATGGGCATGGAGGTAGGTGCAAGTCTGAAATACCTCCACAAAGCTTATTGTTCCCGAACACCGCTAACCTGCTAGCATTTCTAAAGACACCTTCTTTTGGAACCTCTCCATCCAACATGTTAAATGAAACGTTCAAGTGTTCTAAACGAGAAATATTTTGCAGAATGTTAGGAATTGATCCAGACAATTGATTTCTTGACATGTCTAAATATCGAAGACCTCTTATATAAGCCAAAGAGGAAGGTATGATTTGATGGAAGGAATTTCCTTGCAAAAAAAGGTATTCTAAGCTTTTGCATTGATCAATGGTTATAGGAATTTCACCAGACAAATTATTCTCAGAGAAATCTAGCTTATTAATATTTTTTAGCCTACCCACTTCAACAGATAGGTTTCCACTCAATGAGTTTTGTGACAAGTCCAGTGAGTTTGATAATGAGGAAATACTAAAAACCTCCAAGGGTATGGTTCCTCTAAAATTATTTTTTGAAAGGTTTAGGTGATGTAAATTGTGACAATTTCCGAAGCTTGGGGGAATATTTCCTCCTAACATATTATGTGCTAGACTCAAATAATACATCTGACTAAAATTACCTATGAAGCCTGGAATGTGTCCTGACAATTGGTTTCCACTCAAATCTAACACTTGAATCTTTTGAAACTTCCAAAAAGAATCTGGAATGGTCCCTTCAAAACGGTTGTTTTCCATGGTCAAGGAAATTAAACTATTTAGATTCCCTAATTCTGAAGGAATTTGCCCATATATTTGATTGCTCCCAAGATATAGTTGACTAAGTTGGATGGATAAATTGCCTGCCAAATTTGGCAAACTACCTCCAAAATTATTATGGGATATAGAACACACTTGCAACTTACTACAGTTAGTCAATGATTTTAAAAAAATCAAATCCTTAGTTGAATTTTCACCAAAATTATTCAGTTCCAAATTTAGCCTCCAAAGATATTGTAACCTCCCAAGATTTGGAACTTGTCCAACAAAATGGTTACTGCTGATATCAAGTTTTCTAAGGGTAGAAGCATTTGCAACAGAAGTAGGCATTAGACCCGAGAATTGATTGACACCAATTTCAAACACTTTGAGATTGGGGAGGGAGTTGAACATGTTGGGTGGAAGAGAGCCATCTATTTGATTGGCTGCAGATGAAAAGATAGCAAGAGATGACATGTTGTAAAGACATGAAGGAACTGTACCAGATAGTTTGTTGAGCCCCAATGCTATTTTAGTCAAGTGTTTTAGGCGACATATTTCTTGGGGAATATCTCCCTCTAAGTTGTTACGAGAAATGGAAAGAGTTGTTAAGACTGAAAGATTACCTATGAATGGTGGGACTCCTCCGATCAAACTGTTTCTTCCAACATTCAATTCTTGAAGCTTTTGAAGAGAGCCTATTTCAATTGGTATTTTTCCGATCAAATTATTCCCACTCAAGGATAAGTATTTAAGGTTGAAACAATTTGTCAAGTTTGTAGGAATTTCTCCAGAGAATGAGTTATTGGAGAGATAGAGTTCCTGTAATTGTAACAACTGACCCAACTCTTGGGGGATTTTTCCAGAGAATTTGTTGTCTGCAAGGTTGACGTGTCTGAGAAAAGTAAGATTGGCAGCATGAGAAGATAAGGATCCATGCAACTTATATCCAGGTAACTTCAACTCAGTAACTCTTTGATGCATGGTGTTGCATGTGATTCCATACCAGTTGCAAAAATGGATAGAACCATTCCAAGAATCAAGGATTCTATGTGGGTCATTGGAAATAAATTTCTTAAACTTGAGCAATGTCAAATAATCACTCTGGTTTCCTATTGTAAATGCAATTGTTTTTGGGCTGAAGTTGAAAATAAGGAGTGAAAAAAACCAAATGAAAAATGTAGGAAGCATGAGGGAAAAAGGCTTTGAGGAAATAAGAGGGTGTGATAGATAGTGGAGTTTAAGTTTTGTAGTTAGAAAGGTGTATATAATAAGGAGTGGGAACACTGAAGATTATTCCCTTTGCTTTTGTTATTGAAGGAATTTTTTTTTAATTGTTTTGTCCCTCATGAATTTTAAATACTGTAAGTAATATGTTTTGATATATTAAATTGTTAAATTTTTTTTTTTTTAAATGCTAAATTGGGATTCGATAATCGGTTCGAGAAAATTTCGAATCAAGCACATTCCTTCATTATGTTACATTATATATATATATATATATATATATATGAGGAGGGATATATTGACTCCAAGACTAAGTCTAAAGAGTTACTCCACATCCTCACCTTCCATTTTATCTATAAATTTAATGGACAAGTTTTATGGGTTATTAATAATCATATGATCTCATCTACCTAATCATTTTTAGAATATTAATTATGATTTCCTTTTTTACCTCAAAAAAATAATAATTATGATTTCCTTTTTGATTCAATAAATATCAATAATCAAGTTTTTTTTCCAACGCTTAAGCTTACGTTACTATATTGTTACCACCATTTTAAAAATTAAATCATGTCAAAAAATTAAGTCCAAGGCTTTGCATCTCCACGATAGAAATAGACAAAAGATATGTCTAACTCAAATTCAAAGGCATGGTTAAATTTAATTAAAAACTACGGTTAGCAACATAAAAGTCCACTGATCAATCCTCAAAAGGAATAAACCAACAATAATTATTTCTAAAAAGAACGTATGGATAGGATAATCCAAACAACAAAAAAGACATACGGAAGCATCAACACATTCCAAAAATTACATACTAATGGGTATTAATAAAAATATATGTAATTTGCATTGTGAATCGTGAAATAGTTGCAACGAAGTTTCTTTTGAAAAAAAAAATTATGAACAAGTTGCAGATGAGAGGAGGTTGTAAAAAATAATTAGGGACTATATTTTCTTTACCAACTTACCAAAAATTAGTTGTGTTTATTCCCTCAAAAAAAAAAATTAGTTGTGTTTATAAAAGGTAAATATTGATGGAGTCAAATGATGAAAATTGTAATTAATGTGGTGAGATTGGTTAAGGTAAATGAGGTCACATGATTATTAATAAGCATCAAATCTAGTCCATTAAAATTAGATAAATTGAAGGGTGAGGATGTGGAGTAACTCTTTAGACTTACTCTTGGAGTCAATATATCCCTCCTATATATATATATATATAGAGACAGGATCCGTTGACACCAGGTGTCAACGGTTATATTAACACCAAATCCTCACTGTCCATATTGTTTAATCTAAAGGCTAGAAATTAAACAAGATTTAATGTTCGCTGGATCCCCTTCTCTCTTGTACTCAATATTTTTGTTCTAACTAACACAACATTGACCTGTTCTAAGCAGCACAACCTTGATTGAAACACCACAAAGCTTTAAATTGATAATCTTTTTTAGAAGCTGATCCAATATTTTAATAAAGATAAATTTGTAAGATTAAATTAATTTAATTTTTTGTGTTGTTCAAAAGGACGAGATTCTTGCGTTGTGCCTCTCTTGTTTATATCAAAAAAAAATTAATCTTTTCCCATTGGAATAAGGTAGTGAATCATGGAAGAATTTGGATTGGATCTCCGTGAGAATATGAGTGTTGGAATTTGCCAAATCATGTAATTTTTTCCCCTAAATTCCTAATTGAATTAAGTTGAATTGCTTCCACTCCTATATCATAAACAACTCAATTGGTTTAATTATGGTACCTGGACATATCAAAAACCATTGATGGGGAATCAACGGGAGAGAGAACATAAAGTTCATGAGATTTGAGAGAACGTGAAACCCAGCACATATAAAGAGATTTAGTTGAGCGATGAACCCAAGCAATTGAAGGTTGGAAATAAAGAGCGTGATTCCGTACATCAAGAAAGTTGGAAATTTATGGAAACCATTTAATGAGAATTATGAGCCTTTGATAAAACTTAAATGAATGGTTGAGATTTGGTGTCAACGAATCCGTTGACACCTGGTGTCAACGAATCCGTTGACACCTGGTGTCAACGGATCCTGTCTCATATATATATATATATATATATATATATATATATATATATAATGTAAATGGTTGATCATTTAATAGTTCTTTGTGAGTGATGTTACGTAATTCCTTTTTATTGCTTGTTATACAAAGTTTCTAGCACTTGGATGGAATGTAAGGTCATGACATAGATGTTGGACTTTATATTTTCCCTTGGTATCTTGGTATTTATACATTGAATATCAAAATATTACTTTCCTGTCAAAATCACCATAACAACTTTAACTATGATTATAGAAAAGCCTAGCCGGCCTTTTAAGCAATAAAATACAAGATCCCTTAAACTGAGGCATTTGCAGTCATTGCCCATTAGCCACTTTAACCTACATACACTTAACTTGTTCTTATTTTGTTTTGACCAGTAACTACAATCAGATTGGTCCTTCTTTTTTTATGTGATTATAAGTACAGTCAAATTTGTTTGATCATTCAATGATTAATGAATATTTCTGACTTGTGAGATATGTTACTGAATTTCTTTTATTGATTTTTATACAAGTTCTTGTATTTTGGATAGAATGTAAGGTCATATTTATACATTGAATATCGATATCAAAATCTGACTTTTTCTGTCGATATCAACATGATATGATTTTACAAAAGCCATGTCTGCCTCTTAAGGATTACATATGAGATCCATTCAACTGAGGCAACTGAAATCATCACTTTAGGGATGTATTGGATTGAGATTTTAAAAGACTGTTTTGATAGAAAAAATCTTGAAGATTTTAAAAGACTTTGTTGGATTGTATTGATTTTGTGGGATTTTAAAAGACTTTTTTTGAAAGACTTTTTACAATCAAGATTCTTTGCAAGATTTTAATGGATTCATGATATAGATTTTAAAGGATTTTAATGGATTTTTAAGATTTTAAAAGGGTTAATAAAGTCTTTCAAAAAAAGTTTTGATTGTAAAGAATCTTGATTGTAAAAAGTCTTTCAAAATTTTTTTTTTAAAATCCCACAAAATCAATACAATCCAACAAAGTCTTTTAAAATCTTCAAGATTTTTTCTATCAAAACAGTCTTTTTAAATCTCAATCCAATACACCCCTTTACATTCTGAATTATTCATGCAATTCATATCTCATAAACCAAAGCTATATTTTTCAAAAAAATAAAATAAAAGGCTCTGTTTTCACCCATAATACTAAAGTCAATTTGTGATGGTAAAAATGAATTTTAGGTTGAGAGATTTTTATGCTTTTAAGATAGACTCTACCTTAAACTTATGCTGTTAGGAATTACGAGCATCTTCAATAATTATTTTCAAGGAATCTATTTTTGAGTTTCACACTAGTTTTCAGCTTGTTCCTTACAACATCGCATCTTATTTATATTGAGAGTTTTTTTATTCACATCCTATATATTTTTGGTTACATCCAATTTTTTAAAAAAGTTTTTGATAATATCAAAATTGTCCTTTTATATAAATTTTTTTAAAATCTTGATTTCATTCATTGTCACTCTAAAATTTCACTCTCATTCACCCACCAACGATCAAACAATCGTGATGTTCAATTAATCTCTATGGAAGATTAAAGAGTGGATCAAAACATCTTTCATTCATACTCGATTGCATATAAATAAGTGAATTTTTTCTTCTTTTTCAATAACGCTGGTTTCAATTTTCTTCTTCTTGTTCAATTGCATTGTACGACAGTTTCAGTTTTACATTGTTGAGGTTAACTTAAATTCAGTTTAAGTAGGTTCATGTAAACTTAGTTTAAGTAGAATCATTGAACAAGGTTGAACTTTTAAATGTACACTTAAACTCGGTTTACATGACCTACTTAAGTATGTACACCTAAACTCAGTTTACATGACCTACTGAAACTAAGTTTACATGACCTACTTAAACTGAAGAGGGATTTTAGGGTGTAACAAAAAAAAAAAAAGATGCTTTTTGAAAATTAAATTTTATGGAAGAATAATTTTGTCATTTTAAGATGCAACCAGGATTAATCAGGATGTAATTAGAAAAACTTAAACATTGCCTTGCCTGCTTTGTAAGCAATAAAATAAGAGATCCCTTGTAATATGTTAATTTTGAGAAACTACTCATAAAAGTTAATTACAGCCCTTTAAAACTTTAAAAAGTGATTAATACTATAAAGTGATTTCTCACAAATTAAATTGTGGCTCTAAACAGAACCACTCATCTTGTCTTTTGATTGCCTGGACTGACCATGTGAAGAACTATTGATATGATGAAGTAAATTGTGGTTTTTATAGGAGTCAATACCTTTTGCATTCTGCCAAACATTTTGTGCTTCTCTGCACAGTCTCAACTACCACAAGTTGTGCTTGGAAATGTGTTAAACCATGTTGTTAGGTCTATATAGGATGAGAAAAACCTATTCTTTCATTAAAAACTTTTTTTTTCACTTTTCATTCTCTTGACATTTTCCATTCAAAGACATGGAAAACTTTGTATGAACATTGCTTCTATCCGTTAATAGAAACATCTTTTACGAACATTGCTTCTATAAGTGAAAAGTGGAAGTGGGATTGGACTTCTTGGATTAGTCGGTCATTGAGCTAGATACCAAGTTTTCGATGGAAAAAAAAGCCTATGTCATAAAGAAGTAATCAAGTGTCACACTGGATCCAAACCATACATGCAAATATAAGAGTAAATCAAAACATTGAAAAGAAAATCATGTAGAAAATATAACCCAACATGAAGTCACATAATCATGGATCTATTCATACATAAGATAACAGAAATCATAACTACTGTATGAGCATCCCACTGTCAAGCATAAATAGACAAAAAGATAAAATGTATAGATGAGAGATCATGTGATTTGTGGCTGTGATGCACCTCGCCTTTGTTGAACCTCGGCAGGAAAGAAACTTTTTATGATATTGAGCTCCCTTATTACATCAACCATATTCATTCTTTCTTTTGGTGATTCCACTGAACAAGAAAGTGCAATCCTAAGAAGTGAAAGTAAACATTTCTCTACATTAGGATGTATACTGCCAGTATTACCATTGTCAGTATTGTGTTCTGATTCGATGATAATAGATCGATCCACAATATGGAAAAGGTTGTCTGGAATTGAAAGTTTCACATAATTATGGAGATTATGATCATCTTTAAACAATTCATCTGTGGGTTTCCTTCCAGTTAACATTTCTAATAACAGAATTCCAAAGCTATACATGTCACCTTCAGTTGACACCTCAAAACCCATTCCATACTCTGAAATGTAATAAATAGCATAAAAATCATCAAAATATTAACCAAAAAGTAATCAATAAAAAACCATTTTTATAAACAAGAGCTAAAACTTGAAACTCGTAAATTTTACAACTTAATAAAACAATGTCAGGACGTACCTGGAGGTGCATAGCCAATTGTCCCCTTTATTCCAATTGTGCTACTCTGCGTCAGAGCGACTCCAACACTTGAGAGCAACTTTGCTAACCCAAAATCACTCACTTGAGCTACCATGATGTCATTAAGAAGAATATTTTCAGGCTTTAAATCACAGTGAATGACAGGTTGCTCGCATTCGTAATGAAGATAACAAAATGCTGACGCAACATCAGTAATAATATTTAACCTTTGCTCAAGAGTCAGTGATATGGGTTGATCTGTAATTCCAGTTGTGGGATGCAACCAATTTTCTAAGTTTCCATTTCTCATGTACTCAAATACAAGAGCTTTAAACTCACTTCCTTTGTAATCTGTGCTGGAACAACAAGTCAAAATTTTAACTAGATTTCTGTGCCTAATATTTTTTAGTGCATTACATTCAGCAATGAAACTCTTGTGAACTCCCTTCTTTTTAAGGTTTAGGACTTTTATGGCAACATCTCCACCCACCGACTCAAGTGTTCCTTTGTAAACAGAACCAAAATATCCAGATCCTATCAAGTTTCTTGTCGAGAACCCATTGGTTGCTTGGTGTAGGTTTTGGTACGAAACCTTAACCATCTGATCTTTTATTGGTGAATCCAACAAAGATGCATTTTGTATCGTTCCCCTTTTCCAATAGATAGTTAGAAAGGATATCATAATGAAAAGAAGAGAAACGGCGCTACATATCCCTACTATCAACTTGAAGTTACGGTGTTTTGCAGGTTTAGAGCATGGCGGTAGATGCAACTCTAAAATTCCTCCACAAAGCTTATTGTTTCCAATAACTGTCATTGCACTGGCATTTCGAAAGACACCTTTAGTTGGTACCTCTCCTTCCAGCATGTTGAATGATGCATTGAAGTATTCTATCGAAGAAATATTTTGCAAAACTTTTGGAATTGATCCGGATAATTGGTTTCTTGAGAGGTCTAACACTCGAAGACCTTTGAGAGATTCCAAAGAGGATGGTATGCTTCCATTGAATGAATTCCCTGTCAAAATAAGGTATTCTAAGCTTAAGCATTCTCCCAAGGTTCTAGGAATCTCACCAGACAACCAATTTTTAGAGACATCAATCCGCACAATATTTTGTAGTTGACCGACTTCATCAGGTAGACTTCCACTCAAAAAGTTTTGGGATAAGAACAATCCTGTTGTTAAAGATGAAAGACTCAAAACCTCTGAAGGTATGTCTCCTCTAAGGTTGTTTCTTGAAAGGTATAACATTTGTAACTTTTGCAAGTTGCCTATACTTGACAGAATATTTCCTACGAACATATTTTTCCCTAAATTCAAATGATACAGATGACTAAGGTTGCCTATAGAGGATGGTATTTCTCCTGACAGCTTATTTCCATACAAATCTAGCACTTGAATCTTTTGAAACTTCCCAATAGTTGAAGGAATCGTCCCTTCAAAATAGTTATTTTTCATTCTCAATAGAATTAAACTATTTAGATTTCCTATTTCTAAAGGAATTTTCCCTGATATTTGATTGCTTGCAAAATACAGTCGACTAAGTTGGGTGGTAAAATTACCTATGAAACTTGGCAAACTACCTCCAAAATTATTATGGGATATAGAAAATGCTTGCAAATTACTACAATTTGTCAATGGTTTTAAAAATTCTAAATCCTTAGTTGAATTGTCACCAAGATTATTTATTTCCAAATTTAGCCCCCAAAGATAATGTAGCCTCCCTAGACTTGGAACATTTCCGACAAAAAGGTTATTACTGATATCAAGTTCTGCAAGTGTAGAAGCATTTTCAACAGAAATGGGAATTAGACCTGAAATTTGATTACCACTGATTGCAAATACTTTAAGATAAGGGAGAGTGTTAAACATGTTGGATGGAAGTGAGCCATCAAACTGATTTGATGCAGCTGAGATCATAGTAAGAGATGACATATTGTAAAGACACAAAGGAAATGTACCAGATATTTTGTTGACCACCATTACCATCACTGCCAAGTTTTTGAGACGACATATTTCTTGTGGAATATCTCCCTCCAAATTGTTATAAGAAACTGAAAAACCTATCAAATATGAAAGATTCCCTAAGAATGGAGGGACTCTTCCAGTCAAAAGGTTTCGTGTAACACTAAATTGTTTAAGCTTTTGAAGAGACCCAATTTCAATTGGTATTTTTCCAATCAAATTGTTCCCTCTCAAGGATAAGTATTTAAGGTTGAAACAATTTGTCAAGTTTGTAGGAATTTCTCCAGAGAACGAGTTATTGGCGAGATAGAGTTCCTTTAATTGTAACAACTGACCCAACTCTTGGGGGATTTTTCGAGAGAATTTGTTGTCTGCAAGGTTGACGTGTCTGAGAAAAGTGAGATTGGCGACATGAGAAGATAAAGATCCATGCAACTTATATCCAGGTAACTTCAACGCTGTAACTCTTTGATGCACGTGATTCCATGCCAGTTGCAAAAATGGATAGAACCATTCCAAGAATCAAGCATTCTATGTGGGTCACTGGTTATAGATTCCTTGAATTTAAGCAATGATAGATGATCAGTTTGGTTTCCTAATGTAGATGAAATTGATTTTGCGTTGAAATTGAAAGTAAAGAGAAAATATAACAAAAGTGAAAACGCGGGAAACATGATGGAAAAAGGCTTTGATGAAACAATAGCTTTAATTTGTGTTAGATTAGATGGTGGGATTTGAGTATTTTAGTTAGACATGTGTGTATATATATGTAATGGTACTAAAATGGATATAAGGAAATCTCAATTAATTGATAATGTTTCACTGTGAACACACAATGACAGAGTAAAATTGCAGGAAAATAAGGATAGTAAAATGAGAGAAGAGGTTAGAAGAAGAATGTTGACATCACACATATTCCATACTTATTTCCTTGGCTTTTCTCATATTTATAAAGGTCCATATTCCTATTTTCCATAATGCCCCTTCTAACTCTAAGACTCATTACAGTATATATGTTTGATACACTAAAGATTATTCCTTTTGGCTTTGATACTGAACGATGTTTTTTTAATTGTTTGTCGCACATGATTTTGAATACTGTAGGTAACAGCCACTGATTTATAAAATTGTTAAATTGGGATTTCATAATTGGTTGGAGAAAAATTCGAATGAAGCAATTCCTTCATTCTGTTGCATTGCTTATATGGTTGGAAAAGGCAATACAAAACAATAACATATAAATATTTAGGTGGGATTGGATCTCTACATGTCAATTACTTTCATGGCCTGCACTTAAATGGTTTGATCCTTCAATTGCAACACGTAAGTTCATGGTATAGAAGGTGGACTTTTATTAGAGTTCGTCCAATGCATTTGTAGGTCTAAAGCGAATTTTTAATTAAGAAGACCTTCCAAATGTGTTTATAGAGAAATATAAAAATTAAGAATCTTAAGTAGATAATTTTATTTGAGGCATGTCAGACACTAAATATGAGACATGTCAGAGTTTAAATATTGATTAGTGTGATTGTGAGAGTCTACCTACTTCCGTTAACCTCAACTCCATTAGGATTCCAAATCTCGAAATAATAAGTTAAACACACCTTAAAACTTAAAAGGAAGGAATCCATGCATTACATGTACATCTAACCAGTTTTTTTACAAAAGAAAAAGAAAAACATGAAAATGGTAAGTATAACTAGCAAAACTACGATAGTGCCACCTTTACATCATCCTTTTGGTGGTTGTAATTCAGCTTGAGCCCCGGGAGGAAAGAAACTTTTGATTATATTAAGCTCTCTTATGACTTCAATCATACTCATCCTTTGCAATACTAAAAATTGATATTAAACATTTCTCTACATTAGAATGCATAACACCACTGGCACTGCAAAATGTCATTCAAAATTGAAATTCTAACGAAATTGTGGAGACTATGACTATCTTCAAACATTTCATCAGTAGGTCACCTTCCACTTAACTTATTATAGAATAGTTTTCTACAAACTCATTCCATCCAATATTGATAGACCAAATCATATCGTCAATCTATTCCCTTTTGACCTACCAGTATAAATTTTCATAATGTTTTAGAGTGATAGTATTTGACATTATTCTTTCAAAAATAGCGTTACTATTCATTCAATAATACTAACTACTTGTTATAAGAGGGGTGTGGAACATAATTTTGGACATGCTAGTTTATTTCAACTTGGTAATTTGAACATATATGTTTACAATAAGGGAAAAGATATTTCAACTTGATATATTCATGAAACCATACCCCACCACCTCCTTGTTTTCCGCCCATGAAAAGTTTTGATTGGTTAACACTGCTTCTGGATGATTTCGGGACAATATCTCTCCCGTTAAATAGCACTTCTCTTACAATAATTTTATTCAAAGCATGGAATTAACATGTCGCCTGCACCGCCAATCTAGGTATACCATCCTTAACGCTTGCTTTGCTAGCGCTCAATGGGTCAAGGTTTACACCAAACATATCTCTAGTGACAGTAAATCCACAACCAGTTTTTCCTATACATGAAGTTTCCATCATAGATTGGCTATTCAAAGATTCCCAAGAACCTTTCTTGAAAGAACCACATTGACCTTGTGGATTTCCAAAACTAGCAAAATTGATTGAAGTAATTACTTGTCCATTTTGGCATGATAGTTCTAATTTTCCACCTTCATATACATTAGCACAAATAGTTTTTGTTGTCTCAGTTAGGAAGGAAACATTTTGAGGATTTCCACCTATTTCTTCAAATAAAATCAATGTGTTCATGTCATCATTCAAGAATGATCTTGGAACATGGTACCACCTTTGTGATGGACTTGCACAACCAGTGTTACATTTTTCCTTTTTGTAATTTCCACGATAGTCACATGTGTCACTACATCCAGCAGTAGATGTAATCCAGGAAGTCCAATAACGACCAATGCTTTTTCCATTCACCCAAGCATGTCCTTTACCTAAACCTTGCAAGTCAACAACAATAGGGTTTGGTCCCAAAGGAGATTTAAATTGTGTTTTATACCAAGTCAAAGGTTTTCCAGTAGGATATGAACTAGTGTTCCATGCAACACCAGAACGTGGTTGCAAATCATAAAAACGTCTTTTCTCACCGTTCAACCCAACCTTAAAAGACCAATTTCCGGTTGACAAATCTATAGTCACACTATTTTGTCCAACCAATTTAACAGGACCATCTGAAATGCCAGTTTTTATTTCATCAAACCTTGCACCATAATTTGCAAGTCCAACGGTGGCACTAAGCAAAGTTATAATGTTTGTTCCATTTTTCAAAGAAACTTGTTTTTCATAAGTGAAATTGTTTCCAAATTGGCTATGTCCGTATCCTATATACCTCTTATTAACATAACCATGAAGGGTATGACCTGAAGTTTCTACATGAAGATTTGCATTGCTCCAATTAGAAGTATCATTGATATCAACACTAGTCATGTACCATAAATAATCACTTGCATCCAATGTTAATTCCTTCTGCTCCAAAAGTTGATGTGCTTTGATACTTCCCCTTCCATTCATGGTGTCTTTCTTTGGCTCCATTATCCATGCCCAAGTGAGTTTATTAGTAGAACTATTATCAATTTTTTTCTCCATTATTGAGGTTTGACTATTAACCTTTGCAGTATTGAAAACTTCTTTGTTGCATCCATCAAGAATGGTGACGGACCAAGCAGGAACAAAGTATTTACCATCATTTTGCAAGTCAACATTTCCATCAGTGTTATCTTTATCATTGCTCAAGAAACAAAATCTTGCTCCAACAGAATTAGTGTATGTTGTTAGTGTGATTCCATTACCAAGATCCTTGTCATTCCTTGAAGTATAATTCGTAAGTACCTTTTCGCCTAATTTAATTGCTTCATGAAGGAACTTAAGATGCCCGTATTTCGGTTGATTCAAATTCCCATACTCGTTGATCGGTGCATCATAGTCATAAGATGTTATAATATATGGTCCACCAGATGTGCGACCAAAATTGGTTCCTCCATGGTACATGTAGTAATTGTTAAATACACCACCATTTTGGAAAAAACGTGCAACAGCATAAGCTGAATCTTCAGCAGTTCTATGTGGAGCTCTTTCACCCCATTTTTGAAACCATCCAATCCAATTTTCAGTGAACATTTTTGGACTTTTTGGGTTATTAGGTTTAAAATTGTGACAATAATACCCATTGCAAGTATTGATGATAGGTTGAGGAGCATCATTTTGTTGACACATGAACCATGGAACACCGATATTTTGTGCTAAAGCCATTTGAGCAGCCCATTTAATATATGCTTTCCCTGGTTCTTTGAAATTCCACATGATATCTCCATATTCATTCTCAATTTGAGCTAGAATAATTGGCCCTCCTTGTGAAGCAAACAAATTTGCTTCTTTTGCCACATTAATGATCTTGGTTACAAAAATTTGCATTTCATTTTTGTAAGCAGCATTATCGGTTCTCATTTCAATCCCAGGTATTTGGTGAAGCCACACTGGGAACCCTCCATAGTTCCACTCAGCACATGAATAAGGACCGATCCTTATAATGCCATATAGTCCAGCTTCTTGGATAGTTTTAAAAAACTTGACAAAATCCAAATTTCCTGAGAAATTATATCTGCCACGAACCTGTTCGTGACGATCCCAAAATATGTAAGTTTCAATGGCATCAAGACCACCATCTTTGGCCTTTTGAACTAGGTCAGGCCACATATCCACAGTGCTTCTTGGATAATGAATTGCACCTGAAAATATAAGACGTCGTTCTCCATTGATAATGAGAGCATTTGAATCATATTTAACCTCTAGGGCAGTGCATGAGTACAGCACAATTAGACTCAGTAAGAGAATGATAGAATGTGATAAAGATCTCATTGTAAACATGTATTAATATGATTACCAAATGAAATAATATAAGGTTTAAAAAGGGTTGTAAAGAATTAAATTCATTCAGTACCCTTTTCTTCCCTTGTTCCAAAGATCAACAGACCCCTCAAGGTGTCTTTGTTATTGTAAACTTAGCAAACGATTTATTATATAGGAACATAGATTAGTTAAAGTAACTAATCAGTATCTAAAATTAGATTTAGATCTGTTTCTTATGCGTAATTATATTATGTGTGAATTGGTCACAACCATACAAATGGATAAGCACTCGCCAAATATGGCCATCTTCTTTTTACTCCTTGTGTCTATCCAATTAGCATGAATAAGCTTTCTGACTTTATACAAGTATATATATCAGGTTAAATTTTTATTTTTTTTTGACCGAAGTTAAATTCTTAATTTGCTATTATGGCAATATACATGCCCGTTCCTACGAATCGGTTCTATAAGTGAAAAGAGATCCGTAATAAAATAAAAATGTATTTTTTTTAAAGAATAATGTTCCACTTAAATTTTTTAAAAGATAAATATAAGGTGATGTATATATGCGATACATCCAAAGGTGAAAATCACTACCGTATACATAGGAATCTCAAACCACCCTCCCAAAAAACACTCACCCAACACCAAAAGCTCCGATTCTAATAGGCCTAAAATAAGACAACATAAGAGGAAAAGGAAATCAAATCGGGAAAGAATAAAAGGAAAGTCCGACGGAGTGATGATGATGGAACGCATGGTATCCGAGAGAAAGAGAATAAGTTTTTTTTTAGTAGGGTAGTATTTAGTAGTACTACTAGGCTATAATTTATTTTTGAAGCTCATACCTTGAGGAGGCCCGATTCTATTGAGCTCCTTGCACACCCTAAAGTCCGACCCTGACAACAGAAACGTAAATGACACAAAATGAATAGTGTACGAAAGTGTACAAACAAAGAATGAATAACTATATTTGGTTCATCGTTGTATTGTATCTAAATTAGCTATTTTTAGTTTATTATTATGCCAATTTATTAAGAATGATAATTTCTTCGCAAATATTGATTATAAGTCACTGACGAAAAGATGGACACTTACGTGTACGTATGAACGATGTTATTTTAATGTTTGTTGTTTTCAAATTATAACAAATCAAACTAATCATGAATATTTATTTCAATGACGCCAACAATATAACAAAAAATATATAAACTAAATTCTTATTTTTCTAATGACACCAATAATAATCTTTATTTTACAAAAAGTTGTTTAAGGATATAATTGAAATAATGAAAAAGTAAATGTAGATATACTCATAAGTTTGTTACATTTTTTAAAGGACAAAGGAAAAAATACCAAACATATATATACTTATATCGTGTTTGTTACACTTTCATTTTAATATTTGAATTTACTATTATCTATTTGTTACATGTGATATATTCGTATTGAAAGATAAGGTAATTTTGGAAAGAGAAGAAGGTAGCCCAAAAGAGCCAAAACATATTATATACTATAGAATTAGGTTCGCTTGTTTTCGACAATAAGAAAGACAAGTTTGAAAAGAAAATCATATCATTTGTTTGATGTGTATTTGATAGGAAAATAGATGACGTGGTTCTATATACATGTACCTATTTTTTAACAAGTGGCATTTTTTTTGGCGTTTTTACATGTAGCCCGGTGGTTATAGATTCATTTTTAATAAGTGGAATAAGTGGGTTGTTCAGAATTTTTATAATCCAGACACTTTGAGCATCTTCTTGTGCCAAATAAAACTTTGGGAGAACAGGTTCGGATTAGATAATCTTAACTATATCAGTACAGTAGGGATGAGAATAGGCCAGACCGCTCATCAGGGGCCTATGGCTCGGCCTATTAAAAACTCGGCTCGGCTTAACTCGTTTAATAAATGGGTCAAGCTTGAGCTTTTTAAAAAGCCTATTAATTTAAGGGTTAATAGTGTTTTTCACCCCTGTAATATATGTCATTTCCGGTTTTCGCCCCTATAAAATTTTCAATTTGATTTGCATCCTCGTAAAATCTTTTTTTTCCGGAAAACACCCTTAATTAATAGGCCCTTCAAAAACCAAAATTTCTTGAAAAAAATTCTGAAAATGGCCTATTAAGGGTGTTTTCCGGAAGAAAAAAAATATATTTTACGATGACACAAATCAAACCGAAAATTTTATAGGTGCGAAAATCGAAAATGACATATATTACAAGGGTGAAAAACACTATTAACCCCTAATTTAATTAGGGCAGGCTTAGGCTTATAAAAAAAGCCTATCAAGCCTATCAAATCGGCCCGTATACAAGTATATTACATTTTTTCATATTTATATATATATAAAAAATTATTGATCCTTTAAATTCTCATACCACAATTATTATTTTTATTTCATTTTTTTATTTTGTATGGCTTGCTACTAATATATTTGTGTGATCTGTTAAGGCTGCTACTGATATGCCTAAAGTCAAGTATGGTTATTAGATTAAGTTTGAAATCCTTGTTGTTATCACACATGATTATTCTTGAGTTTCTATCCATCTATAAATTTTACAATTGTGTTTCATTAGTTTAATATGTATCTAATTAATGTTAATTTCTATATTAAGTACGTTGCACAAATTGAAAGTGAAAAAATTGATGAACAAACTCTGTTTGAAATTTGTAACACTAACTAGGCTTTTAGACAGGCTAATAGGTCATGCCTGACTTTTAAAAAGGTCAGGCCAGAATTAAAATAAAGCCTTTGACAAGTAAAAGGTCAAGGCTTAGGCCTTAGTTTTTTCAACTAGGCCTAGCCTATTTAAGCAAAGTCCGGCTCGGCCATGCTCATTCCCACTCCTAAGTACAAGGACTGAGTTGTTTGTGATATGAATAACCAATTTAAGAACCTTACTAACCAAACTACTAAGATCATTATTAAATGTTATCGTTCTAGTCAAAAATTTGATTACAAGAGTTTGTCCTTCAAAATTCAAAATATCATTGTTCAGACTCATTTTTAATAATTTTTTATTTTTCATAATCTTAAAGAAAACTGGAAAAAAATTGCATTAGCTTTATTTGGTTTTTAGAAAATTTTTTGGTCGTATTTTCTTTATTTGATAGCTTTTGTCATTTTTGTGGTTTTTAAAAAAAAAAACTCAAAAAAAAAATTGCATTAACTTTATTTAGTTTTTAGAATTTTTTTTGGTCGTATTTTCTTTATTTGATAGATTGTCATTTTTGTGGTTTTAAGAAAAATATTCATAATTGTTAAAATAGGAGAAGATATTGATTGTTTTATATATAGACAAGTTTCGAATTATATAATTCAAACAATATTTTTGTTTGGATTATATAATTTAAATGGGAGCATTTTAATCAAAAACAGGGAACATGAGAAGTCTAGAATGTTATAATTCAAACTGTATTTTTTTGTTAATATGCTCCCATTTTAGTTAGGGGTGTTCATGGGTTGGGTCAACCCAAAAAAACTGTCAAACCCATCTAAAAAAACTCAAAAAAAATGGGTTGGGTTTGGTAATTGGGTAGATATGATTTTAAAATATAATAAACCCACAAAAAATTACGGGTTTTGGGTAAAACCATACCCAGACCCAATAAACCCACTTACCCAATAATGTTCATATTTTTATTTTCATTTTCATTTTCATAGGGAGGAAGGAGAATAACAAAGATTTTGGTTATAATCTTTCTTTAAAAAAAAATAATTATAAATCAAGTCTAATTTTAAAAATTGACACAACAAATCCTCTATATTGAAAATTAAAGTCTAATTTTTAAAATTGACACAACACATCCTCTATATTGAAAATCAAAACATGATATAGTTGCAAATTATGATCTTGCACTTTTTAGTTATTTTGATGTTAAAGCAATTTTACGTCATCCAACTTTAGTTTGTTGTAAGTATTTTATGATGAAATTTGTTATTTAATATTATAACTTATTATTTTATAATGTTAAAATACAGTCAAATAGGTTACACAATTTTTTTTAAGAAAATAAAAAGTTGAGTAATTTTTATGAGAAAAAATACGAGGACGCATCACTTAGTAATATTAACAAACAAAAAAAATCGAATAACCCATAACCCAACCCAACCCAAACCAAACCGAAAACTAGTGGGTTTGCCCAAACCCACCCATTAATATAATGGTTGGACTTTTTACCACATCCAAATCGGAGCGTGGGTGTTCGTGTGTGGGTTTAAGTTGGGTTTAACTAGGCTAAACCCACCCATCAAAACCTCCCACGAACACCCCTGATTTTAGTCAAATTTTAAGTGGCCAATCAAAATATAACCCACTAATAAATGGACATCCACTAATAACAATATTTATAAGACAAACTTTTCTTAATTATGTCATGTATTGCCCCCAAATGCACTCTCTTTAAATGTGTAGGTGATCCGGTTACGTGGGGCAGGTACACATCTGAAAGACTGAAACCTTTCTAAAAACAACATACCTGCTGCTCTTTCATACTTATTGCCTATTTTGTTGACAGTTCCCTTATGAAGAAACATAATAATTTGAGTGAAGAAGAAAAAAAAAAGCAGAATAACTGATTTCAGTTTTTTGACCAAACATGGGTACAACATGCTCAGGAAACTCTGGTCTCTGGTCATATATAGATAAAAAAAAAAATTAAAAATTAGTTAATGAAATTTGATACATTTATGGGTTAATAGTGAGTGTTTCATTCAATATAATATAGACCATTTTTGAGTTTGCCTCCTATAAAAAAAGAAATTGGATTCGGTCCATGTGAAAAAAAATTATTTCAAAATACCCTCTAGATCATCTGACTGTGCACATTCGATGATATTATAGGAGGGTAAACTGGAAATTTGCTCAAATTACTGGGGGATAAACCAAAATTTACTCAAATTACTAGAGGTAAACTGAAATTTTCTCAAATTACAAGAGACAAAATTACGATGAAGGTCCAAAACAAAAAAAAAAATTAATATTTACAAGGAAGGAAACAAAAACAAAAATTACAGGGTAAAAAATCAAAAATGGCCTATATTATAGGAGATAAAGCACTATTAATCCTATATTTATTTAGTCTAAAGTTTAGTTCACATATTGTTGACCCAATTTTTTTTTTTAAAGGACCAGAGCACGTAAATTACAAGGTCGACGTTACAATGTACAAAATGCAATGGAATCTAAGAACATCTCTTGCAGACGACTATAAGAACTTAACAGTAGGTCATATACCTTTGATAAGGACAGCTAAGGCAAGAAGGTTGAACACAGAGATAACATATGAAAATGTCCAGCCTAAAAGTTTGGAAGTATTATCAATTCATTAAATTTCATCACATAATGATTCCACGACCACAAGATGATGTCAATAATTTCATCACAAAATAAAGGACTTTGGTCATCAATTCATTTGATGAGTGATAAAATAATAGAGACCAATATTAATGTAGACTAACACCACAAATAATTCATTGACCATGGAAATATCTAAAATCAGCTGCTACTTTTTTTTCCTTTCAAAAGAGCCCAGCGGCAAAACTCACACACTCTATCCCATGCCTCAACATATCAAATGTCTCATACAATCTGAATTGTACTTACTCGACTGCAATCCGGTATTTAAACCCAAATTTAATTTTTATTGCAAAACCACTAGGATGTAATGGAGAAATAGAATGCGTGTGTCCAGTAGAGGGAATTTAAATCCTGAACCTGTCTCCATTTAGATCCCAAAACTGTTAACGGCAAATTAACAAACTCTATTAGTAATAAATCATAACAAATACAGAGAGTTCAGAACCAGTGCAGGGAAATGGAGGCTGAAGGTGACTTTGCACTGCAAAGTTGGATCAGGTTGTCTAGCATTTAAGTATTAACCTCCATGTCTGAATCCAATTCCAATGTTTCTCCATATAGCAAAAATTCAAAGCAGATACTTTGACATTAATAAGTTTATAGATAGAAGATAAGAATAATAATAATAATAATATAATTATAATTAAAACAAAATAATTCACTATACAGGTAACCAGAAACAGATACTCAATGACTTATGCCACAAATTTGCCATAATCATGAGAGGACAATATACGGTGAAAAAGAAATCTCATTACAACATCAAGAATAGCCAAGAAAAATGTTCTCTAGAAAGAAAACTTAATTTGTCAATTGAAGAATAAACCAAACAAGAGCAAACATAGTGACCAACTTTTTCTTGACTTATCTCACACACAATTGTCTGGCATCGCAGAACCTTAAAATTCATCACATATTTAGACGGACAGAGGAGCACAGCTGCCCAATGTTCCCAAATAAACTGTTTTTAATGTACATATAAAGTCAAACTGTCAAGCTGCCAAGCTATTTATTATGAATCTACCAAAAGGAAAATAAATGCAATTTGCTTATATATAGGCCTGTTTGGATAAATTGCTTAATTTGAAGCTTATAGAATAAGCGCTTCTCATTAAAAACACTTATAAGTTATTTCTATAACAAGATATAAAATAAAGTTAAACTATTTTCATAAAAACTATTTGCTTTTTCATAAGCTATCTTGATGAACTTACGAAAATAGGCTGAAAACAGCCTCTGAACAAGCCATAAACTGTTTTTATAAGT
This sequence comes from Medicago truncatula, assembly GCF_003473485.1. Lineage (NCBI taxonomy): Eukaryota > Viridiplantae > Streptophyta > Magnoliopsida > Fabales > Fabaceae > Medicago > Medicago truncatula. The sequence continues at coordinate 10,557,894 of NC_053046.1, read as the reverse complement.
TCTACCAGACGATCTCCCAAGTGCTTATGGTAGTATATAAGTTCAGAAAAGTCAATCCAAACAAGTCCATATATATGTTAATAGAGCATCTTATTGAAGAAATTCAAGAAATATAAATAACTTACTGTCATATACTAGTCTGTCAAGGAAGGAATTGCATTTCCCTGCATATATATACAAACATTGAGGGCAGAAAAATCTATTTGAAAGGATGTACTGATTCCACATTCATCTTATTGTAAGGTCAGTTTAACACCATTCTGTTTTCAAAATGAAATTATAAGCTGGTTTGGATTGGCTTACTATTGAGCTTATGGAAAACAGCTTAAGCAAATAATTGAGCTTATGTAAAACAGCTTATGCAAATAAATAAGCTTTTATGTATTATTTATAAGCTTGTCAAGATAGTTTATGAAAAAACAGGATACAATTTTCGTTAGTGAGAACTTATGAATTAACATAAAAAGCTTATATATTTGCATAAGCTATTTTTCATAAACTCAAAAATAAGCCAATCCAAACGGACCCATTGGTGTGAGGTGGCTTATAAAATGCATATAGAAGTCTAGTGCTACAAAACAAATACATCAATCGTTCTAGGATTAATCTGATCTACAATGTGAATCAGAGAACCATCAGTCCACCAGTTAATACATACGAAGTCTGCAGCAAGTTTATCACAGATGACTAAACCATAAAGAAAGAAAAAACGAATTAAATCACCATGAAATGAGAATAACATCATAAAAAATTAAACTTTTGTGTCAGAAAAGAGTTTTTGAAAGTCCTTATTCAACCACAATTTTGAACAAGCTGGATATAGGATCCTGATTAGATAAATTTTGGAACCTCCTGGTACAATAAATTATACTATAACGATAGGACATATCACAATCATGTAATGAAACAAAAAACCAATATCCAATGCTAAAACTACACATGCTTTGAACAAGCTTTTATGTAATGAAACATTATATATTGAAATTACATTGCTTAATTCACCAAACTTCAAACCAATCCCAATAAAGAAAAAGGAATCAATATCAATTGCTTCAACTCAAATACTATGAAGTAATTATCAAGTCTAATTTGGATTGAATTAGAAAGCCAAAACCAACCTCCCAAACATGTCCTCCATTCCTGCTTAATACCCAATACACACAGTAATACACCATTAGTTATTTGATATAAACTTAAGCTTTATGATAAATAAACATAAAAAACACTCTGAAAATAACAAGAACTATAACTCTACAAGAAACCCATTGGTATAATAACCGTAATTAACATTAAACACATTTGTGACATGCAAACTAATTTCGCCGACATCCAATGATTATAAAAAAAACATCAAAAAATTGTTTTTTATGTGAATTTAATCCAACGTACGTATTTGAATTTTGAATTGATTACCCAATAAGAACACAACAATTCAACAATTGAAATAAATCAAATCTATCATCTATCATTCATATATAACCACAAATATCACATCAAAAATTATTTAATCAATAACAAAAACAAGTCAAATCAAAATCAAATCCAAACAAACAAAACTCTGTTTCCAAGATTCAGAAACAAACAAATCCAAGATCTATAACACCAATTACAGCTAAACTACAATTAAATTAATAAATCACAAAAAAACATGTTGGATCTGATAAAAACTAACAATTAACAATTAGAATATACAAAATCATAAAGATTACTGATTGTAGAAATCACGTGGATGAGATCTGAGTTGCAGGAGCCGAAAAATCAAAAATCAACAGCCGCATATAGATTCACCGCGGCCTCCGATTCAGTTGATGCAAGGCGGGATCCAATTCACCGCCGGTTTCTACGAAAACAGCGGATGTAGTGGTTCCCGACCTGCACCAAGCGAATTAGAGACCGCGAAGTGAGAAGATTGAAAAAAATCATAATCACGAATGTTATGATAAACCTCTTCGAGAAAGAAAGAAGTAAGAGAAAGATGAAAGATAATTAAACCCACCGAAAGTGTTGAAGATTGGGTTAACGAGAGGTTATTTATAAAGAGGACAGACGAAGGAGATTGTGACACGTGGAATGGTTGTTATAGGGTTGGATTTTGAAGAAAGATAGATACGTGAAAAAAGGGTTAGATTTTGAAGAAATTACTGGGATGCCGTTTTTGTTGAAGTGAAAAGACGTGGCTGCACGTGCAAGTTATCTGACTCTAACGTGTTTCCATTTTTATACAGTTTGGTTTGGGAAATTCAATGTTTTACAAACTCATATGTGTACTTACTTGTTTCTAACTAATTTCGAAAATAGTGTGTTTGATTTCTTTGTTAGATTTTCTATGATCAAGAGTGTGATTTTTTTGGTAGGATGATGAATAGTGTGAGGATAGTACTGTGCAATATTTTTAGTTTAACTTGGATGAGTATTTTTTTTACTTTTTTATTAATATTACAAAATCACGGTAAAATAATTGATTTGGTATAAAATATAATAACAAAAACCTATTGAAAGTCATAATGAAAATGATTGATTATGTTTGAAACATATGAAGAAATAAAAATATATATTTAATTAAACTACTGAATATCATTGATAAAAATTAAAACTAAAAACAATATATTAATGTAATATATTATATTAACAACCTCTTAAAAAATATACTAATAGATATTTAGATTTACATGTGTGGTTTGATTCGCTTTTGAAAAAACGGTTCGAAATACTATCATATCTCAGCGGTTTTTTGCAAAATATCATTCAAACATTTCCCAATAATATTTATCTTTATGTGATTTTTTTATCAATTTGTGATTTTTTTTTTCCTTGGATCCTTTGGAATTGGACACCCCTAGTCAAAATGACCCAAAATTGTGAATGTAATCATGATTTGTAAGTGTGTATATTTAAATATAAATTATGGTTAATAAATATCATGTACATTTACAAGGGTTTGATCTAACTGAAGATACTTAACTTCTACAGCGTGCAGAACCAACATTTGAATAGCAACTAAGATATGCACTGACAATTAATAGTCAATCCACCTTAAGTTAGAATACCACTTTGGGAAATCAGAAAAACATCATATGCAAAATACATGTTCTACAAAATCGCATGTAGTTGCTTCTAAATAATTTCAACCAGTTAAAAGAGTGGGATAGATTGTGTTTGTTAGATATTGTGTAGAAGAGTAGAGTTGTTTCTATCGAAAAAAAGAAAGAAAAAGTAGGGTTGTTAAATGGATTGATCCGATTCGGTCTAGTCTGAGAGCTCCAATTATATAAACAAGTCAGTTTTGATCCGACTCAATTATAGTTAAGCCAAATATTCTAGTGTTCAACTAGGTCCATGTGGGTCAGTTCAGTCTGACCCGTTTTATTTTTTTTATTTTTGTTTATTTATTCACTATTTTTTATATCTTTTTATATATAAAATTCTCAGAATTATTTATTAGCTAAAATATGATTGGATTAACATACAAGTGTAAATAATTTTTATGATAACATTGAATATTAATTAAACTCTAAATTTATTCGTTCAATTGAAACAAACTACTAATTTAGAAATTTTAAAATATTTAGCCATGTTTATCCATTTTTATTAATTTTACATATTTATATTTTCTATTAATAATTTTAAAATTACTTTATAATATTTATTAAGAAAATGTAGTATTTTTCAATAAAAATGTTGCTAGTGGGCCAACCTGATGTGCTACCCCGGCCCAACCCAATTTTTCCAAGGCCCAAATTGGCTAGGACGAAAAAATATGAATTATGCTCTTCTCCCAGCAAGTTTTGCACGCGCCCAGCTGAAATACTCAAATTATCCCTGCGTTAGTTAACTAACGCAAGTGTAAAAATGTGCGCCAGTTAAGTTACGTAGCGTGAGTTAACTCACGCAAAGTGACTTAACTCACTTTTTTTAATTTATTTACTATATTCAAATTATTTTATTTTCTTTATTCTAATTTATTTTTTTTCACTTTATTCAAATTTATTTATTTACTTTATTCAAATTAAGTTATTTACGTTATTCTAAATTATTTATTTGCTTTATTCTAATTTATTGATGCACTTAAAATAAACATTTATTCATTACATAAATATAAATATAAATAAAAAGAAATAAACTAAATTAATATTTATTCGGATTTATTCATTAAATACAAAATCAGAAAATAAAAGCAAATATAAATAAAATGAAATGAACAAAATTAATACATACAACAAGATCTCATTTTATTAATTGAATTCATACAATAATTTATTTGAATTCACTAAATCTACTTATTTTCTTTTTACCCTCTTGGGGTAAAAAGTGACCAGCTTTCTTGGGGTAAAATAGTGAGCAACCTTCTTGAGGAAAATACATCATCAACCCTTGGGCTAAATTTAAATATGGTTCTTTTTATACCCCCAAGAAGATCTTTTTAGCCACGGTAAAAAGTCTCTGGGGTAAAAAAAACAAATTTAAACTTATCCTAGGGGTTGATCACTTCCCCAAATCGGCTACTCACTATTTGCCCCGAAGAAGTATGATCACTTTTGCCCCTGAAGAGACTATTGAAAAGAAAAAGAAAAGAGAGAGAGAGAGAGAGAGAGAGAGAGAGAGAGAGAGAGAGAGAGAGAGAGAGAGAGAGAGAGAGTGAGGGAAAATGATATGGTGTGAGGAAATAGGGAAGTATGGAGGGGTATTTATAGGTGAAAATGGTAGTATAGGTTATAAATACCATTAATGTGGTAAAAAAAACGTGTAGATTAAATGTTGAAAAATTGACCAAAGACCAAAAAACGTTTGTTCTTCAGCTCTGACCACCGGCCAACTTGCGTGAGTTAACTCGCGCACAAGCCAGTGGTGCATGACTTAACTCACACAAAGGTATTATTGTCTATCAGCTGGGTACGAGCGAAAAGTGCAGGGAAAAGAGCAGAATTCGAAAAATATTGCATGCCTTTTTTCTATACTCTAGAAGAGGCTCATGTGCGATGTGCCTGCTTACTTTCTTTTTTTAAGAAATGTACCTGCACATTTGTACTCCTTAATTGTAAACGAAAGACTAAATTACACTAAAGTTCTCTTTTTTGATCAAACAGCTTTGTGGTTAGAAATTCACCTTTTTAAAGTGAATAAACATGATGTCCGAGGTTCAAACATGATGCCTCTTCCAATTGAGTTAGGCTCACGGGAAAATATCAAAAGATCTTTTAAGTTATTTAATTATTAACAAATTGGTCATTTAAGTTTTTTTTCGTACCACTTACATCTTATAAGTTATTTAATTGTCACAAGTTAGTTTTTAAGTTTTTCGTACCACTTACATCTTTTAGTTTTAATTGTAACTTTTAAATGCCGAGTAATTTACATTTGTAAAATCTAAAATTCCCTAAATTGTTATAGTTAAATAACATATAGGACCTAAGCGGTTAGTTTTTAAGTTTTTCCGTACCACTTACATCTTTTAGTTTTAATTGTAACTTTTAAATGCCGAGTAATTTACATTTTTAAAATCTAAAATTTCCTAAATTGTTATAAGTAAATAACATATAGGACCTAAGCGGTATGAAATAACTTAAATGACCAACTTATACAATTAAATAACTTTTAAAAAACTGAAGTGGTATAAAACAAACACAAATGACCAACTTAATTGTTACAATAAATAACTTAAATGACCTATGTAGTTTAGTGGCTTAAGTTTACCTCCTACACACCTTTAGACTTACCTTAGATGTGGGTTGGCTGTGATTTTGTGATACAAGATAAAGATTTCATCTTCCCTTTTTTCTACCTCAATCAAATATGCATGTAGTATCAACTTGATGTTATTGTAATATTTTCTTATTTATAGTCTATAGAATTTTGTTAGATGGTAGCACAAAAAAGTATGTTAGATGGATTGGATCATTCAAATTCTAAACAAACATTTCAAATCAGATATTATCTTAATGTCATGTCATAACTCATAACAAAATAACTATAAGAGAGCTCCAATAACATTTTCAATCTTTTAAAAGTATTGCTCCAACTGCATATTTAATTTAATTTAATTTTTATTGTGGTAGTCGGGGTTTGAACCACGGACCGTGCATATATTATGCATTGTCCATAGCAACTAAACTAAGCTCACGAGGACAAATTTAATTTAATTTAATACAGAGATTTAAGTATTTGAATCTATTAAATAGATAAACTCTAATTAAATAACTTTTTTTGGTCAAGAATCGAATAGCCTTTGTTTTTTTCTTTTGTCAAAATAGAATAACCTTTTTAATTTTTGGTCAAGAAAAGAATAACCTCTTTTTTTTTTTTGAATAACGATGAAGATTAGCAGAGTGATTTAAGTATTTGAATTTACTAACTAGCTAAACTCTAATTAAATAAAAAAAATTGTCGAGAATTGAATAACCTTTTTTTTTCTTTTCAAAATTGAATAACCTTTTTAACTTTCGGTCTGTAACCAAAAAAAAACTTTCGGTCAAGCATTAAATAACCTTTATTTTGGTCAAAATATGATTAATATCTCAAAGGATATATTAATCATATTCTGTTTATCTCAAAGGATGTCCATGTTAGGTCTTTTCTTTCTCAGTGATTCCAATCTTCAGATCCTATGCTTCTATGATGATGATTGGGTTGGTTTCTTAGACTTTAGAAGATCATTTTCTGGTCAGTGTTTCTTCTTAGACAAGTCACTTGTTTCGTGGCCACGAAGAAGCAACTCACTATTTCCAGATCCTTCTCAGAAGTTGAATACAAGATACTAGCAGCCGGTACTTATAAACTTCAAAAGTGCTTTACATATTGCAGCTAACCAAAGTGCTTAGTTCATGAAAGAACTAAGCATTTGGAAATAGATTGCCACTTGGTTAGATAAAAGCTTCAATCTGGCATCATGAAGCTCTTAACAGTAACTTCCCAACCATAAATTGCAGACTTTTTCACTAAAGTATTACTACCTCAACCTTTTCACACTCTATTATCCAAGTTGGAGATAGTTAACATCTACCAACCTCCAACTTATGGGAGAATATTGCATCAGGAAGATACACAAGCTTCTTAGTTATCTAGTTAGTTAGTTGTAACTAACTATATTAGAGTTAGTATAGTCTATCGAACATGTATCATAAATATCATGTACCTTCATGAACTTCATATAAGCTGCAATGTACTCTATGATCAAGTAACGAGAATCATTTTCATTCATTTCTTAGTTTCATAATATTGTGCATGCTAATGTTCCTTGGATGAATATTTGGAACCTCAAAATCCCACTCGGGTGCAGTCATTTCTTTGGTTCCTGGTACACAAATGCTTGCCCACTCGTACGAATCTCACTGCTTGAGGTATCCTATGTGACGACTCACGTGTTATGTGTGAGTCATTTGTCGAGGCACACATGCATATCTTCTTTGTGTTCATGAATGTTGGGAGTGTATCGTCATTGATTCACGAGTTGGTCCATCAAGCCAACAATTTCTCTACTTTATTGTTTGATTTTATTGGGAGGTTATCCACTAACCACCATCAAATTGTCGTAATGTTAGTTTGGTGCCTTTGGAAGAGTCGTAACACAAAGCTTTGGGAGTCATCTGACACCCTTGCTGCTGTCATTATTTCTCGAGCAAAGGAAATGCATTAATAGGGTTGCTCAGAGCAAGAGTTCAATTCAAATCAAGGCATAAATTTGGGAGTCATCTGACACATCAGTTGCTCATTACAAGTTGAGGATTATTCCGATTTTGCACACTACGATTGAAGAAGACGAATCAAAGCTCAAGGCTCATGATACCTTACCACATAAATTAAACTAAGATGAAAATGACAGATATAGAAGGAAAATGGAAGAAACTTGACGATTCACTTATTCAAATCACCTCATAATGAAGAACGGTACAACTACGAACCAACTTCTGACTAACTCTAACTTTCTTCTAACTAATCTATTACTTACTAAAACTAATTATAATTTTGCTAACAAACTCAAAGTAGTTAGTTAATTTCAACGATCTCAATAACTTGCAGTTGAAGTGTGAGAGTTAACTTAAAATCAGAATTCTGGAGAATCGTGCCACGATCGAGAAGCTTCGTGCCACGATTGTTGAAGCAAAATTCTAGAGCAATCACTGGAAAAATCGTGCCACGATTAGATCGAATCGTGCCACGATGATGCGATTGAAGATAAAAATAAAACGTATTTTTATTGAAGATTTATTTCAGTTTTTTAAGGGATTACTTTCACTATAAATATAGACCTTGTATCAGAGCAAACTTTGAGATAGAGTGGGTTGAAACAAGGGTTTAGAAAGGCAACAACAAAACTAGGATTTTTATAGAGTTTGTCTCTTTGGAACAAACACTAGGGTTTGAGGGTTGATTCACCTTGGGAAACACTATTAGGATTGAGTCTCTTGGTTACGGGAAGAGATTGGGGCTTTGGGTAGAATTAGGCGGGAGACTTATTCTTGTAACCCATTGATTTCTCTTTTGTAACGTTACTCATCATATAGTGAATCGGAAGGCTGCTCTCTCCCCCAGACTAGGTCAATTTGGACCGAACTGGGTCAACAAATTCTTTTTGTGTTCTTCTCTTCTTTGTGTTCTTCTCGCCGTTGTTTTCTACTTTTGGCTTGTATTTAATTGTTCCATACACTTTGATTTTGGTTGCCTGATTATCCCTTGCTTCACACATCAAGTTGTTATTGGTGTGATTTTCTCATCGAATTCACAACATAAAGTAACAACTACAAGTATAGTTTTGCAGTGCAATCCTATGATAGATCACAGCTATTTTAACAACCAAATTATGAAAAGTCAATATAAAATATATCTATACAAAAATAGTAATATAGTAATAGTCATTCATTTATTATATACTACCATACCAGCTTGTCTTAATGTATGTGAATTTGATAAATTTTTATAAATAGAGATGGAAAGAATAGTTTACCGATTGAATCTAAATCTACTAATTTCTATTTTGAACACCAAAAATTAATAATGATAATAATACAAGTCAAATGACAAAGGTAAAAGGTGCAACACCAACAACAAACAACAAGGGAGCAGTAGTTATTTTCTATTTTGGGAGAATCTTGTACTAAATACTCCTATTCTACTATGCAATCAAAGAACCCTGCCACACACCTTGTAATGTCTTGTATCATATCATACTATCATTGACATGTTCTTTTCTTTGGTTATGTTTGGGGAGCCCTGTCTGCATGAAGCATCTTAGGAAGGAATAACAATTGTTACAACTATTAATGTCCATAACTTTATAAACATAATTATGATGTCTTCAGCATCTAAAAGGCTGCAAAACTTATGCACCAATTGAAACATCAATGCTACACCTCACCCGTGTAAATGTCCCTCTCACTCTTTCATGTACTATATTTTTTTATGTCTTAGATATAGTACTGTCGACATAATTTAGTGGTTTACTAATTTCAATTTATACATGTTTATTTACAATTACATAAATTGTGAATAATTGTGGAAAATGTACTGAAGCAAATTGCTAACCATAACTTAAAATCATTAGTGGAAATGTACGTCCGTAAAAATGTAATAGGAGGATTTTTAATTAAAAATTAATTATAATCTAAGTATTATTCAAGTGTCTAAGCAAATGATTGTACTCAGACTATAGAAGAAAATGATAGTTTAATTTCTCCGTGGGAACCCAAGAGCACAAATTAGACCCTCTATCTAGATTTCCCCATTGGTTGATTCTTACATAGCCATACCATGTTTATGTTATAGACAATGTAACTATGAATTCAAGTGTGTAAAATAATATGTATAAAAGAATACTAGGTTTTGCTGTACTTTTTTCTTTTAATTTTATTCTTCTTTTAAACTCTTTTATTTACAATTTTATCTTTTTTGAATAATTTAATTTTATCTTAATTTTAGAAATAAATTAAATCAATTTTGATCTAAACTTAATTTATATTTCAAATCAATTCTTATTGACTCTTTAATTTATATTTCATATCAAATCTTAATATGTGTGTGTATTTATGATTGTATAAGAGCCAAATTTTGTAGTTCACGTGAGAGTTAGACGTAGGCTCACCCTAAGAGTGAGAGTGAATATTGAAGTTGTATGTGAGTTTTACTTTGCCAAGGTTCATCATACACTATGCAATGTCTCAACGCATTTGGATATGTCAGTCCAATATTTCATTTTAAAATAAAATAAATAATAACACAAATTTATAAAAATAAAAATAAATACATTTTTCTCCAAGGTTTGAACCTTTGAGTGATGGAGGATATGAGACTCTCATCTTGTTTAACTTAGTTTGGCAAATATCTATAATTAATTTGTCATATTACATATTCATAACTGAATTTTGTAAGCATTTTTTTTTTGTCTGATTTAAAGGTTTAAAGTCATAGTAATTGGGTCCTTAGGTTGGGTGTTGTGTTTGAACATTTTTATCTTATGAGTTACTTATGAGAGTGAAATTAAAGTTCATTTAACATCTTTCTATTGATAAACTAAATATTTCAACGGGTTAAAATCAAAGTTGGTTGGTTTGTTGGCTTAACATGAGAAAGGTTATTAGATCATTTTTGTAATAGCATTGCTATACACAACGAAAGAAATATCACGAAAGCATCGTGAAGAGGAAATTAAGCAATGAATGATCAAAGCTGAGCGGAATTCATGACAGATAGTGGAAAAAGATAAAGTCTACAATGTGGTTCGTGAGATTTCAATTTGCTATAAATAGCATTTTTCTTTTCATTAAAGAGAGACCAAAAACTTACGAACACCTCTTTTATAGACCATACCTTATTTTGAGAGAAAATTATATTAAGCCAACACATTAATACAAGTCGAATATTGATTTAACAAATCCAAGAATAATAACCGCCCACTTGCATAATGCATGCAAGGACGGAGTTTAAACATCGAACATCCTATATCCCACTTATTTATCTTAGAAAGATGAATTTCTAACTACTAAACAACTTGACAAAAAAAACATTGCTCGCTCAAATTTATTTTGTCGGTGTTGCTTATCAAGTTTTGACGAATTTCTCGTGATTTGTACAATTGTCACCTTAATGATATGCCGACTATAACATGAGTTGTGCTATTTCCAGCGAAGCATTTTGTCCCGAATAGCCTATCACTGTTAGATTAGCAATTGGTACAATACATGGATGGATGGAATACAAAGTGGATTTATGCTACACTTACTTTAACTCGGTCGTGAATTTCTTTCTCGTGATTTCTTTTTTCTAAGGACAAATAGTATTTTCCCTATAACATTTATCATTCGTGCGTTTACCTCGGTTAATGAAACTTCTTTTTTAAATCTTTGAATGAATTAGTCACTCCTATTATTCCTTTCAATAGACAAATTAATAGAGCCAACTAGTTTGGTCAATTATTCCTTTTTGAAGAATAAGAAATTTTGAGACTTTTGACTATTCCTAGCCAATCCAATTTTGACACTCAAGACTTTTGAGTAAGAATACTATTGTCACTCCACTACTACCTAAGGATATTGGCAACCTGATAGATATACTACAATGATTTTTCAATCTCTAATTTACGTGTTTAATTATACTAGAATATGGTGGTAGCTAGGTCCACCCTCCACAATTAGAGCATGTCATATCTAAAAATAGAATATGTGCTAAAAGTAGAGTAGGTTGCACTTGCACATAACTACAAGACCTTCATGTTATTCTAATTAATTAGCACAATGGGTTAGTAAGTATATCTTAATTTACAAGGAGGTACTTTATTTGATGAAATAAATTCCTTCGACCTCTTTACAGGGTATATACATGCTTGAATTAAGCATTGGTATATGCTTTGATGAAAAGCTAACAACCTAACCTAATACAACTTAATGCGTGCTTTCTTCAGTCCCTAAAAAGATATGTCGTTGACGTTGTTAGGACAAATTAGAAATCAATCTATAAAAGATAGATTTTGGTCCCTTGAGGACCATCCACTCCTAAATTCAATATTAGAAAGATGGTGACAGGAGTGACAAAGTGGAATGAAAATGTCTACATAAAAAAATATACTATATGCTTTTAATACTAGGCTAACCTTAGGCCACATTGTCATGTTGTGCTTTATTATTTAGTGACCTGGACTTCCTTTAGCTGAAATAATTTTACATTCACACAATCACGTGATTTCGACCGTCAAGTCTTAATTATATAATTTTGTTACAAGTTTCACATTAACGAATATTGTCCAAATATATATTTTTTAAGTTAAAATATTTTTCACTTTATCAAACCGAATTTGTACGATTGAATTAAGCTCACGTTTTAAATTTTTTATTTGAACAAATAAATATGTTAAGAGTCTCATATAAAAAAAAATATATTTCGAAAATAGACAATTATTAATTTTCTTTATATAGGCCTACCACATAAAGAGCCTTAAATTAAAGTACATCCACTAAAACTTTATCGTGATAGAACAATCAAGAAATATCCGAGTTCCTACCTTGGACCCCAACCTCATCTTGAAACCAATTAGTCAAATCCAGCCTAACACGTCTCAATCTGTTTTTTCTTTTCTTTTCTTGAGGGGTGGCTGTTATCTAGTTATTATATTTGGAAATGTCTAAACATTCATGTAATTATTTTATGGAGTTGTGATTGTGAGTAGTAAAAAAACGCATTGCCCAATAAAAAAAAAAAAAAAACGAATTCATGTAAAGTTTCCATTGCTATTTTTTTGGTTAAATAGTTTAGCGGTTAGATTCACACATATTATGTGTGAAGAATTGGAAAATTCAGAGCTCGAAATTCAACCCCTACTTATAATGTCCCTAGTAGCGAGCTACATTTACAGGAGAAGTTTCCATTGCTATTTATCACAAACATTTGTGGATGAAAATATATCTTGCAATATTTTGGATATAGCCCTCCACTTTCAACGCATGGATGGTAAAAACAAATCCCAATTCTGGGATTTTGATGGATTTGATAAGGTTTATTCTATCATTAATTTTGCTTTCTCATCTAAAAATTATAATTTAAGAAAATCATTTTAAAATTGAAAATTCTAGTTGATCATCAATCAAAATTATTAGTGAGAGGTCAGATTTTGAATTCATCGAATGATGAGAAAATTAATAATCTCAGTTATTGGATGAATCTACAATAGAGATCGCAAAACGAATAAATTTGATCGATTTAGATGATAATGACCGGATCAAAGCAATCAATTAAAATTTCTTTTAAAAATAATCAATCCAAAACCATTCATTGAACATAAAATTCAATCCAATGAATTCTTTATTTTATTTTTAATGGATTCCATTCATCTATTAAAATATATTATTTTTCATAGATTTTTTCTTTTGTTAAAATGGTCAATTAACAGTGCTTAAGCCCAAAAGTGTTTGAAGATTCCTGTTTAGGCCCCTCCATATCTCTTTAGACCCCTCAAAATTATGAAATTGCTCTTAGTAATATGTCTAGTATGCAACAACCATAGCATCAGGTAGATGACCATCAAATGTTTATTTTAAGGGTCATGCTAACTTGTGTCCTAAGAGCATACACATTGCCTGCTAAATGGCGTGGTATCACATTTCCCCATAGCAATATGTCAGGCTTTTTCTTGGCACCGTAGTATTGCATTGCTAGGTAGTTTTCTTTGATAAAAATAATATAAAATATAAAATATAAATGTAAGAGATATTGTGATGTTTGATGGGACTCAATTTAAAATTTTAGATCGGTGGTATGAATATTTAGAAAATGTAAGTGAGTGGTTTAAATAATTAAAAAGTGTAAAATAATATAATGTATTGAGTGGGGTCCATTTATACCACCAATATGGGTGACATGGATGTGGGTGCTCTAAAGACATATGTTAAGGAATTCAAAAAGAACAATTTTATATTGGTAAACATAATAGTTTAACTTTTAAGAAATTGAATGCACGACTTTTGATACGTATATTTCTATAATGAGTTCCTTAACATGTGCTCTCAAGAGCACACGTTAGCATTTATCTTATTTTAAAAATTTCCATTTTATACCTTTGGTAGATAACTACCGGATGTTCATTTTAAAAATTTCTATTTTCTACCTATGGTAAATAACTACCAGCTGTTCATCTCATAACTCAAACCATTCGAACTACGAATGTCCACATAGACGAGGGACCAAAAAGAATGATATTTTTGTAATCCAAAGGGCTCTTGAAATATGACAGCTTTTGATGAACTTATATGAGAAGTCAACATACTCCCTCCGTCCTTTTATGTAAGCCCTCTTGCTTTTTTCATATTTTTTAAGAAAAGTTATCAGTGTAATTAATGTGTCTGTTTTGTGTGTTAATATTACCAAATTGTTTTTTGTTTTTATGTGTATTAAATTTGACTATTTATATTTCAAGACAAGTTAGTAGTATTAATTAGGGGTATGTTTAGAGAAAAAATAATAATAAATGCATCTAATAATTTGAAAAAGTTTACATTTATGGACAAAAATAAAGTCAAATGGGTGCTTAGATATAGGCACGGATGAAGTATTTTGTCCGCAATAACCTTAATTTTCTGAAAAGCTATGTCTAGCCATGGTTTAGGAAATGAAAAGATTATAAATATCTATCGCATATTGATATTGATGCATAAAGACCAAAGAAGTTGAATGTACTAGCAGCGAGTTCAATGGACCACTGAGTCCGCCATATTTATGTTTTGAGCAATGATATTTGTATATTCATTCCATAATAACTTTAGTGACAACCTTGTTTTTCTCTCTTCTTATTGGTCAAAAATAATGGAGAGAGAAAAAGGAAGAGAGAGGATAAGACCATGTGAATATGAGAGAGAAAGTTGTACAAATATTATTTCTCTTATGTTTAGTGAGGATTTGGAGTAAGTTGCAGTGATTTGAAATGGACAGGAAAAAGAAAATGTAAGGATAAATTTGAGACAATACACAACAAAAACTTAGGAAAATGTAATTAAAAAGAAAGAAACTAGTGAGGCTAAAATGAATTTGACGCTGCTCATAATATATAATATTACAAAAATTAGAAAAATAGGTATGAACTTTAAACGACGGTACCCTTTCCTTTCTGGATTTTACACAGTCCCTTAATTTAGGTAGTGATCCAAGCTCCACACTTTGATAATATATCATATTTTTCTATCTCAGAAATTGAATGTATGTGTGGAAACGAGTTTATTTGTAGAGAATTCTAAAATAATTCATAAAAGTGGCACTGAGTTGGGAATACAATGATAATATGTCTTATAAACAAGTAAAAATTCATTTATGATTGCAAAAAGTTTTAATTTTGCTTAGCCTTGGTGGTTTTTCTTTGATTGCCCGTTAAGCTCCTCAGTCTGTTAGGAGGTTTTATCGTGTGGCTAAATCTATATTCGACGATTTATGGTCATTTAGTATGCATGTATTTGAGTTTTTTTTTGGAGAGAGCGTTATGAGAGGTTCTTTAAGAACATGGTCGGATTGCTGCCGGAAGGTATGTTGGAAGCAATAAAAATTGACTTGGAAATGGCTAAAAATCAAACTGTCTAGCTTAAACTACTATCTTAGACGAGGGAATTTAAATCCCTTGGACTGTTTAGGTTGATTTTCTGCTTTTCAGGTCATTAATGGTTAAATTGTTGACAGTTCCAGCCCTTAAGTTGGTGGGAACTTTTCGGTGTGATATTATGTGTTGGTTCTTTAACTTTCAGGAGTTTTGGTAAGAGGTAAGAGAATCCGGCAGGATTAGTGAGCCGCAATTGCAGAGATCGATTTTCATCTGCAATTGCATTTCTAGTAGATGCTGGTCTGGAGATTGTATTATACAAGTGTGATTCCAGTAGGTGAAGTGTGGCAATAGCATGATTGTTGTTCCTATATATATACAAGATGCGTTGTTACATAGCAGGGAGTGCAAACCATCATCTGTGTAATTCTATAACGAAAAACAATACAAAAATGCGGGAAAAAAAACATCAACTGCATAAAACTTAAAATAATAATATATGAATTTAATTTTTCCTCCTAGATGGTATACAAAGGATGTATCTTCTTCAACCTCTGATAAGGATGTATCATTTTTCATATATGCTGGAATGGTTCCATCGTTGTCCTCTAGTAGTTGATTAAGTAATCGGGGATCACCAACGAGTGCATAACCAATGCCCCTTAAAAGTATGCGTAGAGAAGGACCGGATCTTGAGAGCTCGACAAGATTAACCTGTTTGTTTTGAGGTATATTGGCCTTGAATTTTGCGATAGCAATAGCACGCGATATCCCACCAATAGCATCAACCAAACCTTGAGATGCTGCGTCCTTCCCGATCCAAATCCTCCTATGTGGAATCTCTTTCATCTTGTCCTTGTCTACCTTGTCTAGAGTTATTGCCAATTTATCTAGCTCTGTTTCATACGGGCTAAGAGAATGCAGCTCAGTGGGACTGACCTGGCATATTTTCTACCCCTTTTTATAACTACTACTTCCGAATCAATGTTCTCCCAAAGATTCGCTGCGATAAAGTTTTTAGACGCTCCTCCAATTGAAGTGGTTAGGCTAAGATTTTCTGCTACGATATCTCCTGCTCCCGTTGCCATGTAGTATCCTGCACTTGCTGCTACATCAGACATTGAAAGACATTGAAGCAACGACGGGTTTTTCCGCAGGAAGAGACCTGATTTCTTTCCACATTAACTGAGAATCACGAACATCACCTCCTGTACTGTCAATTCGGATAATAACAGCCTTGATTTCTTTTGACGCTTTGACCATACCAATCTTCTCAATGAACTTACTTGTGACAATATCCGTACCCATAGTCCCTGAGACTCGGATGATGGCTATTTGTTCTTTCGCCTCTGATATTCCAACAGTCCATTTTCTAACTTTAGAGTATTTTTCAAAAGAAATCATAGGGAGTGATTTCACCCCCCCAAGTCTCTTCTTCAACAGATTGATAACCTCATGATCATCATGCACTAAACTTGATATGAAACCCTCATTTTTTAGTTTATCTACTTGATAGACACCTTCATTTATGAAGTTTTCAACTTCTTCTCTTCTCTTCCCTCTAAGATAAGAGTCTTTCTCCAGCCAATTTGAACAGATTATATGATCCTGAAGTGCAGTGTGCGTCTCACGAGAAAAAGAGCTATAAGGTGCGAAGTAAGTCCAAAAAACAATCCAAACTGAGGATGGGGAGGTGAAAAAGATTCATCACAAGGTGCAAAAATCTCATCACAAGCACAAGCGAGGTAATATTCTGTTGGTTGAATTGAAGGGACATAAGCCACAACCATTTTCCCCGATTTTCTGAAATTTAAAATTTGCCTTTGAATCTCATCAAGTTTAGCCCAACCCCAACTTAAATGGTCGATATGAAGATAAACAGCGGAAATACAAGGATCATATGCTGCTTTCAAGAAATTACCGCAAATTTGAGGAAGAGATAACACCTCCGTCCTTAACACGCTTGGAAGGTAAAGCAAACTTCATATTGAGCCTGACGAGAAATTTGTTGTAGCCGATGAGGGGTTCGAAATTGAAGTCACCGGTGGGGTAATCTTCGGTATTGGAAGAAGACGAAGAAAAGTGGGATTGGAATGATGTGAAAAAGGGACGTGAAGTTGTGCGATAAAGGGTTTGAGAATGGGTCCAAGAGAGCATAGTGTTGTTGGTGGTGGTGAAGTTGTGCGGGTGAATTGGGAATTAGGGTTTGTCGAGATAAAACGGTCGGTGCGATAGACATGAAAGGGTTTGAAAATGGGTTTTGGAAAAAGAAAGCGTGGTGGTAGTGGCGAAGTTGTGGGCGAGGATTGACATGGCGGCTGAATGAAGAATGTGGGAAAATACTTGAGTGACTTTGAGTTTTGGTAACTTTGGTGACTGTAGTGTATTTTTGATGCAAGAGAGTGGTAGATAAATAACTAAAATAAATTATTTTGATCAAGATAATTATTGGTTAAGAAGGAGATAGAGTGCACCCCAAGAAAGCTGAATTAGGGATTTGGGATGACAAAGAGGAAAGAGCGCAGCTCATTATATACACAGATGTACCCTTCTCTCTTTTTTTTTCTTCTTCTTGGTAACAGTATCAACACAGACAATCAATTACACAGACTCCTCATATTTTAGAAACAGTATGAACAATACACTTATACACCACAAAAAGAGACTAATTTCACATTATAGTACACATAATAAAACACAAACCATAAAGGGAAAAAAAAAAATATCAAACCAAAGATAAGAGACCAAACCGTGTCATGGTTTGGTCTAAAAAACGTAATACTAGTGGAGCCAACATAGGTGCAACCCTTGGTAGAGTAGGGTAGGTTAAAGTACCAAGAATGAACCAGTTGAAGCTTAAAAGAGCAACTGCATCAGAAGCAGGTTTATTTTTAATGCTGAAGAAAAACTGCACAACACTCTTCAAAGACATGCCTACTACAGCAAAGAGAGCTACAATAAGAGGCATGCAAGGGTCATCAGCTTCCCAAACAGTTACTCCAACTATAAGTGACAAAACCGCACTGAAAATTGATTGCGAAATGGCAACATATCGGTGATGATCAAGTACTTCACTCACTTCTATGTCTTTTGAGATTGGTTCCGGTTTAGCAGCGGAATTAGCAGGTGCTGATTTTTGTCCTGTTTTCAAGAGTTTAAGCAACTCAATTCGAGTTTTGTCCTCGTCTTCCCACATATCTTTGTGCATCAGAAGATCCTTAAGGGAAACTTCATTTTCGCTGTTACCGGATTTCCATGGCAGGTTAGGAGGAGGAATGCCATTGTTTGTTTTTTCAATCTTTCGGTCATTGTCAATGTTTTGATCTTTGGAGTTCCAGTATCCCTTTCCTTGAATTTCTTTAAGCCGGAGATTTTCGTTTATCTGACCCCTCAACTGTCAACAAGAGATAGTAACAAATTATTAACAAAGTCAACAAAAATGGTAGTGGTTTTAATTTTTTAACATTGCTGATATTAACATATCGCTCGCTATATTAAATGTCGATTGGAAGCTAAGTCTTCGAACCTGGGCAGATAAATAGATGTACAAGTTACAAGGCAGGCACATGGATATAAAATACCTACCTTTCCCTCTAAGTTTTCAATTTTTGCGACGGCCATATCATGTTCCTCTTCAAGTTCTGCTAGTAGCATCTCCATCATTTTGCACTCTTTGAGTGCCATTTGAAACCGTTCTTGAAGTTTGTTCTGCTTCCATTCTAGATTCTCCATCTCGGTCTGCATTCGATGTAGTTGTTGTTCCAACTGCATAATGTTAGGTAAGCCCAATGGGCAGGATTCTATTAGTTAGGAGTTAGAGTTAGTTAGGATATTAACAGAAATTGACTGAGATCCAATCCATCCTTGAGCACTAAGAAAGGGAGTACTATTCCGGAACTCAATTATCGTATCTATTATTTCAAGCAACCTGCGTAATAAGGTTAATCTAATCTGATATTGTTTTATATTGCTAAACCTTCAGCAATAAGAAAAAGAAAATTTTGGAATTCAAATATTATTTCAGCCAAAATGAACTGTTTCCTATGTAGCACCTATTGGGAAAAACAAAAATTCTAAGACACCACATCACATTAGTTATGGTCTGAAAATGTGTTCCTGAATTTACAAGCCGGTTTTTTTGTAAAGATGAGTTAGACCCAATATAAAAATCTAATATAGTATGGGAGCCTATACATTCAGGACCACTCAATATTTATATTCACGCACCAAGCCCAATAAGCGCCGGGCGTGAGGAGGTGTATTGGGAAAAACCAAAATTCCAAGGCACATGAGATGTGATATGGCCTGAAAATGTGTTCTTACTTTACAAATCTGGTTTTGTATTAATGAGTTAGGCCCAATATAAATATCTAATAGCGATGACACTTCATATTGAAAACGTGACCGGTGTTTGACACATGTCAATGTTCGACACCACTACAATGCTGATAAATGTAGTTGCATTTAATCACTTCCATTATCTTCAATTATTACCGATGTTTAAGTATTATATCTGGTATCCGTGACTGTGTCAGTGTTTCATACAATGTATTGTATGATACAAAATCCTGTAACTCCAATTAATCATATAACATTTTAGATCAAAACGTATTATATTATGCAAGGGTCACACAACATAGATAAAAGTAAAACAAATAGAATCATAGAATGAGAACTAACCTGTCTCTCCCTTTGAATGGCATTCACAGCTCTTACAGGTAAGAAGATAAGTCCAATTGTCCATGAGATAATTCCCAATACTATGTTCACATTAAAGATTATTGCAGTCCTAATCAACTCTGTCCAAGTGTAAATGACAACTAATCCAATTCTGATAGGAAACAAGCATGCCTCCTTAAGCATAGAGAAACCCCTTGTCACCAATATCATTACACTAGCCAAAAGCTCAGAGATTAGTGCCATCAATCATTAAATTGAGTGATCTCCTCTTTTCTAATTACATGTTCAAAAGTTCCATAGTGTTTGGTGGATGTAATTCATCATAGGATCCTGCAATATCAGTAAATTCATATGAAAAATCATTGAGGAATTCTTGTCTAATACAATGTCTCCTTTTACCTAAAACGCTAAATTTCTGGACATTAAGGTTATAAAATTATTTAGAACTTTAAACATATCAGATATTCATAATTAAGGTTTAACAAGCCTATAACATCAAATAGCTGCACAAATAACACACTTCCGCAATCGATGATTGATAGAAGAAGAAACCTAATTAAGAAAAATTGCAAAATTTATATAATAAAACTAAAAATCCATAAGCATATACTTGAATTATAATCCATAAGCATGAGCCCATGTCATGAATCCACAAAAATATTGAACTTTGATAGAAATGAACAATGAACAGTTCAAATTATGAGAAAAGTAAATTTGGGTTTGAAGTAAGAAAGGTACACTTACATTGCACTGCATGGAAATGGGGTATAGTTGAACAGAGAAGTGCAGAGAGAGAGACAAAGAAGTGAAGGAGGAAGTGCCTGTGAAATCAAAGGAAACTGGTAGTGTTGAACTGTTGATGTGAGTTTTGAAGACAGTGCATGTTGCATAGGTGGCAACAAAGTGTTTACCAGCTGCCACGTAACATGCTAATGGATATATATGTTAAGCTTTTAAGGTAACATCAAGCCACCTTTTCTTTTTCTCGACTATAATAACATCAATCAACCATTAAATTCATTTAATGCTTCAATTTTAATAAAATATTAAAAAAATTAGTGGACCTTGAGAGATAGAGATAAAGAGTGATCAGATACTATTGGGAAAAA
The DNA here is from genome assembly GCF_003473485.1 of Medicago truncatula. Lineage (NCBI taxonomy): Eukaryota > Viridiplantae > Streptophyta > Magnoliopsida > Fabales > Fabaceae > Medicago > Medicago truncatula. The sequence continues at coordinate 10,536,606 of NC_053046.1, read as the reverse complement.
CTCAAGTCCCACATCGGATAGATAAAGACTCTTGAGAGAAGTATATAAAGAGGACAGTCCTTATCTTATAAGTCGGTTTTGTGGAATTGTGTTAGACCTAACCACAGTTTCTAATAGATAGGTGGCGCAGAGTTTCCTACGTCAGCAAAAATCCGCAGTGATGCATTTGTACATTGGAGATTGTGTTGATCAAGATTGAGTGGTTCAAATTAAAACTTGGTAGTTTAAATATTAAAATAAAAAATCATCTGTTTTTTTATTCAATCTTTTGATCAAGATCGGGCGGGCAACATCAACCTGATTGCATGAATGCTTGTTTTGATTGATTGGAGAGAATTTAGATTAGTGATAGTTAGTGATATGTTCTTGATGTGATCATTAATGAGAAATATAGAGAAAGTAAGATATTGAACAAGTGTATGAAATTTAGGGGTGTTTAAATATGAGTTGTAAATCATTGTGTATCTATGTCAACAATGATACTTGGATATTTTAATTTTTCTTACACTCGTTCAACATTTCATTTTCTCTTTATCTATCTCTTCCTATCACATCATCAATATATTGCATCGCTCTCTTATCTCTATCTCTCTTAAGCTGTATACATTTATTGAGGTGTTTAAGAAACATCTTTTTTATCTATAAATGACTTGTTAAAAAAATATATTATTATTTTTTGGTGCCATAGAAAAGATTATGCTTCTCGAGATATACTAAGTTTGTTTATTTGAGAGTTTTTTTCTTCTGATGGTCGGAATTTGAACCCCAGGCCTTGCATATATTATTCATTGTCCATTCCAACTAAGTTAAACTCACGAGGACAAGTTTATTTGAGAGTTTATAAGAAGAGAAGAAAATATAAGAAAAAAAGGAAAATAATATAAAATCAAATAAAGATAAGCTCCAAACTTGAATAATAGACTCTTTTTTTTTCTTCTGATGGTCGGAATTTGTACCCCAGGCCTTGCATATATTATTCATTGTCCATATCAACTAAGTTAAGCTCACAAGGACAAATTTATTTGAGAGTTTATAAGAAGAGAAGAAAATATAAGAAAAAAAAGGAAAATAGTATAAAATCAAAGAAAGATAAGCTCCAAACGACATTTTTTTTCTTCCATAATACAAAACTCATCTAATATGAGAAAATAAAATATATACTTGATCAAATTAACTTTTCCATAAATTCTATAAATTTCCATTTTCTTTATCATACTCTTAAAACCAACTTTTCTCATTTTTAAGAGTGTTCACAAGTTCGGATAGTCCATTTAATCTGATGATCAAAATCAACGCATTCTATATTTTACCTAAACTAATATAAGTGCTTGGTTTGAGGCTACAAGTTAAATAAGTGCTTGGTTTGAGGCTGCAAGTTAATAATTCCAAACCTTTGTATCCGTGCGTGCCCTAGATGTTTTCGAAAAAATTGTGTTTTTTTTGTTATGATCCAATCTAACAGTAACCTTTAAAAAGATTCCTCTTTGAACTATTTTTGTGTTTACAATAGAATGCCCCTTTTGTTAACATAAGTAAAAACTTTTATGTATCAATTAAAGTATTTCAATTTAATTTTGTATATATGTTATAATTTCAAATTGTTTTATTTCTAACTACTTACTATATATAAAATATAAATTCCTATGATTTTACCATTTTGTCTCTATGAAGGGCAGTTTTGTAATTTTTTATTATTGGGGGTGTGGTTGGTGCCACCTCATCATTTTTATGATATATTTCCCATTTTACCCCATCAATTTTTTTTAATTATTTTCTAATTTTTAATAACTTTTAACTATTTTTCAATTTTTATTTCTTTAACTATTTTTTAATTTCTCACCCAAATTTAGTTGCTTACATTGCCGTTGTGGGAGATTAAAATATCGTTTGACCCGACTTTTTTCCAACTTCTCTACATTTTTAAGGAGAAGTTAGGTCAAACACACTATCAATTATTTTAATTTCAATATTGTTTAATCATCACAACCTCACAATTTTTTTTATTCACACTGTCATTTAATGATACCAAATACTTTTATTTACTTTCTTCAACCTTGCAAATATTTACACACACATTAACGTTTAGAGTAATATTTTATATCCGTCTGTCTTTGTTTTTGTTACGCTGATGCATATAATTTATTTTAGTGTTGCTTAGTTGAGTGCTACCTCGCCGATTTTTTTTAACTATTTTCCAATTTTTATATTTTTAAAAACTTTTAACTATTTTCCATTTTTTTTATTTTTAACTATTTTCCAATTTTTTCTCCCAAATTCAGTTGCTTCTATACTGCCGTTGTGGAAGATTAAGATACCGTTTGACCCGGGTTTTTTTCTACTTCTCTACATTTTTAAGTAGAAGTTAGGTCAAACACAATGTCAATTAAGTACTTACTAGAAAGGGAACTTTTTTTAACGCATAAAATTGAATGGAATGAGCTTTGGCCAAAAGTTGTTAAATGCTACTATAAAAAACTACTCCTCGACAACATATTTCACAAACACCTCTTTTCAACTCACGCTGGGAACCTTTTCTTTTATTTTTTAATATTATATTTCAATATGTTTTCTTTTCATTTAACTTTATTTATTTTATTTTTTGAACCGTTCCATTTAATTTTATTATCTTTTTTTTCAAAAGAAATTTATTATCTTTTTATCACTTATATATTTAATTTCAATGTTGTTTAATCATCACAACCTCAAAAATATTTTTATTTCCTTTCTTCAACCTCGCGAACACACACACACACACATTGATGACCAGACACAGAGACAGTATAACTGTCACCTCATTACCGCCAAGAGAGCAAGCTATGAAAAATACTTGGGTGGGCAGTGGTTCAATTTTTGCAGAGAACGAGTGATGGAAGAAGGTGGTAAGCTCATCTTTGATCTCGAAAAGTCACAAAAGAACTTGCAAATTCGAGTTGTTCCAAAGTAGATCTTTGTTGTTGAACTATTTGAACTTCTACTATTTTGACGTATCGCTTTGGAATGTAGTCGTAAACTATCTTGACTTTGGGATGTCATCTGTTCTTTTCATTTTGTCTAATGTAAATATTGGCAAAAATTCCTCTTTGGTTAGTCTATGAAACTTGCAATCTCTTTTATAAGAGAAATGATAAGTAGACACACTATTTTGGACACAAATACAACACCATGGGCAAAACAATAATTTTGGTGTGAACTAGAGGGGTAGTTTGGTAACTTCACTCCCCTATTCTCATTTTCCATGCCTTTCCATTTCTTCTCTTCCCGTTAACTTCTTCTTCTCTCCCAGCAACAACATTTTCACCACCACCACAGCCACCACCAACACCGTCCTTGTCAGTCAAAACCACCGCCGTCCTCACCTAACCACCATCCTTCTCATCTTTTCTTCCGTCTTTCTCACCACCGCAACCCCCATCGTCTTCACACCATCAATCTATTCAGATCAGCTCTCCCTGACGTCGCCGGTGACATCGTCTTCTCCCTCACATCGGCGACGATCCGATCAGATAACGACAACCACGCCGGCGAAGACGCCGGAGATATAACTGACGGAGCGGATCTGAGACGAACGGAGTGAGAGACCGGAATCCAATCACCACAGTGAGGTACTTCATCGCCGGAAAATCTCAATTGAGCCATCGTCGGCGGCGGCTGTTGTGGTGGTGCTGCTGTCAGAGCTTCGAAGAAAGAAAACCTTTGTATACTTGGTAGAGGATGGAAGGAGACGTGGTTACAGGCAGAGAGAAGAAAGGAAGAAAAAGAAAGAAAAAGAAAATGTATTAAGCAACAGTAAATACGTATGGTGTCGTATATGTGTCTAATGTTTTGTGTTCAGTTATCATTTCTGCTTTTATAAACCTAACTATTATGTAACCTTAATCTGCACATTGTTGGTTTCTTCATTGGTTTCAATTAGTATCATGTTAATAATAATGTTGTTTTCTTAATCTTTTGAACAAAATAAAACATGCTCTTTTCCTACAACAAATCTTTATAATGCTTTGGTAAATGTTTTATAAATGTACATATATATAACTTCTAATTAACACTGCAATTTGTTTTGTACCTAGCACTTCTCAAATGAGATATCAATGATAGTTCTAAAAGGAACACGGAAAACAATCGCACTCATCGACAAACAAGCTCAAAAAAGGTATAAGTGTCGCTTGATAACGACAAAGATAGCAAGTACAAAAAATACTTAGGCGGCCAATGGTTCAAATTTTGCCGAGAACATATGTTAAAGGTAGGTGATAAGTTAATTTTTGATTTAGAGAAGCCACCTAAAAATATGCACGTTTAAGTCGTTCCCAAATAAAGATTTGGTATTCATGATCCGCACTTTCAACAGATTACCTTAACTCTAATCCTAGACTAGATTATCTTTACTCACCGAAGTTACTTCTTTGCTTGATTTCATTTGAAGTAATTATGAGTATCAATCCTTTTTTGGTAACCCTACAACAACATCACTCTTTTTATAATTTTGGATAATATGTAAATTCACACATCATTGGTTCCAATTGTTTTCATCCTAAATATTATGTCAATTACTAATCTCATAAACTGATTATATGTTCTCTTAATCAGCCCATACATATTTTATGATGAATCACAATGTTCCATCGTTTTAACATCTCTTCTTTCGAAGAATTTTTTTATCGAATACGTTATTGAACCCGTGTGAAGCACGAGTTTGTAACTAGTTTATTTTGAAATAAAATGTCCTTTAATTGTATAGATTATTTTGAATTGATTAGACTCAAACGAACACATTCATCATCGAGTTGAATTGATTCTGATTTTACACAAGACAAAATATAAATTTGTTTAAGGGTCTTGCTAACCAGTGTCTTAAGGACAATTCTACCTCAGTTCCTAATTATAAGACCCTTTTGAGATTTTTTTTGTCCCTTTTTATAAGACTCATTTCCTATTTTCAACTACATTAATTATTTCTTTACATACATGCTCTTATTTATTATACATCTTTTTCTTCAATCAGCAATAAATAACATGTTGAAAACATAAATCAACCCTCTCTCTTAAAGGATAAAATTGTAAAAACAATAGTAATTACAAACATATTTAATACAAATATCCACTATCTTAATTCCCGTTATTTTTTAAAATGGCCCTATAATTAGGGACGGAGGTAGTAGTTAAGGATTCCAATAATGGAAACTTTGCTTTGGAAATACAAGTCTTACTTTTTTCTTAGCAATAATTACACCATTTTTCAATGCAAAGTTACTCATTTTACTACTTTAACCAATGCCTCGAGGGCGATGGTTATCATTCTCCTTTCTTTAATTGAATTCAAATCCCTAAAATTTGATGATCCGATCGACCCCTACTCATTTTTTTCCCTCTTTCATATCATCTCTTGAAAGCCCTCCTATTCCCTCTTCTACCTTCAAAGACCATTAATTAAGCACAATATTTACTGATAACGGCTCCCAAAAAGAACCTTACAATACCATTTATACCTGCAGATGTTAGAGCTCTCATACGAGGCCATCCATGTGACGAGCAAAAACATTTTTGGATTGAATTGAACTTAACTAAATCTAGTATGAACCAACTTTTTTTGGGTTGCAATCGTTAATGACAAATTTCCATGCTATAAAATATTTTAAAATAAGGCGGCACAAAATTGTCTTCAACAACAACAACGCATCCTATCCTAATACAAACAGTGTACAAAATTGTCATGAACAACACATCTTATCTTATCTTATAATATAAATAAATGAATGCACGCATGGTTTGTCAAAAAATAAAATAATGATGAATGCATGCATGAGACTTATTAATGAAGTTGGTCATTGATCCATCGTAGTCAGTCATATCTCAGTTTAGGAGCAACGTGTCTCATTGAAGCTTTCGTGAGTGTCCTTGTCTCTTTGCCATTCTTTTCAGTGTCCATTTTTGTTCATGCTTTGTTTCATTCATATATTAATTAAGATCAGGCTATTAATAATGGAAAAGAAAACAAGAAGAAAATAAAATGTCTAATGCTTAATTCCGATGGTCCATAGGCATCGGTACTAAATTAGTTCCGATGGACCGTCATATTTAATTGAGGGCCACCATATCTCAATCTCAAATGCGTAAATGCAGAAAATATTAATGGTAGGGGAGTTCATCTACAAAATACAAGGAGAAAGGTAAAGAAGATAACAATTTCGAATTGTCAATTTTTTTTTTAAATGCGTAATTTTAAAGAAGACAATTATGCCATTGTTGTTACAATTTTTAGAAAGAGGAATGTTAAGGACAAACTCTCTAACACACTCCTTTAAACACTCCCTCAACCATTGGTCCACGTCACCATATTTTTTAAACATTCTACCTAATAACTGGTTTCACAGGTTGCAAGAAAACACAGAACATGTCCTCTAGTTTTTTCACAGCAAAGATCTAAAAATTGCTTATCTATTTCTTCTACCTCTTATCTCCCTTGACTCTTTTAACCCATTTTTCTTCACATCTTATCTCAACAAGATAATAACTAGTTTTATTTTTAATTTTATGCTACACCTCTGGATCTGAAACCCCTTTGTGATTATGTTAATGACAGATTTAGTAAAGAATGCCATACATAATATTCAATTTCTGATCTTGCCAAAGAATCAATGTACAAACTGTTTTGTATAGATAAACATCATATGCCATTCTTATGATTTCACTCGACTTGACAATAATCATTGAGTAATTGGAAGTTGCAATTGGTTTGAACCTTTTGGCGTCATCCAAAAAATTAATGGTGGCCTTTCGTACTCAAGCACAATCTCTAGTAAATGAAATGGAATTGATCATCAAAATTTTAAAAGAAATGTTAAAGAGGTGTTGATAGTGGGGTGGGAACGAAGAAGTTCATTGACTCTGAGGCTGGTGGGGTGGGGAAGTTTATCAGAACAGTTTTCCCTTTTCAGATTAAAAGTTTGATAACCTGCCAAGCCAGTTTCTAGTCAAGTGATTTTTAAAAGGTGGTGACGTGGACCAATGAATGAGAGAGTGTTTAAAGGAGTTTGTTAGAGAGTTTGTCCATAACATTCCTCTTCTTAGAAATGGTTGCTGGGTCTAAAATAACCTCACAAAACCGGTTTTTGATGTGAGTATTGCCTCCACTTATAAACATATTATCGGACGGTCATTCCCTATCGATATCCGACTTTTAATAACAATGTCAAACTTTTACCATTGATCTGACAGATTATGGACAAGTTTATTTAAATTTAGGTAGTAAATTTTTTAATTGGTGTGGATAAATTATTAATGATTAATTTAATTACACTTTTGTTCTCTTAAGTTTTGCAACTGAACCCTTTATGCCTTCCATTTTTTTATCGATTTTGATCCGACTTATTATGCTTAGTATCCAACGTCTAATCGTGCGAAGCCACATAATTTTTTATTTAACTATTTTCAAGCGAGTTTAAATTTTGAGTTAATTCCTATGCGAAATTCTGGATTTAAACTCAACTTAGAGATATGAGAAAGTCCAACTATACACATACGAACAATTGATATTGAAAAACGTACTTCGCCAAAATAAAAACAGTTTATTAAATGTAAAAGTTTTTTTTTTGAGAAATTATTAATGTAAAAGTTAGTTACACTTATTAGTTTTTTTTGGTTACACTAGTTAATTATACTAGGGTTTTTTTTGTCAGATAGCCTATTGGCTAAAATTCACCTTATAAGGTGAATAAGTGGGGTGTCCAGGTTTCGAACCGTGGCCCCTGCATATAATAATACATTGTCCTACCAACTGAGCTATGTTCACGGGACAGTAATTATACTAGTTAATTTTCTCATTTTCTAAATAATTTTTATTGCACGCCTAATAAAATTCTTTTTTTTTTTTAGTTACGAGGACATAAAATTAAAGGGAAAAGTTGTACCAAACGTCAAGTTACAAGGCTTGAGCAACAAAAAAAGAGAGATAGAAAGCTGCCATTAATTAGTAAAGGTATTATGAGATGATTGGCTTTCAAGAGTCTTACTTGATTCAATTCAATCCCTATCTTTGGTGGTGGTAGTGCCAATGGTTTTGAAAAGATATCCCCCTTTTCGAGCTTGCTTAGCTAAGGAGGAAATGACCCCTTCAAGCCAAACAATAAAACTACAATCAACAACAATTTTCTAATTCACACCCAAAACACTAGTTAACAAATAAAAATAAATTTAGGAAATACTAACGCCTACCCTAAGAACATAAGTTAAGGTTTCAAAAATAGAAATTATGCATCGTAAGTTGAGTGTAAAATAGAAAGTAATTTTTTAAAAATCGCAAATTGAATGTTTAAAATAGGAAGTTGAGTGCATATTCAAGTTGGTACAAAATTGAATTTTTTAAAATGAACATTAAGTAGTTATGTACTAGAGGTATAAAATAAAATTTTTTAAAATGAACATCCCGTAGTTATCTACCAAGTGTACAAAATGAAATTTTTAAAAATAAGCATCCGATAGTTATGTATAGAATGTGTTATTAAAAGCAATTACGTAATTTTAGGGGGTCTATAGAGTTATGAGGGGGGCCTAAAAAGAAATCTTCTGAATCCTTTCACTTGAGGCCCATTTCAAATCCTTCCATGGGCTTGATCTTAGATGAACATACTTGGAGAAAAATTGGTTTTTGAACGTCCATTATTTTCTAAAAATACATGGAAATGACTAAAAACATTTCAGCGGTAGTTAACTACCACTAATTTATAACTAGAAAACCGGCTATAATTAATTACCACTGAGTTTTTGGTCATTTCCATGTAGGAAACAATGAATGTAAAAAAAAAACAAACTTCTACTTGGAGTTCAGGTTACCATATTTCTGCTAGAAGAATAGCTAGGCATGCATTGTTGTTTATGTATAAAATAACAATAAATCAGTAAATGCTTAGTGGTTTATTAATTCAAATATGAATATCAACACACCGACTTAGCAAGGGAAGATCCATTGAATTTCACTACCCAATGATCGTGTTAAAGCTTCAAAGCCAGGAAATCGACAAGTAAAAGAGTTGATAACTTCTTCCATGCAAGTTTGGTATTTACTTTTTATACAATAATATTCACTCACTATTTTTATTTTATCATTCTTAGACAAATTCTTTGAACAAGTTAACAAAAACACTCTTACAAAACACACATTTCTTTGTTCTATTTTCACTTTTTTCCTAAACAAGTATAAGAAAAAGCGTAAAACAAATGTATTAAAATCATTTTATATACTTTTGAACATTAATACAATAGCCAAAACAATAACCAAGATTCTCTTATGTAACCTAATTGGAGTCCTAGGTAACAAAATATATAAAAAGAAATTAGCATATGCAAGGGACAAATGCTTTAAAGGTAGGAAAAGAAGATACCAAAACCTTCCCACCAATTAGAGATAAAGAACCCATATTTCTTTCTCCATTTACCAAATCTCCTCCCTCTCAAGTACTCTCACCCCCTCAACATAATAAAACTCACATATTACCCCACATGGGTTGGTTTTAATTTCTGTCACATCATTAATCTCCATGCCTTCCCCCCATAACATTAATCAAGACCATGAGGCTCATCATCTTGATCGTCCTCAACCTCAACCTCAACCTACTCATCAACTTCGTCATAGAACACCCAAAAAAAGACTAGTAACACATCAAAATGGTAACACCAACATCTTTATTTGGCTATTGGCAATTCTATGCACAATAATAGCCATAGGAGTTGTAATTGGAGGTGTAGTAGTCTTTATTGGTTACATAGTAATTCATCCAAGAGTCCCTACAATAAGCATAGCAAATGCTCATTTAGATCTTTTCAGAAATGACTATGCTGGCCTTCTTCAAACACAAGTAAACATCCGTGTCATGGCGAAAAATGGTAATTTTAAGGCACATGCAACATTTTCTAATATAAAACTGAAACTTAGCTATGAAGGACAAGGTATAGCTTTTATGGTTGCTGACCCTTTTGATGTTCCTAAGAATAGTTCTAGGTATTTGGATTATGTTGTTCAATCTTCTTCTATTCCTTTGACTCCTGATCAGATTGAGGATGTTGATGATACATGGAAGAGAAATATTGTTGGGTTTGATTTGAAGGGTGATGCTAGAACTCAATGGAGAATTGGACCGTTTGGTTCTTTTAAATTCGGGTGTAAACTTGAGTGTCAACTTAAATTTCATCCTCTTAATGGTAGTTATATTCCTTCACGTTGCACTTCTCAATCCAAATGATTCTTTCTTTGTTTCCATTTTGTTTTGACTATGTTATTGTTATGTATAAACAAAATTGGACATAGTCTCATTCTCATTCTCTTCTATGTTTCTCTATGTTCATCCCTCGTACAAATTTAGTCAAAAATTAGTATTATTAGATAATTTAGTTTCTGAAGTTAATAAAATTTTAATTGGTTTACGAAGAAATTTATGGTTGTATTAGTTTTTTTAGATTAACTTGAGAGAGTAAATGTGAACAGAAAAAAAATATTGTTAATATTATAATGATGAAATTGTCTAATGCGTACCATTTTAAGAACAAAATTGTTGATTGTTTTGTCTGTAATAAAATTGAGTCTTTAGATTCTTTGCTTTTGTGGGAGATATTTCAATCCTGCTTGTTGACACAACATTATTGTATCCAGAAGAACACTTTTTTTAGGAGGCTTTATGTTTATGTCATTAAAGGTAGTGCACAATATAATAAATAATATTCTTCATTTGTATGTGGTTTTGTTCTTGTTCTTGAATAATATATATTGGCGCTTTGTAGTTAGCTATCAACACAAACAATATGAAAATGATACAAATGCAAAGCAAATGAAAGCTTTAAAGTTAAGAAAACAAAATAAATCTTGCTGAGGAGTTCTTATAAACATTTAATTGATAAAATTTATTGGGTCATGTTAACTTATGTCCTTAAAGCACATGTTAAGGTTTTTACAAAGAGCAAGTATTTATTGAGAAACATTAAATTTCAATCTTGTGAGCAAGTATTTTTTGCATTTTCATCACAATCAATAAAACAGTTAGTGTCAATATTCACTCAATTGCGATCAATGAGCAGGGTGGGTTTTGATGATGATGGATAATTGGACGGTGAGGATTCGACGTTTCGCGTGGGGAGTCGGTTGAGATTGGTGGTTCGGTTAGGTAATCATAGTGAAATGAGGGAGGAAGTGAGCTGGTGGAGAGATGAGAGAAAAAGTTTGGATGATGTTTGCTTGTTATGTAAAACAAAAGGTTAAATGGGCAATAATCCGGTAGTTATCTATCTGAGGTAGATTTGTCAAAAAAAAAATCTATCTGAGATAGAAAATAGGAATTTTTAAAATGAACATTCGGTAGTTATCTACCGGATGTACAAAATGAATTTAGGATTTCATGGTCCGGCCCAAAGATGGATTTATGATCTGGCTTGTTACGTAGACTTATTATTCGTTGGTTTTCCCTTACGAAAATTGCTCTTTGAACTTCCTTAATTGCTCTCAAGCACCCTAAACTAACAAAAAATACCTGAAAACAACAGTTAACTGTCGTTTGCTTGCTTACGATAGTGAACCATTGTTCCGAAGAGAAAACACATTTTCAAGCAAGAAGACATGCAAAGAGATATTGAAAGACCACTTAATACATTTATAAATAAGATAGGCAATCACTGCCAACAAAAAAAAAAGGATAGGTAAAGAGGTATTCAAAGATGAAACAATGCTTCTAATCATAATTGGACAAGATCACTCAATATCCATGTAAGACAAACATACATTAAACATAATTTTAACATAATTTCAAGCCAACTTCTTCATTTGATTGCTCCATGCAAACCATGTTTTCGTGTTTTGAACAATAGAGGGAGGTTGATGTTATGGTGTAAGACTAGAATGCACGACAATTAACTGTTGTCGAGCAATTAGCAAACAACAATTAATTGTTGTTGGATGCAAACAACAAACAACTGTTAACTGTCGTTAGAGATAAAAGAATAAATTTGGGATGTCAGTGATCAAATCAGTCTACCTTAAGAGCACATTTTTGCCGTCTCTTAAATTTCTTTCATGTTAGAAAAAAATGTAAATTCTTATTATGAATTTGAACATTACTTACATTAAAACAACTTGGAAGCTTAGACTAGGAGTAGATTCATAATCTTTCGAGGATTAAAATTTACGGGAATTGATGTAATTTTTAGATAACACAAGTTCTCTTATGTGTAATTAAAAATCTTTCAAGGATTACAACTATTTTTTACCGTCTCAAGAAAATTATGGTTAATAATATTCAAAATATTTGATAAAAAAATAGACTTAATTACTCTTTTGGTCCCTTAACTTATTTTTTAATTTCGTTTTGGTTCCTTAACTATTAAAAGTTTCTTTTCGGTCCCATAACTTATTTTTGGGTTTTCTTTTGGTCCCTTAACTATTAAAAGTTTCATTTTGGTCCCTTAACTTATTTTTTGATTTCGTTTTGGTCCCTTAACTTATTTTTTGGTTTCATTTTGGTTCCTTAACTCTAATACATTCATCCTAACATAAAGGACTAAAGTGGTTGACGGAGGAAGAGTTAAGGAATCAAAACGAAACCAAAAAGTAAGTTAAATGACCAAAACGAAACTTTTAATAGTTAAGGGATCAAAACGAAATCAAAAAGTAAGTTAAGGGACCAAAACGAAACTTTTAATAGTTAAGAGATCAAAACTAAACCAAAAAATAAGTTAAGTGACCAAAATAGTAATTAAGCCAAAAATATATTAAAAACCGTGGCTAATTGTGTTCAATAGATTATGATAACTTATCGTATATATTAGCCATAAACTGAACATAGATACTCACATATTAAATTGTGTTAACCATCCCTTAAAAAAAATGTGTTGTTGAATTTTGATGTATTCGTGTCAAAAAATTTCTTACTAACGAATCGTCTTGTACTTATTAACCGCACAATTGTTTGGTTTAATTATCAATTTTTTTTTTGTCAAAAAAATTCTACCTAAGATAAGCAAATTTTAAATGCGAACACTTCTTTCGATTATCATTTGAATATTGATTCGTTCAAGTCGTAGATGGATTAACCTCTTCCATTAAACTTACCTCAACAGTTGATTTCTATTCCGTGCAATTTACTAACTATTGATTGAGAATGTGTCATGTGTAATATAGATGTATGGTGAGAGTGAGTTCAACCAATTTGGATTCGTACATGTGTTGAATTGTACAAAAAATCCAACAAGATATTTATGATAACATGTCGGAAAAAAAAAGTAAAAGAAAAGAAAGACAATGACTCACACAATTCTCTCCAAACAACTAGTGGCACCAAAACCAGACAAAGAAGCAAATTCATCTCAAATTTCCATCCTTGTGTTTGACATTGATACTTTTCAGACACATACATGCACACACACAAAAATTCTTCTACATTTTCCAAACCAACAACCTTTGACTCTCTGAAATCCTAACCATGAAACTGTCTCAGGCATTGGTGCAGAAACCATTCACTCTAACACCATCATCTTTAATTCACTGTCAAAATTCTATATTCAGCTGTTATGGCAAAAGGGTCTCTGTGTTGGGATATAAAAGTTTCAGGTTTTCAGATTTTGTGTGCAGTAGTAGTTCAGAAGCTTCTGTTTCTTCATCTGCTGTGAATGCTTCGTCGCCGCTTGTTGCTTCCAATTCTGGTTTTGATTCTGTTGTATCTCATCAGGAGATGCCAGGGAAGTTGGAAGGCATAGAAGAAGGCATTGAGAAGGTAAGACTAGCCTTGTGTCGATAAATAACTTATTTGCAGCTTATAACACGAGTTCTTATCATGATAAGATACGCACTTATGTAAAATTTTAAGCTGTTTTATAGCAAGTTAAATTTTAAGCTGTTTTAAATAGTTAATTAGAACAGCCTATGTAAAATGTCAAAAGCTGTTTTCATAAGTTCTACAAAACTTATGTTAGCAGATAAGGTCAAATAAGCCAATCCAAACTGGTTGTACGACTTGTGTTGAGAGTTTGTGGTTTCTTCTTCGTTGTAATCATTGGTTTGATTTGGTTATTCAACTATTCAAAATTATGCATGATTAATGAATACAATTAAGCCTTTAATTGTTTGTTATTATCTTTGAATTTGGATATTTAGCTGTTGATTTTTTTGTGATATATTGTGTAGGTGATTTATAGATGCCGGTTTCTTGCTATTATTGGAGTTTTTGGGTCTTTAATTGGATCAATTCTATGCTTCATTAAGGTATCAATTTCTAACTTCAATTTTAAGTTGTATCTGATCAAATATTCCAAAATTATGGATTTGTCAATGAGATAATTGTTAGGATGAACCAAAAAAAACCAGAGAAGACTACATGATTCTAGTTTTGTGCACCTTTCATAGTGTGCTTTTGTGATTTGGACTGAATAGTAACTACAAGATGGACAATCCTCAACCATGAGCTAGCTTTTAGGGTTTAATCAGGACCAAATTCTAATATGCTATCATAGCTTGATTGTCCTAGATCCCAGTAGATGTGCAGTCCTGTGAATTTCACGCTCCCAATGTCTAGTCGTGGAAACCTCTCCCTATGAGATAGCTTTTAAAGTTAAGTTAAGCAGAAATCCAAATTCAAATAAAGCCAAAAAATTGACCATATTCAAATAAAGTTTTTTTTTTTTTTTTTTTAATTAGCTAATATTATTGACGACTAGAAGTGCAAGGCGCACAAAACCCGCGGAAAAAGCCAAAAAAGGCCAAAATACAAGGGCACCGAATATAGGCGGATCACCCAAACAACTCCCTAAACCCCAACTGCCTCATGGTTACTAGAACCAAGAAGCCATCCCATCCAACAACCAAAACAACCCAGCAGAACAGAAAATGAGGCTGCAGTATATACCAAGAAAAAGGCAGCAAAACATAATTCTCTAACAAAGAAAAAAACTAACAGTTTCTCCCTAAATCCCATAACAGCATACTCCTGCCTCACAATCAGCACTAAATCCCATAACAGCATACTCCACCCGAGCACCAACCGAAAAACTGCAGGAGCACATCAGAGCCGCAGTGGAAATTGCTACAATTCTGGTCACCACACTGCTGCCGCACCAGACCTGCAACAGCTCAAAAACAACAACACAGTAACAGACAGGTCCGCAAATCCCGCAACAACAAAAACCTGGTCAGACCGAGAAATAACCAAAAACCCCCTCTTCACTGCGGCTCGGGCAGAGGCTATCTCACCATACGAAACCTCGGATTCCAACACCGTTCATAAAAGAAACACGGCTGAATTTTCATCCGTTCCATAGCCCCAACGCCAGGACAACACCTTAACCTCCTCCACCATGCTGTCGACTTCCACTATACCCTCATTAAAGATGATATTGTTCCTAGCTCTCCAAATGGCCCAAACAGTAGTTGTCGAAATCAACCATAATCCTTTCCTAATCCTCTTTTTATGCTCCCACCCGCTCCAACACTCTCAATGGATGAAAATGTTTGGAGGGTTTATGAACCAAATCTCCATCTAAGTCATTAACTTAGACCAAACTTTCGAAGCCACTTCACAATGAAGCATCAAATGAAGGGTTGATTCCTCACCCTCCCCACACAAAACACACATCTTCTCCACCTCCTCCGGAAGAACGTATCTCAATGATAAATTCAACCTAGATGGGATACAGTTGAGAATAGCCTTCCAAGAGAAGGCTACTACCTTGGAAGGAGCCGGGCTTTTCCATAAGCAAGAAAAAACCTTCCTATCTTCCTCCCGCCATTCGTCTTCCAACAAAATTGAACTTTCCAATTTGTCATACGACAATTTCATGGTAAAATTTCCACTCTCTTCTAATCTCCACTTCCACACATCCTCCTCATGAAACCCCTCAAATCCATCCAACTCCAACAATAAGTTACCAAACAAATCTTCTTTCCACACAAATAACCGCCGGCGCCAAGAGAAGTTCCACACCCTAGCTTTCAAAATGGCTGGTTGGTCACAAACTAGTTTGATAGTAGATGATTCAGGGGTTCAGAGAGTGACCACATTCAGTGTTCTCAACTGCATGAGTTACATTTTACAAACGAGTTATTCACATAAAGGCTTTGCGCAGATAAGAATCAAATAGGTTTAATCATTCTTGATCTTATATCTATGAATTTTCCTTAAGTTTTTTCGTATGATTCTTAACTAAATAATCCTTGATTTCCTCAAATACATAATGTTCTCCAGGTATATTACAACCAATAAAAGTTTGTTTTTAGTTAAGAACCATATGAAAAACACCTAAGAAAATAAAACAAACCGTGTATTTTACTTCCAGGTCATAATTTGATATGCCTCCATCCATCACATTTGTTCAAAAATAAAACAAACTGTGTATTTTTTTTTAGGACAAAACAGGTGCATATCCTTAGGTGTTTTTCGTATGGTTCTTAACTAAGCAATCCATACGAAAAACACCTAAGGAAATGCACCTAAGTTTTGTCCTTTTTTTAATGATTTCATAGGTTTAGATTCTATTTGATTCTTATTGTTTTACTTCATACACTGAATCAAATCTCTAACTGTCCGTAAGTACATGTCAGGCTTAACCCTTGGTAAGAATAATGGAAAGTGTGCATATTTGAAACTCGAAAACTTAACTAACTACATTCTTAGAAGATTACACACCTTGTCAAACTGGTTGAATCAATTGACTAAGTTTCGAAAAATTAAGCAATATTACAATCAGTATGCTATGTTGATGAATTTTGTTTTAATGTATCATTCAATTTTACATGCAGGGCTCCACATTCGTTGCAGAGTCTTTTTTGGGATACTTGGTAAACCGTAGTAAAGTAATTCAAATGCTGATAGAAGCTCTTGGTGAGTGTCTCTAAAGTTAAACTCCTAAAAGTATGTATAATTTGTTTCTTGTTCTATTTCTACTATTTAACACATATTCTTCATTTAATCTTTGTTCCTTTGTGATTAAATAACATTAGTCCCTATCAATTAATCTTTTAAGCTATGTTATTTCTACTTTTGTGTTAGTGTTGTCATTGTTCTAAGAGGATTTATTTGTGATTCTCTTCTTTCTAACGGCTACTTCATTGTTCATGTAGATCTCTATCTTTTAGGAACGGTGATGCTAGTCTTTGGAATGGGTCTGTATGAGCTCTTTGTGAGTAATCTTGATAGTGCAAGCTCTCTGCAAGATCAAAAACCTTCTGATAGATCAAATCTATTTGGCATATTCACTTTGAAGGTTAGCTTTTAGACATTCTTTTTCCTAGTCAACCTTAGGAAATTAGAAAATTCTTGATGATAAATTATCTTTGATGCTAATTCCATTGTTTCTCCGTCTCAGGAACGACCAAAATGGTTGGATATAAAAACAGTAAATGACCTAAAAACCAAGGTTGGTCATGTGATAGTGATGCTGCTTCTGATTGGTTTGATTGACAGAAGTAAGAAGGCTACTATTCAAACTCCTGTGGATTTGCTATGCTTCTGTGCTGCTGTCTTTCTTTCTTCTAGCAGTCTCTTTTTGCTGTCCAAGCTGAACGAGGCTCATTAAACTTTATTTTCATATGTCATCACTCACGAGAATGTAAGGATATAAGAAGAAGTGCTATAATAGATACACACACATGAAGATGTAGGTGACATATGATATTTTCTCTTATTCTGTATATATATTAGGATCAAATATGATGCATGTCTTAGGTTTTTTTTATTTATAAGCGAAAATTTATTCCAAGGGAGTACAAATGGTATTTAACCTTTCTTGAAGCGTGTTTGTACCGCCCCACCTTTCATTCCAAAATCTTTCATCAAACCTCATCCTCTGCATCATATAATATAGACAACACTAGCTCAACGAGTCATAAGCTTTTTCAAAATCAACTTTAATCAACAAACACACTTATCATTCCTTTTCACTACGAGATCAATTTTCACTTTCACTGTATTCGAAGGGTTCAAAATCTGTCTTTCTTCCTTAAGTGACCTAAAGATAATTGTGAGATATTGTGTTGGAGAATAATGCAATAACTTGAACAAGGAGAAGATGAATATGATGAAGGTTGCATAAATAATTTTAAAGCATGTGTGGAAACATTAATCTTTATGTTTGATTAGTCTCCACCAGTTTATGCAAACTTGACGCGATAGGAAAAATCGTGAATCCTTCAACACACTCACTACGAACGTATCGATTAATGATACAAAATAAAGTTCTTTCAATTACTCTCGCACACTAGAGAAAAGAGGAAATGACTTGGTAATATTTTGACAGAAATTTGCCTCATGGAAATCATGAATTTTGTAACGTTTTCTGCCTCTAGAGATCCTCTATTCGTAGAGAAGCTCACACCACTTAGTGAACCAAAAAAAAACTTTTAGAAGAGCTTTTGCAATGTTCATACCAAAAACAAACTGTTTAATATATATCATTAACATTCACAGTACAACACGAATGATTGTTTCGTATGTTGGTTGACATTGTTGCCTTTTGCCTCAATGTATGTGGTTCGAGTCGTGTTAGATGTGTGTTTTGAATTTTTGTCCATTGACTCAACGTATGTGGTTCGGATCGTGTTTTGAATTTTTGTCCATTGACTCAACATATGTGGTTTGGATCGTGTTTTGAATTTTGGTCTATTGACTCAATGTATGTGGTTCGAACCGTGTTAGATGTGTCTTATGAATTTATGTACGTCCATTGTAATTATTAAACGATCAAACAATTCAAAATGCAGAAGCAAGAACACTAGTCTGCATAGTACCCACCAACATATACAAACACTGGACTATTGTTAAGACCTTTTATAAGTACTAAACATTTCAAACATATACTTTGAAAATGCTCTCACAAATTCATAGTAGTAGCACGCCACAGGATAAATAAATTGAGACTAATCATGCGAAAGCACATGAATAATTTCCTGTACAGTACTTTACAGGTTAAACTGCATTTTTTCGTTCCCTAAGTTTCAAAATGTTGCGATTTTAACCCCTTATTATCTTAACGCCCTATTATTTTAGCCCCCTATTATGGAAAGTCACTATCCAATCCAAATTTTTACCAATTTATCTTAGCGCCTGAGAAAAAGCGCTATGTCCATGAGTTGCATTTTTAATAGCATTTATCCATAAGCGCTATTAAAAGCTAAAATTGTAATAGTGATATTTTAACATTTACACTAACACTCACTCAAACATTTATGATCTTATAAGATTAAATCAAATATGAATGTCATACTTTAAAATTCAATTTCACATGAAATTTGTCCGATAAAAGAATAGTGGTATTGAATTTTTTATTTTATTTTTTTTCATCTTCATGTGCTATAATTCTATTTTATGAGCTCAATTTGTCGTGAGAAAGGAAGCTAGCTAACCGTACATTAACGTAACAGCCAAACATTGCCAAGAGTATCTTTTTCTGATTGCTGGCTGTATCACAACTACTAGATTTGAACAATATTTATATCAGCTCTTGGGAGAATATCTGACGAATTCTTGCGAAGAAATATTTGTGAACAACCTAGTTTTATCGATAAAAGGAAAGTTATATAGTTGGCTGCTGATTATCTTTTTTAATTTAAAGTAAAGTGCATTGCATTAGCAAAAGTGGGTCTTTCCTTTATTATTTATTATACACGTTAAGTACACAATTAACTAATTTAGAAAATGCTAGTTGCATGCTTTTTTTTAGACACTTGTTGCTTATTTTTAAATGATATTTTTATCAATTTCTTAATTTCGGTGACAAACATGACAATACAATAATTAATTTAAAGTAAAGATCAAAATGGGGTGTCACCTATTTTTTTCCTGCACTCATTAATATTGATTTCTTTTGAATAAATATTTTATTTAAAAAGTAATAAATTTATAAAGTACTTTGATTTATTTAAAAAACAATTAAATTCATAATATTTAAGTGCGTGTGATAAAATTATACATGCATTGGTTTAAACATGCATGAGTACGTTATTACTTAATCTAATTTGTATAAATGCTATACGCAAAAAAAGCTAAAAAAGAAAACGTTCCAAAAAGAAAAAAAAAAGCTAAAGGAAAACACAATTTATAAACAAGTTCACATGGTTTTGTTTGATTGGGCAGTAAGGTAGAAAAAAGGTTTCGTAGGATGACCTAGGATATCAGCCTACCCATAGAAGACAAATTAAAGGGTTCAATTTTTAAATATGGTAGCACCATGAAACAAAGTGGGTTTATTTTTATTTTACATATTATTTTGTTTAAATAGACGAAATAACAAAAACTATTTAAAATTTTGCACATAGATAAAAGATTTAGAGTTTAATTTTCAATTACGATGTTTGACTTAGTAATTTTGATATTTTTATACTATAACTCATATAATGTTCAACCATATGTGTGTGTATATATATATATTAAAAAAATGTGTTTTGTATAACTCTTATTATATATACAGCATAAAAAAAGCGTGGCTTGATACTTAGAGCCTTTTGTTAAAATGGAATTTCTTTCACAAAAAGGTTTAAGCATTGAACAAGTTTGGAGCCAATCAAGGGGATTATTGAGCATTCCAAAGTTACTTTAATTAAGTGCTTTTATTGTAAGTAAAAGAAATAATCTCTTTTGTCATATGGTTTAATTCATAGGTTTGATATCTCATGGAAAAGAAAAGTAAAGACATGTCTTTATTCAATTTGATTGGCGTGCATGTGGTCAATTCGAAATCATCATAATCATGTGATATATATTCAGTAATCAATATCGTTTATAAGGTATGCTCTTTGGCATTGTTAAAGTTTTGGTATGACCATGGATCAAATTTAAACTCATATGCTTAAAAAATATAACATTAAGGATTTTTCTTATAATTTCTATCAATGTTGTTATCATCCACTCATATGTTTAGTTCCTGTAAATTGATTTTCACTTTTCATTTTGGTTAGGTGGTATCATTGTGTTTGGTGCTTTTTCTGAAATTGTTGAGTTTTGTAAATGTTCAATCTTAACACTCATTGTGCTATGATTGTTTTGTTGTAATATACTCCCTCGGTCTCATTTATAAGTAAATTTTCACTTTTTAAGTTCATTGAATAAATGATGAATGTGATCTATAATATAAACCACATACATCATTTATTGAATGAATCTAAAAAATCAAAATTTACTTATAAATAAGACCGGAGGAAGTATGATATTTTTGGCATTTAAAAAACAATTAATGTTTTATTTATTGTTTTACCAAACGTCAAATAATAATGATTAAATCAGGAAAAATAATTAGATTACTCAAATAATAGAATGAAGATAGATAATAATCAATTAAAAGATTTATAGTAATAAAAATTAATGTCATATAACATTATTTTAGATTGGCCCAAGGTCCATCCAAATTAGACCTTTATTTGGGAAGCCTAATGAACCGCATGCGCAAAATTGTAGAGGATCAACGACCATATGATCAAGATTAGACGATGAACCACTCTTCATGGCGAGATTTAGAAAACATCATATCAATGGACACTACTAGAAAAAGCAAATGTAGCGAGGGAAATTAGTGACGGAAAAAATGAAATTCCTCACAAATTCCTTGGTCGCAAAATTTAGTGACGGAATTAGAGAGGGATTTTACGTTTTCCCTCACTAATTTTTGTTTTTTTAGTAGTGGAACTTTTTCGTCATTTTTCTTAAATAACTATATTATACAAAAACCTTCTTCTCCCATAAAAAATGTACATATTATTCTTGCTACCTCTCGGTCACCTCAATTTCTCATTGATTTAAGCGTCTAAAAATTTGTAGGTACATCACCCGGTTAGAGACATCGAATCATTGTCAATTCTAAGTCGTGTTCCAGTACTTAATTTCTTCCACCATTTCTGATCCACCTTGAATCAAACCTCGATTATACTAAAAATACTCGCCTTAATTAATTTGTAATTAAAGACACTTGTTGAAAATGGTATATGATCGTACCTGATCAGAAATGGACTACCGATGTCCAATCCAATTGAATATGGTGGTTGTATGCCTTTGCTGGTTGACAAGAACGGCAGGGGCTGGGGGGATCTACCTGCAGACACTCCGACGCTTAAGTCAGTATTGACTCAGAAAGGGGGTTGAGAGAGTAAGAAGATTCTAACCTTGGGGACTACCCTCTTTATATAGAGAGTGGGTGTTGCAGAAGCCGTTGTTAGGCACACGTTGAGCTCGACGGTTACGGATTCGTGGGAATCGTAACCGTCAAGCGAGATTCACGGGAACGTGGGAACTAGGGCTGGCAATGAACCGAACCAACTCAAAAATAGTTTGATATTCGATTCAATAATTGGTTCGTTGAACTTGGTTCACAAACCAAATGAGTCGAACTTGAGTTGAAAATTAAGCTCGTTAAATAAATGAGCTGAACTTGAACTAAGTATAGTTCGACTCGTTTGGTTCATGAACCAACTCAATATATATAATATGAAATTTATTACAAGTTTCTTCTAATAATTACTATTTGAATAAAAATCAACGATAATTATTATACTAGAGAAAGGAAAAAAAAAAGTTATTAGTATCTTCACATGACTTTTAAACAAACATATGCATAAAATTTGTCCCACATCGGGGAGTTTCGAAGATATTAGAAAGGAGGAGTATATATATATGAACAACATTACGGATACAATATAAAACATAATAGTAGTATAAGCTGCAGTAGTAAGTTTAAATTTAAAGTGCTACTACCATACTAGTAGTTTTATTTAAAATATTATAATTTGTTTTTCTAAAGGTCAAAGACATGTGTTTTTGACAAAAAAAAAAACATTTCATTTTTTTTTGTTGAAATATGCAATTTGAGCAAACGAGTTGAACCTAATGAGTCGAATCGAGTTGCTCGTGAACTTTAAACGAGCCGAACTTGAGTTGAAAAAAAGGTTCGTTTCGAACTCGAGTCGAGTTTCGAGCCGAACCATTTCTTATCGAGTCGAGCTCAGACAGGTTCGATTCGACTCGACTCATTTCCAGCCCTAGTGGGAACAAACATTACTCTTTGGTTTGAATGAGTCTTCGGTTGCTCCGAGCACCCCCCTCGCAAGGAGGAAGCTAAGTGTGTTACTAATAATTTACCAAATACTATATTTAAGTCATTTTGTATGAGGTCTATATAAATGAGCCTTTGAGCATTTGCTCGGTCCAAAACAATATCAACTCTTGTGTTGTTGAGCGGTTTGAGATAATCATATTAGAGAGTGATTTCATTTTAATTTTTTTTATCTAACTTTCCTTAATATGGGACTTGTGTGTGAGCCTTTGCGGTGTTTGTCCTACACTTGACCCTTTGCTTGTTTTTAGTACTATTCTTTACAAATAAGGAAAAATACGAATACATTTTGTACATCAGTGTCTTGTCTCTTCAATAAAGTGTTAGAAGAGTACATTTATTTGGTATTCTAATCTGCTACAATTTGATTTGATCAAGTTTTCTCTAAACCATGGACCAAAGTGGAGTGGTCTTTAACACATTAAGCAAAGTGTGACAATGAAGAATCATTCAGGCTCTTCAATTGTTCATACCAAACAAAAGAAAATTAACTTAGTGGAACCAAGCATTTTTTCCTTTATAAAACAAACTTGAATGATATTGAAGAAATCCCTCTAGACTAATAATATATAACAAATCTAACCTTAAAGTAGCTACTAATTAAATCCAGCTGTTGTAACTCTTAGTGTTGTCTAATCACATCAAAGCCCTATTATTTAAATTAAAATCACTAAGGAGTATTGTTAATGACTGGTTGAGGAAATTGTAATAGGGCATAGAGTGCTGAACTTGCTTCATCTGGAAAATATTCCAATGCTTGCAATTTTCTTTCTATTTATACACTTTCATTAATTTTTAAGAGACATCACCATGTGCATCAAACTCTTATTTTATGTTCATGTTGAAGGCTTATGAATATCATGTATTGCACGTGGGACCTTAACAATCATGTTAAATACCAATCTCACTCTCACTCTATATCACTTGCATCATTGCATTCAGCTAGATTTTTATTCAAAATCACCCTCTCTTTTTTTTCTCTTCCTCCATTCAAACCTCATTAAATTTTTTTTGTAACCTCTTTTAGCTTAAAGAGTTTCATCATGGGTGAGAAAACCATGTTATTAACATTTTTACTTCTTATTATTATGCAACAAAACATTGGTTCAATTGAAGCATCAAGGTTGCTAAATATTAATCCACCACCAACTATTCCTAAAAGTCCACAAGCTCCTTCACATGATTATTGGTATTCGATAAACGATGATAAGGGTGGTGACGATGCTTTTCGCCCTACAAGTCCAGGACATAGCCCTGGGGTAGGACATCAAACACCACCTCCATGAAGATGCTAGCTAGCTACATATTTTGGAATTTAATTATATTTTGTTCTTTTTCTTTTCTATTTTAATCTTTTTTGTTCCCTTAATATTCCACCGCTGATGAATGAGAGTTAATATAGTTTAAAATCTAGTAGTTACAATAGCTTGGAGTGCTTTTGCAAGAGAAATCAATATCTACTTTTTTTTTTTTTGTTGACAAAGCCTACTTATTCATGATGATTCAATATGCTATTGTTTTGTATGCATAAATATAATATCATATAATATAATATAGCACTTCTATAATATTAATATTGTCGAAAAATGCTCATCGTCAACTTCACCCACGATTCAAAAGATATAGAATGTTAACCATCAAGAGTACGTATAGTGATATTGCTAAGAATGATCCGACCTACGAATTCTAGTTAAGCAAATGCCCTTGTAAATTTTATTTTCGTAAAAGTTACACTTTTCAAATACTAGTGATTTTGTTAAAAATGATCGATCTACGAAGCAAGTGACCTTGTAAGTTTTATTTTCGTAAAACTTACACTTTTCATGTAGTAGTGGATGATAAAAGTTTTAATATTTCGCCATGGATCATTAGATACAAATTATAGTATATCATCGGTAACAAAGAAGGAATAAGAAATTGTATACCTGTAGGATTTAGGATTCATGAAGGATAGCTGTCAGAAGGATGAGAGGGATCCCTCATTCCGTTTAGCAGCAAAATGTTCAGAATGATTAACCGTCTGATGGGATGATGTTTAAATAGCTAAACGGTCCAACCCATCACGGTCCATTTAGTAAGAATAGCCCAATCACTCATATTCATTAACTAATTAGTGCCTAACACAATAGACCATAATTTGTATTATAATATAAACTTATAATAATTGATTATTGTCGATCCATAATTGATTAATTAAATAATTAATCCAACAATCTCCCACTTGGACTTGTCATCAAGAATTTTAATTTTAAAATGATATGTATGGTCAAAGCACTAATCATTCAAAAGAGAAGCAAGCTTTAATGCTGCAGAAATTGAATCCGATAGGAAAAACAAATCATACAGATTAAAGACTCACTTTTCTAACAAATGATGAATTTATAGTGACACGTTTGAATTAAAAGAATGTGTCATTAAAGAATGGCCCAAGCATTTTAAGAGGTTATGCATATTCCAACAAAATTGACTTAAACATCCAATTATGATGCTTATTGAGATTAAAAGAATTTTAATACATATCTTAATATATAGAATGAGACTAAAGTTTAAAGTCTCTTAAACTATGCCATATTTTATAGTGTGCACAAGAGTATATTACAATGACAAGAACTTTAAATTGTATGTATATAGTATTGTGTACATATTTCTCTTGATCTTACATATATATATATATATATATGAACAAGAGTGAGATTTCTTATTTGAACTCATAGTATATAGTATTGTGTACACACTCCCACTGATCCCACATATATATAAACAAGACTGAGTGGGATTCTCATTAGTGATCACTGACATTATAATAATGCAATATTTAACAGTGGGATACTTGATTATTTAACAGTGAGATACTTGATTACTAGTGCAAGATTATCAACATAAGTGGTTATATAATTTTAAATAATAAAGTTTCATGAACTCAACCACATATTTTGCACATTAGTATAGCAGAATTATTTACACAAGTGGTAACTCAAAGATAGTATGAAACCCTCATAAATACATATTTTATTAATGGCATTTAGAATTAAGGAGAATGCAAATTTCCATTTAAGAATTTTATAACACAAGATCTCCTTTTCACAATTAAAATTTCAAAGAATTTTATAAATATATTAACCTTTATATGGCATAGTATGATGATTATATAAAACGTTTATCATCATATGAGTGAGATGAGTCTCTATTATTATAAAATAGGATATGAGACTCTATTCACAATTTTAATAACTCACTCAAAACTCAAATGCTACAATTATAATCACACATTTGAGAAAAGATTAGGTTACACGCAGCGGAAATACATGAGACCTATATTTTATTATTATTGAGGATATAAGAGAAAATAGTCATAAGCTTCCATAAATATATAGAATAGCAATAATATAAAATATGTCAAAATATAGTAAAATTAAATATCCCAAATATATCATTTATAATTATTTAGAATAGTGGCATAAATAAAAAAAATTCAACAAAGTTGTTAAGAATTCTAGGATTTTGACATATTGCTTTTACAAACTAAGTTTACAATAATATAAAAGGATATGGAAGTGTATAATAATTTATGAGAATAATAATTTATGAGAAAAGACTATAATTAATATCCTCAATATAAGTCTCTACAATAATTTTATATCTAGAGTTATGAAACATATAATATATTTGTTTATAAGATATAGTTAATTAACATGTAGAATTTTCCTCGCTTATTGAAGAATTATATGTTCTTCACTTGGTGGAGAATGCTATTTAAACCATTAGGGTAATATATTTTCTTACCCATAAAAGGATGATCATGTTAAGTAATGTCAAACCGATAGCGTACGTCCATCACGTTACACAATACATAGCAAGGATTCTCCCACTTGATAGAGAATAGATAATGATAGTTGAATTAAAAAGTTTGAAAGATATTTTAAATAAAATATTCAACTATTTCTCTATCACAGAATGATATGTTAAGTAACGTCACACCGATAGGATATGTCTGTCACTCACATAACAAAGGGATAATAGCAATCCAAAATATTTATATATACAAAAATAACATTTAAGTAGAAATTTAATTCAAAAATTAGAATAATATTGGATTGCAAAATTATTTATATAGTTTGCTACATGTCTTTTAATAGAGTAACTTACCTATTCTAATCCCATTCGAGATCTTAAGAATAATAAGTAAGAACTATATCATAATGTACAATTCTTATGTCTTAAAAAATATAAATATTGATATGGTACTCTAATTATATTTGACATAAGTATAAAAATTAAGGTACATTGAATAATAGCAATTATATTAATAACAACACACCGATAGGGTATGACTGTCATCAATATAATGCTAATCTATTTAACAAAATTTGCATAATTGTATCTACAATAGGTGAGATTACAATTATACAAACCAATAATGTCTATGCTTAAGAGAATATGATAAAATAATATCATGCATAAACAATTGTACTTAATTTACTCAACTTCGGTCATATTCAAATGATAGAAAAATGTGTTTAACAATATTTTAAGTTAGCACATCATAAATATGACTTTAGAATTTATTTTATATGAAGTAGTATAATAACAAAAGTTATTATTTGGAATACAAGTGTGTCAAATAGTTTTCGTCAAATAGTTTTCTAATTTATCCGGAATAGAACTCTTAGAATAAATTTTTTTCAATACTCCCACTATAAATTAGAAAGAACATAAAAACAAAATGGAGTATTATAGTAAGAAAATAGTATATAACAACAAAGTTCTGTTTAGAATATTCTGGAAAAAGGATTTCACTTATATATAAGATATCGTAATTGCACAAAAAAGAAAAGAATGAATAAATGTTTTTATATGTGCAATAATATACGATAAGTTACACGAGGATAAAAATAATTAAATCACAGACTTACCTCGTAGTGTGTGACATTCATCCTTATGCTTAGAGTCAATAACTTTTGATGACTTAACGAGAATATCTTATAATATAATCATCTCAAAATAATCATGAATAGAGAATAAGTCATTATAACTAAACATATATGAGACTCTAATTATAAATCATTATGATTTATATAAGAATTTAGACATAAGGATGATATTTGGTTTAAAATTTCCCCAATTTTTAATAAGTTGTTTTGATAATATTTAACTAATAAACAACAGAGGCATGCAAATTTTAATTCATAATTAGAATTTTAGCATAAAAAATGCAACAATGCATTATTCACTATATAAAATATATAGTTTAATATTATTACCATTCAAATATTTAATTGCGACAAGGCACATAATTAGAGAGTTAATAGTATTTGTCACAAAATTTAAAGTAATAAATTATGGGTCTAGATTAGAGAGTATAGTAGAAAGTATAATGTATATTAAAGAGAAATATGTCAATTTTAAATTCAATTAATATAAATGACATATATAATATACAAATTACTATACTCATGTTGAAAACAAAATATTATTAGGACCCTTTAAATCAATTTATGACAAAAAATCAGAGACAAGTGTCTAAGTTTAAAGATGTCGCAAAAAGAATGATCAATTTATAAATTTTGGATCTTTATGCTAAAATAATATGAATTAAATAATATATTAGAATATATATAATGCCAAGAATATTTAAAATCGTAAAATTTAAATTAATTATATTTGGCATTAAAATAAATAAAATTGAGCCTTCTATAAATTCACAATAGTAACATTTTTTTTTTTTTTGAAAAAGCCAAAATGAAATTATATAACAATGCAGTCCCTAGAGCACAAGGTGTGCCATAGAGACTACACACATGAACCAAGAGTTACAACAAAACAAACAACCCAACAGAGCTACATCAGCCTATACCCAAACACATAAGAGGGCAAGACCACCACTGTTGAGTACCAAACACAAAAGTAGCTTTTTTAGCTTTCAACCAAGCTAAGGACAACATCTTGACCTTATCTAACAAACGGAGAATGGAAGTTATTACATTATTAAACAGACGATTATTTCGCTCATTCCACACAACCCAGGCACAAAGAAGCCAAATAAGTTGCATAAAAGAACGTCTAGACTTAGCACCACCTGTCAAATAAATAAATTGAAGAAAATGGTCAGATATATTATCAGCATCCAATCCAATCACGCACCATATACCAAAGCGAACCAAAAGTGTTACACAACAAAAAGAGATGTTGGGCCGTTTCCGGATGACCGCAACCAGCGACACATAAGGACATGTCATTCGATAACACCCGACGAGCAATCAAATTAGTCTTTGTCGGTAAACGATCCTGGAGGAGTCTCCAAGCAAAAACTGAAATCTTCAAGGGAACCTGTTTGTGCCACACCAGCTCCGCATCAGTAGCCGCACCAGAGTGGTCCTGAGAGGTTAGCACATGATAAGCACCACTAACAGTGTATCCATCTGACGGAGCAGGAAGCCAAACCCATCTATCTGAAACATTCGGAAACAAGAGAACATCAAGAAGTAAAGCCCTACACTCCGCTAACATGTCCTCCTCCCACTGCCACAACCTACGTCTCCACCTCCACATAACCCCCCGCTGCTCCGAATCAACAGAGAACAAGTCTGCCACAGACATGAACTTATTCTATGTTAACTCAAACAGCCTACGAAAACGGACACAAAAAGGAAGATCCCCTAACCACCTATCCAACCAAAACAACGTATCAGCTCCATCTCCAACCCTCCTAGCCACATGATCAACAAACCAGCTGCACTCTCCATCACCATCACTACCCCTAAGACGACTCACCTCCCTCCACCAACACGAAACACTCCGGCCCCCAACCTCCAACCTGCCACCTAATTCGCCATACCTGGCAACTAAAACCGTATACCACAAACCATCTATGTCCACCAACATCCGCCAACACCATTTCCCTAAACAAAGCACTATTAAACTCCTTCAACTTTCTCACCCCCAAACCTCCATACTCCTTTTTGGAACAAATAGTTTTCCATCCTATCCAACTAATTTTCCTATGATCCTCACCCCCACCCACCCCTCCCAAAAAAAAAAAAAAAATTAATAAATAAAGAGTCAAGGGAAGAAAGTATACCTGATGGAGCTTTGAAGAAAGAAATGGCATAGACAGGCAGAGAAGTCAAGACAGATTTTAAAAGAACCAAACGTCCTCCAAAGGAAAGAAACCGGCTATTCCAACCCGTAAGTCTAGCTTTGATTCGATGCACAATAGGGTCCCAAAAACTAAGACGACGCGGATTACCCCCAATAGGCAAGCCCAAGTACAAGAAAGGAACCTTACCCACTTTGCAGCTCAACACGGAAGCTGCCTCACAAAGCCAAGAATCCGAGATATTAATCCCCACCAACAAACTCTTATTAAAATTCACTTTCAACCCAGACATAGCTTCAAAAATAAGAAGAGTGGTCCGAAGAATTCGAACATTCGCCCAACTTTTGACACCAAGTAAGAGGGTATCATCCGTAAATTGAAAATGAGAATCAACCATTGCCTTCATCAAAATATTAAGTCCCTCGGCCGCTAACAAGAACAAGAAAGGGGAAAGAGGATCCCCCTGACGAAGACCTCTAAACAACTTAAACTCTTTAGTAGGGCTTCCATTCACTAGCACAGACGCAGTAGCCGTACTGACGCACTTTCTAATCCACTTTCTCCATAACGAAGGAAACGACATCCGCTCCATAACAGCGTCCAAATAGCCCCAATCTATAGAATCATACGCCTTTTAAAAATCAACCTTAAACAACAAAAATCCTTCTTAAATCGGCGAGCCTCATCCACCACCTCATTAGCTATCAAAATACCATCGAGAATCTGTCTATTTTGCACAAAAGCTGTTTGAGTTTCAGAAACAACACTACCAATCACCCCTTTCAAACGATTAGCCAATACTTTTGCCAAAATTTTATATAAACTCCCCACCAGAGAAATGGGCCTAAACTCATTAAGACGACGCAGACTATCAACTTTAGGGATTAAAGCAATAAACGTGGAATTGATACCCTTAGTCAATTTACCATTACGGTGAAATTCAACCACAAACCGCATAATATCATCTTTTAGAAGCAGCCAAAACTCCTTTATGAAACCAAAATTAACTCCATCCAGGCTTGGACTTTTAAAACTATCGCAATCCCAGACAGCCGCCTTCACTTCATCAACCGAAAACGGGGTAATAAGACCTCCTCCTTCTGACACAGATAAGGACTGAAACCTGAGATTCTCCACACTTGGACGATCACAATTTTGCGATTGAAAATGACTCTCAAAATGAGAGAAGACCGTGTGTCTAACAGGTTGCACTCCCTCGATCTCCACACCATCCACCAAAACAGAGCTCAAAGTGTTACGGCGCCGTCGAGAAGACAAAACAGAATGAAAAAACTTAGAGTTTGCGTCCCCTTCAGAAAGCCACTGATATCTAGACTACTGCCAAGAAATGCTAGTATGCATCCTGGAAAAAGAGTGAATATCTGCTGTAACAGTATGCATCTCATCACATTCAGCTTCCGTCAACTCCTCAACTTCCCCTTTACCATCTAACACTGCCAAACGGTGATTCAGAGAAACAATTTTCCCAGACAGATTTTGAGTATGATCCGCATGCCACTCCTTTAGAGCCGCTTTCATCAATTTGAATTTTTCTTTTAACACATAACCACCCCATCCGTCAACCTGAAAGGATTTCCACTTGGTATTGACAAACTCCGCATAACCACTAGTATCTGACCAACATTTCAAAAATCTAGAGGGTTTAGGACCCCAATTTTCTTCATCAACAGATAAAAATAAGGCACGGTGATCAGAAAGACCTCGCAACTGAGCAACCTGGCGACAATTCAGCCATTTCAAACACCACTCCTCAGAAAGAAGAAAACGATCCAGCCGACTCATAGACCTACCATCTCCTTTGAACCACGTATAACTCTTCCCAGACAAAGGCATATCACACAAGAAATTATTATCAATAAATTGATTAAAATGATCGCCATCTGAAACACCTCCATGATCTGACGCCGATCTTCTTTCTTCCCTACTACGAACCGCATTAAAATCTCCACACACACACACATGAGTACCACGCAACAGACCAAGATGCAAAGATAAGGATTCCCATAACACCTGCCTAGCCCGAAAGTCACAAGGAGCATAAATATTAAACAAATGGAACTCTTCATTAGATTTCAGAAACCGACCATGAATAACTAAAACATGCTCTAAGGAAACAGTAGACCACGCCTCCACCTCCGCTAAATCCCATGCAGTCAGCAACCCGCCTGACGCCCCTTGGGAAGGACGATAAGAAAAAGCCATCGATTTCAAATCCCACATCGCCGAACAGATACCATCATCGCACACTTGTAATTTAGTTTCTTGCAAGCACACAATAAACGGACCCTTCTCCTTCAGCAGAGACCGGACCTCTCGCTTCTTCTCCACACCACCCAGACCCCTAATATTCCACGACACCAACTTCATTTTCACACCCTCATCCCACACGCCCCTCATCCTCCCTATTCAAAGGCCCTCCCCAAACCACTACCGCCGCCCTCACCCTCAACAACCCTCTTCTTCTTCCCTTTCCCTTTTCTTGCAAGCACGCCAAACATATTTTTATCAGACAACTGCACTCCTATAGTAGCACCTATACCTTGGACATGATCCTCCAACACCTTCTCACTCCCATGCAAAGTCACCCAATGATTCCACTCTTTGTTCACTGAGTCAGAGGACGAATCCTTTTCAGATAAATCTTTTGAAATCGACCGAACCACATTTTTCAAACGATCCGACCCTTTAAGCTTGCGTGATTTTTTCTTTAGAATCTGTAAGACGGCCGCCCTATCATGAGAAGAGAGTCTTGCCACTTTTGATTAGGAATAACTGATTGGCCCACCACCTTTCTCGATTGTGCCAACTTTTTGCCCACTTTACTTGCCGAGGAAACAACCCCCGCCTCACTATGACGCTAATCAGTCAACCATTCCAAGCTCCAGGGACCAGACGCAATAGACCTTGTTGGTCGTGGAGGACAAGAACTCGCACGACCCCTCTGTGTAGAAACAGTTAGAAGCAAAGTAGGAGACCTATAAACTAGAGGATCTTGTTGATTTCCTCGGCCTTCACAATCAAGAACTTGATTAACCACGTTCACACTTACCGTTGGACTCTCAGCCCGGCCCAATAAGGCATCCACCTTGTTTTCAGCATCATTGGGCTTCTCGACCAGAATAGAGCGCACCATATTACCTGAAGCACTTTCCGCCTTACCCACATTACACACTTGTTCTTGAAATGCCACTCTTTCCTCTTCAGATTGCATTTTATCCACAAAATTATCAACAAAGAAATTTGCATTATTACCTAGATCTACACCCTCCACAAATTCCTCCTGATTCGACTGAACAGATTGAGACTCCTCCCTTTCTTCGTACAAACAAGCATCGTCTCCAATGTTAAAACCCCACACCTCTAAAATATTCACCTCCACCATCACTCCGTCTATCAGAATAGATTCCTTTTTTAGAATAATCTCGAAAGAAGAAGTTCCCACCAAAACCCGCGCATAATCAAACCTATCTCTATCCTCGGAACCACTATCAGCACGTAAGTATCTACCACAGTTTGAAAAAAATTCTCATTCCACGCATGCAGCGGAATACCATACAACCGTAACCATGCACCCCTCTGAAACGACATCACTTTCTTGACCCACGGCGCCAGATCAGTGAAAAAATGAGCAAAGAATACACTCGCCTCATTAAAAATAGAAACAACATCAACATTCGCCAGACTACGAATGAAAACCCTATCAGCTCCTAATGGAGTAATATCAATGTTTAAAAAGCCTGCATCCTCAATTCTATCCTGGATGTCCGGAATTGACTGACCACGGACCACTGACGCTGTAAAACCTTTCCTAGCCCAACGGAGATCTTCATCAGTCGACCTATAACAACGCACCAACTTTTGGATTGAAGGTTGCTGCCCTAAACAAACCGGACTTTTCACTCCAATTTTACCTACGAGCTCCTTACTTCCCGCGTTCACACTCCCTTTCTCCTTGTCCACAGGCAATCAAATCTTAACTTCCCCCACACGCACCTCCTTCGGTCCAACTTCCTTCACCACAGACTCCGCCTGCACCCTCTCGTCCTTTTTACCTCCTTCAACCGCCGCCGTCAACTCCCTAATAATTAGCTTAACGTTATTATCTCCCACGCTAACACCCTTCTTCCCTAACCTCACCTCCGCACTCCTAACACCCTTAGCCCTAACGTCCGGCCCGCTCACATTCACCTCCTCCTTCGAGGCTGCCTTATCAAACCTCGCAACCTTCGGTCGAACTCTCAAGTTGCCAAACCAAACAGAATTAATCGCTTTCAACAGTTTATCAACGTCACGCACATTAGAGAATTTTACAAAACCATAAAACTCCCCCAAAGCATTAAGTCTTCTAGGTACAACTACCTCTTCCAACAATCCACAGACTTCAAAACCTTTCCTCAAAAAGAAATTAGAAAGTTGAGGCGAAAAATTCGTAAAATAAAACGTCACAAACCTGCGAAACCTAGGTCGAGCTTCTGGATTGTAGAAGGCAGCAGCTTCCCTGCCACGATTGCTATCTCCTTCTAACCCCATCCGCGCCTCACCTTCCTCGCGCAAACGCTGCCATGGCTGTTACCGTTCCGGACCATACCCATAACCAGACCTAAAACCATGCTTTCTCCATCCATCGCCTCCATATTCTCCCTCGTACCAGTCACAAACCTGACGACGGCAATCCCCATCGCTGTCCAAGAATCCCTCCCGTGCCTCAAACCTGTTCCTAGACCTATCTAGTCGCCAGCCGCGCTCCTCCCTCCCTCTGAACCGTTTTGAAAATCGCAATCTGTCAGAACCTCGATCTCCCTGTCTAGACGCTTTCCTCCGTCGCGATCTCACATCAAGCCATCCTTCCCTAATCCCCCCCGTTTCTGGCACCCAGCTTGGATCCCTTCCCCCCGATAAGACCTCACTACCGGCGAGACAGAGCGCCGCCGTTGCTAAAGACGCACAGGCTGCTTCCCGTCACCGCCGCTTCTCACTCTGTAACTCGCTCTCATACTCGCTCGGTGAGAGAGAGAGCGTTCTTTTGGTTTATTACCAATAGTAACATTTTAATTGATTAGATAGTTAGTCTACTAATATAAGAGTGAATTTAGGCTCAAATATTGAGAATATTAAAAAATTATGTCTATTCCATATCAAAAAAATAGATTAAATAATTGAATTTGGGGGAGCTCTCCACTAGTGATGTAGCGAATTAGGAGTCCCCGTCAATCATGTATTTCATAAATTTCGTTGATTTTAAGCAAGCGAGCTTTGAATGATTGCGGGTTTAGAAAGGATATATGCTCGGGTGTGGAACATGTACCACTTCAACGGATTCAAATTCTTTCATTTTGGTTTGAACTAACTGAATGTAAATCTTGCAAATGTTCTTCCCTTACCCGGTATTCGCCCGTAACTTGGGAGTCGGTGCAAATTTTGATCGTTCGGGCTCCCATGTCTTTAGCTTCGTATTCTACCGTGTTGTTATAGTCCTAACGAAACCTCGATTACAATACCTTCTTCATTTTCAATTATTAATGTGGTGGTATGGACATCCCTCATGACTTGCGGAATGGAGATTTTGAGGAGACTATGAATCTGCTTACGTGCATTATGGATCAAGAAGGTACTATGGCCATCGAATTCAGTTTTGTGGTTTTGCTTAATGCTTGTGCAGGTATAGCAGCACTTAGACATGGTGATCTATTGCAGGCCCGGGTTGAGAAGTTAGGTTTTAAGAATCGTGTTATTGTCGGGAATGGTTTGATAAATATGTATTCCAAGCGGCATCATTGATTCTTCATGTAATATGTTCTTTGATATGATGTATGGAGATATTATGACTTGAACCAGGATTAGAACACATCGCCTGTGTAGTTGCGGTTTTGTACAGAGACGGTCTGCTTGATGAGGCTGAGAACTTCATGAAGACAACACAAGTGAAATGGGACGTTGTTTCCTGATGAGTTTTGCTTAACGCATGCAATGTTTATCAAATTTTAGCTTGGGGAAACAAATTGCAGAAACTATGGACCCTTGTGACATGGGGACATATGCGTTGCTATTGAATATATATGCTAAGGCATGTATCTGGGATGGTGTCACGACGATTAGGAAAATGATGAGGGAAATATATGTTAAGAAGCAAGCTAGAGTGAGTTGACTGGAGATAAGAAAAGCTGTCCACGTCTTTTCTTCTGGTGAAAGCAATCATCCAGAGTGTATTCAGATTTAGAACAAGGTTCAACTATAACTGGAAATGATTAAGCAAATGGGATATGTGCCGAATATTGAAGCTGTGTTGCACAATGTGGAAGATGAGCAGAAGGAAAGTTATCTTAATTATCATAGCGAGAAGCTTGCCATAACATATGGCCTCATGAAGACACCATTTCTGGCACCCATCCGCGTAATTAAAAACCTTCGGATATGTGACGATTGTCACACTGCTGTAAAACCAATATCAAAGGTCACAAACAGGATGATAATTGTTAGAGATGCTAGTCGATTTCATTATTTTTGCGATGGGACCTGTACTTGTGCTGACCACTGGTACCATTTTCACAAGCTTAAGAATATCAAGCATAGTCTGAGAATGCACATTCAACATGGATTACACACATTTAAATTCCAAGATGCTTAACAGAAAACGAATTACCTTGAGTAAACAGTGGCTTAATATCAGGGTTTCTTATGCAGGCATTTGCTGTAATCGCTAAATTTCCACTTCTGGTGGATGAATTGTGTGTCCTAGGGATTTGGGTTATGCACAGTCACAATCCGATGCTGATAGTCACATCGTTGGATTTGAATTTCAAGCTCGGTATTTTTTTTTTTTTTAAAATCAAAATCTGAATTCAAATCTAGATCGTCCAATCTTGATCCTACAACCACCAATATGGATGACTTTCTGACTGCATGGGATTGTGCCTGCACGCAACCCAACTCCGTGTCCTAGTTATCAACTTGTATTTTATGGAAGTTTCATGTTGTACCTCCCTTTTGATTTTTTAGTTAAATTTCGTCATAATTTTAAGAAGTTTTCCACGAAGGGCTGCCGCCTTGGTAACCTTAATCCACTCATAACTACTTAATTATATGGTGATGTTTAGTGTGCAAAGTGTAGCATTTGCTTGAATATATGCCATGATGTTTCTATTATTGCTAAGTGCCGCATAATTTTTGGTATGAGATGGTATCCTTTTTTCAGCATTTACTTTTGTTTACTTCATTAACTTTTGCTTGAATCACTATTTGATATTACAGCAAATTGTTGCTTCTGAAGGTGGTTAAGGACCAACCAGTAAAAGAACAGAAGAACCAACAATCTTTGTTAGTTGACTTTGATCGCAAATTAGATTATGAAATTGATGACTGATGAGCATGAGGAGCTAGAGAAGCCAAGATTTGATTTAAGACATCACTGAAGCCAAATAGAAGACATTTGTATCAATGATGATAATTGTGATAAAAAGCAAGCATTTCATGAATTCAGAATCTTAGGCACATGCAGAATAAAGTTTGGCCACAAACTTGACAATAGCAAGAAACAAAATCTATGAAATATATAAATTGTGGGAGCCAGAGAAGGTACTGATACGTCGACACATAATTTATATCTTTTTCTTTTTGAGTGGATTCTTCGTTATAAGTAGTTTTAACAATGCACATAGCATACAAATGTTTGATTGTATGTTGTTTTTAAGGATTTGAGTATGACAGCTCAAGTGACTATATTATTGTCCATATCCATGTTTGTCTCTTTTAATCATTTATTCTCTTCTGTTTGTTTGTTGTGTGACTTGTGCAGCCTTATAAGTGCATGTTTAGAATCAGGATGAGTTTGATAAAATCACGGTGCCACCGTGATTTTGTTGAAGTTCCAAAGTACAACTCTTGCCAAAATCACGGTTTCACTCTTTGATTCTGTCAAACTCACCACGAATCCAAAGATACGCGTATAATGAAAGGATTGGTGCTTTCTAATATGATGTACCATTGCTTTTAATCACAAAATAAACTACCCTATATTCATATTTCCAATATTTTTGTTGTTTGATTATAGTATCAATGCTAACATTATGCAGAAGAAAAGAGCTGAAAGAAATAAAAGAACATGTCAAAATAAACTCATTATATAAATCCTTTAAACAAAGGACAAAAAAAAAAAGAAAATCAACACAATCTGTTTTCCATAATTTTTACAAATTCAGTGAAATCAATTCTTCCATCTTGGTTTTCATCAAAATTCTTGATCATCTTCTGACAATTCTTAACTTCTAAACCTTCATTCAATCCCAAAATACACATAACTCTTTGCAATTCCTTTGCATCAATAAATCCATCTTTGTTCTCATCAAAAACGTCAAAAGCCATCTTCACTTCCTCCAAACTTGGCTCATTCTCATCAAACAATTCAGAAAGTTCATTTGAACCATATTTTTCATCAAGTTCATCACTTTCTGAGCTGCAAAAAATTCCCATTTTCGCCATCACCGTTTCAACTTCAACCCTCTTAATCTCTCCACTTTCTCTGCTAACATTTGATTCAGTTTCTAATACCTGCTTCTCTCCCTTTACTTCGTAGTCACCGGAACGAAGTTGGCAGAGAAGGAAAAACCAAAAAGTTGAAAAAAACTTTTGTATTCTGATGAATAATGTTGAATATATGAAAAAATCTATCAAACCAAAAAAAGTTGAACATGAAGTTGAGTTGCTATCATCATTCTGTGATGTCTTCTCCTCTTCAATAAGACAAACAAATTGGCTAAAAACCATGTTTGTAGATATACTCAAAATTCAAAAATACAGATGAATATGCAGAATTCTATAGCCCTTTTTGCAAGGTTCAAAGTTTGTTAAATGGTTATTAAGTCTATGATGCTATGAAGATGAAAAAAATGTTATTGTGGTTTGAAAGATTGCATGAATGGTTGATTATATAGTTTTTAAAAGAAGGGTCAATTTTGAAATGTGAAGGAAGGTACATGACAAGTTCATGGTAGCTTATAATAATAAAAATATGCTTTGTTATTTCTTGACAATATCAAAGGAAAGTTCTTTGTTTTATGAATTCCAACATAAATGGAATTTCTTTTTGGTTGTTTTATAGTCATTGTCATGTTAGCCTGCCTTTTTCTTGTCTGTTTCTGGTTTGATTTTGTCTTGAATATATATTTTGTGTGTTGGCTTTTTCTTATGATACACAAATATTTTTCAGTAGTTTCCTAGAAGTTGTGCCTGCAATTGTGTCGTAGGACACGTAGTACCAAAATTTACAACAAATACAAATTAAATCTTTTTTTTTTTATATATAAATTTACTTAACATTGAAGAAAGATGATGCCAGGGTGAGACTTGAGATGCAAGAGGACAAAACCGTCCACATGATTTGTAAAACGGTAACACACGCTTTTCAGGTCTTCATATATTCTTTCTTACCTTTTCAAAGAAGGAAATTAAACGCACCAACTTCATAGAAAATCCAAAGGTTTGCTCTTACAGTGGAAAATTTCAAGTTTTCAACCATGAAAATGAGGTTCGTGCAATGAAATAAACCTCACGGGTGGATATGGTTTTGGGATGAAAATTGAACCGAACAAAACTGAACTGTTTGTTAAATTTAAAATAACTGAACTGTTTGTATTTTGAACTGGACTGTTTCAAACTGAACTGAACTGAACCGAACTATTATTATTGATACCTTTGAAGAAAAAAAATATGAAAAAAAAACAAACGAAATTGAATTTTAGTTACCGAACTGAACTGAATCGAACTGTTTCGAATCGAACTGAACTGTTTTGAACCGAACTGAACTATTAGTAATAGTTCAATTTCAGTTCATCTTCAGAACTGTTAGTAATAGTTCAATTTTTTTGGTTCAGTTCAGCAGTTCAGTTCGGTTTTTTGGTTTTTTTGCCCACCCCTACTTTAGGGTGTGTTTGGATGGAGGGTTTAGGAGGGGAAGGGAGGGGAGTGTTTACTTATAATTTTTAAATTACGACCACTATGAAATATTTATAAAAAAAAAACATATTAAGATGATAAACGATTATATAATACTTCAATCACACTTAATTTATTTTAGAAAAACATGTATATATAATCTGTAATTTTAAAAAAGAAAAGTAAACCCTCTCATCCCTTCCCCTCCTAAACCCTCAATTCAAACACACCCTTAAAAAGTTTATTTCATTAGCCCTCAAATGTTCTGGTGGGAATTGGAAACTAGAGTTTTTATGGGGGAAAATAGCTCTGAACACCGCTCATATTTAGGTCTTGATGTATCTGCAGCTATGTAGAAGTCTATACACATTTTATTTTGAGTTGTACAAACATTTAGCTATGTCATTTTGATATTTTTGAAGATAATAAAAATTTACTAACATGATTCATATTTTGAAAACGTTGAAAATCTGAGATTATTTTTTTGAAATTTCAGTAAATATTATTTTGAAATGAATGTTAGTTAGGATCTAGTTCGTGCGTCGGTCATGATTATAATTTTTGGATCATGACACTTTGATTTTGAATTTTGATATTCAAATTTCTTCTCCTTTGAATGATTTATTTATTCTAAGATAATTTAATTACAACTAATTTTCATTAGAGAATTTTTTAGAATACATTTAGAAGTTATGACAGAAATCAGAACATAAAAGACTCAATAATATTGATCATTTAAACTAGTTTGATTTTCTATCTATATTAAAAAGATTATAGGTTATAACAAAAAAAAAAAAAGCATATGTTGACATCCTTTTAATGTATAAGTTAGTATTGTTTGCTCAAAAAAAAAAAAGTTAGTATTGCAACATCTAGATTTGAATTTGAGGTTCTCTCCCATTTCTGTTCTTTTCACTTTAATATCTCAAAGAATCTAAGTGAAGTGAGTATGATCATAACTCAAGATATCATTGAATAATGGTTAATCACACAAAAGAAATTTAAAATAATATTGAAAACTCATTGCTTGTTATTTAAAGACAAGATTGTCAATAGGTAAGTAGATTAGCTGCTAATGTATTTTATCTATTTACTAATTACAATATTATTCTTACTACAATACTTAAAAAAAAAATATTCTTACTACAAGTTGCTTTTGTCAATTCATAGTTTTAACAATAATTTTTATTTTTATTTTTTTTTAAAAGAACTTTCAAGAAGTGAGTTGAATAACAAACAAAAGACAAAGCAAATTAAACCATTTTTCTCTTATTTTCCAGCCGTAAAAGGAACTTTACTATCGCATGATAAAGTGTTCAATCTCATGAGAGATTGAACTCTCATACCACTTGATATTTTTAAATATTTTTTTTCAAATATATAGTGTTGTGAAAATGCTTCAAAATTGGAATTCTGGAAGCTGAAAAATTGGTGGCCGATTTTCAGGGCACGGTGGCCGATTTTGACCTGTTTTATTTGAGCTTCAGGTTCGGAAAAAATCGGTGGCCGATTTGGAGCATTCGGTGGCCGATTTTGACAGCAGAAAATAAAACAGAAACGTATTTTCGGGCCTAGATTTGTTCCAGTTTTATTGAGGATTCTCTTACTATAAATATAGACATTGTATCAGTGTAAACCTTGAAATAGAGGGGGCTGAAACAAGGATTTAGAAAGGCAACAACAAATCTAGGGTTTGTATAGAGTTTGTCTCTTTGGAACAAACACTGGGGTTTGAGGGTTGATACACCTTGGGAAACACTATTAAGATTGAATCTCTTGGTTACAGGAAGAGATTGGGACTTTGAGTAGAATTAGGCGGGAGACTTATTTTTGTAACCCATTGATATCTCTTTTCTAAGGTTACTCATCATATAGTGAAACGGATGGCTGCTCTCTCCCCCATACTAGGTCAATTTGGACCGAACTAGGTCAACAAATTCTTTTGTGTTCTCTCTTCCTTTCTCTCTCGCTAATTTCTACTTTTCGCTTGTGTTTATAATTGTTCCATACACTTTGTTTTGGTTACTTGATTATTCCTTGCTCCACACATCAAGTTTATTATTGATGTAATTTTTCATCGAATACACAACACATAGGTTTATTTAAATCATAGTCTTTCTTTAAGTTCATTTTAACAAACAAAAAGATTCTTTATCAAATTATTTAACTCTAGATGAAATGCTTAGGTAAAAGGTGATGTTAAATCATAAAGAACTAGACATGTAAAATAAAGAGAGTAAGAAAAAAGAGATAACACAATTATATATATATATATATATATATATATATTACTTCACTATCCAATAATAACTAGTCCAGTTCACCGTAGCAGAGTGATTTTACCTTTCCTACAATAATTCAATCAGCTATAATTCACTGATTACAATGATTGTGGTATCTCTTGTCTGAATCCCACAAACCTATCGAACTTTATGCAAACTCTTTTTTATTTTTTGAAGATGCAAAAATGGTATATAAATATGACTCAGCTGGTTCTTTGAAGTGTCCACTTTTTCGATGAAGTGTTAACATTTTGACATTACAGTTACAAGGGTTGAGTTTTTATTAGTGATGATACAAAGAAGATATTACAAATTTACAATATAATCCTATACTAAATCAAATGTACCATGACAACTTGCTTTATCTACAACATGATCTAAAGACACTCTTCTTAGTGGATTTACAATTAAACTATAAATTTATGTGTGTGGATTTTTAAGTTATAATAATTTATGAAGTTGTCTTTTTCGTCTTTTCTTTTCTCTCGTTCATGGATGTTCCGCATAAGCATCTTATGAAACCATATGCTAATGGATATTTGATTTGCCTTGGGTTCCATTGAATTGATCTTGATCCATAATTTCTGGTTTTGACTCTCAACTTTATCCATGATTTATTTGGTTTTGATCCTTTTGATCAGGGACGGATCTATGAATACATTTTAAGTGTGGCTAAATAAGTAGCAACCAAAAAAAGATTAATTTTTAATATTTTATATCTTAGCGACTGAATTTTCGATCACTATTTTTGTCTAAATATTTTAGAGACCGATTTTTACTCCAGCGACTGAATTTGCAGTCACCATTCTGCCGCTATACGTATTAGTGACTGATTTTCATTTCTTAGCAATTGAAAACTCGGTCGCTAAATAAAAATATCTAATTTTTTTTTTAAAATTGATGTGTGGCTATAGCCACACATGGCCATGAGCTGGATCCCCTTGCTTTTGATCATAGAACATTGAATGATTGGTCACTTAAACCTTTCGTGATGATGTTTCTTGACATCAACACAACTAATTCGGT
Source organism: Medicago truncatula (assembly GCF_003473485.1). NCBI lineage: Eukaryota > Viridiplantae > Streptophyta > Magnoliopsida > Fabales > Fabaceae > Medicago > Medicago truncatula. The sequence continues at coordinate 10,493,193 of NC_053046.1, read as the reverse complement.
TTAAATAGTTTTGCTTTTATACCAATGAAGAAATTATTTGTTGAGAAAAAATACGTTGGAGTTCGTTACAAGAGAAATTTTCATACAAAGATCTGTTCTAAGCATGTACAATTTTGTAATGATAACGCTCTTCAAGACTATATTATTCCTACGGAAGGACAATTTTAGACTTGCACATATATTTCCTTTTATATTAATGCTTCAAATATTGTTTTCATATCTTCATCGAGTTTATGTCATGAACACTTGAAAGATATATTTCCTCCTTGATAGTTGACTTTGTTCCATAGAAATTGACATTGAAGAGCTAGATGATTCAAGTTGAGTTTGTTAACTAGATGATGTAGCCTCTGAACTATAACTATTCACTTTGATTGTTGACCATATGCAAATGATGTTCCTCGTTGTAAATGACTAGCATAATAGACGATGTAAAAACTTTTGCTTTGTTATCATCAAAATATCAATCAACAATGGCTCATGGTTAATGAGCTTTACCAAAGACAAATTATAGAAGAGAACTTTGAGTTCGATTCATGTATAAAATAATTCTTGAACAAACTTTACTGATGTCCGACCAAACTCCAGATTACCAGGACCTCTTTCTCTTAGAAACCAGAGAGTTACTATATATATATATATATATATATTATATAGTATCTGGATTCTGAACCAAATTCTAACAAAGGCGGCGACCCTTGAGCCGACGCAAGCATAATGTTGCATTGTACATCCAACACCTTTCACGATCCTTAATTCCTAGTATGCTTTAGCTGCTAACCCCTTCATCTTATGGACTCAAATACAAGCATAAAAATTAAATAAAGAAAAATAGTAGTTGATAGGGTGTTTAATATAGACTCTATTAGATTGATCAGTAGTTTGATAATTAATGTTTAATTTCTTTTACTTCAAAAAATTAAGAAAATTTATTAATACTGTAATTTTTTTATTAATATACAGTTAATTAGTACTATGAATTTATAACCGGCATTGAGAAATGAGAACCACAAAATTTGAGTGAGATTGTTTGCAGCCAGCATATCATTTCACCATTTGGACAAAAAACAAAATCGCAGTCTCCATCAAAGGTGTTTTCTCTCTTGCTAAAAATACGTTGACCCTAATTGTAATGTCAATTTTTTACTGGTATATATAATTATAATGATGTCCTTAATTGTTTCAAGGGACCCTTTTGTTAATGGCACTGAAAGCGTCATTAAACTATATTGTCGTCCCATTAGTTTCCATTTACAATGTCATCTCCTGAATGCATGTCTCGTTGAGATTATTACCTGTTTTAGAATATTTTTGTACTATCTTTAATGGGAAAAGCTTAATGGTGCGAGATAATTGCGACGAATAACAACGAATGAATACAAAGCCGTTGGATTGTATTTTGTTTTTGATCTTGTTTTACTTTTTATTTCTTTTAATGGTATAATAACATTACCCACCATTTATCTTGTAAAGTCGTACTTGGATTTTTTCGCGCTATATAGACATGCTCATCCTTAATATTGTGTTTAGAGTTATAAAATAAATAGTGATGATCAATGCTAATTAAGGTAGCGGAATTTTGAGATTTTGAAAATGTAAAAGCTAAACAGTTTGGTCTCTAAAGCATGAACCCACTTAGCCTTTTAGACCTAGTCGAAATACTCTCTTCCTCCTTCATCCTTCCTAGAGATTCAAAGGGGATTCAGGGTGTGTCATATATATGGGTTTGTTAGGATTCATCTACTAGTTTTTATTAAGGTGTGTTTTAACAAAGATATAGCTAAAAAGTTGTTAAAAACACCTTAAGGTGAATATTGCTAAAACACTTATTCTAAAGTAAGTGGGTGTAAGTTAGCAACTCCCACAAACATTTGCTAAAATACACCCACTTATGTTTTAGAATTAGTGTTTTAGCATGTCATAACTAAAAAAGTAGCTAAATACACTCAAAGGTGCATGTTGCTAAAACACAACTTCATAAAAACTAGTGGGTGTATCCTAACAGATCTATCTATCTCTCTCTCTCTCTCTATATATATATATATATATATATAGGGCATATCAAGTGAGAGGACTATTTAATATGAGAGGGTGAGAGGGTTAATTATTAACCATTAGATTGAGATAAACGGTTGAGATTATATTGGTCACTAAAACAAGACATATATCTCATAGATGTTTGTTTCGAGGCTTTTTCAAGTCCAACACTTCTTCTTCCAGCAAAACTCAACATCGGTGATGAAGAGGAAAAACACAGTCAGATTTTTTTATTTATTTCATGAATGCAGTTTTTCTTGTTACTACTAAATTTGTTGAAGATAAGTCTTTGCAAAAGCAATCAAATCCACTTCTCTTTTTATTTTTTCTTTGCTCTATGAACCATAATTGTTGGTTAACTACCTATAAAAATTAAGCTAGAAAATCTATCCTACAAAATTCAAGGTCGAAGAAAGAGGGGTCTTTAACTAAGATAACCAAAACTATAAATGGGTTTCAACTTGATTGAAAAATTCATGGCTGTCGGATCTGGAATAGAAGAAGATAAAAACGGGTCTTTAGTTGAGAAAACCAAACTATGAATGGGCTTCGAATTGTGGTGTAGATTTGATTAAAATTCCGTTGTTGTTGTTATGAAGTTGAAGAAACAAGGGATATAAAGTCCATTGTTGTTGTGATGGAGCAAGAGAGAGAAGAAACCATTGTTGTTGTGATGGAGCAAGAGAGAGAAGAAAGGTAAAAACCAGAGAAGGAGGAAGGAGAAGGGAAAATAATCATGTGCAATCAATTTTATATGAAGCTTTTAATCTGATCCGTTCAATTTAATCTAATGGCTATTAATGAGTCCTCTCATCCTCTCATTTAAAAAATCCTCTCACTTGATATGCCATATATATATATATATATATATATATATATATATATATATATATATATGATATTTGTACAGTCATTTTGGTACAATTTTTATACAACTTTCTCTCTCATACTCACATTATGTTTTTATTCTTTATCTACCTTTTTCTCTCTCCATTGTTTTTGACCAATGAGAAGAGAGAACAACAAAGTTGTCTCAAAGATTGTACCAAAATGATTGTCAAAATATCACTACTCATATATATATTTGGTCAGAAATCACCCTCTCAATTGTTTTTTCTTCGTGTTTTCGTCGTTTAAGTGTGATAATGTTGTTTGATTTCCCATTATGTTGGGGTGTTTGTTTGGGTTAGATTGTCGGATTTTCTTCATTTAGTATCCGTCACAAATTCAAACATTACACTTTTATTTTGTAATTTGTATATATACTTGTAGGCAATTTATTTTCTTCATTTTTTACTATAACATGGGTTTGTGAGTTTGTTCGCGTATTTATCTTTTTTTTTTTTTTTTTTGTCTTAAGGACTTTGAGATTTGTATCTCAATCAATGTAATTTATATTAATTTGATTGAATAAATATTTTCTAAAGTAAACAAAAAGAGTTTTGGTCTAGGAGATTAATGAGTAAAATTTTAATATTATTACAAACAATATTGAAAACAGCTGGATTATGATCTAGAACAAATTTATGGGTTAAATTGAAAATTAAATTGTGATTCTATGCGATGTTGTGGTGGAACCGTGGAACTATATTTAACCATTCATTCTTCCCAATTAAGATATTTCTTCCTTTTATGTCAATCCATATAATTTACTATTTAATAAATTGTTGGTCAATACTATTTACTATTTCTAATGAAAATCAACTGTGCATTTCAGGTTGTGGTCAACAAGAAACAATAAATCACTTAATAATTTATTGTAATTTTTTTGGCAATCTTTGGAATCTTGTAAAGTCCTGGATTAGTGTTTATTCAGTGGATCCTCATCAGGTTACGGATCATTTCCATCAATTTATTTACTCTTCAGGTGGTTATGCTCCTCGTCGATCTTTTCTACATTTGATTTGGCTATGTTGCATTTGGGTTATTTGAAATGAAAGGAATCAAAGACTCTTTGCGAACAAAGCCAATACGACGGTGCAGCTTTTGGAAAAGGTTAAGTTGTATTCTCTTCGTTGGTTGAAAGCTAAAAATGTGTGCTTTCCTTTTGGTTATCATTTATGGTGGAAGCATCCCCTTGTTTGTTTAGGGATAGGCTGAGGTTGCATTTTCACTTCTTTTTTAGTTCCGGACAGGTTATTATTTTGTTGTAACTTTGTTTTGCTTCTTAATGCACTCCTTGTGCTAGAGAGCAAGACTTTTTGTTAATAATATATATCTCATTTTGGCTTGTTCAAAAAAAAAAAAAATTGTTGGTATTTTTTGGATGTCAATTCAGCTATTTGACGTTTTTGTTAGAACAACAACTAATAATAAAAAAATTAAAAGAAAACGAAAGTAGAAGAGAATAAACACAGTTCTGTAAATGGTGTCTATCTTTACGACTATAGAGCATATATAGTTTTGTTTGTATTACCCAGATGAAATAATGAATTAGGGTATCATTGTTACAAACAATATATTAGAGTACTAGTGTTACAAACAGCTATAGTTCCGTTTAAATGGTGCCTACTACTACTACAATTCAACCTTTGCATAATTGCATGCTTACGGAAAATGAAATAGCTAAAAAATACAGCATACAAATCATGGCATCTGAACTCTCCTACCTCAAGAATCGAGAGACACAAATTAAACAAACAAAGGAAATAGCTAAAAAATGTCACCTTAAATTATGACAATCATGTAAGGTTAGAGAAAATCACTAATCCAAAGTTAAATCAACGTCACAATTAATGTTAGTGGGTGATACAATTATCAAGTAATCTCATCTGGTAACCCTAATACATCTTCACTAAATATGTGTGAATTTCTTTCCCTCATAAGGAAAATGTCAACGGGTCATGAACAAGTTGGCTAATACTCATTTCAAATGGGTCCCACAACCATGATATATTATGAAGTATTAACAACACAAAAGGGCATGCAGGACCAAATACATACCATTCAATGAAATTAATCAATAAAGAGGAAAACAGCCTTTAGCATTAATACATCTTAATTAAAAACTTTAAGGTAAGAGGTTAACGGATCCATCTACTTTTTCAAAGTCTTCATTTTGTATACACCACCAAAAAAGTATTTCATTTTGTATAATATTAATATCTTGCCTCTTACCTACTTTTTAAGCATACAACTTGCTCCATTGCTTGCTGCATCACCACGAGATTATCATGTCTACTTTTTTTAGCTACTAATTAATTATGAAAATGTATCTTTCGATATATTCGTGGTCCATTTAATGTAATTCATCCTCGGAATATGTTGTTATCGTGTGCATTTGCTTGTCGGCAAAATAATGCTAAATTGTGATGTGTGTTTTTGTATAAACCACTATTATCTGAAAGTAATCAAGCATATGGTTATGCATTTTAATTAACAAACCAAAATTGGTATTCAGGCTAGGATGTGTTAATAGAGTAATGGGGAGGAAACATTATTTTGGAGTGGTCAGTCATTGAATGGGAGGCAATTCATTAAAAAATAGGTTTAACAAGTTCTTTTCGTTATCATTGCACAAAGAGGTAAAGGTTTTAAAGCTAAGAAAGGTGGAAATTGTGCATGGGATCTTAGGTGGAGAGTGGAGTTACGCCAATGAGAAGTAGAGTTGGTACAGTATCTTTTAACAAATTGAAGATGTTTTTTTGTAAGGGTGATGGTAGAGATGACATTTTTTGGACTTAGGATTCATCAAATTGAGGATAGTTATTATTGGTAGACTTCTTATTTGCGGAAACATAACTAGAAGGGGAGTGTTGGTGGAAGGAGTTGGTTCGAATTGTGTATTTTGTCCGAAAAATCTTGAGATTAAGGATAATTTGTTTTATAGATGTAGCATTGCTGGAAGGGTTTAATACTCGATTTTTAAGTGGATCGAAATGGGAGTATATTTTAACTCGAAAATAGTCTCTTCTTGAATATTTATCATGAAAGATTTGAGAGGCTCAAAATGGAGGTATATGTAGATGTCATCAAGCCAACTCTTGGAGGTGGTTTCTAACCAGGAAAAAGGGAAATCTTGTATGTATTTTAAATAGTTTTCAAACCTTTTTCTTTATTTCAATTCTCAATGGGGGTTTTGTTTTTTGATGGGTTAAATACCTCTTGTACATTTCCCGAATTATGGGTTCAATATTCTTTGTGCTTCTACCATTCATCTAATAATGCTTGAGAAAATATAGCAACAAACTGATAAATTCGTTTAAAGGTACAATCTATATACTTATTTTGCTAAAAATAGGTAGTACTATGAAGTTAATTGGAAATGACCGGTGATTGAACACAATTTAGCTAATTAATTATTGGTTGGGTCGTGAATGCATGCATTAAGTGATTCACACGAAGTGCATTGATGAAAATAGATCGATAATGCTAAGCATACCATCCGTAATATAATTAGTGATGAGAATATTTCAAACATTGACGTGTTAGTGTATCCTTTTGACTTAACGTGTTAGGATATGTATCATGAATTGTTTTCTCTTTAGTAATAATAATAGTTACTATTTTTAAAGGAAGTAATAGTAGTTACTTATCATTTTTTTTGAAGGAAGTAGTTACTTATCATTAAAAATGAGTATTTTTGTTTCACACAAAAAAGTAATTAGGACATTTTTTTTTGCTTAACGTGATTTATAATTTAGGACGGATGGTGTATAGTTAGTTTTTTTTCTCATAGATACCGGAATAGGAAAAAATAACTTTATCTATCATGCGATAATTTTTTATCTTTCATATTTTTAATAATTATTTTTATGATTAAATATGTTTTTGATCCTTATAAATATGTCAACTTTTTATTTTGGTCCTTCTAAAAAATTTCTTCAACTTTTAATCCTTGAAAAAAATTTCTATCTTCACTTTTGGTCCCTCCTTTAAAGTAAGCTCATATGTAGAATTCATATCTTTGAATTAAATTTTGCAGAAAAGTTCATAATATTATAAGAATCTCTCCAAAAAAAATATATTTTTTCAACAAAACATGAATTTTTATATTTTTTATGGTTAAAAGTTCATATTTAATTTGTGTATTGTTAAAAAAAATTACAATATTCTACACATTTCTGCACAATTTCATTAAAAAAAATACAAAAATTAACTTGAAAATAGGAACCAAGTGATTGAAAATTTTATAGGAACTAAAGGTTGGAGGAAAATTTTTATAGGATTAAAACAAAAAATTGATATATTTATAGAAACCAAAAATATATTTAACCCTTATTTTTATAAAGTAATTAATCTTGGATAGCTAAATCCACATTATTAGTGTAACTAAACATAAAAATCCATTACTTATTAAAAAAATTGGGATAGCTAACACCATCCGCATAATTAGAACTTTGATTCGTTTAGATTGTAGGAGGCTGCTAAATTTAAACCCCGTTGGTTGTAGGAGGCTGCTAACTTTGATTTGAAGAAATTTTTTAAAAATGATTAAAACAAAAAATTTGTATATTTAATATTTATACAAATTAAAATTATATTTAACCTTATATTTTATAGTGTGGGACGTAACGATTTAGTCAAACTTCACTATCATTCTTTCTTTTTACTCCCTCCCTCCCGCAATAGATGACCTATTTGAAAATTTATAATTTTGACCTATCTTACTTTGACCATATTTTTCTGCTAATATACATATATAAATAATATCATATAAGATATCGTTAGATTCGTCTCGATGAGTATTTTCAAAATATCAATTTTTCATGATTTTTTCTAACATATTATTCAAGATATTTAAGCTCAAAATTATGCATTGAAATGCATAATGGAGTCAACTGTGTCATGTATTAAGGGATGGAGGGAGTATTTCACAATGCAACAAATATTATATTTCTAAAAGTAGTGAGGGTCAAGACCCATGTACTGTATGTGATGTCGTGTCTGCTGATATCGTTGGATCGAGTTCATATTAGACAACCATCAATTTGTTATACACTGTTTTGCGTGAAAAACGATTGTCTTCACTTATTTAATGGTATTAATCTTGTTGTCTGTAGGCCACGGTTGAATCTAAGATTTGCTCTTGTTGTATTATTGACCATGTATGAAGATTGAAGATGTTATATGTCCCGTAGTATAGTGGTTTGTTAGCCATTAAAAATATATTTCATGTGAATTTTCGATCTGATCCCGAGACTTCACAATTCTCTTGTTGTGAAAATATTTATTTGAGTATGTGTTGCTTACTAGGTCGATTAAAAAAACAAGATAATATGAAATTTTATGACTATGATTTGGTGACTTACTAGTTCTTTTTAATGAAAGAAACATGCATTATAGACTATGCTAAGAACGTGCGTGATACCTTTGCATGCCAAAATATGAGGTTTGTAATGGGGTTTGAATATGATTTGGAGGGAGCATTTCACTCATATTATAGTGGAGAGCCGACTCGAATAATCTCAATGATATGATTATTGAAAATTTCAAGTTTATGGGAATATCACTACCTTAGTGCTCCGAATCCTACAACTATTGACGAACAGTTGGCACGTGTAAATTAGCCATACTTAACATGAGGAAAATAGAAGTGTTGTATGACTTGTAAATTTCAACATCTCTATAGATAGTTTGGATTTGTTTGTTTTGGAGATTTTCTTCCAACGAGAAACTAATGTTTCATGGTATTTTAGGAGCTTGCATGCATAAGAATGTTTGTTTCATATTTCTATTTGTATATTTGAAACATAAATGCATGTTCATTAATAAAGTGAGTGTAAATTAGTAAAATGAGTGTAAATTAAGAAGAGTTAAATATGTTTTTGGTCCCCATAAAATAGGGACCTTTCAAGTTTAATCCTTACTTAATTTTAATAAAAATTTTAGTCTTACAAAAAAGAATTACTTCTAATTTTAGTCCCTATTACAATAAAGTTTGTTTAATTATCCTTAAACTCTTAAATTTTTGAACGATTTTTTTGAGACAAGTTTAGAACACTATGAAAGGTTCATTTACTAAAATTTAGAATTTTTTAACATGAAACGAATTAAATATGAATTTTTTAAAACGACAAAAGTTAAAGATAAAATTAACAAAATCTGGACGTAGAAATCAAATTTTGCGACAATTTTTTGCATAGGAACTTTTAGTAATGTTCTTAACACGTCTGTAAAAAATTGTTCAAAAACTCAAGAGTTTAAACATAAATTAAACAAATTTGAATTGAGGAGGGACTAATACTGAGTGCAGTTTTTTTTTAGGGACTAAAAGAACCATTAAAATTAAGTAAGGACTAAACTTGAAAAACCCCTATTTTATAGGGACCAAAAACATATTTAACCCAATTAAAAAACATTATTTAATGAAAGTTACAAAACTAACCTTCAATTTACTAGTTTTAAGTCACAAAGATGAATGATATTTTGGTTCAAATTAAATGAAAGATGCTCATTTGTTAATTTACACATTAATATTTAAGTACTAAATTTCTTTTCAAAGAAAACTTGTAATTAAAGTCGGAGTGAGTAAATAAAGTCTCACCAAAATTTGTTCCACTCGAATCACTACAGCAACTTGGCATTTTTGTCATTATATTTATAAAAAAATAAAAAATAAATAAAAACGAGGCGTGGAACTTGTCCAAAAAAAAAATGTCAAAACCCGAAATTTAATGGGACAGGTGAGATTTAATACGTAGCGTTATTTGTTACATTTATTTCAATTCCTTTTTTGTTTTTGGTTTTTTTTTTCCTTCACCACTTTTTTATTATTTCAATTCCTTTTGGTTTTATTTTTCCTTCACCGGTTTTTTTATTATTTTTGTAAGAGATGTCTTGTTTTAAGTACATTTTTCGATCATTATTATAAGCAAAAATCATTATCTATAGTTCAAACTTTGATATTAAACGGTATATATGGTCTATAATAAAAATCATATACATCATTATTTGAATAAATTTTCTTTAAAAAAAAATTATTTAAATAAATTTAAAATGTAAATTTTTTTTTATAATAATGATCGAATGATTTAACTTATAAAAATATAATTTGATTTTAAGATTAATAAATAAACAATCTGAAGTTTAAACATTGATCATCATTGCATATATAATTCGATACTTCTACTAACTAAGTTAATGTTAGGCACCTTTTTTGAAGAAACTAAAAGATATCTATTAAAATAATCAGTCCCTCAAGCACAAGATGTGCCAGAGAAAGCTGAGAAAGTTAATTACAATACAAAAAGGCTAAGTCCGCCATAAAACAAAGACCAAAAAACAGACTTTACAAAATATTCTGTAAACAAGGTAAAGGGTTTTGTCTCCAATAAGAATAATAAAAAACGAACAATATGTAGTTAGCTTTCAACCACCAAAACGTTTGGAGTTTAACCCTTTCAAGAAGAACTTCCAAATGAACAATTTGGTTTTGGAAAATCCTCCTATTGCGATCTTTCCATATAGTAAATAAGACCGAAATCCAAATAATAGTAAATGCTTTCACAGAATTCTTTGAGAAACCTCCAAGAGCACAAATCTGGTTTGCATGTGAATATAAATTGCCATTGAGAACCGTAACAAAACCTAACCAATCCGATATCATAAGCCATAACCGACCATAATAATCACATTGGAAAAACAAATGATCCCTTTCCTCCTCCTTACTACATAAAGCACCACAAAAAACATTGGTAGCCTCGAGGACATTCCTCTTGCGAAGACTTAATGTTAGGCACCTTAAGTCTGGATGCCTCGCCCCTTGATACAAAAGTTTTGCTTCCATCTTATTGTTCGAAGTGCCTTGCACCGGAGATTTATACAAAAAAATTATTGACAATATTAGCTAAGTCTGGATGACTAACACTTAAGGAAGAAAGTAGTTTTTTTTTTCTCCTCTTAAATCTTTATGCACTTGAGACAAAACTGCCCTAAGTTATATATGTTGCTTCAATTCTCAAACGTTTGTTAGCTATGCACCAATTTTGATAGATTAACTTGTTCAGCCAAAATTTATATATATTGTTTAGTTTATGTCTATCTTATTGATCAGGACTTTGATACTATGTTGAAATTGAATCTAACTAATCCTTACAAAATTAATTTGTAAAATATGGAGTGCCATATATTTTTAAACTCTTATCAAAAGTCATATATATCAAATGGTCGACTTCAATTTACCTCAATAGTGTGTCACTTTCAAACAATGTGAAATTTTGTTAAATGATAAAATAAAGGCTTAAATATGGAAATGGTCCCTGCAAATATCTGGCGTTTTGATTTTAGTCCCTATAAAAATATTTTTTTGGTTTTAGTCCCTGCAAATATAGAATATTTGGTTTTGGTCATTGGTATTTTGTTTTAATCCTTGTAAAATCATTTCATATTGAAATTGGTCCCTATAATATTCATTTTAGTCCTCATTTTGAGGGACTAAAATCAAATATTCTACATATTACAAGGACCAAATCCAATATAAATCAATTTTACAAGGACTAAAACAAAATACCAAGGACCAAAACCAAATTTTTTATATTTGCAGGGACTAAAATAAAAAAAATATTTTTACAAAGACTAAAACCAAAATGACGGATATTTGCAGGGACTATTTTCATATTTAAGCCAAAAATAAATATTTAAAAACGCACCAAAAATGATACAAGAACAATCTAAAGCCGAGGCAACATAGTGATACAACCAAAGGCTTACTAGCAAAAAAACCAACAAAAAGAAAGGAAAATTTAAACATAAACGTTAAAATAAGACGTTACTTGATTGAGAGTTTCTCTCATCGAGAAACTAAGTTTAAGACCCGGCACCAAAAAAAAAAAAGAAGCTTTGCACAATTTGTTAAAAAAAAAGAAAAAAACTCCTCACAAAATGAAGATTTTGTCCCTCATTTTGAAAGTCAAATTTTTAATCTTCAATTTCATTTTTTTTAAATGGGAAATAGCACATAAACAACAATGATCCAACAATCCGCAAGTATAATTTCTTCTATCGAATCTGTCATTAAAAGATTTTTTTGGGGGGAAGTGAGGATAATAGGAAAATTGCTTGGATAAAATGGGATTCTATTTGTGTTCCAAAGGAGGATGGAGGTTTGGGGGTTAGGAGGTTAGGAGAGTTTAACTTGTCACTGTTAGGAAATGGTGTTGGCGGATGTTAGTGGATAAGGAGGGGTTGTGGTACCGCGTGCTAAAGGCACGTTATGGTGAGGAGGGGGGTCGACTGAAGGAGGGGGGTAGATATGGCTCGCCTTGGTGGCGGATGCTTTGCAATATTCGAGGGGGGGTTGGAGAGGGTGTGGGAAACTGGTTTGAAGGTAATGTTCGACGGGTTGTGGGTGACGGTTCTACTACCTTATTTTGGTTTGATCATTGGATTGGGGACTCGCCTTTGCGATTTAAATTTCCTCGACTTTTTGACTTGGCTGTAAATAAGGAGTGTACAGTGGCGGAGATGGAGGGGGAGGGGTGGGAGGAGGATGGTAGGGTGGGGTTGTGGAGACGTCGTTTGTTAGCATGGGAGGAGGAGAGTGTGCGGGAGTGCTCAATATTATTACATAACGTTGTTTTGCAGGTTAATGTTACTGATAAGTGGTGTTGGGCACTTGATACTACACATGGCTACACTGCACGGGAGGCGTATCGTTTTGTTACTAATAATGGTGAACAGGTGGATAGGAACCTTGTTCACAATGTGTGGCATAAGTTTATTCCGACAAAGGTTTCGCTGTTCGTTTGGCGTTTGCTTCGTAATCGACTTCCGATTCGTGACAATCTTTTACGCCGAAATATTCTTCATCCGACAGTGGCTTCTTGCGTGGCAAGTTGTGACGTGATGGAAATAGCAAGACATCTCTTTTTAGAATGCGGTACATCACTCACTTTATGGTATTCTGTTTGTTCGTGGTTAGGTTTGTATCTGGTGCATCCCTTTGAGTTACGCGATCACCACATACATTTTTGTTATATGGCGGGACTCCCTAGATGTACTCATGCTTTCTTGCAAGGTATCTGGTATTCTTGTGTTTGGATTATTTGGAAGAATCGGAACATATGTTTTTTTCAAAACGAGCATTCCGATATTCACGGTTTACTTGACAAAGTTAAGCGCTATTCATTTTTATGGATGAAAGCCAAGTGTAAATCTTGTAGTTATAGTTGGGTTGATTGGTGGACATATCCGCTTCTTTGTATGAGTGTTCCTCTTTGAATTATTTTGATTTTTGGTAGGGTGGTGTTTGTGTTCAGGCACTTTGTACTTATAATTTTTTTTTCCAGTAATCCACTCTTTGCACGCCTTGTGCAGGGTGTATTGTCGACGTTATTAATATATCTCATTTTAGCTTGTGAAAAAAAAAAGATGAACGAAAATCCAGAAGAAGTAAAATTGAAAACAGCAAATCAGTTTTTAAATGGAAAAATTAAAACTTTATTATTTTGATGGAAAGAAAAATACACGTCATCTAGTAACAGTCAATTTGACTTGCGAGTTTAGTAGTTGAACTGGTGGCTCGATTGATTCATCATTTAAACCCACTCAAACTCAATCTTCTTTTCAAAAACACGTGTACCAATTAAGTTTTTTCTACTTATCATAGAGTGTTTTTTAAATAACATATTGGCCGGAATTCACACATTTTTAAATGAAAGAATGTGTTTTTGAAGTTTAAATTTCAATTCATATATATTATGCATTGTATCTGTCAACTAAGTTATCTAAATGAAACAAAATAAAGTATATTGAATTAATTGTTTTAACAACTACTAATAATCTCTTAAGACTTGTCGTAGTCTTTTTTTTTTTACTGTTTTTTAGTAAAAAAATTACATTTTTTACGTGATTAAAAAAAGTATATTTTTTTAAATAAAATACTTATTTCAGTTAGAAAACTGTATTGAGAAGTTTTTCCATAAATTTAATTTTGATAGTTGATTTTTTTCTTAAAATAAATTGGAAAACTGTATTGAGAATCTTCAAATAAAATACAATTTTCAATTTGATATCAACACAAACTTCAGTTTTTTCTTAAAATAACTCTAAAGATTAATTTCTCAGGACCTATTATTATTATTTTTGGTAGATTTAGGGCTTTTTTTTTTTTTGGTAGATAGACAAAATGACAAAGTCATTATAAAATCCACACATACAAGTGGAGGTACCGGGGTTCGAACCCCGATCATAGCATCCGGCCTAACAATTTTGGCATTTTACCAATTGAGTTAGGACTTCTGAATCTATTTTTATTTTTATTTTTATAAAATGAGTATGTTATTAGTTTCTATAATATAAATTGGGATAGTCTTTATTTCTCAAAATAAATGGAAAGCTTTATTTCAAAATAAACTAATCTCTCTTAAGAGGTTATCATATCCCGTGATCCTTTGAAACAACACTTCTCGACACCTCTCATAAACATGGAACTTGGCAGATATTCTTTTTGGAAAATGCTAGATTTAAGAAAAATGTTAGATATTAAGAATGATTTTATTTAAAGGTGATTATTTTGCCATGTCATTCTTGAATTTTTCTTGATAAAATTTTTCTTGATATTTGCTCATTTTTTTTCCTCTCATTATGTGATGTGAATTTGTACTATTATTTAGAGTTTAACCGGTACGCATAGTCGGTCTACATTTATTTTACATATATATCATTTAATGAATATGACAACTCATATATTTTTATATTTATTAAATTATATTATTAATAAAAAAAATATACTATATTTCAAGCTAAATATATCCGTATGCTTCTTAGAACGTTTTATGAAATGCTTTAATAGTGTCTTCTTCTACGTGGTTGGTGGTAACCCTCGTTCTGTCACTTCTCTCTCAAGCTATTTTCCTTTTCAATTCCATGATATAAATATATATTATTTTTATTCTTTTCAAATTTTGTTTGTTTTTCTTGCCTATAAAAAGAAACTATCGAGGGTATGGTCTTTCCATCAAAAACAAGGAAGCATTATATATAGAGCTTTGTTATATACTATAACAAAAAAGCAACATGGACATGGAAATGGAAATGGAGATGGAGATGGAGAATAGTAATAGAGGAAACCAAATAAAAAGTGGTAGCTTTAGGAAGGGTAGCTTTAGAAAGGGTAGCTTTAGATTGGGAGGAAAAGATCACACAGTGGTTGAGTTAGGTAGTATTGACACACAAAAACTTCTCTTAGAAGGTGGTGGTGGAGAAATAAGAGAGAAACAAAAAACTCTCAAAAACTCTCTTTCTATTAAGCAGATGAAATCCCTCACTGCTCTTTGTGATACTATCTTACCTTCTATCAATGACTTTGTTCCTGTCTCCGACGACGACGAATCTGCTGCTACCTTCTACCGTATTTCAGCTTCCATGGCTGGAACACCTGAACGTGTATATTTTCCTATATTTACTTGCTAGCTGCAACTCATAAATCTTTCAATTTATTATTATTTTTCTCTTAAACCCTCGGTTAAAATTATATTATATATCCTATATATTTATTACATATATGTGTTCACATTATTTTTAGAAAACATATGTGTATATATACATATATAATAATGTTTTTCAGTTTAATTTTTGCATATAAGTTTTTATATATAGTGGAATTAAATAATAGATTTTTTTATTACATATTCAATAATACTAAAAACATACTAGTATAATCTCTCGAAGATGTATTTAATTCAGTGCTATTTTTTCTTTAGAAATTGTCTACAAAAACTTGATATAACAAAAAAAAAAAAAAAAAGGCTTTGATATTGATTTTTAATGTTTAACGACAGAATTAAAGGTACATATTTTTTATGCCTTAAATTTTGTTGGTAATTTATTTTTATTTTTGTAGTGAATTTGAATCATATACAATTTGCAACTGCATGAACTTTAATTCACATTTCTTATATCGAACGCCATGATGGCTACAATGTTTCATACTTAACTTATTATGCCATTTTAAAATTAATGATGTATATGTTTTAAATCGGATGGAATTATGATAAAAATGGTCAAACTAAATTAAAATGATTTTAGTGTACGTGTTTGTATGAATTAATGGTTTGGTTTGGGTTGTTTATGTGCAGCTTGGGGGTATAATAAGTGAGAGACTGATTCATCCAATGACAATGGTACTAAAGTTGGTGTTATGGTTTCTGTCTACATGGTTAGGGACAATAATTTTATGTGGCATGGGTTGCTTATCAACAAAGTTCCCTTTTATACATACTTTCCCTGATTTGCCTCTACACAAACGCCAACAAATTATGCAATCTTGGTCTCTAAGTTTCTTTCGTCACCTTAGAATGTTCTTCAGAACAATCAAACTTCTCACTCTCCTAATCTTCTTCACTCAGGTAATATTTAATTAATAATACCATGCATGGATGCATAAAATTAAATATTAACATATACTATAAAGTATTTAATTGTAATTATATTCCATTTGCTTCTTATCTTTTTGCTATTATTATAGTTTGTTTTGTTATGTGTTGCAATAATATTCACTATAGTGATATCTATATGGGGCTTTATTTTTGTGACTAAAATCTATATGGGGTTACAATCATAAGTTTGTGCTCCACATTTTATTAAATATTATGTTTTCCACGAGCCACATGCATGGTTCCCCAAATCACACCTTTTTTTTCTACCTCCGTCACTTTATGTTAATTACATATGTACCATGCAATATTAGTAATATTATACATTCTTAACTATGTGTTTGGTAGAAAAATAGCCACATACATACGTGTACAAATATATAATAAATAATTAAAATGGGAGAAGTATATATATATATATATATATATATATAGAGAGAGAGAGAGAGAGGTATAAAAATCGAGTACAAGAGATATAAAAATCCATTAGAAAAAAGAGAAGATGAACAGTAAATATCAAAAACCAAAACAAGCACAAAAGCAGTGGGCAAAGAAAATACCAAAAAAACTAAAATCTATCTAAGCAATAACTATCAAAGATTTAAATTAGGGGGGCCCTTAATTTAAACAAGGTAGCTAATTACATTAATATTTCATGTTGACTTTTCGTAGTATACACGTAGTACAAATTTAAACAAGAAACTTGCAAGTTGTAAGTGAAGAGTTGTAGAAAATAATAGATGAAACTTGAAATTTGAAAAAGGATAATAAATTGCATATTTAGTTGGTAGTATTTACATATAGTTGAGATTGAGTTGGTGAAAGTGATGAGTGAAGAAGAGTGTTTGCACATTAAAGTCAATTGAAACTCAATTTCACATGACCCATAATGGAAGTATCATATTTTCCGCCAAAATCACGGGTTATTTCACTTCATCCACAATCTTTGATGTCGTCGTGTACGTACCTTCTTAAATCCAATACTACCCTACCCTGCTCCACAAGAAACCCAAATCAAATTTGTGTGCTTTCAAATATATTTATTGTAAAAACATTTACCGTTTTATTAGTTTTTATTAGTAATAAAAAAAGTGTTGAGAAAATTTAATTACAGAATTTAAATTAAGGATATGATTTGTAAAATAATAATTAACTTTAATTATTGAATTCTAGTTTACTTATTTATTGTTTTTGTTTTAAATAAGTTTACTTATTTATTGTTAAAACGTACTTGGAGTAATTTTTGTATTCTTTGTGACATGTTTTTTTTGTGAGAGGTTTGTACTTTTTTTTACAAGTTGTGAAATGTTTTATTTTTTATTGGGGACAAGTCATTTATTCAACCAACCATTTTATTCAGACGTACGCACGCTACTTGAATACATGTCTGTGAATAAATATTCATCCTAAAACAGTCAGTAATTGTATTTATTTTCTAAAGTGTGTCTCTTCTTTATAAAGGAAAAATAATTATTAACTATTGATTATTTTTTTTACAATAAATTTTGATTAAAATATTATAGATGACGAGCATTCACTAAAAAAAAATATTATAGATGATAAATCCTAACCTGTAAACCTAATTTATTATTTTTTTTTTTATAAATAACACTTTTAATATCTTCATTTTTTTTTGGGTGAAATTATTTTGTATTTTTTTTTTTTTGAGGGGTCCCGTTAAATAGAGAATGAATCATGCGTCATTTAGTAAGATTTTTTTTCTTATTGAGGGAATTTAGTAAGATATTTAAATTTCATTTAATAATATAAAAAAGTTTTTTCCCTAAAAAATGTTTTATTTTCCAACTTTATTAATTTAACTAACGTAGATCAAGTGGGAGGAAACGGATGATGTGTCCATTTCAAAAGCCATCCATTTAATGTAAATAGTCGTATGTATAATAAAGGTCACATATTTACAATCAATTACATAGGCCCCTGTTTGTCCCACATGAAGTGGTATAAAACAACTAAGATTTCCCTCTTTTGTACAAAAAAAATAAAATAAACTAAAATTTATATCTAAAGCTTTCTGCCCTAATTGGCTATTTCTCAAAGTACTTAATAACTCCCACGGCCCAGCTGCATTCAATCCAACCTGTAAGACAGTGTCCTTTCTGTTACTGTACATTAGTAGAGTCAAAAGTGATTTTTTTCTTTCTTTCCAAATTTCAACAACAAGAAAAAAAAAAGTAGTTTTTTTAACTAGTTATTGAGTTACTATGAAACACGTATACTCCGTATTCGATATCAGACACACATCAATTCCGACATCAACATGACATCATTAATTACATTTTATAACATAATTTTCTTAAATTATTATCCATATTAGTATATTGGTGTTTGTGTCTTATATTTATATCTATGTCCGTGTTTTATAAACACACTACAACAATTTCACTTCAAATTATATTTTAACCAAATCAAATTCACTTAAAATCACTTTTCAAAATGCTCACCTAAACATATACATATACTCGATGTTAATCATTTTTCAAGTTGAGTTGAAAGGAATTTATCTACTATAGTTTAAATTAACTTTTCAACAAACAGTTAGAGAACTAGTAAAAAAATATACAATTATAGAATATTTAAAGTTAAAATGATTTTATAATAATTATATAGCATTTTATTTAATATTTTTTCACATAACTGAAGTACTCTTACACCTCAAAACATTATTAATTTTCCCAATTTAATAAAAATATATATTAACAAGAGCTATACATTAGCTAATAAGCTTTTTTTTTTTAAATAAATAAGTTAATGAACTATGAACGAAATGTTTGTATTTCAATCAAAAAACTAATTCAAATTGAATCTATGTCACTTTCTCAATAATTGGATCTCCAACCGGAAACCGCATACAATTGATCCTTGGGAAGTTGGTAGCCGTTTAAATAGGGAACTTCTATGGTACACTCACAATTTTGAGTGTATCGGTACTTTTGTTTCACAAAATATATAAATTAAAGATCACTTTAATGAAATAAAAAGGTATTTGTTAATATTTATATTTTAGAAAACATCATTTCATAAGAAAAACTATCATTTCATTGTTTATAAGGATCATATTACAAAATTTACATTTTGTCATAAAAAATAATCAATATTCATTGTTATGAGTAATAAAAATTCTTAAAAATTAAATTTTATTTCGTCGAAACTTTTGGTATATAAAATTTAATTATCTTAGTTGTCAATAATAGAAAATAATTATTTTTCTTCAAAAAAACAACTCATTTATTATTAATTTTACGATTTGGTGTACCGATACACCCAAATTTATTTGGTGTACCGTAGAATTTGCCGTTTAAATAAGTAAGTACTATATAACTTGAACCCTGAATAATAGTATAATGATATTTGCAGAGACTATATAATTTGAGGTCTAGAATTGTATAACACTATTTAGGCTTAAATGCATTTTTCATCCTTTATGTTTTAAAAAGTTACGATTTTGGCCCCCTTTAAAAAAAATGGATATTTTGATCCCCTAACTTTTGACCCTCTTTTGATTAGCTGATTTTATGCCAATTTATCAGTCTCTGATGGTGTAAACTTACATGAGGATAGAAGGATGCTGATAAGTGGAGTCCAAACTTGCATGGTGTCGAAATTGACATGATAAGTGGAGTTCAAACTGATAAGTGGATCCTTCTTTAGGGGTGCCAAAAGTTACACCATGCCAGTTTGAACTCTACTTATCAGCATCCTTCTATCCTCATGTCAGTTTACACCACCAGAGACTGAGAAATTGTCATAATCTCCATCAAAATCAGCTAATCAAAAGAGGGTCAAAAGTTAGGGGGTCAAAATATCCATTTTTTTTAAAGGGGGCCAAAATCGTAACTTTTCAAAACATAAGGGGTGAAAAGTGCATTTAAGCCTAGTATTTAATTAGATTAGACCCCATTGATATTTGCAAAGACTTCACTATATTATGTTTAAAATTATCGGCAATGCATATGAAACTAAGTGAATAAAATCATAAAGGTATCTGGCAATGACTAATAGATCTGGTAAATGAACAAACTAATTAACATTTTACAATTCTAAAGATTATTTTAAAATAGAGACTAAGCTGACATGGCCGTACAACTTTATTGCTAGATAGGGTATTTACTCCCTTTTAAATGATTGTCCTAATTATTTTCAGATAATTTATAAGTTGTTTTCATAAATTCCGCCTTAGAATTTTTTTGAAAATAAACCAAAAACAACTTATTTATATGTAATAAGCTGTTTTTATAAATTCTCTTAAATAGTGCCACAAATGTTGATGTCAATGGATAAGCTCAAATAAGACAATTCAAATAAACTTTTGTTAAGTGAATATGAGACTATGTTTGACATGAATGTTAAACTTTTCATGCAAATGACGTATACAGACCCAAATATGTTGCAAGAATTTAGAAATAGTCATCCACATAAATTTATAGGAATATTGTACTGCACTATAATTCTACAGTTTGGTTTTCTGTCCTGTGAGGGCTAGTGTTTTTTCTATATGCAGAGACAAAAAAGTATTAACTTTTGGGCATCACTAGTTGCAAAACTTACGGCCTGCTTATAATATTAAACCTTTATTTTTTCTGCTCTATGAATTTTTGACATGCTCTATTTTGATTCTAAAATTTGAAATATTTTAACATGCTTTGGAGTTTTTATGAGCTGTTTACGTCATTCATATTATAATCTGAATTGCATAGGATGTGCGAGTACTCAATAGGATGAGAAAAGAATGAGTCATAATAATGTAGCTTCTGCCTCATACTACCTTTGCATCAAGCAACTTGGTTTTTTTTTTTTTTTTTTTTTTTTTTTTTGTCATACAAGCAACTTATTTCAACAAGGGAACTTTTACAATTGCGACAATTGGGCCATGTTGTTTAGTTTCGAATTTTGAAAACAAAAAGATCAAAATGGTCCATAATCTTGGAATTTTGCTCTTTAAACCATAGTAATTGCTCAAACCCGAATTTCGAAAATTACACTTTGTAAAGCTATCGGAAGTTAAGTTCCAATAGCATTGTCGTTTTCAGAAGTTATCTTCCGTTAAGTTCTGGTATAACATCAGAACAGAAAGGCAGATTGTCATATGTGTTTTAGGAAAATTTTGAGAATTTGAGAGACTTGTGAGCAATCGAAAGAAAGAAAAAATAACTTATTTATTTCTATGGTACGATCGCGAGTTTAGTCCAATGCCACAAACGTAAGCTTTAACTCACTGGGCGTTGAACCATAACTTGGTTATGTTAGAATAAAATTAAATGACCTATTGGGCTTACACAAACACATCAACACCCTTATGACAAAATTAGAAGAGAAATAACTTATAAGAAACATTTAGCATATATTATTAAATAGTACAAGATTTTATTTTTGTTAGGAAATGACCTATTGTACTCATCATTGCATTACACTTACTTTCAGGTAGATGAATCAGAAGACAATTGTTCATGGAAAGCAATTGGATACTGTGGACCTGATCCAGAATTCAAAGCTCAGTTAAAGAACCATTTCTTACATGGAGCATGTAAAGAAAAACAAGATTCTGAGGAAGGTGATAATGATGCTGAACTAGCCATAGGACCTCTTTACAAAGGGCTCGTCCATCTCAACTATCCGAGAGACATCATTGTCGACACTCTAAGACGATTTGGATTCCCCGTCTCAGTTAGCCGTCGAAAACAGAAAACTGCTCCAAGCTTATCATCTCCTTCTTTAGTTGTACAATGCGACGCTGTGGTAGTTGGTTCCGGCTCAGGAGGTGGAGTTGTAGCCGGAATTCTGGCGAATGCCGGTTACAAAGTGTTGGTTTTGGAGAAAGGAGGCTATTCTGCTAGGAACAATCTTTCTCTTCTTGAAGGACCAACAATGGATCAAATGTACCAAGCTGGTGGTTTGGTTGCAACTGATGATATGAATATCTTCATATTATCAGGATCAACTGTTGGTGGAGGGTCTGCAATCAATTGGTCTGCATGCATCAAAACACCTCAGCATGTGTGCAAAGAGTGGTGCGAAAAACACGGGCTAGAGTTGTTCGAAAGCGAATTGTATCAAGAAGCTATGGAAGCTGTTTGCGAGAAAATGGGAGTTCAGTCCGAGATAGAAGAGGAAGGTTTCAACAACGCAATTTTGCGAAAAGGGTGTCAAGAAATGGGATATCCTGTGAATAACATTCCGAGGAATGCTTCGCCTGATCACTACTGTGGATGGTGCTGTTTGGGATGTAAGGATGGAAAGAAGAAGGGTACATCGGAAACATGGTTGGTGGACTTGGTGAAATCTGGCAATGGGGCGATTCTTCCCGGTTGTACAGCAATGAAAGTTTTGCATAAGAAAAAGAAAGGAAGTGGTGAAAAGACCGCGCGAGGAGTGGCATTTGAATTTGAATACAGAGGAAGTAAAGACATTTGCGTGGTCGAATCCAAGGTCACAATTGTAGCTTGTGGAACACTCAATACTCCATCATTGCTTAAAAGAAGCGGATTAAAAAATAACAACATAGGGAGAAACTTGCATCTTCATCCGGTGGTAATGGCCTGGGGCTACTTCCCTGATACACCTGTAGAACCTACAGGTGCATCTGAGGTGTGGCCTGAGACATGGAAAAAGAGCTACGAAGGAGGGATAATGACAGCAATGTCTCCTGTTGTCGCAGAGTTTGAGAAATCAGGATACGGTGCGGTGATCCAAACACCTGCATTGCATCCTGGTACATTCTCGATTGTCATGCCGTGGGTTTCTGGAAGCGATATAAAGGATAGAATGCGAAAGTTTTCAAGGACTGCTCATATATTTGCATTAGCAAGGGATCAAGGATCGGGAAATGTGCATTCGCCAAGTCGTATAAGTTATGAAATGGAAGATGTTGATGAAGAGAATTTACAGAAGGGAATTGATAAGGTACTGAGAATTCTGGCTGCAGCCGGTGCTGAAGAAATTGGAACTCATCATAACAAGGGAAATACCTTAAATGTAAAGAATGCGAGTTACCATGAATTTGAGCAATTTGTTAAAAAGGAAAGTTCAAGGTCGTTAACAGACCTTTCAACGCCTTTGTGCTCGGCACATCAGATGGGGTCTTGTCGGATGGGATCTAATCCGAAGGAATCGGTGGTGAAGGAGACAGGGGAGACATGGGAAGTGGAGGATCTTTTTGTGGCAGATGCAAGTGTCTTTCCTACAGCATTGGGCATGAATCCAATGATCACTGTTCAATCAATTGCTTACTGCACTGCACAATCTGTTCTTCAGGTTCTTAAAAGGAAAAGAACTAAATGAAAGAGTAAATAAATCTTTTCCTACTTTTGTAACTGTATTGTACCCCAATTGCACTAAATATCCATAGCATTGGGAAGAAAATCCTTTTTCAAATAACACAACATTCCCAAAAAACAAAGTTTGAAAGTTTGCAATCATTTTAGAGAGTTGTTCAATAATTCAAAAATAGTGGCAGAGTGCTAAACCTTATATATGATATATTTATAGCAAAGCCTTGAATTTTTTTATTTTTTTTAAATCTTGTTAGAAACATGAAATCAACTTTTCATCTATGTACAAAGAAAGATAACACCTCCAAAGATTGCTCACTTAAAACTGCATAAAATTTACATGCCCTCGAAGTAATACTATGAACTAGTGACAACATGAAGTATCGGCATATCACAAATAAAAGAGTAATACATGTCAACTATGGAAGAATTACTCATAAAATGTGTCTCTGCGTGCACGCACACACACGCGAATTCAATTTTATAAATTTACCCTATAGTTTCACGATCAAGGGAAGCTCAGATCAATACTTATTTTGATTCATACGAGTCAGCTGTCATACCTTAAAAATTGCAATTGTCCGCTACTCATTTATAACAGCACGAAAAAACAAGGGTCGGGAAAATTAGAGTGGCATCATAGTTAAGTTCCTATACTCGTCATAAAGAAACTTCTTCGCAAAATCAACAGAAAGCAAACATTACCTTTTAATGCATTATGCATGAATATTGAATAATACTCTTTTTCCAGTTAAACAAGTTAGTAGACCATATGAAATATGTAACATTGTCCTTTTGGTTTACATTAAGTTTGATTCTACAATTAACAGTCGTGATAGTTCCTAAACAAAGAATCAGAGACATAATCAACAAAGATGAACTGATCAACACTGAAAACTCTTCAAGATAAGATATTCTTCTCATGTTGTAACAGTCAAACCCCAAAATAACCTCAGTAATTTATTCACAGTGTTATAAACACACTGAAATACAAGTTTATAATCTTCAATACTAACACATGCCAAAAACAAATAAATAAATAAATAAGGTTGTTAACTACTTACAACTTGTAAAAGGGAACATTTTTATGTAACTTCAAAAATAAGTTAAGTGATTCTAACTGAATAGCACTAACAGAAAAAGCATCCTTATCTGTTTTTGGTGAATGGTGAAGGGCCAATTTCATTGAAAATTAAAGGGCTCTTACAAATTGAATGATAGTAGCACACTAGCACGCTAGCACCAGTTGATAATGATACTCCTGCAATCTTCATCAACAAGAAAACCACAAAATGACCCAGAAGAAAGAAAAAAGAATAGATTATTTATTATTCTTGAAGCACCCATTTACAAGCCATGTTGAATATTTAACTCTAAAATCATCAAAAGCAAAGAAAGCAACAATTTTTAAGCATTGAGAATCCAAAGCATATTAAATTGGGAATTGGGTTTTCTACAATTAAGCAAATCAAAGTCAAATTGAAATATAAAAGGAACTTACAAATTATTACAGTATGTTTAAGATGCTTTCTTTCATTACAAGCCACATGTTTCTAAATGGAATCGAATCTGTGCAATTAAAGAGTGAAACATTGAAGAAAGAACCTTAAAATCATAAGAGGGTCATGGAAATTACTACAATTACCAAAGGTAACACTTTTGTTTTTAGTTTTTTCAGAAAACTTTTTTCTTCCCATTTTCAATTCTATGTGGGCCCCACAATGACCTAATCATAATGAGATATGAAACTACTCTTTTGTCATAAGTAGCATAAAAAGATAACCTTCACCGCATGAACCGATATAATAGAAGCCTACCTGTAAAGGTTGCAAGTAATTATATATACTTTACTAAATTTGAATAAAAATGATAGGATGCGTTGAAATTTGGGTATAATTCATCTTCGTAAAACCGGCTTATAAGATGAAAAGTGTCTTTTTTTATAAACTTTTATCAACAGTCTTATACATTTGA
The DNA here is from genome assembly GCF_003473485.1 of Medicago truncatula. Classification (NCBI taxonomy): domain Eukaryota; kingdom Viridiplantae; phylum Streptophyta; class Magnoliopsida; order Fabales; family Fabaceae; genus Medicago; species Medicago truncatula. Next base: position 10,467,581 of record NC_053046.1, on the reverse strand, counting down.
CGTTGGAATTAGGTTTTTCTCAATCGTATGAAACATTTTCCTTTCATCATTGTTAAATTTGACCATTCTTGACATATAATATGTATATTGTTTAGGTTAGACACATCACCGGTTGAATCTACTTCGTAATTTTCTTTGTAAGTTTTATGTGATTTTTATTATTTCGTTTATAGATCTATTTTGTCACAATAGAGTTGATTATCATGTTTACTATGTACATAATAAAATTATTAGTTGCTCCTAATCCTAATTGTAACATGTGATTCAGTTGTTGTTATGTAACATTATTGTGTTATTATTATTAGATTATTATATTAGGTGTATTTTTTTGTCACCGTTTAAGGGAGATTCTGACTCTTAGCCATCTATATGTATCTTGGTAACAATCCTTTTACACCAAGTTGTTGACTAGCTAGCATCAAATCAAAAGGAAAGTTTTCAATTTGGTTTTTTTCCTAATAAAAACAGGATACATGCAATTAGGAATGGTATCTCATTCAAAACAATGATATTCAAATTTGGAAGGAAGCTTCAACAACTATCACAAAGGAAGGAACTCAAAGAAAAAGATAATGGAAAACTTTCAAGCCACCAACTCATCTTTTTGTTTCTTGAGTAACTTATTTCCAAAACATATTCCCTATTCCCTATTCTCTCTTCACAAACACAAACACCTTACACCATGGAAACTCCTCCTAAATGCAAAGATGCATTGATTCTCTCCATCATCATCTCTATCTTTCTTGGCTTGGTTTCATTCACTCTATGTATAGCGTCGGAAATTACGAAGAACAAGGTAGTTGATGCATATTGAATATTTCATATGAATTCTTCTTCATATTAATTTATTTATTAAGTCTTTGAAATTAAGAGTTTTTATTTTGTTTTGTTTGTTTTGCAGATGGATGATCTTAGATGGAATGGAAAACTATGTTATTTGCCATCAAGCCAAGCATATGGATTGGGTATTGCAGCTTTGGTTTGTTTGTTTTTGGCTCAAATTATTGGTAATTCTATGTTGTTCAAGAATTCTTGTTCAAGAAGGAAAAAAAATGCACAATACAAGCTACCTTTCTTTGCAAGGCTCCTAATTTTGATATCTTGGTATGTTTTCAAACTTTTTTGCTATATTTAGTGTTAGTTGTTACTTCATATTCAATAATTACAGACTTATGAAAGAAACTAGAATGCTAAGTTAATTATTGGCTTGCTTATTATCATCATTTGCGTAAAAGAAATTGACATATTTGCTCTAAAGTTTTTTATTAACGTAACCAAGTTCTAGTAAAAGGGACATGCCACCATACAATCCAGTTGTCATATTGATATTTTTTTTCTCTCGGTTTGTTCTGGTTTTTTATGGTGAAGTTAAACTATAGCATTATATTATTATATTGGTGCCATGTGGCTTGCTGGTACTGGCCACAGGTTGGCAAGATGAATCATTTTTAGATTGGAAAAAACCAAATTTAACATGGGACAGTTGGTCTGTCTCAAATTATAGATATTATTTGTCCTTCAAATGCCAAAAATATTTCTCCTTGAATAAAAACAATTTGAATCTTTAGATTAAATCCAAAAGAAGTTGAAATTAAGGGTTATTTCAATTGGTTTATTTGAACTTACTTGTATAAACATTTGCGAGACTATTTGAAAAAGTTTATGAAAACAACTTCGAACAGAAACATAAGTTGTTTCAACTTATTTATATAAGCTCTTCATGATAGTTTATAAAAACAGTTTATAGCTTAAATCTAAAATTGGTAATGGTCATACTTGGCAGGCTTAGCTTTGGAGTTACAGTTATTTTACTAATTGTTGCAACAAGCATGAGCAAAAGGCAGCCCTATGGGGCAGGTTGGTTGAATGGTGAATGCTATTTAGTCAAAGGAGGAACTTACGCAGGCTCAGCCATATTGATTCTAGTTACAATAGGCTCAGCAATTGGTTCATCTTTTTCAACAATAAAAATTAATCAAGCAGAACAAGATCGCAAAATACATGCACAAATGGGGTAACACAAATTAAAATTAGATTATAGAATTTATTCTAGGAAACTATACACTAAGATGCCTTACAAGTTGTAGGGAGAAGGATCCAAAGCATTCAAATATTCATTAACTTGCTTATCCAATGTCCTATGGAATAACTTTATTTTTGGACTTACAGAAAAGAAAGAGATACTTCATTTGTACACATTCTCTACGAGGTAGTTGGTGACTATCTCATATAGGAACCCATTTTAGATCCCACCTGCATATATGTAATTGTTTTGTATATTTAATATTTAATTTTCAACTGCCCAGTTGTATTATTATTATTTATTTATTTTTTAAGGATTCCCAGTTGTATTAATTGGTGTTTATTTAAATGTTCCTACAAGTCAAAGGCCACGCAAGGAATTATAATTTAGCTCCAAAAAAAGGGATGATTCTATGAACTAGGTTAGGTCATACTTCTTTCTGAAGGATGCTGGATCCTAGTCAGCATTTCAATTCTCAACAATGAGATTGTATATGGTTAAAAAAAAAACATTTACAGTAATACTCCATTTCAATTCTCAATATAAGAATGAATCCTGTCATCAACCAAGATTTACTTGAACTGCTGGATACTGATTGCTATGCACATCTCAACATATAGAAATTTAAAACTAAGAAGAAAAATGATCCATTGTTCCACTGGATACTGATTGCTTTATAGACATATAGACAGCAATTGTTTAGAACTAGACGCCAAACACCAGATCATGAGCCCAAAAATAATACATGAACTTGGCTGTAATTTGAAAGTTTGAAACTCCAGCATTCAAGCATGAAAGCTCCAAAAATATGTAAACACCGTTGGCATAAAGCCAACGATCGAGCAGAAAATAAAGGAAAGTTTAACAGAAAATAGGGATACCACTAGAAAGGGAAGTTTGGTCCATGCCCTCTCCCGCCATAACCATAACCCCTTCCCAAATAGCCCCTGAAATTCTCACCGCGTCCAGCGCCATAATCACCATAACCTGCATTAGGCCTCTGATGGAAATTGCCAAATCTCTGAAAATAAACACGTAAACATGTCAATTTACTTAATAGTGAGTAATTTACACTCGTAAATTTCAGTTCTTAATGCATGTACATGTACAGACCTCAGTATCCTGTTTTGTTCTTGCAGATAAACGATTCCTTGATCCACGAGTCATAGAGTTAGAAGAAATTGTGTCAAAAAAGTCATCTTTTTTGTATGCAGACTGCAAGTAAAAGCAAGTCATAAGTTTTCATTCAAGTTCAAATACAACTTGTTTTATACTGCCACAAGCATGTTACTTAGTTTAATTCATGCTCCTTTCAACAAATCAAGAGGAGAAAATTATCATCAAACGCAAACATACCATAACCATGTCATACCTTTAATTTGTGACATTCTCGTTCACCCAAATTGAGAAACTCAATGTCTTCCAATCCCTCTATTTTTGTGGTTGCCTTTGCAATAGAATTCCATACCTCGTCCTTTTTGAACTTTTCATTCATAGCCACAAAATCAAACTCTTCAGTAAACTGTGGACTTGGGTATTGAGCCTGCAAAAATGAACAAATAAGAATATTAACACACAAATGAATAAATGTACTCACACTAAATTTAAATATGTACCAATAGTTATCATAATATTTTAGTGTTAGTTTCCACAATTTGAGGAATCATCTGGCGGTTATATTTTTCCGTTGTTTAAATAGCCTTTCTACTCATAAGGCAAGGCTATGTACGTCTAACTGTCCTCAAACCCCATGGTGGGAGCCTCAAGCATGGAGCCACCCTTCTTTAGTTAACACACAAGCATTGAAATTTATCCTAATTGGCAATGGTAATGTGTTTAGTAGTAAATACTGAAACTAGCTGTGCTTTTACCCTAATACTGTGATAGGTAAACTATAAAATGCATGCAACCCACAATGCTTATATAAACAGTATTTGAGAGAACACAGACAAAACTCATGCAATTGGTATGGTTGAGCATATTTGTTGTTAACCTGTGAGCAGAGGACAAGGATAAAGTTTTGTAAAATTTCAAAAGCACTAATCAGAGGGCAAAACTAGGCAAATAAATATGTTACGATGTTAATTTGGTATTTGGGTCAACAAACTATTTTAACAATCTCTTTACTAGATTTCCATTTTCTGTCCCATATAAGTGCAGGATTAATAGTAACAATATCCTTGTCTCTTAAAGCACCATCCACATCCAGCAAGATCTTAAATCCAAAAAAAAAAACATATAAATTACAAATGGACGAAAACTATGTAAGGTTGAGTGTTCCTGATAAATATTCTTAAAATTCCACCTAGTATTAAGAAACACATAATATACAACAATTTGCATGCAATTCTGGTTTCAGAAACAGGCAAAGAAGAAGCCATTGTTATTGATATCATGAACTCCAATATCCTGCCGCACCTTACCCCACCTGCACCACCCACAAAAAGAACAAATGAGTAAATTTACTAACCTTGTGCACGGAGGTTGGTAGATGCTCCAATGGTGATTGAAATGCTGGAGAAGGCATTGGTACAGAGGAAGTTAGAGGCAGTGAACCCATATCCTTCCAATTAGGGTTCAAATTTTGTGCTAATAACCATTCTCTAGGATGTGCAAATCGATCAGAAGTTAACAAAGATTGAGGTGTTAGAAAGGGACCTAAAGTAGAATCCACAATTGAAGAACCACGATTATGGACAGAATATTGAGGAGAAATTGGACTTGGGTAAGGACGAATCTTTCCAGTTATTCGACCTTCCACAGAATTTATGTCTTGTAGAGGTGAACAAAATGAAGGTGTGTTAGATGCATCAGTAGTCACAGACACAGAATAAGGCATAGGTGTGCCACCCAACAGGTAGGGCTTTGCTTGAATTAGCAGGACTATCTTGCCTTTGAATTGATTCCGTCAAACTTCTCCTGCAAACTGGGGCCACCGAAGAACTTAGCACCCCAGAATATTGTGACTGAAAAAAAAAAAAATAAAGTGTGTGATTCAAAGATTTAAAACAAACATTAAATTCATTAATAAGTAGATAATTTGAATATGTATATAACCTGCATAATAGCTTGATCACTGCTTATCTGCTCTTCTGCCCAGCCAGATGTGGAGGGGGACTTGATCTGCAAATCCTGAAATAATAAAAACTTATAAGAGCATGGACATGCACAGCTTAGATAAGCATATTTGTTCTGCATACAGCTCAAGTTCTTGTCACCAAATGGCTGTTTCACTGGCACTAATGGTGCTCAACATATACATATACACCTATGATTACATTCTTTAAAGCGAAATGTATCAAAACTTCATAATACTATGTAATGGAAAGCAGTCCATTTCTCTATGCTTTATTTATTTATTTTAAACTTTCAAACTTGATGTGTTTATTCTTTACTTCTCAAATTTACATTCCATATAAATATTAAGATGGATCCATCAAAGTAAAGATTATATGTGTAGTAAAACTTGAAAGAGAAAAACTCCACTCTGTTTAGACTTAAGTCTCCTCTGTTGTGTGGTAAAATTATATATTTAGCAAAAGTCTACAAAGAGAGATATTTGACTAATCAGTCGATTAAGCCTTCAACAGCTGGTTTTCATTGATAAAATTTCTTTATAACTTCATCATATTTCTGCTAGACATCAACTACCCTACCTCCGAGCTAAAGAATACAAAAAATGTCAGGTAAGCCATTGTTTGAAACCAAGTAGATGAATGTTTAATGAGAACAGATGAGAATCAATCTTCTTGGCGAGAGTTTTATAAAGAAAATCACCTATTAAAAAGAATATGATCAACCTAAAAAGGAGAATTTTGTAGAAGTAAAAGGAAAATAATATACAAAGGCCCCCAAAATACATCAGTTGCACCAAGAACCTGAATTTGAGCAATACTTAACTAGAAAACCATACACATCACTCTATTAAGTAAAAGATTATGATTTGTGAAAAGTTGCATAAACGAACAAAGGACAACAAATTTTTTTAAGGCCTCAATCAGAAATCATTCATATATTATAAAAATATTTTAAAACCTCAAAACTAAGATATATCACAGCAATACAACAACATCAGCCAAGCCTTATTAACTCCCCCACACAGGGTGAGATGCTTCTGAGCAATAAATCAGAAATATTTCATCACATGCTTATTTCTCTTATTAACAATAGTCTGCAAATCAGTTAAATAATGATAATATAGTTACCTTAATGTCACTTCCTCGGAAAAGAATGCATTCATAAACCTTGTCACTTGGAGGTACTTGTTGACCATCTTTTCTTCTCCCCTCTGTTCCATAGCATCTAACTGAAATAACATACCACAAGGATCTCCAAGTTAGAAAGGAACTTCCACGTAAGACAATTACTAACACCTTAAATTTAAGGCATAAGTATATATATTTCAAACAAATAAATTACACAAGTCACACGAGGATACTCATACCATAGCATACGTGTATTAATGCGTATGAAATAAAAATATACTGACAACATCAATAGCCTACAAGTCTACTTTCAATTGCAGGTCCTGCTGACATGTACAAATCTTCATTGTGCACGAGGCTGTGATACATGCACTTGTTATCATTACTTGTAATATGTTTATTTCCCAAGGCAACACAAGAAGAAAAAAAAGAGAAATGGAAGTGGGGTCTTAAGTAAAGTGTATCAGATCAAGAAATCACACTCTTCGTAAAGTAAAGAAATCTTCACACACCTCTATCCTTTCAAATTTACAATAATAGTAGAGTTACAAATTCTAGCATGTCAACGTTTGCAAAAGAAGGTGAAGAGTGTCCAAAATGAAGAATTACCAGTCAAAAATGTTACAACTAAATCTAAGGTCATATTATCCAAATGGAAGAATTACTAGTAAACATGACTATGTTGTGCTTTGCTATCTTAGGGAAATGATAGTTGCTCCCCATTCCAATTCTTCTAAAAGCAATGTTGTCAATTGCGGATCGCGGAAAATAGTGGATTGTTCAAATTCGGCTACGCAGCAGTGTGATAGCGTCGCTATAGCTGGTTCTGTACAATATTATCTGCTAAATAGCGTATCGTGGAATAATAGCGACTTGTTCAAATTCGGTTATGCAATAGCGCTATAGCCGCTTTTTGAACAACACTGTCTAAAAGTATAAAATAATATCATCATCAACATATTAATTCTTCATCTTCATCTTCATCCATCATTAGCATTAGGCATTCAAACAACAGTGCCAATATAATTTAAGCTAATCCTCTATGAGTAATTCCATATTCCAAACAGTATCACATTTCACCAGCAAAACTGAGTCGCTAGTGTTGCAAACTTTGTATCAACTTGGGTTCAAATTCTCTTGCATATACCATTTATCATAGGAAAAGTAATTTAGCTAAAGACGTGTTCTCAAACATTTGATTTCATACAAACTGAAGAACCACAATCGTTTATGAAGCATGACAAAAATACAGATACCGGACACAACACTGACCCATACACTTACACATAAAAAAAAAAAAAAAAAAAAAAAATTGTAAAACAGAATTAATTGAACATAATCACATGCCTTTAAAAATAAAATTAATGCATTATAATAAAAATAAGTAACAAAACATGAATCAAACATTTGATGTACTATGAAAGCAAGCAACAGAAATCGGTTAACATACCATTGTTCAATCCGATGGTAGAATCCTGAACATTAAGGAAATAAAGAACACCCTCGTAACGAATGTCGTAGTTAGAAATCAAGCTTATGAAACAACCAATGTACGATTCCACGGGATTCGACGACGAAGAACCTTTGGTGCTAGATTGATTCGCCATGACAGAGTAGAGGAGAAAATAACAGCGATGAAGAATTGAAGATGGAAGGAAAATTTGGGGGAACAGGAATGTTCTCGAATGTTAGGGTTTCTTTCTATCGCGCGCATTGGTAATGAAAAAATGGTTCGATTTTGCTTTTCTTGTGTTCGAAAATATGTTCGGTAATGAAAGGACAGAAGAACTAGATGATAAAATTAAATGTGGTACCATTTTCATTTTCCTTCATGCTTGCACAACAAGTATCACTTCAAATGTGAAGGTGCAGTTACATGACAACGCTGTAACAGATCTTGACCGTCTGATCTTCGATCCGTGGTTGAAATTGTTTTATTTTTTAAAATCAATTTTAAAATTTAAGCCATTTGAAATTGTGTATTTTACGGAGTAGGGAATCAAGGTCCAAATGTGATAGGGTATAGATAGTATGTTTGAGATTTTTTTTTTTTCTTATGTAGATTTTATTTTAAGAAGTAGTTTTAAACAATATTACTCTCTACATCTCAAAATGAGCGACCGAGTTCATTATTTCACATAATATACAATTTTGACCTTTAATATATTTCATGCTTTATTAGAAGAAAAAAAAAATATTTTGAAAATAGTCGATGAGACAAATCTAATGTCTTATATGTATCATTTGTGATTATATATTAATAAAAAAAAATAGTCAAAATATATTATGTTACTAGGACACATAATCAAATTAGATCACTGATTTTGGAAATGGGGTTTTAGTACATAAAGGGTTAGAGATTATGGGTTTATTCAAAAATAAATAAATTCTTCAAAGTTCAAGTCATTTCATTGGTTTGTGTTTTCTAGAATGTTATAAAATTTATTTGATTCGTTAAAGATGTTTAAATTAAAGATTTTATCCCTAAAAAGGTTAAATGTTTTAAGAAATAAAAAACAAATCTTATGAAAAACATTACTCTTATACTTTGTTCAAAGGTAGGAATAGAAGAAGTTGTGTTGCGGGTTAGTTATCAACTTATTTGTGTTTTTTTAGATAATGTTATGGCTACTTTGAAGTTGGATATTCCTTTGTTTGATAGGAGGATGATCCTCTCCTTATACCAATGCACAATTCTAAAATTTATGGAGGATTTGTGAAGCCTAAAAGATAAGCCAAGAAAGTTGAAGAGTACTCTTTTCAAGCCCCATGTCAAGTAGTGGGAAGAAAAAAGAAGTGGAATGTTGGTATAAATAGAGTTATATTGAGTTTTCTTCACTCCCCAACATCTTTAATCTTCTAGGGCTTTGTTTGGGAGTTTGGAGGGAAAGGGAATGAATGAAAGGCTTTGAGGGGTGCAAAATATGAGGAAAAATAGAGAAATTTTTTAAATTTTTTAACATAGTAGTTTTTTAAAGAAAGATAAATTAATGCATATGATTACTATATTTTTAATTTTAAAAATAGTATAGCAACATAGATTAAATTTGAAGAATTGATATTAACCCTCCAAAACCCTCCTCCAATACAACTTTTTAGTTCCTCTAAATGAGGAGGATTTTGTATTATAAAGAAAAGTTAACCCCCCAAAGACCTCCCCTCCCATTTTTCTCTATTTCTTCCACTTGCTCATTCCTTTTTTCCCAAGCCTTCCTCTCCCTTCCCCTCCAAACTCGCAAACAAAGCCTAGATATACTTCGGGTTTGGGTAAATGTGTCGTTTTATCTTGAGAGGGTTTACAATTTTTTTTTGCGCAAAAATTATACACCCTCCGGTCACTATTATAAGCAAAAATCAACATTTTAGATTCATTTATTAAATTATGTATGTAGTCTATAATAAAATCATATACATCACTAATTGAATGAATTTAAAATACAAAGTTTTACTTATAATAGTGACCGGAGACTGTAATTGATAGAGGGTTTGCAATTTTTTCAAGCAAAAGTTGTACTTTCTCTGTTTTAAAATAAGTGTCGTTTTGGCAACAAAAAAAAAATGAATGTCACTTGTACTTTTCAATGTAGAATTATTATTTTACTTCCAATTGTATCCTCTAATTAATTGAGTGTACACTACTTCCAAAGACTTACACCAATAGTAAATAATGTTAGTGTAGTAAAACTGTCATGTCTTTTGACATCATTATTACATTTCTTAATTTGTATATAAAACCTTTAAAAGACACTCATTTTAAAAATAGAGGGAGTAATTCATAAGTTTGCAATTTTGCTCGTGTAAAAATTACAATTGTGGGAGAATTTAGAGGGTTTGCAAATTTGTGTTTGCAATTTAAGTTGTAGTTGAGTAATAAATATAAAGAGATTGTGGATGTAGGTAGGAATCAAATACCAAACCGCAATCTTACGAGTTATTTTGTATTTTACTTCTTTTGCGGTTGTGTTTCTGTTTTGTAAAAAAGAAATCAGTGATTTTCCCAACACCTATTGACATGCTAAATATTCTATGCAAATTGATAAGAATATTTATTTCCTCTATGATTACATTACCAACAAGTTGAAGAAAGAAAGAAGACACGCATCAAGTAAAGCTCTAAAGGAGATCTAGTGTCCATTAGTACGATTTGTTGGGGGATCTCAAGCTTTGACCACTAAAATCTAATACCCACTAACACTTCACATTGGGAATATGCTAAAAATATCTAATGTGATATCAAATTTCAATATGGCCAATAATCCCACTAAAACAGACCATGATTCAAACACAAATGAGACCATGTAGTCGCAATTAATTACCACTAAAACGATTATTTCAGTTAAATTTAAAGAGATGTTGATTGTTCAATTGATTTGAGTTAAAGGTTAAGAAGATGAATATCAAAGTTATTTGAGACATACGAACTCCAAAAGGCTCCAATGCAATATACATTCTTCCATTTTCATTTGCAATCTTTTTGGTCTTGTTTAGGCCAACATACTCATTTCTAACATCATCTACGTACCTCATATTCTACTATCCAAAAGCTATAACTATTGTGATGAGGCAACTCAAGTGCATAATGCAATGTGAGTCAATTTAAAATGTTTGGATATTTATGAAGAGATATACTAGAAAGTGACTACTAGTCATAAAGTTACTTACAATTAAGTTAGTGCTAGTACTATAGATGGATATATAAGGGATCAAAGGCTATGGTTGTATCCAAATCCAATGAAACATCTTTGGAGAAAATGATTCATCAAAGATCATCCACCACCTGATTTGGTCTAGTTAGTGAATATGGCTTCTCTCTTTGTGGAGCCCTACATGCAATTGGAAGGACTTCTTTACCAAAGCATCACTTCAACAACATAGACCATAGGCTAGTGAATTTGGATTATTTTCCAGCTCATATGAGATATTTCATGTTCTCAAGTTGTTGTAAAATATGTGACTACTCAAATACCAACAAGGCAATCTTATAAATTATCACTTTTTTTCATGGGATCATATACTCGTGGACCCAACACTATATATATCTTTGGTGAAAAACATAAAATCTAGCAAATGAACTTTTTGTCATAGAATACTCCTAAATTTGTTGATTGAGTATTGAAATTGTAAACATCTGCTTACGTGTGACACTGACAAATATTGTTTGCCAGCCACAAAGTTTGTTATGATTGATTCCTAATTCGATCATCATTTGAAATTCAAGTGACATTGTCATCGACCACCAAAGGAACATGTCAAGTGACATTTTCATACACTGCCAACTAACTCATCAAGATGAAGATGGTAAAGATAGTAGTATCTTAACAAAATTATCATCATTAATAACACTTCATTCAAAACATTGCTATTTTTTGTCCCCTTAACAACCTTCAATTTAATTTTGTAAAATGGGACTGTAAATTTACGAATTTTTTTCTTCTTCCAAATTTTCGGAAAAAGTTTACTTGAATAGGAGATTTATTGCAAAGGGAACTTAACAACGTTAAGAATCGTCGCTGAATTTCCCTGTAGTTAGATTAGTCAAAAACGATAAATGCACAGTAACAAAATACAAAGATTCATAACCGAGTTCGGCCAAATCTGCCTACCTCTCCGAGCTTCTACAGACCTTTCTATTAAAAAGAAAAATTTCACAATGTTTACAAACACTAACAATCACTCACTGCCCAAAACTCAATTCTCTCAATGTTGAAATTATTCTTCTCAAGTTGGAATGAATTTACTCTTCATCCATCACCTCTTTTTATAGGTGATTTAAGTTTCTTGCTTTATGGCTAAGCAATGACCAATCAACTTTAATGGCCAAGAAACTTGTTAGCTAAGTTTTATACCTTGGCAGCTAAGTTTACTTGGTGATGAAGTTAACTTGACTAAGGCATGACTAACAATCTCTCATTTGAATAATGATTTCAATCGGTCTTCATAACCCAATTATGCAACAACCTTTTTCTATTTTGTCACTGTAGCACGCCAACTAAAGTTCAATACAACTTCAGTTTGTCCATGGTTACCATTTTTGTCAACATGCCTACTGGATTCCTACTTCCTTTTATCTTCTTCAATGTTAGCACCTCATCCTCAAGCAAAATTTTGATGAAGTGATAAAGAACATGAATAATTTTTTGTTCTTGAATGAAATATTGAATTATTTGCTAGATGTATCGCACTTTGAATGAAATATTGAATTCTTTGCTAGATGTATCACACTCTGACTATCATTGTACAAAGCATTATGCTCCTACATGAAACCCATCTTTGTTAACAACCTTAATGGAGCACCAAACATTGCCAAAAAAAATTACGGTCTATAAACAAATGATTAGTTTACTCCTCCTTTCCACAACCACCAAAACATAAAAGAGAGTCAGGTTGAAGAATTTAACGACGAGCCAAATTATCCTTAGTTTGTAGTCTTTTATTCAACAACCATCAAATAAAAGGAGACACTTTTAAAGGCACAATTTTGTTCCAGATGATATGTTTTGTAGATGATTGATATTGTTGTTCATCATAAACAAATAATTTGTAGACGCATTTTACCGAATAACCTTGAGCTAGATTAGTCTTCCAAAACCAAGTATCCTCAATAGAGTTTTGCAAGACAATATTATCAAACAAAAAGCAAAACTCTGCAACCAATTCATCATCCCTCTCCCCTCGTATCCTTTGACCCCCTACCCCCCAGCTTAACCTCCTTAGCTCTACCGCCGAAATATGTGTATCAATAAAAATGTCAAAAAGCCTAACAAATCCAACTCGTAAAGGTCCTCTTCAACCAAGGATCGATCCAAAAGAAAAAAGTTTCATCATTCTCCAAATGACGCCCCATTCAATTCTCAAACCAACCACCCTCATGCTCACCCACACCCTCTCCAATACCCCATAATCTTTCTACCAACAAGACACCTTTAATTTGAATCCCCCACCCTTAATGCACCCCTTCTACCCTATATTTTGTCATCAAAACTTTGTACCATAACCTTCCCTTATCAACATGTTACCTCGAGCACCATTTTTCTAACAAGTCAAATTAAATTTCCTAATCTTCCAAACCCTCAAACCTATTACCTCCTTCTCAGAACAAATTATATCCCGACTGATTCAATTAATTTTGAAATCACCCTCACTCTCACCCAAAACAAAATTAAAAGGAGATTCTATTAAAGAAATGATATATGTAGGACCCTTAAAGAAGGAAAGCAAATAAACAAGTTACATTATTTTCTATTGTATTTTTTGAAGTAAAATATTATAATTAATATTTTTTAAATATCAAACATAAAATTGCTTTTTCATCTAATTTTTTATACTATTCCCATTTTATTTTCTATTGTATTTTTTGAAGTAAAATATTATAATTAATATTTTTTAAATACCAAACATAAAATTGCTTTTTCATCTAATTTTTTATACTATTCCCATTTTATTTTCCTCAAAGTTTCCGAACAATTATTTTCTTCTCTTTGAATCTTGAAACACGCTCTATTTTTTAAGGCTTAAGTGCAGTTTTACCCCCCCTGTTTTGATTGAATTTGGATTTTGCCCCCTATTTTAAAATTTGGAATTTGACCCCTCCTTATTTTGATTGATTTTGGGTTTTGCCTCCCCATTTTAAAACCCGGAATTTTACCTCCCCCCCCCCCCCCCCCCCCCCGTTTTTATTTATGTTAAATGTTTTTTTATACTAAAAAAAATGAATAAAAAATACTAGTAGAAAAATGCATAAAACTAGTATGATCTCTAAAAATAAAATAAAAAAACTAGTATGAAAATAGCAAATATTTAGAGGTGCAAACTAGTTTTTTCATGTATTTTTAATTGAATTTTTCTTGTATTTTCATTGTTTTTCGATTTTTTTTGTTTCTTTTGCCTTTTCTTTTTATTTTTTTACCGGATTAATATTTTCTAATCGTTTCTTTATTTTTTCTACTATTTTTTTTGTTCTTAATTTTAAAATGGGGGACAAAATCTTGAAAAATGTAAAACTGAGAGGGTAAAATTCCGAGTTTTAAAATAAGGGGGCAAAATTTAGATTCAATCAAAATAAAGGGAGTGAAATTCCGAGTTTTAAAATAGGGGGGAAAAAATCCAAATTCAATCAAAATAAGGGGTAAAATTGTATTTAAGCCTTTTTTTAATCATCTTTTCCTCTATTTATTAAGGGTGAAAATTCTCTCTATTTCTTGATCACTTCCAAATAATGTCGGGATCCGCCACTATTTATGAACTTTACGATATTCATGTAGTTTATTGTGATTTTGCATAAGCTATAAAACATGACTTTTAAATATGGCGGTGGTTAAGGTGATTCTAACAAATCCATCAAACTACTAAACATGCACTATAATTTAAAATGAACATGAATCTATTTCAAACATGAATAATGTTAGATTCTACTCATTTTTTGCTATAATCAGTTTCACCTAATTACATCATATAAAATCAATTTTTGTTGTTCTAGAACAAATTGTTGGGGAGATTGTGAAAATGTAACGGCACATCAAAGATTCAAAAACTTTAAAACATGAAAATATAAGTCACTATCTCATATATAATATTTAGATCATTAATAATCGATATGAGATTAACTATTCACATTTGAACTCAACCCACAATAACAAATGAAATAAACGTGGAAGTTGGTTATGGAGCTATGGTGTTGTACTTGTAGCTAAAGTGGACACCTATATTTTACGTGTCTCTTGTTTTATCCACCAATGTGCTTTTATAATCTAGATGTCACAGTACTCTTGATTGCAGCTTTAGTACTTGATACCAATTCACAAGTCACATATTTAGATTGCAAAACAAATAATAATATTATTGATTAATTTAATCACATTAAAAGTTACATACATTATACATATGCATATGCATATCAATTTTTTCATCATAATTGCACTTGACTTTCGTGAAATAGGACCCTATGCTGAATTATAGCAAGAGGTTGGCCTGAAAAGAGAGTGTTAAATTTTGAAGCATTGCCTTAAATTATGAAAGCAATGATCTTAAACGGTTAGACATCATGCTTTTATATCGACCTAGATATGGAGAAAGTAGTAAAGAATCGTTCTATATAGCTGTCATGAAATTGAAATGTACCTTAGTCATACCTATCATTATATATCAACTTTTTTGCAATTAAAATTTACAACAACATCAGAAAATACACGTGTGACATTTGGTTCTAGTCATTAGACCTACAAAGCAGTGACTCATCATTTCTGGCTAAGATTATAGAATTTATAGCAAAGTCATAAAGTACAAATTCTTTTTCAGTTCTTCAAAAAATGATTTCTAAGGAAAAAGGACAAATAATTGGAAGTCGACCACATCATCATGAAGTAATTTGTTCTTCTTTTTCCTTTAATCATTAATTGTGGGCTAGTGGACTGGTAAGCCGTAGGTCCATATGCTTAGATCAAAAGAGTAGGGCTTAAATGTCAGCTATATAGAAGTAATTTTAGTCCTTTGTTCTCTTTTTTTTTTTTTTTTTTTAAGGTCAAGTTAACTTGTGCCCTAAGGGCACATGTTAAAGAACTCAAAAAAAAATTTGTATTATAAAATATAGAGAAATGTTAACATTTTAGGACACTTGTTAACAAGACCTAAAAATATAACATTTTAATTTTTAAGAAGTTATATGCACAACTTTTAATGTGTATATTTCTATAATGAGTTTCTTAAAATGTGATATTGAGGACACAAGTTAGCGTTTACATTTTTGTTATTAATAATACAATTCTATTTGCTAGGAAGAAAGTGATTACATCTGTCGAAAACAATACATAAAAGTAAACCTATAAAATAAATGGATAAATAAGCAATAGGTTCTCAATTCAAAAACTAACATACCTTCCTACTTACAACGTAACATTTGTCACTTTTTTTTTTTTGAAACGGAAAAATATTATTAATCAACAAACCCGTGCAAGAAGCATTAATAAGTTCGGGTGGAGAAAAAAAAACAAACAAGGAGAAATCGGTTGCCACACAAACACCGACTCGAACAAAAACCTCATAAAAAACCACCCCTAGATAAACCAAAAGAGTAATGATGCAGGCGTATACAAATGACAAACAAAAAGCATACCCCTGCATCAACACGAAAGACAGCCGAACCTGCTAAAAAAAACATCCTAAAAAGCCACCAAAAAACCTAATGAAGCGCCCCAACTGGGCTGCACAACACCGCAACAAACCCAGCCCCCCGGAGGAAACAGACCGCAACACAACAGCTGTTGACAGCAACCACACCAGCTGATAGCAGAAGCCAAACTACATCAAATGGTCAACCTAATACTGCAGACCCCCAAAAACACATCAGCGCCTGCTGGCCAGCAGCAACAAAAACCTCCCTGATACAACCAGAAACGCAAACACTGCAAGAGCAGCCTGCACTCCCACAGCCGAACTACACCAGGAACAAAACAACACCCAAAAACCATGCATCAGAAGGAACATAAGCCAAACAGCAGTCATCTCAACAAGCATTTCCGAGGACTCCAAACCCACTCGTAGAACATACAAGCCGAGACATTTAGTCTTTCCAACAGCCACCTCCAAGACAAAACCTTTATATCTTCGACAACCTCATCCCACCTTGTCACACCACCATTGAAAACACAATCATTCCAAGCTTTCCAAATTGACCAAATTGCCGCTTGCCAAATCATACGCAAACCTTTCCTAATTTTCTTGTTCATGACTCCGGCACTCCAACATTCCCAATGAATAAACAAATTTGGGGGCATGATAAAGTTCAAGTCCAACCACCCCATAAGCTTCAACCAAACACTCCTAGCCAAATCGCAATGAAGAAAAATATGGGAGGTAGTTTCCAACACCGAAGTACACCAAACACACCTCGTACCAAAATCTGGAGGCAAGCAACGTCTAATCTCCAAATTCCCCCTCGTTGGAATTTTATCTAAAAGTGCCTTCCACATAAAGGCGGTCACCTTAGAAGGAACCCCAACCTTCCAAATATTCTGAAACACAATATTCTCATCATCGGAGTGAACTCTCTCTCCCACCTCCCCTTTTTCCAACTTCACATACAATGATTTAACCTTAAAATCCTTCACCTCATCTAGCCTCCACCTCCACCTATCCTCAACATTTGTTCTCACAAAACCATCCAACTCTCCCAATAAACTATGGAGAAGAGTTTCTTCCCACACAAAAAGACGCCTCCTCCACAAAAAACTCCAAATTCCGCCATTCCACATTGCTTCCACCGTCGCCTCTTGTTGAGTCGAGATTGAAAAAAGTCTATAATATTTCTCCTTAAAAGTAACCTCCCCTCTCCAAGCCTCCTTCCAAAACAAAGTGTTCGCCCCATTCCCCACACACCTCTCTACTTCTTCATTGAACCAAGACTCCTCCCCTCTTTTGTCCAAGTTCACCAAATCCTTCCACCACTTGGAAGCGTTGTTAGGGTGAGAACCCTCCCCACCTTCCAATTTAGCACAAACCTCTCTACCATATCTCTCCACTAGCACCTCCTTCCAAAGAGCCTCCTCACCATTCAACAACTTCCACCTCCATATCTCACATCCTTCACCCCGAGACCCCCCTTCTCCTTTGGTTGGCACACCAAGCTCCACCTAACCCAATTAATTTTCCTTCCTCCCGCCACACCTCCCCAAAGGAACTCCCTTTGAATACACACTATCTTCTTCTAAACTAATACCAGCAAATTGAAAAAGGATAAGTGAAATATCGGAATTGAATTCAAAACGGAATTAAGAAGGACAATTCTCCCACCAAGGCTAATATATTTATTACCCCAAGAATTTAACCTCTTTGTAAGTTGTTCCAAAAGCGGTTCCCAAGTTGCAACTCTACCCGGATTACCTCCTACCGGCAACCCCAAATAACGGAAAGGGAGACTCCCTTGACTACAATTCAAAAAATTGCACGCCATATTCATAAAATCCGGATTGACATTTATTCCCATCAAGCAACTCTTATAAAAACTCACCTTTAACCCAGAAGCCAACTCAAAGCCTCTAAGTAACGCCTTCAAAGTCCAAAGATTGTTCACCGTTGCTTTCCCCATACAAATAGTATCATCGGCATATTGGAGGTGAGAGTATTCTTTCCCTTCCTCCTTCATCTTGAACCCTTGAAACAAGTCCAAGCGAACCGCATTCCGCAGCAACCCACTAAAACCTTCTGCAACCAAGAGAAAGAGAAAAGGTGCTAGAGGATCACCTTGCTTTAAACCTGTATGAATATTAATTTCTTCCGTTGGGCTCCCATTCACAAGAATAGACATAGTTCCCCCACAAACACACGCCTTCATCCTCGCAATCCACTTAGAGCACATCCCCACTCTCTTCATCATATAAACCAAAAAACCCCAATCGACGGAGTCATAAGCCTTCTCAAAGTTCTCAAAGTCAACTTTGAGAATCAAGCATTCCTTCTTAAACTTCTTAGCAAAATCCACAATTTCATTTATTGCCATCACCCCATCCACTAAATTCCTTCCTTTTAGAAAAGCCGATTGATTCAAAGAAATGATCGGATTCATAACTTTAGCCAACCTCCTCGCTAACACCTTTGCCACGAGCTTATAGAGACAACCTAGTAAGGAGATCGGACGGTAGTCCTTTAATTCCAAAGGGGAATTAATTTTTGGAATTAAGGCCACAAAATATGCCAACATCGCCTTAGGAATGACTTCATTACCATGAAATTAGTCAAACATAATTCTCACCTCCCCTTTAATTAAGTGCCAAAATCTTTTCACAAAAGCGAAATTGAAACCATCCGGACCCGGACTTTTATCGCCGTCACTATCCTTGACAATCTCTTCAATTTCCTTCGAGGAAAATGGTGCCACTAAACCAAGATTATCCTCCTCGTTCAACATTGCAAAAGGCACCCCATCTAGCGTCGGACGCTCCCACCCGGATGCCGCCACATGATTAGTAAAATACTCCATAACCACTCTTCTAACCTCCATCGGAGATTGCACCCACTCCTCCCCATCCCTTAGAGCCCGAATAGAATTCCTACTATTTCTAGACTTAACACACTTATGGAAGTACTTAGAATTAGTATCACCTTGTTTAAGCCATGAAGATCTAGCTCTTTGAACAATATTCAAGTCCTTAGCTTTTAAAAGTCTCCACAATTCCCGGAATAAGGCTTTTCTCAACTCCACCTCTAATGAAAAGTTATTTATCCGATCAAATTTTTAGGACATCTAGCATAACACATCTCAACTCGTCATATAAGTACTCACTTCTATAAATATATTGATCATGTGATTGATGATATGAATGAACTTCATTCCATTTCACCCAAAAGATATTATACTAATCGTATAGAATTATCTTTATTTAGTTGATATTTTTAATAATTATGAAATGAACTATCCACCACTTACATTTGAATTTTCAATTCAACACTTTCAAAAAAATTGTTTGAAATATGTACACTTCAATTGGAAATTTGTAAACACATGTATACTCCATTTATAACATTGGTTGAAATATATCCTAGCCGATATTTAAGAACTTTCATTTTAATATCTTTCTTCTTGGTCTCTCGGATAAAATTTTCTGATTCTAATACAAAATCTACCTAGTCATTCCAGTTAGCTTACACGTATTGCAACTTAATTAATTATGAGAAGAATATATAACATAACATGAGAAAGTGTCCTTCTTGCGGTGCCGTGGTTTGATTATATATACAGAAAATAGTATTAACCCTAAGTTTTCAAAGTATATACTACATCAACAGCTAAGCAGTGTGCAACTTCAAGGCCCACATAACCTACCAATTTTTTGTTCTCAACTTCAATGTGTCGAAATATCAATGAAATTGAATCAACATATTATACCCGTAAGAAAGTTGAATGATATATATTAGTTTTCCTAGTAAAGTTTAATTCACTTACAGCTATATATATGTCTTCTACTAAGTATATTGTGGAAAGATAGCTATGACATACTCATAAACTTAAAAGGCAATTTGTTTTGTTACAAACATGCACAATTACGAACTACGTATAAACGTTTCATATGTGGATACATATGGATGGTGTCACACTGATGGAGACATCAAAATATGATAGAACTAGAAACAAAAGTAGTAGCAAAAAAGAACTATATGACTATGTCGGGCAAAGTGTATTTCCAAAAATATGAAAGGTTGAGAACACATTGTGAATGAAGTGTGTATTTTGATCTTGAGTTAGAAAGGTTTGTTGGAGAATACGATCACTATAATGAATTGCTACTGAAATGAGTATGCATCCATCCAATTATCCTTGAAATAATATTACATCTCTCAAATGTATTTAGACTACAGTACTTTTGTACTATTAGATTTGTTTCAAATTTTCAACAAAATTAATTAGATAGAATCGTATATAATTTTAATTGTCGTTGGGATATAACATAGGTTGATTTGGTGGGTGGAGTGTTGGAATCAAGAAGTTAAATGTAAAGAAGGTTGAGAGTTCTATTCTTGACTTTTGTGCAATGATATTTATACAAGTATTTGATGATTACTTTTTTTACGACCTATTTTTCTCATAACATAAGCGTGAAGAATAAAGTTGTTCAAAAGTTGTGACAAAATGATTGTACAAATATCATTTATTATCAACACAAAAAAAAGTGGTCGCAAAAAATGTCAAAAATCTTTTACATTACAACTAAAATTATGGTTGAAAATCCCAAATCAAAACTATATCTACAATATGAACCCACTTGGGTTAGGTTCGATGGTGTTGAATTACGATCTTTGAGTGTATTCCTTTCAAGATCTCAGATTAGATTCTCATTGATACTAATTTCGATGGGTTTGTTTAACTTCTAAAAAAAACTATATCTGCAATATGATTATATTTTCCTATCGTTCGAGTAAAGCGTCATATTATTCTCAAAACATATATTATGGAGTACATGATATAATGAATGATTGAATATACGAAATCATGGTTTTAATTAATTAATTTATATGTATTAGAACATTGAAGGAGAAATTAACATGAATTGATTGAAGAAAACCCACACATGAGAGGAGCAGAGCCATACCTATACGTGGGGGGAGTATTGCTTGATTATACAACCTGTACTCCTTAAACGACATGTGTAATTCAGATCTAAGGAACCTTAGTTTCATTCAACGTTAGCATTACTCATAATATAATATGATATTGATATGTGTATTAGTCAAAATTTGAATAAATGAAAAAATGTTGTCAAGATGGGAAGCACGAATATAATCACCACTATAATTTTGCAGTGCCGTGCTTCATAAACTTCTCTTCCCCCTCACAACCCAATTTTCTTCATTTTTCCGTTCGTGCTATCTTATCTTATCCCTTTTATTTAAAAATATAAAAATAGTATATTAAGTTTGTAATAGATTCATTTACACTCACACATGCACTAATCCCTAGATAGTTTTTTTTTTGGTTGGTCTTAGTACCAATAATTCACTTTGTTTTGACCTTGAAGCATTCTAATCGGTACATGACTAAGACTAATCAATTGAAGTATGGATCTTATAATTTTACATCATCACATACATCACAAATTTCTCTTAGTAGATATTTTCAAATTTTAATAAATTATTATTTATTCATTATCCATGTATAAAATTATGATAAATGTGAATGAGAAGTTTAGGATTTTGATTAATTGAGAAGATATAAAAATTAAATAAATGATTAATGACGATAAAGATACATATAAAATTAAAAACACAATAATATTGAACACTTATTTTTTGAGTAATTAAAATTATTCAATCAGGTGTCTCTAACAAATGTCCTTAGGAAATTTGTTAGGTGGACACTAAAATTATTTGTAGGTTACAAAGGTGAGATAAAATGTAACAAGTAACAACTACCAATACAATATTTTGAGGACTTTTCCTCAAAATTGGAAAGAAAAATAAAGTTAAAAAAATAAAAAATAAAAACTCAAACTATTTGCTCTTGCTATGAAACCTCTTATATACACTTGACAAACTCCATCCCTATTTCTGTTCTATTCTCAAGACTACCCTTTGGGTGTCTATAGGCCAAAAAGAAAGCAAGAGTTGATCTAATCTCCCTTGCAACATTGTCTTGATCTTTCCTCATTTTGTTGAGAGAGTTAGAGCCAATTTTGAGAACAATGATAAGAATTCATTATTTCCATATTTAAAATGATTCTATAGAATATGGTGTGGCTGATCAATCTTATGTTGAAGTGTTATCTACTTCTTAGGATATAATGTTATGGGCAATCCATTTTGGGGAAGAGCAAAAGGGCCATATTGAATCCCATTCTTTGTACCCTCCACAGACCACCTGTAGATAATAATGCAAACAAAATTAGAAACAAAATTATAAAAATTTAGAATATCTCAAACACCAAACTTAATGCATGTTTAGATCACATTTAGTTTGACGAAATTACAGTTGCATCGCAATTTTTTAAATCTCTAAAGTCTAATCATTGCAGAATACTCTAATTTACCTCAAATTTTCCGTCAATCCAAACATACATTGAATGATCTAAACACTAAATTTGAGTGAAAAAGTTACATGTAATCAAGTTTTACCAACCTGTACTTTGTGGTCAGATGGTGTAAGAGGACTAAAATCTCCATCTTGGCTAATTCATTGCCAGGACAAGCGTGGATCCCACTGCCAAATGGCATAAAAGTATTGGGTTTTGTGGCAGCCTGGCAAATGATTAAATGAATCTATCAAACTCTTGGATCTTTTGTGTAACATGAATAGGAAAAACACAACAAAACTATGGTAAATAGTAATGCATAATAAATAGTTCCTGCTCAATAATTACCTCAAATCTTGAAGGATCAAACTTTTCTGGATCTTTGAAGTTATTTGGACTATGATGTATATTCCTAAATAGTGGCAATACTTTCCACCCTTTTGGTATAAGATACCCTAAAGAAGAAGAAAAACACCAAACATAGAATCTTAAGTCTAAAGGCAAAGGAAAAAAAAAATGAAATTTAAGGTATCATATAAGATTTGGAAAAATATTGACCTTGATATTCAACATCTTCAACTGCTTCTCTAAAAGTGAAAGACAAAATTGAAGCAACTCTAAGAGTCTCTTGAATAACCCTTGAAGTTATAACCATTTTCTTTGTATCTTCCCAATTAAGACCCTTTTCTTCACCATTTTCTTCTTTGCTCTTCAATATAGATTCTTGTTCCTCCTATTAAAACATGTCAAAACAAAGTAAGAAACCAAACTATACAAATTTTTCAAGCCACCAAAAAATAATAAATAGTTTTTTTTACAAAACAATGATTGAACTTTGAAGGATAAAGGGGTAGGACCCTAAACACTTACAATCACTGATTCTAGGACACTGATATTTTCACCAAGGTACTTAACAATCCACGTAAGCACACTAGCTGTGGTATCACGAGCTGCAAAAATAACTCCAATTACATTATCTGCTATTTGTTCATCACTTAGTCCTGATTTTTCATCCATGAATGAACCTAACAAATCTTTGTATTCTTCTTTCTTCTCTCTTCTACTTGAGATTATTTGAGCTAGGATCTGTGCAAGTTCTTTTCTAGCTTTCATTGCCTTATGGAAGAGTGTTCCTGGAAGATTAATTGGCATTGAATTGTACCCTTTTTCTAGAGTGTAGTAACACTGTTTTAATTGCTCTCGGTAGTGAATTTCATCTTTTCCAAAAATTGAAAGTAGAGCAACGTTGAATGTGAACTGCAATGATCAAAAATTTGAAAATTAGCAAAAATTCATTATTTATTTTTTAAATTCATGAAATAAAACCCATTATTTTAATCATTTTATTAAGAAAATGATCATAGAAACAGAGTATACTCTGTTTTGCTCTGTTTTTTACTCTGTTTTTTGCTCTGTTTATTAGACTCACCGTTTTCATTTCAAGGAAAGTGGTGATTAACCGTCCTTCCATTGATTTAAGACTATCTTCAGCAATGGATTCAATGTCAGGAACAATGTTTCTGATGGCTACCGGCATGAACGTGCGAAGAACAAGTCTTCTTAAATTAGCATGATACTCTCCTTGATGAAAAAAGATAGCTTGTTTTCCCAACATCCTCTCTTTGCTAGCAGGGAATGTTGGCTTGAAAAGTTGAGCTTTATTCAGCACAAATTTTGCTGCTTCAGGACTTGAAATCATCACACATGGACATCCCAAAATGTGAGACTTGAACATAGAACCATACCTAAAATATACAAGAAAATTTGAATATTTTTGTTAGTGAAATTTTTCCATGAAAAGTGGTTGAAGATGGATAAGATTGGAAAGTTTAAGAATTTTCTAAGCACCTTTTGATTTTTGATGCAAAGAAGACATTAGGGTCTTGAGAATAAAGTTGAAAAGTTTCTCCTATGTAAGGCCAACCCATTGAACCAGGTGGGAGTGGCAAGTCATGTCTTTTTGAGACAAAGGATTTGATGAATATTCTGAACAGAACAATGAAGAGAATAGAAGTAAAGAAACATAACATGATACTTAGTTCCATGTTTATGTTTATGTTTTTATGTTAGTGTGAGTAATTGAATTGTTATAAGAGAGATAGAAGTAGAAGAAAAAGAAAGGTGTGTGACAAAATAAGTTGAACATGTGAGGTATTTATAGACTTTGCATTAATTTGAGAGTGATAAAAAATGAAGGAAGAAGAATGGAAGGAGGGAAAAAAGAAGAGAAGTTTTAGATTACAGCTCGATTTCCACACACGGAATCTCCCTCCAGCTCATAGAAACTTTTTTATTTTGGTACAATAATTTAATGAAGAAGAAAAAGAGAGAAATAGTGTGCACGTGTCACAAGGGTTTGTACTTTCTAAAAAATAATTATAAGATTTAGAGTTTGGTTGACCGTATTATGTGTATGGAGAGTGAGAGGTGTTTTTTTCAAGTAGTTTGGTGGTTAAAGTTCACACATTTAAATTTGGAGAAGTGGGGTGTCAGTGTTCGAAACCCGACTCCTATATATAATATGTAATATTTCTACTAAGTTAAGATTATGTGAATGAGTGAGTGGTGTCTTTGTTTGTTGGGAAGGTGGGATTAAGACAGCTGAAAAAAAATGTCTATAATCTTATCAATTTAATTAATCGTAATCATAGACATTATCACATAAGCGACCTTTCATAAAAACCAAAAGGGAACCTTTTTTTTTTGTGTCACTTGCATTTTCCGTACTAGATGGATTCTCTTAATATTTTGAGTTTTTAATGCAATTATGTTGGAGTTCTATTGCTTAGTGATTCTTTATCAATATCATGTTTTTTTTTTTTCTGTTCATTCAACTTTCTGCCAAACACCTCTTCCTAACAAAAAGTAGAAGCAGCAACTCGTTTTAGGACACAAACAACAAGATCTATTTCTGTATCAAAACTAATCTCAAGATTGAGTTAATGTGGCTATCGGTGACAATAGAATAAACTTTGTTAAGAGTTTGTTCAAAATTCATTTGATCATTTGCTATCGAGTTATTTGGATCATCTGGGTTACATTTCAGATGTCCAATATTAAAATAGGTTTCTCATCGTATTAATTAGGTATAGAAATATGTTTATTAGTGGTTGATATATGTCTTCTTTCATGCCGATTTTGTAAAAATTGAGTTACATTCGGTTAAAAATATAGAGTTTTAATACATAATACTAACAAAGACGGTTAAGGGTTCATAAAATATCAATAATATTACAATAGCACTGCATAACATAGATTTCAAAGAACTAATAGTTTAAACTCAATATTTTATTATCTAACAAATCCCACCCAAATTATAAGAGAAAGAAAAAAACTAGTAAAGAGAGAAAGATGAATTACTTGTCATCTGGATATGCATATGTTAGAGATTACAACAATGTATAGAGTAGTTTAGATGGTGTAAGTTGAGCCTTTACATTAATGAGGCTGCCACCCACTTAAACTAACTGATGATATTCAGAATATAAGCACAGACCAGTCTTCAACTCCAATGGTCCCAACATCATAATGACATACCGGAACTTATACATTTGTAATGAAAGTTTCAATTCAAAAGTTAAAGTTATTATGCAGATTTTTCTAGATGTCTCAGTTCAACCACTTGAACTACGCCATGAGAACTAACGTAACCTTTTTTGGTACATATAATATATACATTTGTAGCATTTCCAGCTAGGTGTTCGTGTGGGTTTTACATTTTCCAAACCTACACGTAATACATATGGATTTTTTATACGTTTGCATGCGGTACATGACACATGCACGGGGTGTAGTTGATAACCTACTTCGTGTCAAATTCAAACACAATGTAACTCAAAGCAAGAGTAACGTATATTTCAGCTGTTAGCTTATTCAACATTAACAAATATCTATGTTCTATCAAAGAAAATATCGCTGCTTGTTATGAGTGAACTCCTAGTCAGGTATATGTCAAAACATTATTCTTTATTATAATGATTCATCAGAGGTTAATACTGCGACTATGAAGGGTTTTTCCTACAATTTATTAGACCTTATCGCCGATGTACCATGACCAAAGTTCAAAGTGTGTGATTTAGGGTAAAAAGTGGATGCCTCTAGGGTTTTGAGTTAGGCCTATATATAGAAATTTATCAACATTTATTCTTGATGCGACCTTGAGCATGGCCCCTAACCTCAGATAACCGTTGTCTTGTCACACTACTAAAAAAAAGAAAAAATTAGTGAGGAAATTTTAGAGAGGGAAAACATGAAATCCCTCTCTAATTTTGTCACTAAATTTTGCGACCAACAAAATTGTGAGGGATTTTATTTTTTCCGTCACTAATTTCCCTCTCTAATTTTGATTTCTTTAGTAGTGTAACCCTCTCGTTACAATCGTGCCATCATCCATTGGACCAAGTAAACACACACGTGATCGTTCATATAGACGTGATTATGCTCAGATTATGAACCAATCTATTTGCTAATGGGCCTATGTAGGCTTTTCGGTGGTGGTGACGATCCAAAGCTCTCGAGCACAAAGTCCGTAAAAGTGAAGTGGTTAAGGAATAAGTTCTCTTTTGACCGGATGAATTCAACGCGATTAGGACCGACGAAAAAAACTGATGAAATATCTTTGAATTAAATCTCACCACCACTTTATTTATTCAATTATTAAATCTCACATCTATCTATTTTTTATTATTCTTATATTTAAAAACTCAATTAAAATTAAGATATTTATGTTGACTATAGTATTTGATTTAGTATTAAATTAATTAATATAATCACGAATTTAAAAGTCTTGTTTTTTTTTTTTAAGTAGTTTATAATTGCACCGATGAATAAATAAAGAATTTGAAGTTCAAACACCAATTCATGTATATTGTAATGTTCCATCAACTGCGTAAGTACACAAAGATTTTAAAAGTCTTACTTTGATCAAATAAATGAATTGGGCTAGACAAAAATAACAGTAGTACTAAAAAAACAAAACTCATATACTTTGAAATTTTTAAGTGCATGTAGATGTGATGTTATGACTATGGTGTCCGGATTCAAATAGGCAGCAGTACTATACTCACAAATCAAATGACAAATTCAAAGCTGTTGGCTGATCTATGATATCTCGTCGACAAGACTTATGAGAAAGAAATGCATGTTCAAATACTGTTAGATTCGCCCCATCATTGTCTTCCTATGATTTCCACATTTTGCATGCATGCATGTATTTTTTTATTTTTTTTTTAAAAGGGTTGCATGCATTATGATGCATATATATGTTGAGGTTTGATTGGGTTGGATTTGATATATAGATTCAGGAGAAAAACATGTATTAATCAAATAATTTTTCACTAATATATTTTGCTTGAGTTGGTTTGAACAAAAAATTTAGAGTATGTTTGTGATATATTCTGCCTAAAAATATTTTAAATTTTGATTTTTTTTTCTTCAATTTTGAATAACTAGTAGTCTCTTATGTTGCTCATGAAATTTTTTGATGAAGCAACTTCTTGTAATATGGTATCTAATCAAATAAAAAAGTGAATAATCAATGAAAAAGACACGTGGGAATAATACTTATCATGTGTACGTATTCTTTTGCAACAATAAAAAATCACGTGTAATGTTTCGCAAGCTAAAAAAAATAGCGTTGAATTTATAGACTATACATTAAAACAAAATTAAAAGGCATTCTGACTTTTGTGTTAATATTTGGTGTATTAATTGGCATCGCATGAAAGTCAACCCCTCCTGGGATCCTTATATGCCGATTCCTCCGGCACTAATTAATTTCAACCCATTCCTCGCTGACTTCTTGTCATTATCCCTAGAGTTAGAGTAATGATGTTATTTTGGGACAAAAACAAAAGAGATATGGTAAAAACACCCCTTAAAAAAATATTGCTAAGGATATAGCTAAGAAATCTATTAGTATAAACTTTGTCTTCAAAATACAAGTTTTTATTTTTGTTTTAACAATAATTACACAACATTTTATTTCAAAGTTACTTATTTTAATACTTTAATTAATGTTTAGAGAGCACTCATTAGCATTTTTATTTAAAAAAATAGAGTAAGAACTCAATATTATCTTAAAATAGTTATATAAATACTATCATTTTATGGGTTGATTTGGTTCACTTTTGAATGAATTTTGTTGTCCAAATCAATATAAATGTACGGATTCGTTTGTAATGAATTTACATTTTTTTTGGATAGGGTCTAATTAAACCGAATCAAACTGATAAACTGAAGGTTGGCTTGGGGTGGATTGATTGGGTACACTTCAAATAAAATACAAAAAATATGAGAACTTTGTAATATTAATTTTTTTATTTTGTTAAAAAAAAATAGTCAAAGTCATATTACCAATAACATAAGGCATCAACGATGCACTTGCCTACAACTAAATTATATTAGCAATCATAGAGATGAATCAGATTTTGGAAGAGAATATAGAAGTTCATTCTCTTCTATTTTTACAAACTTAAAAGTTGAGTTTATCATGAGACAAATAAATGAAGTTGTTTATAATGTTAAGGCGGTCACATCTTTACCTACTCTTCAATTGTTTATTGAAAAATCTGATTGTATCCAAACTATTATTGCTAATGAAAAGAGATGGTTTTTTCTTGTAAAAAAAAAAACTAAATTACATTGATGTTTTAATAAAGGTTGGATCAGTGGTAAGGACTTTCATCCTTAAGGTCTTAGATTCTCATGTTGTCGATGTGAGAACCTTTGTAAGAACCACTATAAGAGTTTTTTGAATCTTGAGGACTGTCCTGATCCAATGAGCTTCCTAAGCTAAACTCACCTAAAAATTTTGGTATGAGAAAAAACATTGATGTGTCATTGTAATACACAAGGTACATTACATCTTAAAATCAAATATTATATATAATATTGATGAAGAAACAACACGTTTGAATCAAATCAAGGTTTAAAATAAAATATAGACATGCATGATCCTATAATCTCCTTTTTTTTTTATTACAATAAGGGTCGAAGCCTAGGAAAGAAAAGTTATATATGAACTAAATGAGGGGTATTAATCCCCAAAACATTAGCTGCCAACAAATTGACTAAATTGCGGCGTACACGCATCAAACAACACAAGATTGGAATCCAATGAACTTCCTCTGATACTTCCTAATGCAATAGCACACTAATTACCGCCCGATAAATATAATGTTTAACCATTCCCAATCCATATCCAACATCTTTCGAATCTTCATCACTAGAGATCTTCCATTTGGAGCGCCATATCCTCGAGAGCTAAGAATCTTGACCACATCCACATGCAACTCGATGCGTCGAAAATCAATTCTTTTATGTGGTTTGACTAAATTCAATTTTAATCGGTCAATTTATTCGATCTCTATTTTAATCTTAATCTTCTTTTTTAATCTGAATAATTCAATTTATTCATTATGCATAATTTTCTTTTGAATTCTTCAAATTAATTGGTCATTGGCCGGATACTTGGTTTCAAAATAAAATAAAAAAATAATACCCACAATACTATAGTGGTTTGGCCCTGATTCAATTTTTAGATAAATTTGCACAAATATTTAATTGCAATTTCTCCCCACCACCAAATATCACATTATGGTAGTCTTTTTTTCTTTTTCCTCTTTTATAGGAGATATTTATTCTATCAACAAAAGAAGAAAAATATATACATAGATAGATAGATTATATGAACTGAATTTAGGTGTGAATTTGTAAAATTACACGAATGTACAGGTGTCTATTGCCAGTTGAATAATGACATAAAAAACCATTCACTGACAAATATGCAACTTCATTTTCATTGGAGTTACCGGTAAGGAAGATGAAGATCCATGCATATGCATATTTGTAGCTATCCTGTCTTTCGAAAAAGATTTTCAACTTGGCAATATGACACATGTATTTGGACTACCTTTGTATTACATACACTGCATAAAAGTTATCACATTGGAAATGATAACTTCTAGAAGTATATATATGCAAGATAATATCATCCTTCCTTAAAAAAAAAAATGCAAGATAATAACCATGCGTAAATTCAATCAAAGATGCATTGTTTGATTGGACACACAACTTCTTACTCATCTAACATTGTTATAAGTCTTAAAAATTGTGATCAGACCTAACACAAGTTTTTATTTTTTTTATTTTTAAGAGAAACGACCTAACACAAGTTTATTAAACCAGCAAAACCAATTTATAAAGTGAGGATTGTCCCCACTTTATAAACACATTGTTAGTTCATTTTTTGTCCATATGAGATTCTTTAACACTCCCTCGTGACCAACATTAGGGATATTCGCGGTGCGGTTTGGATTTGTTTTTAGGCAAAATATCATCCGATCCAAAATAAAAATTACATGCGGTTTGGTTTGGATGACTATTATAAAAAATCTGAACTTATTCGATCCAAATATATGCGATTTAATTTGGATTGGTTTATGAATATCCAAAATGCAAGATATATATTTTTTTATTTACTTTCTGTTAAAGAATATAATTTTTTATTAATATTAATAATACACAAACACGTCAAAATAATAGGTTTGATGCAAAATATATTAAAAACCAACAAGCAACATAATAATGCAATATATAATTTTTTATTGATTATTTTTTAAATATATGAAGTAATAATAGTATAGATTAAATTATTACAATATATAAGATTAAAAACCAACAAGCAACATAATAATGCAATATATAATACTAATAAAAGAATAAATAAGTATTAAGATGTACTTTTGTGGTTCGGATCGGTTTTGAGAAAGTAATTTGAACCGATCTTAGCCGTTTTTACAAAACAATATCCAAACGCATCCAAAAAGTAATTTGGATCGGTTTGCCGTTTTATTTTAGATCGGTTTAGATTTGAACACCCCTAACCAACACTAATGGACTTGTGTGGATGTAAATAGTGGGTGGTCTAATAGCGGGAACATAATAGCATGTGATCCCATGCATGGATCTTAACGAAGACTTTGATACCATCTTAAAAATCGTGGTAGATCCTAACACAACCCCATAAATCGGTTTATGAAGTGATGATTCCCCCCACTTTATAAACTCATTGTTAGGTAATCTTTTGTCTAATTAGCCTGAATTACACGAGAGATCTTTTAAGTTATTTAATTGTAATAAATTGATCCTTTAAAAATTCTGTATCACTTAAATGAACATGCGGTCATCTTTCCGTCTGTAATAACAACAACAATTAAAACAGAACAAGAATATATTTTGTAGAAGCAATTAAAAAAGTTGAGAACATAAAATATGTGCCCGACCAAACCTAACGTAATTGCTTTGATCACTCACACTATAATTTCATCTTAAAATCCCCAAAAAGATATGAATGAGATCCTTATTACTTATTTAGGTTCATCAAAGTAAGCATGCAATGGCATTTGGCCTCTTCTCCTTCGTTGGGTTTTTGTCTGCACATACGCATGCATGCGCACAAGACACTACTTTACAACACGAATGAAAAAGTGTGGAACTTGAAAAGGAATAGCAATAAATTAACATTACATGACAACACAGTGCTATTCTTACTTTTTGTTATTTTATTTTTACTCATTTTTATAAAATTAAATTATAATCATGAATACAGCCGGTATACATTACAATAGCAACAATAAAAATTATTTCATATTCTCAAAAAAGAAATTTATGGAAAAAAGTATATTATTGTCCCTCTTGATACATTGGATATATGTGGTCCAAGGGAAACAACTTGTAAGTTTTACTAGCTAGCTTAATGTAATGTATGTGACCATTTAGAGGACCAAGAAAAAGGTTCGTAGAATTTTCAGTTTTTCAGTTTTATTACGTGTCGCGGTTTGGTTATGGCTTGATGCAAACATTCTTAGGCTTTTAGGGTTTTTTGAGGAGATAGGGTTTTCATGCTGTACCAGATTTAGAGGAGATAGGGTTCTTATTCATGCTTTCTTTACATGCATTAGTTATTCAATTTTAGTTAAACAAATAACACAACTTTTCTTTATTATATTAAAAGTTTAAAGGTAATTTTGGTCGCATTTATGTCATATCAGTCATTCTTCTTTTGACCATGTATATATAATCACAACTCAATTTAACATCCTTTTTTTAATTCTCAACAACTAAGCCCTTCGAAATTGGATGGTGAATAATTTATGAAGTTGAAATTGGGTGGTGAAAAGTTTTTAACAGAACAATCATTTTTCACTCTCATAATTTTTTTTAGACAATATGAAATGAATTTGTATCATTGTGTGTGTATGAGAAGAGATCGAATTAAATTAATGTAAGTTACATCAATGTTACAACACCAAATATTGTTTTACTCAATATATATTTTTCAAATTTTCCCAATTATATATCATATAAATTATGCATGTAAAATTTTACACAAAAATCTAAAATTATTTGATATGTTATTGAGACCCACCAAAATTAAAAGTGTTCAATAAAAGCACATCAATCCTTAATTTTTATGGGTCTCAATAACATATCATATTATTTTAAATTTATGTACAAATTTATATACTTGATTTCTATGATATAAACTTATAATTCAACGGTTAAGTTTAAAAAATGTGTACTAAGTAAAACAATATTGAATGGTGTAATATTGATGTAACCTTACTTCAGTGAAATTTGATCTATCTTATAGTTTCAGAAAGAAAAAAAAAAAAAAACAATAGAAGTGTGTATCTTACTTTACTAATAACTTTTTTTTTTTTTTGTAAAACTTTAATATTGTCACTAAATACTTGAAAATCATGTAAAAATTATAAGTAAGTTTCCAAAAAAGTTATAATTAATATATTGAATATTTTTTAAATAAATAAGTAAGTTTTTAAAGAAAAAAAATAAAAATATGACTTAAAACATAAAAATGAATAATTTATGAAGTTGAAATTGAAGTTTTTAGAGGATTTTTTTTGTTGTAATTTTATCGGTGTTGATCATTACATTATCATATATCGTCTTTTATTAGTCAAAAAATCTAAAAGAGGATCAAAATTAGAAGAATTTTAAATATTGGAAGATCAATTTTGTGAGTGAGGGGAGAAATTACAAGACTAATGCTGTAATTATGCGCAATAAAAAAGCATATAAAACAACCATATAACCTAATTAGTAATTATCATCGTAAGGCTATCAAACAAGTTGTGGTTATGGATTAAGGTCGTACATGGGTTGCTTTTGTTGCACATGAATCGTCACCAACATTGACACGATGCTTTCAACACCTCAACATCATCACGACCATTTGACACTTCTCCTATCTTCAAAGAATCTGTTAAACTCATCGGCCACAAGTATGGATCCACTCATGTTTATCGAGATTTTTCTCCGTTTGCAAGAGGTAAAGATCTTTTTTATAAGTTAGGAGAAATGACAGATATCAAAGAGAATCGTCGACATCTCAAATAAGTTGGCATCCAAAGAGACTCCTATCATTCAAACAAAAAACATATTTGTTCTAGTTTGCTAAATAAATTACACAAATGTAATAAAAAGAAAATTGAATATACTATGCTTGACAAAGTCTCCCAAAAGTTGAAATCATTGTATGGAGGGAGAGAGAAAAATACAATGGACAGTGACTAAGCAAAGGCAACAACAGCGAGACACCTGTGTGGCTCACATGTACATGCTCATCATCATTTCATATACAATAAATAAAAAAGGCAATGCCATCAAATGAAACATAGTTGGCCCTCGAATCTGCCAAGTTCATGAACATAGATATCTAGTACCACAGCCAGTACAGACAGACCCAGATTGACAAGCTATACTCTAATGTATGTGGTACAACTTGGTTGGTAATATCAATCATTAAGACTCTATTAAGTAAGACAAATTGATTCTAATTGTTAGGTAAGTGTTTGTACTCTTATGGCTACCTAAATACTTCTTTGCGTCAAAATGAATGACTCATTTGTAAAAAAAATTGTCTTAAAAGGAATGATAAGTAAAAATATTAATTTTCTCATTCAGTTATGCCTTTTTAATCTATGAAAAATGTTTAAAAATGTCACTCATTGCAGGACGGATGGAGTAAGAAACGAATTCAAATAAAAATTGTCCATGCAATTGAATGAGCAAGAAATATAAATTATAAATCATAGGTCAAAGAAGTGTTATAAATTAAAGGATTTCATGGTTTTAGGTCAAATGCAATCGAAAGATAGATTGTGTAATTTTCTCTAAGAATTATCACAAAGATGCAAATGAATAAAAGATATGAAATAGTACATAGGTGTAGCTTATTTATAGTGATTTGGAGTAACTAACTCCCTAACTAACTTTCTACTAGGTTACTTGCTCTCCAAGTTATCTGGATTGCTTGCACTCCAAATTACCTTCTCACTATACTCTAATAGTCCCCCTCAAACTCAAAATTGAGAAAATTACCAATTTGAGTTTGAAATACAATGAAATTACAATGATTATTCATACTAAAGTAACCAACTAAAATAGGGGTAAAACTAGCAAATGACAAAAAACTGATAGAAAATGAGGTAGTCCAGGCCCAATGTGAAATTATGATCCTCCATAGCCAAAGCTTTAAACACAAGAACAAAGGAGAAACACAAACTGCTAACTGAACATTCTTCACCAAAACAGTTTGTACCAAACGTGGCTTTTGAAATCACATTTCCATAATCTGATGCAAAGTAACTGATTCAAAACGTGCTTCTGTAAAGGTTTCGTAGCATGAAACAAGAAAGTCCAAATGTCCTCTTGATGTTATGCAGAAGCGCTTTTGAACCATGAACAACTTATGCAAAACGCAATTTATCCAAAAACAATTCATTGAATCACGCAGCTGAACCATAAACAGCTTATCCCAAAAGCGCTTTATCTACTTCTGCTTAAAATCATGATTCTTTTCCATAAACAAGAATAAGAAAATCGTGATTCTGGACATGATGTGATGCATATTGAAACCAATTCTTCTTCGCATACTCTCTCTTCAACCCAAGGTATCTTCCACAATTGATTATGAGTTGAAGCTTTGCAAACAACGAACAGCAAGAACCAAGAAATTCTTCCACCAGGATCGAAAACGAAAACGCAAACAAAGAACAAAATTGAAATGAAATTTGATAGAGAAGAGGACAACGAACCACAAAGATTTCTACCGGGATCGAAATCAACGAGGAATTCGTCATGTAACTTAAAATTTTGAATCCTGATGTTGACGGCAGAAGCGATTGGTTCCTGTTTTCCGGCGAAGCAGCAAAGGCCGTAAACAGGTCCAAAGCATGTGATAACGGTATCGATGATGAGATTCGTCAAGTTCTTGGTCGCAGCTTCAGAAACATGGAAGTATGGAACTCAGATTCACGATTGTTCAAAATCGTTGATTTGGCAGAAACGATCATCTCTGACTCAAGAATCTGTGTTTTCTGGTTTTCTTCCGAAGCATCAAAAGCATAATTGCGATTGCTGCGACGTGAATCAATCATAGAACAAGGAACTGCACCGATCGTGATGGTGAATCCATCAACGATTGGAGCAATCCACGGTAAAAGAGCAGTGGTGGAAACTGAACCGCCAAAACTACCGAAAACGAATTCTTGCGAAGCGGAAGAACATGAAATTTCTGATGCGGAAGCTTCGAGATCATCTTCTTCATCACCATCGGAATCATCTTCGTCATCAGAAACTGGATCAAAATCGCTATCTCCATAGCGCTCTGATACCTTGTTATGAATCAAAGGATTCCATGGTTCTAGGTCAAATGCAATGGAAAGATAGATTGTGTAATTCTCTCTAGGAGTCATCCCAAAGATGCAAATGAATAAAAGATGTGAAATAGTACATAGGTGTAGCTTATTTATAGTGATTTGGAGTAACTAACTCCCTAACTAACTTTCTACTAGGTTACTTGCTCTCCAAGTTATCTAGATTGCTTGCACTCCAAGTTACCTTTTCACTATACTCTAATAGGAAGTATAAGGTTTGGTTTGACAGTGGATGTGGGGGAATATTAATTAACAATCTAAACATAAATGTATTTAGGAAAATGTTAACGAGTGCTCCTGAGGCACTGGTTAAGCATTTTAAATTGTAACTTTTTATAAAAGTTTGTTAAATAAAGTGCATTGGAAATTGAATATTCTGACATTTTTAAAAAAATATTACTTAATTTAGAAAGTTTAAAGAGTGCCCCGGGGGCACTCGTTAACAAGACCCATGTATTTAACATGGACTTTTTAAAAATAGATGAACCCTTGCTACCTTTAGTAAAAAAAATATAGTATTTTTTTTTACATGTAATTAAAAAAAAAAGGTTTGACATTCCCTTTTAACAATTGTACTTTCTTTAAAAATGCTGCATATCAATTCTCATGTTTGAGTGCATTTCTTGGATCCCATTGTTAAAGAACTAAAAATCCCCTTGCCTCTTTGATGAACTAAAAATTGTAATTAGAATAGTTTAAATAATGGGTATAATTTGTTAAAAAAAATGAAAGGTATAATTAGAAGATAAAAATTCAACACAAAATCACAAAACATATATTAGATTAAAATACATATATGATATAGATTAAAATACAAAACATTAAGAAAATAATCGATGGAAAAATATCAATATATTAGATTTTTGACCCGTGCTCCACTCGGGTTTATTGTAAAGGGATTGACATACGAATAATAAAATGCAATATATAATAGATAACGGTGAAAAAATAACACGTGATAATCCATAGTAGGCAAAATAAAACACTTCATAAAATGTATGAAATCTGGAAATATTATAAAAGAAAATTCGGTAATTCTATCAATAATTCGGGTATATATAACTAAGTTAACATGGAAATTAGGGTAGCCGAAAAAAGTATAAAATAGACGGCATCAAATGTGATCATTGATATGCTCATAGTTTCTAGAACAAATGTGCAACATCAAATAAGTGTAGAAAATATTTTCTTCAAAAAGAAAAGGCAAGAGGATATGAATGAAATTGATGCGATGCATTTTTTTAAATGAAATTTGTTAGGTTAAATAATTGCAAATCTAGTGAAGAAAATGAGCGGGAAAAAATTAGATTAAATTACTGGAGACGTAACAAAATTAATAAATAAGGATTTAATTAATCAAATGAATACAAAGCATCTCAACTGCCCCAAAAAGCATTTCAACTATTTAGAATATTAGAATATACTATAAGAGAAATAAATTTTCTTTTCTAATTCTATATATTCTACCCCCTCGTTCCTATATATAAGTTTCCTTTGTTTTTTTCTTTGAAAAGTTGTACGTACAATTAATGTGTTTTTTTAGGCTAAAATATGGTTTTAGTCCCTGCAAATATGCCTCGTTTTGATTTTAGTCTCTGGTAAAAAAAAAATTTGTTTTTGATCCCTGCAAAATTTTTTGTTTTTGAAAATAGTCCCTCCAGGGACTATTTTCAAAAACAAAAAATTTGGGGAGGGACTATTTTCAAAAACAAAAAATTTTGCAAGGACCTTTTTTAAAAACAAAATATTTTGCAGAGACCAAAAACTACAAAATTGGTTTAGTTATAATGTGTCACGTATGCAAATCATCACAAAAGTGGGTCAGGGACTATTTTCAAAAACAAAAAATTTTGCAGGGATCAAAAACAATTTTTTTTTTTTTTACCAGGGACTAAAATCAAAACGAGGCATATTTGCAGGGACTAAAACCATATTTTAGCCTTTTTTTTATATGTTAATATTACTAAAAAAAATTTGTTTTTATGTGTATTCAATATTACTTTTCATATTTTAAGAAAAGTTAGTTGGAGTAATAATAATAGTTAAAGGTATGTTTAGGTGTTTATATAAGGATAATTTAAACAGAAATTTATCATTTAAGAATAATCTTTAGTTAAATAGGTGTTTATATACAGAGACTCGCCCAATAAAAACTACTTAACTAAAGACTACTTTGAATAGTGATGCATTTTTTGTGTGCAAATTCCATTCGAGAAACATCATCATAGTTTTCCAACCTGACTTTAAATGTGTACGGGTCATCTAATTAAAAAAAAAAAAAAAAAAAAAAAAAACTAATTAAAGCCATTACTCTTCCTTCTATACGGCAGATGTGTTTGATAAAAAATCATATATGTTCTCTCTCAAATTTTAAGATTTTGGCTTATGTATGTTGCATCCAATATGTAGACGTGTCGGTCTCTTGAGTTGGTAAATTTTCGTGTAAGTCTCACATCATCCAATATAGATCAAAACTAGATGGTAAATTTTTTAGGAGAAATGATTCTTAGTGCGAAATGAGAAACTAGCCAAAAAAAATCCATTACGTGGCAGTTAATTTTATACCACCACACCGGATTTATTCCATCCAATCCGGAATTATATAATTCTTCCACCATACATAAGTTTCGTTGTTTTTCGTGCATAAAGTTTCGCACTATATAGCATAGCTGATTTTTGAGTTGGTCGATTTCTACGTTGCAAGATGCATTCGTACATCAAAGACATTAAGTTTGCATGCGACTCTCTCTCCTTCTCTCTTATATGGTTGTTTTAAAGTGTTGTGAGTTGTGACATGTAGGTTAAATATTTATTTAGAGAGTTCAGAAGTACGGATGTTATACAAATACTATATTTGATTTCTTTAACTAGTGTTTCGGAGGTATTAGTTAACATTTTTCTTAAGAAAATGATATCTTTGGACAACAATCGTGGTTTTTTTTTCTTCTTTTGATTTTTGAATTTTCCACAAAATATTTGTCTATTGTGATTGTGCTCTTTGATTTCTCTAAGCTATTTTCTCCCAATGTTTGGTATGGAAGTTTTGGTTTGACCATGAGAAATTAAACTCTTAGTATGCACTAGTATTATCCGATATTCCACATCATAAAAGAAGTATGATATTATAAAAGTGTTGTTTTATAAAGGTTCTAGTTGGAAAAGACTTAATGTTTAAGTGGTATATTGTCACTCACCTCTCTTTCATGAGAATTTACCTCATGCACAGGGTCGTTCCTACGAATCTAGAGGTTCGGTTCTATAAGTGAAAAGAGGTCCATAATAAAATAAAAAAGTATTTTTTTTAAAAGAACAATGTTCTATTTAAATTTTTTAAAAGATAAACACAAGGTGTCGTACATATGTTGTACATCTAAAAGTGAAAATTACTACCGTATGCATGAGGAATCTCCAACCACCATCCCAAAAAAACATTCATCTAACACCAAAAGGAGCAAGAGGACCCAATTCTAATAGGCCTAAAACAAGACAACAGAAAAGGAAAGTGGAAACCTGAGAAGTAGTGGGGCAGTACTTAGTAGTACTACTGGACTATAAATGTTTTTTTGAAGTTTAGTTCCATGGAACAGTTTGCACACCCCAAGGTCCGGCCTTGCTCATGCACAATTTATTGAATCAATACAAGTACAATGTAAAATTCTGATGTGAAGTTAGACCAAGAGAAATTTCATGGAAAAAAAATCAGTTTTACCTTATGAAAAATACAAGACATTGATGTGTTGATACACTTCGGAATAGGATTACTTAGCACGTTGGTTGACATTGATGCAAGGTGGGTTTAGTTGCAAGATGCAGCGGTAAAAAACACTTAAAGTTTAGCATTAAATAACTTTTTAATCCTTATAATATTTCTAAATTTTGTTTAATCTCTATAAAAATTCTTCAATATTTAGTCCCTACGATATTTTTTTTGTCAATAATTTTAAGTAAAGGGAAATATTAAAGAGTGCCCTTAGGACATTGGATAAAAGAATAGGAATAGAAATATTGTATTGAAAAATGGAGAAAAGTGATAAATTTAATTTTTTAAATTCAAAATATTGTTGAATCCAATGCAAAAATGTTACTTTTGGTTTCCTAAACAAATGTTCCCTAAGTTAATTGTACCCTTCAAAAGAATGTTGTCAATTGTACCCTTCACGACCTCAATATTCCATACCACGGGATGCCAACCAAGCCATTGAAATAAAATAAATTAAATTATCATAAGCCCCCCGAGCGTCTCCAATCACTCCTCTTTAAAACCTTCAAACCAAACACGCCCACTTTTGAGGGAACTGATCATGACCAAATACATTCAATTGCCTTGAAAAATTTGTTGTCATAACATTTTTTTGTTTTCATAACATTGTTCAAATTGAGAGCTTGACAACAATCAATATTCAACACAATGTTTGCCACTTGGGTGCCTAATACAAGTGAGACAATCGGATTTTTAAGATTGTTCCCCTACCAACACTTTTTGCACTACAAATGAAAACCAATAAATATTGCAGATTTTCTCTTTTTTTTTTTTACGTGAAGCACGAAGTCAGCCACACAAAATAATGTGAAACAATTTTTTTTGAAGGATGTAATGATGTGATAAGATAACATCCTCTCAAAAAAAAAAAAGTGAAACATATTTTGTATAGATATTGAGTGTTTTTTTGACAAAGAGATATTTTGAAATAATTGATAATTTAAGCAAAGATGATATTTTCAAGGTACCCACCTCTCATCAATCATCAAGGTACCCACACTCACAGCAATCACGATTATTAGGATGATAGGATCTTATCTTTGATTCTTCCATACTTTTTCCACAGAGAAAACATCTTTTTATTTTATTTTATTTCCAAGTCCAACTGTACGGATCCTTACACAAGTTATACTATGCAGTATGCACCATATGCATAATATCTTCTTTCATGTTACAAAACCTAAATCATTGTGTACGTACCTCTACAATTTAATGTAGCAATTGATTGATATAATTGCGACTTTGAGGAACACGATCTTGGATTTTCATGAGATTTCCTCTTATATATTTTTATCTTTATCTTTATACCATTCCTTTGATTTTTTTTGTTTTTGTTTTTATTCTTTATACCATTTCTTTGATTGAGCTCATATATAATGTCATATAAAAATATTTATTTAACAATAGTCCTTGTTGATATAAATTAATTGGTAGAGACATTATATTATATATGCATAGTCCATAGTTGAATTCTGGATTATCCACTTATTTACCTTAAAGGTGGATTTCAACTATTCTGGTTGACTTTCTTTTGGCCAGACTAAATGATAATAATGATTGAAAACTCACGCACATAAATGATAGAGTCAGGGTTCGAACCCCGG
The DNA here is from genome assembly GCF_003473485.1 of Medicago truncatula. Taxonomy (NCBI): domain Eukaryota; kingdom Viridiplantae; phylum Streptophyta; class Magnoliopsida; order Fabales; family Fabaceae; genus Medicago; species Medicago truncatula. The sequence continues at coordinate 10,425,754 of NC_053046.1, read as the reverse complement.
TCACAACGTACAACCTAATAATTTCGATATTTTTACCGCGGAGATAAAAAATTTATAAGTTATTTCATTTAAATGATTGTAATTTTTTTTTTTGAAGAAGAAATGATTGTAATTGTTCGTCCTTTAGTCTATGCATTAATTTATGCTTCAAAGAGTTTTTTTTTTAGTGGTTATACTTCAAAGAGTATGACACTATAAAAATTTTATAGTCATTAATTTTCTTTTTGAGGAATAAAATAAGTAGTCGTTAATTTATTAGTTAGAAAAATATTTAGTACTATCCTTTACATATTATCCAATTATTTTTTCTCTCTCATTCTGTCGCAAAACAATATTAAAACGTGTGTAAAATTTCTCTAGCTAGTGTGACTCAATCACTCAAAGTAACGTATGTAAAAATCCCACTTTAACGTCAAAAAAAAATATCCCACCTTAATTTGCCAAATCTAACACCACGATATGACAAACAAATTAACAGCTACCATCTTGTTTTTCATGACAATGAAATGAGATTAATTTACTATTTCCAATTATCCACTTCCAAGAATTAATACATTATTAAACGAGATGGAAAGATTGACCATGCGTCCATGCCCAATATATAACTTTTATAAAGTGATCAACACTTAGATATATGTATGTGTGTCATTAACAGTTGTTCCATAATCAGCCTTTAATTAGATACGTCAAATATTTTTCAATTGTTTGCAAAAAGATATCCGATTTAGGCTTATTAAAAAATTTATATGTGTATGGTGCCCTAAAATTTTAATTTATATATTATTTAGCCTCCTTTCCTTTTGTGGGTTAGTAACTTGGTTCCAGCTATCATTTTTGTATCTTTCGTTTGTAAGTGAAACAAAAAGGAGTGGAGATGGAGACATGTCACTCCCCACTAACACTTAGTTGTGACACTTGATATAAAAATGGACATTAACATCAAGATATACTATATGATGAAGAATAAGATGACGTGATTAACTACAATACCGTAGAAGTTTTAATGGATTTGAGCCATTTGGCAAATATGAATACTGATCTAGTAAAACTAGATTTCTAGTGAAAAAGGTGCTTTCGCTATTGCAAGATTCTCATCACCTTTCTAACCAAAGGTGTCGGGTGTAGAATAGATATATATCTAGAATTTAATAATAATAGTTGGATTTTTTTTTGTGCAGAGAATAATATTTAGATCTTATATGTTAATTAATAGTATATATCTTTGATATCTTCAATTCCCACTTTTTTTTTTTTGTCAAGTAGCCTAGTGGCTAGAGCTCACACAATTTAATTGTGGAGAAATGGAGTGTCCGGGGTTCGAACCCCGACTCCTGCATATAATATGCAATATTCCTACCAACTGAGCTAAGCTTCTCACTTTAATTGTGAATTGTGGTGGCAGTTTTGATAGTTTTTATTAGTGAAGGATGTATAATTTCTCTTTTCTTTTGACAAGAGATGCATAATGTTCTATTAATGGAATAACATCATATATACATCAATGTATTTCGTGAGCTTAAGTCAATTGTAAAAGACATTGTATTATAAATTTAGGGGTCAGGATTTGAATCCGAACACTCCACTTATTCATTTTAAGTTATTAATCACTAAACTATTTGAAACGGAAAAAAAAAAAAAAACCAATAACATCATAGTCATGAAATGGAAAATTTGAAGATTCTTAAATTATACCCAAATAAAAACTCAAGTTGTCTCAACATCTACAAATTATATATAATTGCTGTTTTTTTTTCATCAAAGATATATAATTGATCTCTACATTTTTTTTTTAAACAATAATTGATCTCTACATGTCTTCCTAACTTTAAGATATTTTTTATTTTCAATACTAGAAATAGTATAAAATAAAATAAAAATTAAAACTATAAAAATTATGATATATTTTGAGTTTAGTTCATAAGTAAATTAACAATTTAGTCACTAAAACGATAAAGTTCAGGCAATTTAGTGTTTTAGATTTTGAAATATCAATTTAGTCCCTTAAATTCAATAGTTTTAATCAATTGTAATATTTTCCAAATTTAACAACTAAAGTTTAAAGTTTTAGGCTGGTCTTGGTACAACAAAAGAATATTCAAGTCAAATTATAATATCCTATCATTAATTTTGATGAATTTTTTACCAAAATTGTATTTTTGCTGAAATGACTTTTTTTTCACCCTTTAGGAGAATGAAGCCCTATTAATCCAGAGTTTAGATGGAAGATAAGTAAAGTTTGATCAATTATTATTTTAGCCATCATTCAAATTTAGGTTTCTTAATATATTTACTACAATTTTATTTTCTTTTGTTGTTTACTTCTTAATGCCTTAACTCTTTCACCCTTGCTCAAATATTCATTTTCAAAAGCTTGCATGAAAAGTACAATGCCCTCACAAAAGTTCAAGAAACCACATGCCACTCGTACCGCATAAGAAGAAATTTTCTTTGAGTTTCTTCTTAGCACTAACACCCTTTTATTTCCAAAGCAAAAAGTAATTTGTTTAGCTTGATCTTGATCTAGAAGCTCGACTCCCTTGTTTTTTTTTTATTTTTTTTATTTTACAAAGACTCCCTTGATGTTGAAATCTGGAATGTGAGAGATGGATTTGAGAAGATGGTGGAAAGCATTACTAAAATAAAAGTTATGGTTTTCCATGAAAACGAGTGGCTAAAGAAAACAACATAAATTTAAGGTGTGGTTGGAGAAACTAAAAAGATTCTATTTATAACAATTTTTGCTCGTTATTGTTGGTTTTATGGGCATGTTGTGCATTTTGCCATGAAGTAAAATTAAAAGAGTAAATTGCACCCAAAAAAAATAAAAATTAAAAGAGTAAATTACTCTCTCCTCTTTTAGGAGAAGTTTGAATTACACTTCTATCTCCTTTTATGTTAAAATATACACTCCGGTCCCATGAAAAGTAAAACTTATACTCCCCTCTCCTATAAGATGCTTGAATTACAACTTTTCTATCTCCCTTAATAATTAAATATGCACTATACTTTAATCTAATTTTACATAAATAAATATGTTTATGATCTATACTAGTAATTTTGAACCACCATTTAAGAAAAATAAATTCATTTCTTTAAATTTAAATGTCAATGATAATTAAATTTAAATATTTTTCTATTAATTTTATAATTTATAGTATGGAATTCAATTTTAAATAACCATACTTTATTGTCTTTAATAATTTTCACATATTTTAATGTTATTTAGGGTTGTTTCATATTTTATAATAGGGTTTAACATTATATGTTAATGAAATTGTGAATGAAAAATAGCGAAAATATGTATTTAAATTTTGATTACAATTTTTTTCGAAATGTGTTAGATTATTATTATTTTTTTTGCTAGATTATTAGAAATAAAAAAATATTATTGTGGGAGTAAAGTGTAAATTTTAACATAAAAAGGAGGAGAATGTAATTCAAACTTCTCTTACGGGAGGAAAGTGAAATATTTTCTAATATGTTTTGAATAAGAGATGAGGGGGTGCATATTTTTAACATAAAAAGAAGCTGATTGTAATTCAAGCATTTTTTAATAGAATAGAGTGTAATTTACTCAAATTAAAACCTTGGATTAAGCATCTTCTATATGTGTGTGTGTGTGAGTAACATGTGGTATTTGCCACTTTATTTATTTATTGAAAGGAAAAAAAAAAAACTATTGTAGTGTCCATACCGTACGTCAACAGTTGAGATTTAGACTCTAATATAGAACATGCATTGTTGATCACTTTAGACAAGTCAACACGAACTTATAACAACTGTTTCAACAGGCATGAAAATGGACAGAAAATTAAAAGTATGTAATATTTGTTTATTATACAAAACAAGTGGATTTTGCATCTAACTAGCCAGCTAGTACGACTTCTACATCACCAACTATACAAAATCTCATTGACCAAAGTGCAATTCAAAATTAACCAAAATTGACCGTAATCTTGATTTATTAGCGTTTACCTTGATCTGTAATCTTGATTAAATATTGTTTGAAAATGTGTTTATATAATATAATCGTAGACTTTGGTCATTATCTCTCATAAATGTTATTGTCGAGTTGTCTATTCCGTTACAAACCAATACTCAACCAAATATGTGATCCTTTCCTATGGGCTAGAGAAAACCAGGACTAATGATTTTGATTAGCATGTGGAAAAGAAAACCACTAAAAAACTTAAAACAAGGGGTCGATACCACTTTATTTCATTTATTTTTATTTTTTCAGTTTAAATATTTTTTTTCTTCCTATAAATATAAAAAAATTTCTTTGTCTCTGTTAAAAAAAGAATATTTTTCGTCAACTTAAAAAATATAGGCAAAATTATATATGAGATCCTATAATTAGACATTTTTTCGGAATTGATCCTTTAAAATAATTTTTTTTGTATGCCAAATTCTACGGTACACCCAACATATTTGAGTGTACCGGTACACCAACCTTTTAATTTTATAGGAAATGAGTTTTTTTTTTTTGAAGAAAAATATTATTTTTTATCATTTATAATTATAATGATTAAAACTTATTCATCAAAAGTGTAAACGAATTTTTTTTTAAAATTTTTTATCGCTCATAATAGATAACTTTGATTATTTTATACGATAATATGTAAAAAATTACTATGATTCTTATAAACAATGAATGATGCGTTTTTCTTCTGAAATCATATTTTCTAAAATATAAATGCCGACAAATAACTATTTATTTCATAAAATTGATCGTTAGTTTATAGATTTATGAAGCAAGAGTACTGATACACCTCAATTTACAAATGTACTGTAGAAGTTTCTTTTTTGTATTGGTTTTTTGTTTTTTTTTTCCGAATCAAGAGTGTAATAACATTAAAGAAGTTATAAGACATCCGAATCAAGGTAACACCTATTAAAATCTCTAATCCTATGTCAAACACTCGTATATATATTATTTTTTTTAAAGTGAAAACATGTATAAAAAGGGGGACTATGCCGTATATATTTATTATTATATACAAATCAATTAGACAATAACAAATTCCCTAAAAAAAAAATAGAGAATAGCAAATTTAGCACTTAAGAACATAGAGACAAATAACAAATGCAAAACGAAGGGAGTCAAGAAAAACATTAAAACTAAGCTGTTTTCCTTGACCCTAAATTAAAGCTGTTTTCCTTGACCCTAAACTCTCTAAAAGTGATATAGTTCCACTAGTTTGCATTGGTAGAGTGAAAAAAACTACATTTAAAAATAAATTATTTTCTCCCTAAAATAAGACATTATCGTACATATTGTTATTTGACTTTATTTTTATCTTTGCATTTTTCAAAAGTACTCAAAATTGAATCTGGAGGGTTAATAATAGTTAATTGTTGAAGAAAATTGAAGTTACATTCGTCATTTTATGGTGTTTCTTAGCCTTCACAAGAGTATAAACAACAATTCTCCCAAAACTCAAGTCTCATCCAAGGAAGAGTGGTGGGTTTTGATATCAGGAGAAAACAAAGAGAATATCATTAAAGTTATAATTTTACACCATTTTTTTTAAAACTCGCTATTTGATCCAAGAATCGACTAATTCGAGGGTGACCAATCCCACCGTCCACTTACGGGGGCCCCGTTTAAAGTCAGAGCATGCTCCGTATGGACTTAGCCCATCGAAATTGGCGCCAGAGAGAATCAAACCTGAAATCTTTGAAGAAGCAAACTCCAAGATCCAAAGTCAACCACTAGACCAACACCAAATGGATTTATAACTTTACACCATTAACAATTTGTGCGGAAAATTTTGGCTACAAATCTTGTTAATTTTATATTATAAAAAAGGTTACTTTGTTGTATAGATATTGAATATAATTAGATATATGATATGATAAATAAGATTAGTTTTTTCAATTAGTTTGCCCTAAGGATTAAAGAAATTGAAGGTTAAATCCTAATGATGAAGGAGAAAAAAAATACTAATATACTAGTGTTTCTCAAGAATTGTAAACCATTTAAGTAAAAAAGAAGATAATTGTAGACTGTATATAGCACTTAAACACAACCAACAAAGATACAAAAATTGGACGTGATACTAATATGATGTGGAAGCATATAAAGAAAGAATTATGCTCTTTTCCCAGCATATTTCGCTCCCACCCAGCTGATTTGTCGAAAATGTCCCTACGTTAGTTAAGTCATGTACCACTAGCTTGTGCGCGAGTTAACTCATGCACGTTTGCCGGTGGTCAAAACTGAAGAACAAACATTTTTTGGATGGTGGTCGATGCAATTTAAAGGTTTTTACACGTTTTTTTTTTCTTCACGTTTTTTGACCTCATTAAGTGCTATGTTACCTTAAACCACCTATAAATACCCCTCCAAACTTCCCCATTTCCTCACACCATCTCACATTCTCACTCTCCCCATATGAATCTCCTTTTTTTCCTTCTTTATTTTGGTGTAAAAAGATAAAGAGGCAAATTCTAGGGATAAAATGATGAGTAGTGAGCAGCTTTCATGGAAAAAAGAGCCAGATTGGGTAAAACTAAATATGGTTGGTTTTCTTGTGGATTTCTATTAGTTTTACCACCGGAAGCTAGGTTTTCTGGTGGTTTTTTTTTTTTTAATTTTACCACCGGAAGATAGGTTTTCTGGTGCTTTTTATTTTTTCGCATATTTAGTTTTACCCCATTGTAAATGTAATAATAATAATATTAATAAAATGATATTTTATATCTATTATTTTTGTTAATTTTTGCATTTATTTTATGATTGCGTATTAAATTAATAAATTTGAATAAAGTAAATAAATGAATTAGAATAAATTCAGCATGAATGCGAATAAAAATTGTGTATTGAATAAATTCGAATAAAATTACGTATTAAAAAAAGGTCTAATTAAACTCAGTGTGAATTTGAAAAAAGGCCTAATTAAAGTCAACGTGAATTCGAATAAAGTTGTGTATTGAATAAATTCGAATAAAAGTTACATTACATTACATAAACAACATGTACATCAACTATATATGTTATCACATCAAATTCATTCAAATAAGACGAGTGATCACATAAAGATTGAGGTGCATTTCGTGACACTCATCTTATATGAAGGAATTCGATATCATAACTTATATAGTTGATTCTCAATAATACATGTTTCTAAATATGTCCTATTATTACATTACATTCGGAAATGCATCTACCAACTACAACAATTGTCTTACCCCTGAATGGGGTAAATTCAAACTTGCTAAACAACATCTCTCAAGCATTCACCCGACATTTCTATTGTTCCATTCAAAACATTAAATTCTTGTTAGGCTTGGTTTAAATAATGGCATTCAAGTGTCAAAAGAATGAGGTGCATTCATTGACACTTCAATACCTTCATCTAAACCAATCTAACAAGAATTTAATCTTTTGAAAGGTACAATAGAAATGTCGGGTGAATGTCTGGGAACTGCTGTTTAACAAGTTTGAATTACCCCATCCAAAGGAAGACAATTTGTGTAGTTGGAAGGTGCATTTCACTACCTAATCACGATCCCTACCTAAGCACGCAGCGGTAGCTAACTAACGCAGCGTTAGTTAAGTAGCACAGAGTTTAACACTTGTGTTACTTAACTAACGCATGAGCATTTTGGGCAAGGCTGCTGGGCGCGAGCAAAAAAGTGTTGGGGGAAGAGCATAATTCATAAAGGAAAAGCTATTTCTTTTCCCATCCACTTTTCTTCTTACGCAATGGAGGATTTTTGAAGATATTTTAACATTTTTTGGATGGCGTTTAACATTGTTCGGATTATAAAATCCAAAATCTGTAAGGTGCGTGAAAAAATTAATAAGTGAAATAAGAAGGTGCTTAAAGCAAAATATAAAATGGAATACGACATACTTTAGTCTTTACATCTTGCAAGAAAATACCCATTAGTCAAACTTATTTTGGACGTGATATTGCTATTTTGAATCAAAATTCCCTTGTTAACCCCGCCCCACTATTTTATCATTCTCACCCCTCCCCTGCTATTTCCCTTCACTTTAATATCTCTACCCACACAATAATTCTAACACCACTTCTTGTTTCCACCACACTGTCACGGCCAACCCCAAGTTTCCGGTCTATGGCCTCTAAGATGACGTTGAGGATTGGAATTCTTTCTATTTGATAGACAAAATCAACTTAATTGTATTAATCTCTACAAAAATGAAGTGGACATTAAAAGATGATTCTAGTTTTTTGGAAACTTTAATTTTTTTGACAAATCTACCTTTGATGTTCTATAAAATGTTACTTATATTTTTTTTTTTAATGTTACTTAATGATGAATGTGATTTTAATTAGATGCATGTGTGTATTCTTTTTAACAAATACTAAAATAATTTATTCAAAATCAAACATTTAATATATAATCTGATAATTATAATTAATTATTCAGCTAATGGTAAAGAGTTGTAAATCTTGAATTTAAACTTGAATGAAGTAGAACAAAATAATCTAATAATCAATTATTAACATTGGCCATTAAGATTTAATTAACACAACTAAAGACTATTTATATTTGAGGAGTGTTATATAGCATGAAGATTTTGTCGTGCAAAACACACGAACACATGCTTGATTTACAAACACACTATTTACAGGCTTGTTTTAATTATTATTTTAATGTTAAAGAGAAAGGAAAATAAAAAATCTCCAAAATTGATCCTCATAATCGTGGCAGCATATGATTCTAGTACCACTGTCAACCGCATGCACATCACCTCAACTTTTGCTGTCATCTTTGTCATAGCAATTGTCTTTGCATCCCACTGTTTTTTTTTTTTCATCCCACTGTTGTTGCTGTCATTTATGGTGATATAATTATAAAGAATGAAATTGTTTCATCTAAGCAAGAGAAAGATAAGAGCGATGAAGCACAACAAAGGTGAGAGGGTGGAAGTACCATCGCAGGAAGTGCATGGTTAGCTAAGTTAATTACTTGAACAGTTATAAAAAGAGGTCTCAATATCGATTGAAAATATAAAAGGAGGATATGAAGATGAAAATACAACGTAGAAATAAAGAGAAACATGTCAATAGGGTCCATCAAGTGAAGATACCACATTCGTGTCTTTAGCACGAAAATATTTGTTGTGTCATTTACCATTTTTCTTTATATTTACACAAAAAGAAAAATACATATCAAACGGCAATGATAGTTGTCTCGATTACTTTAGAGTTAATTCATCCACAGTGGATAGTGGATTTAACTTCCGCCACTGATGTGATGACTTCTTAAAGACAATATGTAAATACCTATACAAATGTTCTTTAAATTAGAGATGTATTTTAACATCAATGACTCTTGAAGTTCAACTCGTTTAAATTTTTATTTAACAAAGTACATTTCAATAAAATTCTAGAAGCATTTTTTTTTTTTTTTATATATAAATAGAAGCGATTAACTTCCATTTAATCTAGAAGATCCAAACATATACTCTCCCCCTTCCTTTTTACATATCATTTAAAAATAGTACTCTTTAATTAAGGTAGTTGATTTTTGAAGTTTTTTTTTTCTGTCTATTATACCTTCATTCTAATTTATCTATTTATTATTTTTTTTGCATACATCTCTTTTAAATAAATTTGATGTGCCGTTTTTTCTTTCGTAACAAATAATTGTGATACACTCCACTTCTTTTCAATAAATTATTATTATTATTTTTTCCACACTCTATCTCTCCATGAACCCTTTTTTTATTAACAAATATTAGGATGTTAATTTGTTATGTTAATATTTTCTCTTATGCCATATTTCGAACCTTAAACATGTACTTTCTTATTTCAACCAAGTGAGTTATCCATCTCAAACAAACAATTATCATTGCAAACGATTATTAATTTAGAGATTGCATAGTAAAATAAAATATATTCTAACTTTACTTGATCAAAATCTAAATTTATTCCTATAGTCTTCCACTCTTTATTTTTTTTAAATATTTATGCAGTCTTTTATGTATTTCATTAGAATTGTTTTGCATTTGAAATTTTTAATAATGTTATTGATGTTATTTATAGATTTTTAACTCTTCGGTTGATCCTATCTTAAAACCATTATTATGAGAAATGAAATTTAGTTTCGTCTAAGTTTAAATTTGCACATAATAAAAAAAACAAATTGAGTTTTAAATAAAACTTTGTTTCAAAAGAAAAACAAAATATTTTTAGTTTAATTGAAAATAAGTAATTATAATTAAAAAAAAGGAGTAAGCATGGTTTTTTTTTTTTTTATGGGGATAATAATAGTGTTCCACTTCTTATTCATGACTCAAACCCACACTTAAGTATTTTACGAACTAAGTTATATTTCGTTCATTGAAAAAATATGTAATTGACAAATTGCACCTTTACACTATAAAAAAAGTTAACACAAACAAAAAAAATATTGAAAAGACATATCGTGAATAAATTGACCGAACAAATGTTGTTAACAAAATGTAAGTCTAAATATGTTTTCGATCCTTATATATATTTCAACTTTTAGGTTTAATTCCCATATAATTTTACTTCGGCTTTTACTTCATGTTTTGTAAAAAAAAAAAAAAAAAAAAAAGGTTAAGAGACATTCTTATAAGGGATAGGATAAAATGACACCATGGTGTCAAAATTAGTTTGACACCAAATCTCATCTATTCATTTCATTTAATCCAAAGGTTTAAAACTATCACCAAATTAATTAATATACACCAAATACTCTCTATCACCTAATTAAAAAACATATCTATCATTATTAATTTATAATCAAACATTCTATTTTTATTTCCCCAAATTTATTTGTTCCTCTTTTTTATTTCCCCAAATTTATAAATTTTCCCAGATTTCTATAATCATACTCAAACTTTTTTTCTAAATTTTTTTATAAAATGAATGGTTGAACTCATATACATATGGTTGTTTGAGTCATCATCACCATCAATGATATTTCTTTGTCTTTATCTCATATACTCATATTTTTTTAATAATTAATTAAATTGTATTAAAAAAAAAACCAACAAGCTCGACAAATGATTCTTGAATTGTTCATGCTAATTAGATTATTTTGTCACTCATAGGTCTAATGTTTTTTTAGAGGACTCGTTGTGTCTCATGTTTTACTGAATTAAGATTTATCATGATTTTATAAAAATTATAAAGTTTGAATTTGTGCTTATGGCCAAAAGAAAAAAATTAGAGGAAAATAAAAAGGGTTTGAATATACCAAAAACAAGAAGGTATTGTTTGATTATGAATTAATGATGATAGATATGTTTCTTAATTAGGTAATAGAGAGTATTTGATGTATGTTAATTAATTTGGTGATAGTTTTAAGCCTTTGGATTAAATGAAATGAATGGATAAGATTTGGTGTCAAATTAATTTTGACACCATGGTGTCATTTGATCTTATCCCTTCTTATAATATTTAAACATGATTACAAATAGAAAAATCAAATTTTTGATTATACACATAAATTGACTTACAAACAAAGGAAAAAAATAATGATTGAAAATTGTAAAAGATTTAAAAATGGAAGTAAAATTACACAAGGATCAAAATGAAAAGTTTGAATATTTATAAATCAAAAAAAAATTAATCCTTTGACCAAAAAAATAAATAAAAATGAGGAGTGATACGGACACTCTATTTCTAACACTTGCTTTCTTATTGGGTGAAATTCATGTGGGTACTACACATTGAAAATAAATCCCACATAAAGTAGTGAGTTCCACTCGAGTTTCACTCAATAACAAATTAAGTGTTAGAGAATGTTGCTAGTATTTCTAAAAAAAAATTTATCCAAATTTTTTTGCCTAACATCATTTTCATGACATTCGATAATTATGTTAACAACGTTAAACACAGACAAATATACATCAATAATTATTCAGAAGTCCTAGCTCAACTGGAAAAATGCCGAAATTATTAGGCCGGATGCCTTGACCGGGGTTCGAACCCCGGTACCTCCACTTGTGTGTGTGAGTTTATAATGGCTTTGTCATTTCGTCTATCTACCAAAAAAAAATATACATCAATAATTTAGTGGTTGAATTTCCATAATAACAAGCACAAGCACAGCTCTCTTCATTGTGCAGTGAAAATCAATCATGGTTTCTATTTGAATCAGAATCAGAAAATTTTCAGATGGCATGCGAGGAAGTTGCACATTCAAGACCTGTCTTTCTCACGATCTACACTGTTGTCATCGTTGTTTCTTCCTTATACGTTTTCTCCGCTATACACTATTCTTCTACAACCTCTTCAGCTTGGTCTTCTTTTCCTCCTCTTTCAAGTAACCCTTTTATCTCTACCTCTTTTTATTCTATCTTACATGCATTTTAATCAAGTGGGTTGAATCAAAATCCTATCTTTTTTTGTTAGTTGTTGGTTTTGTCATAAATGGGAATACCCTTTTTGGAATTTGATATGTATTGTTGTTAGGCCTTAGGATAGGATTAGTTAGTTGGTTATGATGTTGAAACTTGAAAAATTGTTTTGGCATTGGTTTTTAATGTATGGTCTATGAAGCACCGACATAGACACTGACATTGTCACACTTTGAGAAAATGAATTATTTGAACGTACTCAGATGTGTCGGTGTCAGACATGACACATGTCCGACACATGACACGCCTTCGATCAGCAGTGCTACATTGTGTATGGTTAATCCGTTAGCTCAAACTAGTTGAGCTACTCAACTCTCCGTTTATAATGCATGGTTAATGAGCAGAGATTTTCTATATTTCTTTTTGTGAAATGGAGAGTTTTGTTGATAAGTTTAATTAGTATGCATTTTCGATGTAAAAAGGTTTAGTTTGACGGAGATGTATTTTACACTGACATTCAATTAGAACTCACAATATTGCCATGTAAGTCCAACTGACATCCAATGAGAATTTACAATATTTCCATATAAGTCCACTTTGTAACTGTATTTTAGAAGTAACTGCAAAATGGTGGATTCTTATTGGATGTCAGTGTGACATTGGTTTACATTGACACTGCATGTCCCCTTTTCTCAAAAGAGTTTTGATAAATGATGAGATGTGATTGGATGCGTAAAAAAAATTACACCGCGATGCATACTGGTTAAATATTTTATTAATATGGTTTTTGGGTTTATAAAGATCTAATTATGTCGTTAATTTTTAGAAATGTGTGCTAAATTGCTACAGATTTTAGAAATAACTGCAAATTGGTGGATTCCCATTGGGTGTAAGTGTGACATTGGTTTACACTGACACTGGATGTCCCTTTTTCTCAAAAGAGTTTTGATAAATGATGAGATGTGATTGGATGCGTCTGTAAAAAAATTACACTGATGATGCATACCAGTTAAATATTTTATTAATATTATGTCGTTAGTTTTTAGAAATGTGTGCTAAACTGCTAATATGTGCCTTTATACACCAAAACTATAGAAACAGAACTTTCCATTACTACATGTCATTGTATTGCACCTGCTTTATTTGTGTAGCTGCATCTTTCAACTACTCTCTCGTTGTTGTTTCCACTTCATGTGTATGACACTTTTCAATTCATCAAGCATTGGTTTTTCCTTCCTCTATTTCTTCATTTCTTTTGTGGATGTGAATTCAAACCATGACTGAGCATGCTTTGTAGATGAGGATCCTCGGCTTTTAGATCGAACATTTGATGCTTCTCAGTTAGAAACAATGCATGCTGTGCCCTCTGCTTTCCCTGAGCTCCAAAATGTGTCGAGAAAGCCTATTTTGAATGTTCCTCCTCGCAATAAAAAGATGCCGCCCTTGAAAGAGTTTAGACTGACCAAAGAATTGGTTCAACAAAGGGTGAAAGATAACATTATAATAGTTACATTCGGTAACTATGCATTCATGGACTTTATTCTGACTTGGGTTAAACAATTGAATGATCTCGGAGTTTCCAATTATCTTGTTGGTGAGCATTGCTGTTTGAGCATTCTATCATTGTATTTTGTTTTGTAACGACCCTTGCTAGAAATACATACATGGTATTCTGTATAGTTGATTACACCAGGGCCTGTTTCGATTGGCTTATTTAAGCTTATCTGCTGGCATAATCACTTGTGAGATTGTTTGGAAGAGTTTATAAAAACACTTTATGACATGTCTATTAGTTGTTTTCAACTTATTTCCTTAAAACTCTCTAGGATAGCTTATAAAAACAAATTATAGCTTATATGACTTATTTTATCTTTTGTTATAAAAATAGCTTATACGTAAGCACTTATATGATAAGTGTTTATGCTAAAACGGATAACCGTTTTTTAATTAGTTGTTTATCCAAACAGTAATGAATTTGAATTCTACCTTTTAGGTGCAATGGACACGAAATTATTGGAGGCACTTTATTGGAAAGGGGTACCGGTTTTTGACATGAACAGCCATATGAGCACCATGGATGTTGGCTGGGGTTCTCCAACATTTCATAAGATGGGGAGGGAAAAAGTTATTTTGATAAACTCCATACTGCCTTTTGGTGTTGAACTGTTGATGTGTGATACTGACATGGTTTGGTTGAAGGTACTTTTCTCCATTCCTTAATATATGTTTGATTTTAATGGTGATTCATATTTCATATGCTTGCTTAGTTTTGTTATGAATGATCCAAATTCAAAACGTATAATGTGGATTGACTAAGATGTGTTTGTTCCTCTAAGATATATTATATTCCTAAATATTCCATTATTTGATTATGGAGCAGAACCCACTTCCATATCTTGCTCGTTATCCTGGAGCAGATGTTTTAACATCCAGTGATCAAGTTATACCAACAGTTGTTGACGATAGTCTGGAAGTTTGGAAAGAAGGTCAATATTATATATAAGCAGATTTAACATCCAGGAATCAAATCAATGCTCTTATTCATTTATTGCTTCTTTAATCCCTCATTTTAACGCACTTGTTTGAGCTTTAAGAGATTGTATACTATATTGATGATTGTTACTGTCTCATTGAATAGTTGGTGCGGCCTACAATATAGGAATTTTTCATTGGAGACCTACAGAGTCTGCGATTAAATTGGCAAAGGAATGGATAGAACTGCTTGTGGCAGATGATAAGATATGGGATCAGAATGGGTTTAATGATATTGTCCACAGAGAGTTGGGACCATCGGTTGACGAGGACAGTGGACTTGTTTATGCTTATGATGGAAATCTAAAGCTGGGAATTTTGCCTTCAAGTATCTTTTGCAGTGGTCATACATATTTTGTCCAGGTAGGACCTAGTTAACAGTTTTGAATACTTTTTTTTTTATTTTACATGTTATCTTCCTTTTGATTTCTCTTATACAATTAAGTGTCTCTGAAGGAATCTGATAGGGACTTGGGTATTATGGTGTGCCTAATTCCTACATCGAGTGGTATGTTACGTCTAGTTGAGTATTTAAGGGGTTTGGTTCTTCCCTCTTGATAGCTAGCTATAAAGGGAACGTTTCTCAAGCAGTGTTGTTAAATAGCTGCTATGGCGACACTATACTGCTATAACGTAGACAAACTGCTATTGTTATGCGATACACTATTTATTACAAAATGTTGTCAAGTATCGGCTATAGTGACCCTATAGCACTATTACATAGCAGAATTTTAACAATCACTATTTTCCGCCTATCCGCGATTGACAACATTGTTCTCAAGTGATTGAGTACTTATCAGAGCCTGGTCGTTGGTGGCTTAGAAAGGGCTACCTACGGAGGAGCTAACCGGAAAGACCGAGTAAAGCTTCATTGACTGCCGCTGCTGGGACTTCAGCTCTAAAGAGAGGTGTTGTGATAGGGACTTGGGTATCATGGGGTGTCCAAGTCTCACATTGAGTAGGATGTGAGGCTCAGTAGAGTATTTTAGTAGTTTGGTTCTTCCCCCTTGATAACTAGCTTTTAAGATAGGGTTCTCCATGGGCTTGAATACTTATCAAAGTCTTGATTGGATGTTATGTTGCAGAGAAACAAACTGCGTGCAAGTTTTTCCTAAGAATGTCCTTTAATATTATGATTTTAGGGTATGTATCAGCAACTCAGGTTGGAGCCATATGCAGTGCACACAACATTTCAATATGCAGGCACAGAAGGAAAGCGCCACCGACTACGAGAAGCCATGCTTTTCGATGATCCACCTGAATACTATAATCCTCCTGGTAATATTATTTTTCTTCCTCAATTTCAGTGAAACACCACTTCGTTTTACTTTTTGATGCATAAGCGTGAATACACTAGTTCTATTATTTGTCTTAAATTGTTACTACCTCTGTCCTCTATGTAAGACCCCCTTGATAAAATGCACAAGAATTAAGAAAAGTTGTTTTTGTATTAAATTTGTTAATAATGTACGTTCTCTTTCAAAATTATCCTTCAATTATTAAGATAGAGATATGGCTGATCTTTTAATTCTCTTCATTTAATTAGGGGTATTTTTGTGAAAATTTAATTAATGCACCTTGAAATTTGACGAGTCTTATAAAAAGGGAGAAAAAATTTGCAATTGGGTCTTGCATATAGGGACGGAGATAATAGTTTTTTACTTTTATATCATTCATTGAGAAATTTCTATTGCATACTCCGTTCAGTTTCCCACCATTCATCTATACTGTGATGCTGAGAACTAAAAGTTTACAGTGCCTATACATTACTTGCAGTATCTGCTTATGGTTTATGCATTTACTCCTTTTCATGAAAATAAATGTTTAAATTTTGATACCATTGGAACTAAATGTTTTAATTTTTTCCAGGGGGTTTCTTGTCATTTAGGCCATCTATTCCAAAAAGCTTGTTGCTAAGCGGGAAGCATACCATTGGATCACATTTTATCCTTATTAATTACCAAGTATGCATGCATCAACTTGATCCTTTTCACTTCTGTATTTTTGAATGGAAATTATGTATGACCTTGTATTACATCTCATAATTTATGATGAAAATGAATTTGTCCAGATGAAACAAATTAGGACTGCACTTGCAATTGCTTCCCTTCTGAACAGAACACTGGTGAGGACTATTTTCTAGGATCATAAATTCTTATAATTTTATATGCTGGGTAGCTAATGTCTCATCATCAACACTAAGTCATGCCTCATAATTAGTACAAGTTACAATTAATTGATGATTTAAGTTTTCTTTTTCTCTAATGCATTTTCAATTGATAAATTATCTATTATCTGAAACAGAGTTCTTTATGTATATATTTAGGTCATGCCTCCACTATGGTGCAGGATTGATAGGCTATGGTTTCCCCATCCAGGTGTTTTGGAGGGGTCTATGACTAGACAACCTTTTCTCTGTCCTTTGGATCATGTATTTGAGGTATTTCTCTTCTAGTTTGATTACGTGGTTCCTTATTGTTATTCACTTATGTTTCAGGTCATTGGATTGCTTAATAAAGGATTATTATGCCGGTGATGGTAGTACTTGTTGTTAACTGTGATAACTGAAAAATGTTGAGCTTCTAAAAAATAGCTATAGTATGTCTATAAGCCGTTTTCAGTTTATTGAATAAGCTCTCAGGACAGCTTATGAGGCTCCGCTCTTCAATTTCTATCCACCTGCAAATTATATTTTTATGGAGAAAACAATAGAGAATGCAAATAGCTTTTCAACGTACATATGTAAATGTGAATAACTTATTGAATTGAAGCACTTATGAAATATATGTGAACCTATTGAGTAAGCACTTAATTAAACTATTTACCCAAACGCCCGCGTGGTCAGTCAGTTACTGTCATGCAATACTAAATCTAAATGAATGACCTTAGATGAGAGTAGTTGTGGTTGAAGCCATCCACTCTATAGACTTGGTCTTGCCCTTATATTTGGAGTTGAATAAGAAATATGAGCCTGGGTCGACTTGGAAGAGATTTCGTTTACACGCTATATTTCTTTCACATAAAATTTACTCTATTGCAGGTGAATGCCATGTTAAATGAACTTCCAGAGGATGAGTTTGGCCCTGATATCGATTTTAGAGAGTACTCCATACTTGATAATCCATCACTGCCCTCAGAGGTTAATAAATGTCAATCCAATCAAAATTTAAAACAATGAATTTTCCTTTCTTGTTATATATCTCTGCTGAAGTTATGCCTGGGTTCTTAAATTCAGGTGAAAAAGTCGTGGCTTGATGTTCACCTCTGTAAAGAAGGAACCCAAAATTGTAATGCATCAAATAATGTAACTGTTGGGGGAGTACTTAAATTCCCAAAGCATAGCAATGAGGAAATGGTATTTTAAATTTTGATTCATTTAACTGTTGGGGGAGCACATAAATTTCCAAAGCATATTCTAACATGTGGTTGTTTCTACTTAAATTTTCAGTTCATGAAAGTATTTTCGTCGTTCAAGGATGTAAAAGTAATCCAGTTTTCTTCAATGCAAGACGCATTTACAGGTTTCAAAGACAAGGCAAGGCCAATTTTATCGTTCTGTTTAAGTTTTCCTTCTGTGCTTGCATCAAAAGTTTGAAGAATACATATTCATTTACCATGTCCTGATGCCATGTATTTATGTATTTTAATCAGGAAAGGGAAGATAGATTCAGAAAACGAGTTAAACACTACACTGGTATATGGTGCTGTGTGACTGATCACACTCCCGGTCACATATATTATGATATATACTGGGATGAGAAACCTGGATGGAAGCCAATTCCTCCTCAAACTTCTGCAGATGACCATCCACCTTGGTGAGGTCAATTTCAGAATTATATGTTCATCTTCAAAACAGTTGTAGGGGATACAATCATAAACAGAAGATATTCAAAGGTGCTTCATTTCCAACTCGCTGTGAAGACCAGTATCGTATACTTGTGGAAGTAAACACTATGTACCACTGACACTTCTTATTGAAGTCTTGTCCGGGTGTCCATATCTTTGTCATTGCTTCATATACAGCCTTTATCCATGTTGAGGATGTTGGTACTTATTTGAGGGATCTGATAGTGTGATTGCAAGAGAATGATTTGTATTAACATCTTCCAACATTGCAAATTAGAGAAAGGGAAGACAACAATATATCAGATGAGGCTGCAGTTTTTGGATGTTGTTGTCTTAGTTTTTTATTTTTATTTTAATAAGCTAGAAGTTTATTCAAGAGAATGATATTGAATTGCTTGTAATTAAAATAACAGAAGAAATCCAAATCTATCACTCTTTCTTTTTTTTATTTTTTATTTCAAACAGGGAAGTAATATTTTTTATTATTATTATATTTTTTTATCCTTTTGGTTATTTGATCTTTGCCGTTAGAAGTTAAACTCCGAAAAATTCCCTCATTCAATATAATGTATATATTTTTTCGTGTTAATCATTCAAAATTATTTGACGAAATTGAAAACGAATCTCAATTAGCATGTTGTTCCGAGAATTCCTTGAGTATTATGCAATTCTAACGTTTCAGATTGGAGGTGTGTCTGGTGTCTGATATGTGTCGGTGTCAGACATCAACACAACATTGACACATGTAATTATATTCAATCACTTTTTTTGCCAGTTTTTGTTTACGTTTTTTGTGTCAATGTTTGTTTACATTTTATGTTGTCAATGTCCTCGTTGGTATTTGTGTTTGTGTTAGTGCTTCATTGGTTGAGTAACTTAACCGTAGAAAACAATCATTTGAATTTTGAACCATAGCATTGTTCAATGTTTCTTAGAAATATGGTTACTTCAATTTTGTATCCAAAATAGCTTATATACCAGACATTAACCAACGTTAGCTGAACTATTGTCATGTTATGACAAGACCAAGAAAACATCATCATCATCATCATCATCGTATCTCATTCATAATCATGTTCTTGTGTGCAAGACATGAACTTTCATAGCTACAACAAGAAATAACTGAAAATGAGAACATGGGTAGTTTCCCAATTGCAACTAAATCACATAACAAGATTGACCTTTGAAAATCCAGTCTTGCTTCGATTTCGACTTAGAAGGTCATCATCGTCGTTCCATTCATTTTCTTCACAAGAAAACTATCTAAATGGGAACTTCAGCATTGTTCATAGACAAAAGGTTAATTTTCTTCCATGTGATTCTTCCCTGTTATCATGTAGTTGTCGTTGTTTTTGCATTGCCATTAATCTGTTTGATAAAATGCCACAAAGGAATTTTCATGTAAGAGAGGTTCATTTTGATCTTGTTGTTGATTGCATTAAATTGTCCCTCGAAAAACCTAATATTTTCACTGCCACTGTTGTTCATTGTGCTGCCTTGAAGACAGGTGCTTTAGCTTACCTTCCAACTTCAACATCTCTATTCACTCTTTATTCCAAAGCTGGAGACTTTACTTCATCTAGGGTTTTATTTGAACACATTCACAACAGAGATGTGATTGCTTGGAATGCTATTATTTCGGCATCGCTCGAAAACAAATGCTATAGGACAGCAGTGGAGTTCTTTCAGAAAATGATCAAGGACCAAACTAGGTTTGATTCCACCACTCTATTGCTTGTGGTGTCAACTTTGTCACACTTGAAAAACTTTGGTCAAGGAAGGGTAATTCATTGTGTGAGTATAAAATCTGGGATGCTTGTGGATATTAGTTTATGTAATGCTCTTATTAACATGTATGCTAAGTGTGGTGACGTAAACTCTTCTGATTCTGAGTGTCTGTTTGAAGAAATGGAATATAAAGATGTTGTTTCATGGAACTCGATAATGAGAGGATGTCTTTACAACGGTGATCTGGAGAAATCGTTGTGTTACTTCAGAAGGATGAATTTTTCGGAAGAAAGGGCAGATCATGTCAGCCTTTCTTGTGCTATTTCAGCGTGTTCGAGTTTGGGAGAATTGGCTTTTGGAGAATGCATTCATGGTCAAGGAATCAAGCTAGGATACAAGGATAACTCTTTTGTTTCGGTTGCAAACTCCCTCATTTCGTTATATTCACAATGTGAGGCCGTCGATGTTGCCGAGACTGTATTCAGAGAAATGGCATACAAAGATATTGTTTCTTGGAATGCAATGATGGAAGGATATGCTTCAAATGAAAATATTCATGAAGCATTTGATCTTATGGTTGAAATGCAAACTACGGGATGTTTCCAACCTGATATAGTAACATTAACTACCATGCTCCCTCTTTGTGCAGAACTAATGCTTTACAGAGAAGGAAGAACTATCCATGGATATGCAATTAGAAGACATATGGTACCTGATCATCTTCCTTTGAGGAATGGCCTTATAGACATGTATTCGAAGTGCAACGTTGTCGAGAAAGCCGAGCTCTTGTTCCATTCTACTGCACAAATAGACTTGGTGTCTTGGAATGCAATGATATCTGGTTATTCTCAGAACAAGTATTATGAAAAGGCTCAAAATTTATTCAAAGAGCTTCTATGTTGCGGTCAAAATTGCAGCTCATCAACTGTTTTCGCCATTCTATCTTCTTGCAACTCTGCAAATAGTCTCAACTTTGGAAAATCGGTTCACATCTGGCAATTAAAGTCCGGTTTTCTGAACCACACTCTCTTGGTAAATTCTCTCATGCAAATGTATATCAACAGTGGAGACCTAACTTCAGGTTTCTCAATTTTGCAAGAGAATTCTTCTATAGCAGATATTGCTTCATGGAACACTATAATTGTAGGTTGTGTAAGAGGTGACCAATTTCAAGAGGCTTTAGAGACTTTCATGTTAATGAGACAAGGACCTTCTTTCAACTATGACTCCATAACCCTTGTAAATGTTTTGTCAGCCGTTGCAAACATAGAACTACTCAACCAAGGAAAGTCTCTTCACAGCCTTGCACTTAAATCTCCTTTCGGATCAGATACTCGTGTTCAGAACTCATTAATTACCATGTATGACAGATGCAGGGACATCAACAGTGCTAGAAAAGTGTTCAAATTCCATTCTATTTCCAATCTATGCACATGGAACTGCATGATCTCAGCTTTATCTCATAACAAGGAAAGTAGAGAAGCGTTGGAACTATTCCGTCATCTTCAGTTCAAACCAAATGAGTTCACCATTGTTAGTGTTCTCTCCGCATGCACTCGAATTGGTGTTCTAATACACGGAAAACAAGTTCATGGTTACACATTCAGGTATGGATATCAACAAAATTCTTTCATATCAGCAGCTCTTGTAGACTTGTACAGCACCTGTGGAAGACTGGACAATGCTGTCAAAGTATTCAGACATTCGCAGAAGTCAGAATCAGCATGGAATTCAATGATTGCTGCATATGGTAATCATGGAAATGGTGAGAAAGCAATAGAACTATTCCATGAGATGTGTGATTTAGGAATTAAAGTGACCAAAAGCACATTTGTTAGCCTTTTATCTGCATGCAGCCATTCAGGACTTGTGAACCAAGGACTTCAGTACTATGAATGTATGTTGGAGAAATATGGCATAAAACCTGAGGCTGAGCATCAAGTTTATGTGGTTAACATGTTAGCAAGATCAGGTAGAATTGATGAGGCTTATCAGTTTACAAAAGGGTTGCAATCCAATGCAAGTTCAGGTGTATGGGGGATGCTTTTGAGTGTATGCAACTATCATGGAGAACTTGAGTTGGGGAAAAAGGTTGCTGAAAAACTCTTTGAAATGGAACCTCAAAATGTCGGATATTATATATCATTGGCAAATATGTATGTTGCTGCTGGAAGTTGGAAAGATGCTACTGATTTGAGACAATATATACATGACCAAGGATTAAGAAAATGTGCAGGTTATAGTCTTATTGATGTTGGTTTGGGATAGGAAAAGGTTAGACAACATTGTCCATTTCAAGGCCAAGACATTGGTTCATGCATCTTGCAAAAGAATACTACCTTCATCCCTACACATCCAAGACCGGTGGAACCAGCTCCTCTAAAGTAAGTAGTTAGTCAAGTGAAAAAATCAATTGTTGATATTGTAACCATCCATAATATGTTATGCATGTATATATAAATTATAATATCAACCATCAATTTGTTTATCAACTGTTGCATTTACCAATTGTAGCAAATTGGGTTGGAAATGAAAGTCTCTTTTGAAACTTGGTGTAAAATATATATTACTACAATGATACATTTTTTTACATTGCACAGGTTTTACCAACATTATGTTAGTCCAAATAGAACTGAACTCAGACCCCTTAAGAAAAGTTTGAGTTGAGTCTTGTGGATGGAAAAAAACGTGATTGAGAGGAAGACCTCATTAATGATGGTCAGTCTGATTCGTCGATGAAAATTAGTTATCAATAAAATTAGTAGATATTCCACACCAATATAAATGATACCAAAAACATATTGCGCATATTTTGAATTTTATGCCCATGTGCATCCTTCTAACGGAAGACTGGAATGATTGATTTCCAAATCCGACCCCAAAATCTTTAAAAATAAATGAGACCGAAAGAAAATTTTAATATATGAGCCTTTTTTGTTTGCATATGAAGCCTTTTAAAATTTAAATAATAAATTTTTAATGAAAAATAATCTTTTTGTTGGTAGGCCTACAAACAAGGGTTTTAGTGGTCTTACCCTTGAGCCGACCTTGCTCATTTTTAACCTAAGATCATTTTTAACCTAAGATAGATTAATAAGTTTTGATGGTGTGTTTCGAATTAGCATTGGCAAATGGTTACTTGGTTTCTCAAACTTCAACATGATTACCACTTGTCTTCAAATTGAATTACTTGCAATTTTGCATGGTATCATTTCAGCCATCATCTAATTAATTATATCCGCCATCATCTACATCTGAATTGAAATTTATTCTTTAATCACACTCAGAGAGAATACAATACTTGTGCTGATTAAAAAAACCCATTGCTGCTTTCATTTAAATGGCCATAATGCAGTGTGTAGCAGTTTCATTGAAAGGATGAAATACAAGATCATTTGACGTGTCCAATTCAAAGATCATTCTTCTAAGCGCAAAAAAAAAAAAAAAAGTTAATTTTTGGTAAATCACCACTACAAAGGCATATACTTTGTCTCAATGTTTATAAACAATGCATCATCCAATGTTTCTTAAGCTGGATTTGAACGAGTAACGTCTAAAAAGAGAAATAGTATTCCACAAGCTTAAAAGACAAAGATTGATCCAATCTCCATTTAATATGATAAACCAACCAAGGTAAAGTGGTAATGTACAGCAAAACAAAATAGGCATGAACTTGATTAATCATCTTAGGCAGGCAGAGCAACAATAAAAAAATACAAGAGTTCGACCAAGTATAGATTGGCATCATACGAAGTAAAGATTATTTATAAAAGCAATCAGCAGCAGCAGTGGTTTGTATATACATGGATAGGTAGGATCACTTCCACTTCCTGAACATGCCATGCTTTCCAAACTTTCCATGTTTAAATTTCCCGTGCTTGCCGAATTTTCCATGCTTGAACTTCCCATGATGGGGCATGTGACCATATCCTCCATGTCCATAGTGGCCATGGGCAACATGGTGAGCACCATATGCAGCAGCTGCACCGGCAATCAATCCACCTATTCCACCCCCCATAGCACCGTGTCCGGCATGCCCATACGGCCCTGGTATAAAGCAGAGTAGTTAGTTTAGTGGCCTTCATGCATATCACTTTAGTTAGACAAAAAAGAAGAAAAACTTTCAAACATGCAATGTATCAGTTGAATAGGTTTAAATAAACTACAAAAATAACAAGTTTCAAATATAGTAGACAACAAGTCAAAGTACAAATGAAAAGTTATTTTTGATAATGTTATTGAGGACAAAAAACATGATGATACATGGTTAATATAGTCAGATGCATAAATTATTCAATGAATCTAAAAATGCAATATTTTGCTTATAAATGTGACCGGGGGAGTATGAATTAGTTTTAAAGACACCAACAACTAAAGTAACTTGAGCCAACTCAAAAGCCTAAAGTAGCATAAAATTTTTCATAACAATAGCAAAGATATATATATATATATATATATATATATATATATATATATATATATATATATATATATATATATATATATATATATATATATATATTATAATCAATTAACTAAAGAGCTAGTATTGAAAATTAAGAATCATACCTGGGGCATGTGGAGCAGATGGACCAGGATAACCATGTGGTGGATAACCAGCAGGAGGATAGCCACCATGAGCATAACCAGCAGGAGGGTAACCACCAGGAGGGGGATAACCAGCTGGAGGATAACCCCCTTGATGTGGAGGGTAGCCATGTCCGGGTGGTGGTGGGTATGCCCCTGGTGGTGGCGGGTAGGCCCCAGGTGGGTAACCATGACCACCTCCTAATCCATGAGCTAAATGTGAGAAAACTCCCTTGTCAGCAGATTCATCATTATTGTCTTTTCCACCTCCCATTTTTCAGATCAAAACCTAATCAATCAAAACCAGAAATTGGTTAATTTAATCAATAGAGTAACAAATTGGCTCTATATTATGTTATATAAACAAAAACACGTCGATTTGCCAGAATCCAAACTATACGTGATTAAGGCAAATCTACTGAGATATCAAACATGCAAAAAATCACAATAGAAAAAAGGAAGCGGAAAAAACAAAATATGCATCCTCATATTATAGGAATTGATCAAGAAATTTCATGATCATATAGGAATTGATTATTGTTATTAAATTAAGGCATTGAATTGATACAATATAATGAGAGATTAATTAATTGAAATCATGAAAATGAAGAGAAAAACTCACAGATATTTTGGAATAGATTGAATTGTGAAGAAATTGTTGTTGAGAAATAGAAACTGTTGAAGGAAGAAAAGAAATAGGGATTTTGTGTTATTTATAGAGAGAGGATGTGCGGTTTATTTGTTGAGATGAGATGAAAGATCCAAGAAAGAGACCTGTAATAAAAGTGAAATTTGGATTACGCGTCATTAACGCGTCTAAGCATGCGATTGTGCCTTTTACCTAGCGACACGTGTCAATTCTCGCGCCTTTTTCCTGTAAGTCTAAAATCAAATAATTTTTACATGTAAATTGCAGGCTAAACTGCACTTTTCGCCCCTTATGTTTTATAATGTTGCAATTTTGGTCCTTTATTAAAAAAATAGCAATTTTGGTCCCTTTCATCCCAAAATTTCTCAGAAGATGCCACTTGTCTCAGAAAAGGGGTCATAATCGCAACTTTTTGTAAAGATAAGGGGTCAAAAAACATATTTCCCTTATGTTAGGGGTCAAAAGAGCATATTTTCCTAAACATAGGAGGTCACTTTTGCTATTTTTTTAATAAGGGGCCAAAATTGTAACATTTTAAAACTTAGGGGACGAAAAATGGGGTTTAGCCTAAATTGTAATGGAGCATCATAAATTGAAATTTTATGAAGGAAAAAAAAGAGCAATCATTAGTTAAGTCATAGAGAACAAAAATGAAATAAGTGAAGTCAAAAAGGCAATGTTCATATTCATCCAATCGTGAGCCTTTCCCCCAAAAATTCATATCATGAGTGGCCTCTCTTCAACATCGTTTGATATGGGAAATCTGATTCTTACATTTTGTTTATGTTGATTCTTACCTTTTATCAACTTTCTTGATGCATAGAATCTCATTCCGGTATTAATATACATGTAAGGCTAATCAAAATCTCAATTATCAAAATGTTTAAGCTCGTTTGTTATAGATTTTTTTAAAATATATTTTTGTTATACTTTTTATAATAAAGAAATTTTTAAGGAAAGCTTCAAACGAAAAATCTGTTTGAATAGTTTATCTTAAAATGTCATTCTAAGTATTTCATCGTTTTGTTATAAATTTTTTTGGATACTAAATTTTGAAAAAATCTTTAAAAAAGCTATTTCAAATAGCTTTTCATAAAAGTCATTTTGAAAAAATACGTGATTTTTACTACGTAAAATCTCGAACAATGAATATTTAAGTTGGTGAATGTTAAAATCTCTTTTTAAACTTATACCGAATGAATTTAAAATAACTTCTACTATTTTTGACTAAATTTTCAAAAAAATCTATTTTTAAAAATACAAAGAAAAATTCATTTTCTTAGAATCTAAAACAAACGGGGCCTAAATGGTGAGAAAAAATTACTTACACGCACCCAATTTTTCACCTAAAAATTAAAATAAAAAGAAAAATTAATAAGATCAATGATAAAATAAATAATGTAATGAAAAATAAATAGATAAACATTGTGTTGGTGTTTCATAGGAGTTGTTCCTGAAAGTCTACCAGAAAAGAATATAATTGACACCAAACAATTAGAAAGAGGGTCAAAAATTGTCAACCTTTCAACGTTTTATCTTTGATGACTTTTTTTCTATCCAGACGTCTCTTTTAAAAAATAATTATCTTGTATCCAAGATCAACAATATATTCATTTCAGTCCCAACAACAAACTCAAATCATTGCTGGAAAAGAATAAACAACCACAAAGGCTTTGTTTGCGAGTTGGATTTTGGAGGGGAAGGGAAGGGAAGGAAAGGCTTATGGAGTGGTAACCCTTGGATTTTGGAGGGGAAGGGAAGGGAAGGAAAGGCTTATGGAGTCGTAATAAGTTATTTTTGTATAAATAAGCTGTTTTGAATAAGTTGTTTTTGAAAAAGAGATCGTATTAAGTTGTTTTGCATAAATAAGCTGTTTTTGAAAAAGAGATCGTAATAAGCTGTTTTGTATAAATAAGTTGTTTTGAATAAGTGGTTTTTGAAAATGAGGTCGTAATAAGCTGTTTTTATAAAAATAAGCTGTTTTGAATAAGCTGTTTTTAAAAAAGAGATCGTATTAAGCTGTTTTGCATAAATAAGCTGTTTTGAATAAGTTGTTTTTGAAAATGAGGTCATAATAAGCTGTTTTGTATAAATAAGTTGTTTTGAATAAGCGGTTTTTGAAAATGAGGTCGTAATAAGTTGTCTTGTATAAATAAGCTGTTTTGAATAAGCTGTTTTTGAAAAAGAGATCGTATTAAGCTGTTTTGCATAAATAAACTGTTTTGAATAAGTTGTTTTTGAAAAAGAGATTGTAATAAGTTGTTTTGAACAAGTTTTTTTTTTTAAAAGAGATCGTAATAAGTTGTTTTGTATACATAAACTGTTTTGGATAAGTTGTTTTTGAAAAAGATATTGTATTAAGCTGTTATTCTGAAAAGAGGTCATAATAAGCTGTTTTGTATAAATAAGCTATTTTGAATAAGTTGTTTTTTAAAAAAGATCGTAATAATTTGTTTTTCATAAGATAAGCTATTTTTTAAAAAGATGTCGTAATAAGTTGTTTTGTATAAGTAAGTTGTTTTTAAAAAGTGATTGTAATAAGCTTTTTATTTTTTATAAATAAGTTGTTTTGAATAAGTTGTTTTTTAAAAATAGATCTTAATAATTTATTTTTCATGCGATAAGTTGTTTTGAATAAATTAAGTTAAATTACGAAGTATAACAATGTATTGATTTTAAGAGGAAAAAGGGTAAAATAGTAAAATTATAACATCCTCCATCTCCTTTCCTTATTGGCTTTTTAACTCCCAAACAAGGGGAAAGTTTTCCCTCCTTTCTCCCTTCCCTCCCTTTCCTTCCCTTCCCCTCCTTAGCCTTTCCTTTCCTTCCCCTCAAAACTCGCAAACAAAGCCTAAAAGAACAAACCGAGAAACAACAAGTAAAGGAACAATACTTCTCAAGAGCTTTATAATATGGAGAGCTTAGTGAATTTGATTTCACTGAGTTAGGTGGAAGTATTCCATCGGGGTTCGTCAAAGAAGGGACATGAGAATGAGGAAGAAGAAAAGAATATAAACCCTAATTTCATTTATTTCCCCTTTCTATTTTAATGAAATAAAGGAGATTAATACAAACATAAATTTAGATAAATTTATTTATTTTAAATTCCACATGGACCACTATTGCACATTCCACATAGGATGAAATCTGCCAAATCATCCATAAAAAGCCAACTCTCACATAAGCTTATTTACACAATCAACTACTACGACACTTGAAAACCAAAGGATCTTCATATTACAGAGTTGAAATCTAAATAATTTTTTTTTTTACAGGAAGAAAACCAAAAGTCACTAATATTACAAGATACACTTACTAACCCTTGTAAGTATGGTACTATAGTTCTATTTGGTAAAACATATAAGGAAATTTATAAGCTCAAAATTGTCTTGACAAACACAGCCTACATCAACTTTTATTAGTCTGTTATTGAACTTTCTTACCAAAAATTGTTTTAATAAGTTATTATATGACCTACTTCCTTGGAAAAAAATTCAATGCGTAGGTCGAGCAATTCTTGCTTGAACACAACCACAAATCAAATTTATTTGGACGCACGCACACACAAATGTATAAAAATTAAAAGAGAAATGATTTAAGTCACATCATTTAATTCTACTTTTAATTTTTTTTTCATTTGTGTGCCCAATTAAATTTAACTTGGGTTGTACCCAAGTTAGAATTGCACATAAATCATAAAGGATCAGTGATTGCATTAATGTTAAAAGAAAAGTTCTTCTACTTGATACAATACAACTACATACTCCATATTAAAGCACCACTATTAGCATAAAGCATACGACTTATTACAACAACAGCAACAATAATCACGTCTTATCTCATTGAATGGGGTCGGCTACATGATTTTGTCTTATTATTACAATGACAAAAGGACAAAACCAAAAGGCATGAGACAATCCACTCCCAGACGAGCTAAATGGGGATCAGCAATACCTCAAAGTATCTTCAAGCTCCTTTTCATCAGCACAATTGTATCCCAGCAAATAAGCTCGCGCTGTTAAAATTGAACAGAGGTGTCTTATTGAAATGCACGAAGAACAGTGCAAAACTAATTCTAAAAACAAAATGATCAAGAGCCAGTCGAGATGAGTTTACCAAAACGGCCAGATCCCATAAATGGTTCTTCCTCATCAGCTGCAACACCTTGCTGCTGCTCCAGAAATTTCAAATGAATGAGAAACCATCAGGAAGAAAAGCTATAATTGTAAAACAAAGGAAGAAAGCTATATATAAAGATGAATATTTTTTTAAAAGCAGATATGTATCTGCTTTAAATGATGTGATCAACTTAATTCTGATAAATAAGCTTAATATTCTCGAGATTATAAGAGATAATTTCCTCACAAGATTAACATGCACGCATGTGTATCAACCTAACTCGTAAAACAATTTAAAAGAATTGCAAAAATTATGTTAAAAGACATTAAGACTTACAGAGTCGGGCTCCATTTCAGATGGCGATAATAATCTATCAAAACAGTGCCCTGATATTGTACAGACCAAAAGCTCATCCTCGGGATCCATAACCACTTCTTTACAAGTTTCATCGCAAACTAAAAAAAAAATCTCAAATCAGTTAATTGAAAAAACACATTATAAGTTCTAAGCAGACCAAAGGATTTAAAATTCAATGTTAAAAAATGTCATCTAACTAGCATACAGATGAAGTTTCTCACCATGAACTTGTCCAGTCTTCTCACAAATAAAAACATCTCCAATTTGGTAGTACGAGCATGTCTTCCCAGAACAAGCATGGTCATTCACCACTGTATCACTGAGGCCCCTGCTACTTTTCCATGATGAGACTTGATCAGCTAAGGTTTTGTCGAGAATTATGCTATCATCCTTCAACTTCACATGCAGAAAATAGAGAGAAAATGGCAAATTGTTAAGAGACATCTACTTTTATAGAGTTGTGAAATATTTAGATTAAAAGAGATATAGAGAACAACAACATAGGATAAATGTTACGAAATCCCAAGCCCCCATTCCACTATGACTCTAGGAGCAAAAGCAAATAAGCATTACTATATAAGCTTCAGCTCTATCGCTTTATCTAAACCCCACTTCGAGGAAGTAAAAGCAAATAAGCAGTTCAAATTTCTATGATTGCTGGAAAGATCTCAATATATCAATATACAGTTCCATTTTTCAGTGGTTTCTCACACTACCTGTGAAGGATGAGGTGCTTGACTTCTCTTAGCTGCTTGCATTTGAATATAGTATTCCTTAAACTCATTTTGGCAGCTTGTGACAAGTTCAACCATGTCATTTTCATCACGCTGCATAATCATATAACATAAGATCCACACAAATTAACAAATCAAGGTCTGAATAATAATAACTCAAAATTCAGTTTATAGGAGAATAAAGATAAAATAAGGTTAACATCCTGAGTTAAGTATTTCAGTTAATGTCATCAAATTGCTCAACCACAAATCACCAATCCATGGATGCTTACTCTAAAAAGAATAATGAAGTATCCAAAATAAAATAGAAATGCAAAAATGTGCTAGTACCTGAATGTATAGCTTTTTCCATGGGCAGTCCCTTATCTTCCTCGTCGGGGGAAGAAGGCCCCATCGCATACAATACCTGAACAAATTTAGCCATGGCAATAAGCACAAACATGGTTCACGCATTTTTAATAGTAAACAACATAATAAATAAGAAAATAAAAGCAAAATGAATTAATAAAGTAGAGTTGAACCCACTCCTCAAAGCCAAGCTGATAAGAGGCAAGCAACAGCTTCTACTTTAAACAGGACAGGCACTCATGCGTCAACTAGAGCTTCAACACTAGCTAATTGACACAGATCCAAATTCCCAAATCAAACTATTCTATGCTGAATATCCAACAATTATCAACAAAACTTGAAAATGTAAGGAAAAAAAGTGTACTTACAAGCGACGCCACAACGCTTCATCAGATGCAGCACAACTTAGAAAACTACAGACTAAAGAACAAGAAATAAGGTCCTGCACCCATCAAAAAACTATAGTCAGTCGATTAATATACCAAGACAGTCACAAGACAGCAAACTTGATCTACATAGTTTGTGTTTGATTCTATATTGACACGAAACTGAGTCTAACAATAAATTTGAGACTAGAAATCACATTTGGAGGCAACAATTTGGCTCCTCTAAAGTGAGTAGTTAGTAAAGTAAGAAAATAAATGGTTGATATTGTAACCATTCATGATTTGGTATTCATGTGTATATAATATCAACCATTGATTTGTTTATCAACATATGATATTACTCGCTCTACGCTCTAAAGTGAATTGCTAACTTTAGAGGAGCATTATCATGGAGGCAAAAGCTACAAATCCTAACTTCAAGTTATAATCAATTCTAGAGAAAAATTCAATTCTAATCAATAACCCCCAAAAGTGAATTCGAACATGCATATAGAAAGCCACAATTAAAGGATTTCTCTCTATTTAAAAAATATATATTGAAAACAAAATCCACAAAACCAGGGCAAAGAGGTAACCTCAGACGACAAAAATTTAAGGATATGATGGAAAAGTTCTGGTGGAACTTTGCTGAAAAAACCAGTTTCAATCCTTCTCGGTACCATGGCATTATTGGCACCATAGTTCTTAGGCTTAGATGATGAACCAGAACACTGTATGGTGCTCTGTTTACTACTATCAACCTCGTCTGTGCGTTTTCTCTTCGCTTTAGGTTCCTCTACATTTACCTCTTCCTGCAATAACAGTCATGCAAAATAAACCGATTAGTGGATGTTTGGTTCTACTGTGACAAAAATTGATTTTAAATGAATTAATTTTGTAAAAATGAGTTGAATGTAAACTGGTTTATGTTTGGATACATTTACACGAAAGTAAGTTGAACAATAAATTTCATTATAAAAATCACGTTTAGACTCAAAAGCAAACAACGATGTGAGAATCAATTTAACACCACCAGAATCAATTGAAACATAGGCTAAGCCATAATTTCTAATAAACCAACAAATAAAGCAAGATTTTTTTTTTCTGGATCCCAAATCAAAACCCTAATCTATAATCTAACAGTATCAAATTATAAATTAAGAATAACAAATGAAAATTAATTGTGAATAATTGGAATACCTTGTCAGAGACCTCGGAGAGGACTTCTGATTCGAGAAATTGAGCTAGATTTTCGTCTTCGTCGTCTGAAAAGGTCATGGTGTCATGGAAATACTAGAAAGGAAATCAAAGGTGGTTAGAAAACGGAAGAGAGAATACTACGGTGGCCGGAATTTGAATGACGGTTGTGGAATCGGAACGAAACGGTTAAAGATGGTAGATGATAATGATGATGATGATTCGGTGGAAAGTGACATGAACGGTTGGATTTAGTTCGGGTTGATCCGACCCGAAACATGTTGCGTATGGGTTGTCTGGGTGTTAGATTCTCGGGGTGAGTTTGATGTCAAAAGAGACAGGAACATTTTGGAATCATGTTGGATAGTACTTAGCTGACATAGTTTTAAGTGACATTGTTTCTATTTTTTATTTTTTTTTTAAAATATTTGTACAATTATTTGAAGATAATTTTTTGATAATTTTCTCTTTCATATTTACATGATGTTATTATTCTCTCTACAATGTTGTCACCAAAGTTGTCATTAAATGAATGTACAAATATCATTATTCATTTTTTTGTGGTGGTAGGCTTTGAACACTGGACTTTGCATATTATGTATTGTCCATGTCAATTGAACTAAACTCACACATTGTTTTTATGTCTCTTAACCGACCATTCTCTCTTATTTAAATAATTTATTTTAATCATTCTTTCATTATTTCCTCACTTCTAAATTACATTACAAAAAACTATAATTGTATTCTTTCTTTTCTTCTTTCTCTTAATAGTTTCCGTCAAATAAAAAGATGAAAAAGTGGTTGTTATAAAAAGTTATTAAAAATTGGTTGTGAAAGATCGTACTCTTTATTTTATCCAATGTTTGGTGGACAAAAAATTATTTAAAAAATTTTAAACAAATTTTAATGTGGATGAAAATGATTATGTTTTAAGTTCAGTAAAGACAAAATTTTCAATTTTTGTTTTGTTCATTGTCCAAAATTCGTTCAAAAAGAAAAAAAAACGGAAGTGTTTCTTAAAAAAAAAAATCATTGTCATTTTTTGTAACTAATTCATGCGTTATCTATTTGTTTTTGAAAAAAAAGATAGATTTGAGGAAAAACTTTTGATATCTATTTGTTACGAATTAAAATAAAAATAATTTTGATATTTAATAATTTAAAGATTATTATATGAAATTGGGACATAACCCAAGTTTCATCTGGCGTAGTATCCATGTTTCACATATACTCCCTCCGTCCTAAATTGTATGACGTTTTGGGAATTTCACACATATTAATAGAGCTGTCAAAAATGGGCCGGGCTCATGGGGCGGCCCATTGGCCCATATTTTTGGGCCGGGCCGGGCCTAAAAAACTAACCAGAAAATGTGCTCGGGCTTTTTCGGCCCAAGCTCATTTGGGCCAGACAAAAGTTGGGTCGGGCTTTGGGCCGGCCCATTGGCCCATATTTTATTTTATTTTTGTTAAAAAACAACATATTTTTTTAAAAAATTATCAACTAATTTAAAATTTATTAACAAAAAAATATTTAAATAAATAAACTTAATAAATATGGATGAATTTAGCTTACAGTTTTAAAATTTTAAAGTTTATAAATTATTAATTTGATTTAATTGAAAGAATAATCTTGAGTTTAATTATTATTCAATGTTAATGTAAAAATTATTTATATTTTTATGTCCATCCAATCATATTTTAGCAAAAAAATAATGGTGAGTAACTAATACATAAGAAAATATATAAAAAAAAGTGAATAAAATTTAAAAATAAAACATAAACGGGCCAGGCCGGGCTGGCCCATGGCCCACCTCGGCCGGGCCGGGCTCTAGATTTCACGGCCCAATCATAAACAGGCCGGGCCGGGCTGGCCCATTTCTATAGTCGGGCCTCTCGGGCTTGGGCCGGGCTGGGCCGGGCCGGCCCATTTGACACCTCTACATATTAAGAAATGTAATTAATATTGTGTGGGAAAGAGATATTATGAGTTATTTTACAAAATTATCCTCAATAAATGATATGGGGAAAGATAAATGAAGGAATTGAAAGAAGAGAGAGTAATAAATAGTTAAGGATATAATAGGAAAAGTAACATTAATTTTTTATTAATATTGTAAAGCGACATATAATTTGGGACAAATATTTTTTCTAAAATGACATACAATTTGGGACGGAGGGAGTAGTAGCTAAGGGAGGCATCAGATGGAGAATAAATGATGGTTAAAAAATCAAAATGTGGAAGGATACACGGATTAGAGGTCACGTGAGCAATTACATCCCAAACACTTTGCAAAACGATGTGGATAATATGAAGGTTGAAGAGTTAATAGATAGTACCACTAGAAAATGAAAAGTTGATTCAGCTAATTTCTACTTTAATCCTCAAGTGGCAAATTAAATTTTGACTATGTTAGTTTTTAAGGATATGGGCGAAGATAAATTTTCTTGGAAATTTACATCACATGGAGAGCACCATGTAAGGTTTGCATACCATTATATCACAAAAAGCTTAATGGATAATCATGGTCTGAGAGTCCCTAGTAGCTGGATGAAAATATGGAACATGAAAATTCCTCAAAAAAGCCAAAGTGTTCTTGTGGTGCGTAGCACGAGGTTGCCTCCCCACTAGGGAAAGACTTTGCACCAGAGGAGTTCAATGCACAGTTCGGTGTGTTCATTGTGAGGGATCTTATAAAAATGATTGCCATGTGTTATTTGGATGCAATAAGGTGGAGGAGGTATTATGAGTTGAAGCGAGACTGTGGAATTTTATCCATGATAAATTGGAAATAGCTTATGGTTTTGTCGATCTTTTTTCTTCAATTGATCAAATTGTTGTCCCATGATAGCCGACATATGTTTGTTATGACAATGTGGTGCATTTGGAAGCGCAAAAATGAGAAATTGTGGGATGACGTTGAAACCCTACCCGCAATATCTGTTCGACTGGCTCGTTAATCCTTGCATCAATGACAAGTGTGTTCAAAGCAACAACATATGACAAACTAGGGGTGGCAATTAGATCCATGAAATCCATATCCATCCGATCCATCCACTACAAAATCCATCCAATCCATCCATAAAACATTTTTTATTTTTAATGGATTGTATCCAATCCATCCATTAAACAATATGGATGGATCTAGTCCATCCAATTGATTTTAAAGATCCAATGGATCATTTTTTATTGTTTATTTTTTATCCAATGGATCATTTGAATAAAAAAATAACAAATTAAAACAAAAAAAAGAAACAATTAAAAAAATTAAAAGCTAGATAGTGAATAGCTTATTTGTAACCAAAAAAAAAAAACAATAGCTTATTTCTTCCCCAAATAAAACTGAACCCTAATTTCTTCCCCAAATTAAAAATTGAACCCTAATTTCTTCTCCAAATTTCTCTTGAAATCTGAAATTCGTTGTGAACATATGTAGCAATTGTCAGCGATTCGATTCTTCCTCTTCAAATCTGAAATCGATTCTTCTGTTCCTACTTCCTATTGATTCAAATTCCGACGACGATTCGATTCTTCCTCTTCAAATCTGAAATCGATTCTTCTATGCCTTTGTGAGTCTCTATTATATTGTAATGTGATTTTGTTGCGTTTTCTGAATTAGGTTATCTGAGATTGTTGTTGTTTGTGTTTTCTTAGTTGATTTTGTAGTGTTTTCATAGTTGTTTGTTTGACAACGTTTGAAGATTTTCTGATGATTGTTGTCATAGTTTTTGCTACAACCTCTGTAGACAACGTTTTTGTCCTAGATTTTCTGATGATATTTTTTTGTTGGGTATTCACTCACTTTTTTTTGCCATTGTACATGTTAATAGCTTGGTGAAGTTGCATAAGTTTTGAGAGAATTAACTATGAACCAAGTTAGGATTTCTCCAAGTTAATAGCATGTTTGGTTAGACCTTTTGCCATTTATTTTTTACTTAACCATGTAAAAGTGATTAACTTCGATAAATCATCAATCTATGGCTGTTTAGTTTATAATTGCATTGATGAGGGAAAATCTTTGCACTATAATTAGGATAGTTTAATCTCAATTGTGTATCATGTAGTGTGAATTTACATATTCTTTTGGTATCATGTAGTGTATCATGTATGCCCTAATATATATTCTTTTTGGTTAATTGATGTGTTTTATGATACAAGTTGTTAAATATCTGTAGTGTTTTATAGTTAAAATTTGCTTATCATTTTTAAAATCTTCACACTTACTTTGGATAATGCATCTAATAATGATGCAATGGTCAATATTTTGAAGAAACATCCATCATTTGGAACTTCTCTTATGGCTGGTGGGGCATATTTTCATGTTCGATGTGGGGCACACGTGTTAAACCTAATTGTTCATGATGGTATAAAAGTTATTGAAGGTTCTTTGGATAAGATTAGATTGTGCGTGAAGTATATAAGAGGCTCGGAGGCAAGAAAGTTAAAGTTCAAAAGTTGTTTAGACCAACTCTCAAACGTAAGTTCTAAGCAACTTCGTCAAGACATGCCTATTAGGTGGAATTCCAGTTATTTGATGCTTGATAGTACTATTGGTTTAAAGGACACATTTTCCCTCCTACAAGACATTGATCCTCATTTTGAGAGTTTATCGGATAGCGAGTGGATTGAGGCAGAAGCTATTGCTGAGTTTTTGAAGCCATTTTATGATATCACAACTTTATTCTCAGGTAGCAATTATCCAAACTATCAACATCACTTAGCTTTGTAATTATTATTTCCAAATTATTTCTCATCACATAGCAACTTTTTCCAAATTATTTCATCGTTTGCTGATGTGTATGATAGCACAAAGTTTTCCTTTTTGACACGCAAAGCTATTTATTTAGTACAGCTGAGCTAATCATGTCCGATAATTATACGATGAATTATTTCATAACTACATAGACGTCTTGAATTATGATTATTAACATTTAGTCCCACATTAATTAGATATCACAATTGATGAGTTTTTGAAGCCATTTTATGATATCACAACTTTATTCTCAGGTAGCAATTATCCAACTGCAAACCTTTATTTTAGTGCTGTATGGAGAATTCAAATGAAACTCAAAGAAGTTGCATGTGTTTATCATGATGTATCTGTTAATCAAGATCAAATATGTTGCATGGCCAAAAGCATGAAGACCAAATTTGACAAATACTGGAGCTGTTACAGTGTTATTCTTTCTTTTGCGGTCATCTTAGATCCTAGATATAAGTTACAGTTTGTTGAATACTGCTATGTGAAGCTGTTTGGTAATGATGGAGGAGTGAAAATTGCTAATGAGATTCTTGATAAGATGAAACTTTTTTTTCAAGAATATCTCTTGTCCTCTAATGAGCTAAGTGTTTCATCTTCACAAAGGTCTGTTAGAGGTAGTCCAATCATTCCTTCAAGTGAATTAGAAGATTTTAGTAATTATCAAAGTAAATTGTGCGGACCTTCCAGAAAAGAGACTGATTTACAAACTTATTTGGATGAAGAGAGACTTGATCATAATCAATATGCCAACTTAGATGTTCTTGAATATTGGAAAGTGAATGAAGGTAAATACCCTGAAGTTTCTAAGATGGCACGTGATATCTTGAGCATTCCTATTACAACAGTGGCATCAGAGTCCTCATTCAGTATAGGTGGACGGATACTAGATAAATATAGAAGTGTTCTTTTGCCAGAAAATGTTGAAGCATTATTGTGCTCACATGATTGGCTTTGTGGAACTCCTGGTTAGTATCTATCAACTCGTTATTTATAATTTTTTCATTTAACATGTGCCTTTTTTAATTCAGTGAATTCTTTTTTGTAGCTGGAATATCTCATGATGGTCCTCAATTTGTTGAGGAACTGTCAAGCTTCTCTTCTATGAATTTAACATGAAGCAGGTCAGTAGGTCTAGTTGTGTTTAGTATGTCTGAAATTTTAAATTTATCTACATAATTTTTCCCTGCTCTTTCACAATTTTGAGAATATAAGGCTTAGTGGTGAAAAATTGTTAGATGGCAATGGCAATAGTGTTTTCCTGGTAGATATATTAAGCATATTCTTTATTTAGTGGGATTAGAAAGCAGACTTTTTGGGTCTGTATGCTTCAATGGTTGTGCTAGTTACTCATTTGTCCTGAACATAATTGATTCTCCATCCTTGTTATCCCTCTGTGTTAGCCTTAATTTAGTGTGTTTTGTTTTTAGAGGTTAATTCAGTGTTGTCAAATAGTGGTTATATTTGTGCTTGTTATGTTCTTATGTCTTCATTTTCTTAGAGTTGCTGTGAAGAGATTAAACAAGTGAAGTCCAATAGCGAAGGCTGGATCATAGTAGAGGAAGCTGTTGTAGCTCAATGTGAGGAGTCCATGCCCACTCAGCTGGGCTATTTCTCATTATCACTGATTTTGAAGCAGGCATTCTTAGGCATTGTTGAACAGACAAATAAAGATGTCTTATGTTTCACTCATGTCACGACCATATGATATTGAATTCAGTGTCTAATTCATTTGAGTTTGTAGATGCCAAGAATTTTCAGTCTTTGGCACGTAGCTTTGTTTAGCGCGTATATAATCAACTGTTGCATTCTTCATGAAATAACCTATCAATGACTATTTGTGTTTTGGAAAGCAAAAAAATTAACTCATTTGTTGCAGAGAGTTTTTCTTGCAAGAGTTTGTTGGTATAAAATACTAAACATAATTATTACACACTCTTTTTTAATCGTTATAGTTTTATTTTAAATGAATTATTGGCACGGTTTAAAATTTGATTATATAAATAAGTTGTTTTGAATAAGCTGATTTTTTTAAAAGAGATCCTAATAAGCTATTTTGCATAAATAAGCTGTTTCAAATAAGCTGTTTCTGAAAATGAAATCGAAATAAGTTGTTTTGCATAAATAAGCTATTTTGAATAAGCTATTTTTGAAAATGAGATCATAATAAGCTATTTTGCATAATTAAGCTGTTTTGAATAAGCTGTTACTAAAACTGAGATCGAAATAAGCTATTTTGCATAAATAAGCTGTTTTGCATGAATAAGCTGTTTTTGAAAATGAGATCATAATAAGCAATTTTTAATAAATAAGCTGTTTTTGAACATGAGATCGGAATAAGTTGTTTTGCATGAATAAGCTGTTTTTGAAAATGAGATCATAATAAGTTGTTTTGCATAAATAAGCTGTTTTTCAAAAGAGATCCTAATAAGTTGTTTTGCATAAATAAACTGTTTTTTTTTTAAAAGAGATCGTAATAAGTTTTTTTGATAATACACCTATAAAAAAAAATAATACACTTCAAAAAAAAATAATTCACCTATAAAAAAAATAATACACTTTAAAAAAAATTATACACTTTGATTTATGGATCGGATGGATTATCCATCCATTAAAATCTAATAATGGATGGATTGGATGGACTTTATTCTAATTGGATGGACTAGATGATTTTTTTTTAAGAAAAAAAATAGTGGATTGTAATGGACTAATGGACCTTTTTTGATCCATCCATTAGGATCCAAATCCATATCCATCCAATCCATCCATTTGCCACCCCTGTGACAAACGTTTCAGGTTTGGGTATCAGAACTTGCACATTGCATAAGAGTAACAACAATGATACCATGTGGAGAAAACCAGCTTTGGATGAGGTTAAGTACGACGTGGATGCTGCAATTTTTAAGGATAACAGGTGTTACAGTATAAGAATGTGTATGAGGGATGCTCATGGTGAGTATATAGTAGCAAAAACAGTTTGGTTTCAAGGCATTTCATAACCACAAGAAGCGGAAACATGCCGTCTAAAAGAGGCGATAATTTTACTTGGCGACATCTCCAACAAAATTGGTACCAATTTCGAATTAGGAGCTATTCTAAATTATTATAAAGCTTCACTTTCTAGTTTACCAAACTTTAAATTAAGTTTTCATCCAACGACAAATAAATAATGTGCCCCATTTATTAGCGAGGGAGCTATTGTCTTATGCTAGTCCCCATTATCATGATCATATACCATCTTATATTAAACACGATATTATGAATGAAATGAGTTAGTTTGATCATTGTAAAAAAATAAAATTAGAGAATATTTTTATAAACAATACAAAAATACAAAATAGATTCAAATATTTCTTTTATAAAGGATGCGTCTGTCTTGACTTAAAAATAATAATTTTATTTCAAAAAGATTTTATTTAATTTTTTTTAGAAAAAACTTAAACTGAATTCTGTTTATTTATGTCATAATTTTTTTGAAGTTCTTTCTTACACTTGATTTCTTTGTTTTTAAAGTTTTTTATTGTCTAGAAAAGCTACTTTTTTTTTTTGTCTAATAACCTAGTGGCCGGAGCTCACACATTTAAATGTGGAGAAGTGGAGTGTCCGGGGTTCCAACCCCGACCCTATAAATTATGCAATGTTCCTGCCAATTGAGCTAAACTCGGGATGAAAAAAAAAAAACTACTTTATTTTGAGGTTAAATATATTTTTTTTATCAAAATGTTTTTTTTCTTCCGCATCATATAGTAGTATTTCAAAATGATTTAAAAATCTGAAACAAATGCGATCAGAGTAAGAAAAGTGATTTTTTGTTAGTCCAAAACAAACTAGGATCAACGGCAGCACATCACAAATCAGAGGAGAAAAAATGAATCCGGCGGGTTTAACAGGGCGAAGGAGCATGTCGACGGTATCCAAAGCCGTCGCCGAAATTATGGGTGTCGGCAAAACCAAGACACGCAAAGCTACCAGTGAACTCTGCACTTTCATGGGCATTCCTCATAAATCTCGTTCCGAAATCGCTTCCATCATTTCCAAGTTCATCAAACTCTACAGTTTCCGGGTTTCAATTCTCCCCTTTTTTCTTTTTGTTTCATTATTGCATACCAACTGTTTGATCAATGTTCTCACTCACAAAACATGCCATCATTTCCATGCTCTTAAGCTGTTTTCAGCTTATTTTCACAAGTTCTCTGAGATAGTTTATGAAAAATAGCTTATTGTTAACATGAAAACAATTTAACTTTATTTTATCTTTTGTTATAGAAATAGCTTAGCAGTTAGCAGCTATAAGCTGCAAATTATACTATGACCCTCAATTTATTTGTTCAAGTATAACTCCCCCTACTAAGTAGTCTTTAATCTTTACATATATGATAACTGACCCACTTAGTCACTGATAGGGACTAAGGAGATGAATTTTCATACTCCTTGACTAGTTATTTTTTTCAAATATTTTAGAACTAGGAGCCTATTTAAATTGATTTATTTGAGCTCATCCATGTATTGAAACAAGCACTTCTGAGTATGTTTGAGAGAACTTATAAAGGATGCTTAAAAACAACTTATGGGTCGGTTCGGATTGACTTATTTGAGCATGTCTACTGACATAAGAACAATTGAGTCCGTTTGAGAGAACTTTTGAACTTTTAAAAACAGGTTACGACACATTTATAAGCTGTTTTCAGCTTATTTGCATAAGCTCTTCGAAAAAACCTTATGAAAAGAGCATATAGGTTATGCGAAAACAATCTTTTGTTGTAGAAACAACCTATACATAAGCTGCTATACAAACAAGGCCTATATCTTCTTATATGGAAAGAATTTGACTTTATTTTATCTTTTATCATATAAATAGATTATATATACATAAACACTTATATGATAACCACTTAAGCTATAAACACTTAATGACGTTGTTTATCCAAATGAGCCTAAGTAGGAGTGGCTGTTGTCATTGAACACTAAAGTGAAAGTTTACTGTTTTATTTACTTTTACTCATTTGGAAACGGTATATTTTGCTGTGCAGAGTCCTGGTATTAAGAAAGACAAGCTTTGGGAGCAGAATTTGCAAACACTGTTGCGTGGCAGAAACAGTGTTGGTTTTCCCGAGATTGCTAAGATTTTGTCTCCAGAATTCAGCCAGGGTGCGATTAATATCAAGGATACTAGTACGGATTCTTCCACTGATAACACAAAGGGGAAAGGCCAACAGAAGAAAGGGAAAAAGAAATAGGAAGTGGATAGGAACCAAGTTAGATTTTTGAAACTTCATTTGTTTTCTATGCAATTCTGCATGATAATTTCATGAATGGATTTCAATGAAAAAACTGAGTTTGAAACTAGTTTGGCTATTGCCTTGTGGTCCAGTGGCAAAATAATATTCATTTTCTCTATGTTCTTCTGTGCTGTTTGCTGCTTCATTATTTTTCTACTAGTTTCTTTCATTTC
The DNA here is from genome assembly GCF_003473485.1 of Medicago truncatula. Classification (NCBI taxonomy): domain Eukaryota; kingdom Viridiplantae; phylum Streptophyta; class Magnoliopsida; order Fabales; family Fabaceae; genus Medicago; species Medicago truncatula. The sequence goes on along the minus strand of NC_053046.1, from coordinate 10,382,773 downwards.
ATTGAACTAAATCACAGCTATTATAAAAAAATTCCCAATGCTTGTTGAGTTTTGGTGGATACATACTGTTCCATTGTATTTATAATTAATGATTGATGCTATGGAAAAGGATGGAATTACGTTTGGTACATTTCTTTTGACCCTTTCACTTCCACTGTTTTTCTTGAAGTTCATGAAGCATCGGAAACTAAGTCACTCAGTTGTGATTCGGTTCTTCTTATTTGCAATTGTTAATTCTATTTATTTATTTTCCACCTTGTCTACTCTAAATTGAAGTTGTATAATTACTGTTGGAATTTATCAGGAGAAATTACTGATCCTACAAATCCAACCTGAATGAGGTTTTCATGGTTGTTTAGCCTAGAACCCTTCTCGAGTTAAGATCCTCTCCATTTCTACCATTTAGAGAGACAAAGAGACACAAAAGTAAAAAATAATTAATGACGGTGAGACCCACTTAATGGTAGGATCCACTACCAATTTTATGTCTCTATCTCTCTCCTAATTGCATCTTCCATTTAGTTTTATAAATGGAGAGGATCTTCACCCAGACTTCTCGTTCCAAGGAGAGCAAAATTAATATGACTAAAAGAAGTAAAACTGCAAAAGGTAGAAGTACAATTGTTGTCTCTTACACATAAATTGTACCTTGTAACTTCAAAGTGGTACCTGCACACAAATATGTTATGTATACATCAAATTTGAGGTATGTCCAACTGTAATTTTCTTTCTAAAATCCTGCTGTTCAAACAGCTGACGTCATTGAGTATTCATCTTCCACAAACCATTATCATTCACCACTATCTTAATAAAGCTGACCTGACTCATTATTACTATTTCATTAAGAAGAATTAGATGTAATTGAATTTGTGTATTTGCTCCGATCAAGGGCTTTTATCCTTGCAAAATCATACGCTGCTGTCATGATTGTTACTGGATTAGGCAGTTGAAATACTGGCATGAGCTCTCTTGTCTGGTTTTGATTGATTTTGGTTTACTTGTGACTGGGAAGCAAGTTTTATTATGTATTAACGAATAAACCAGCTAGGTTCCCCTTTTAGGAGTTAAAAGGTAATGAGTTGAATTTTGTCATGTTTGATATTATTATTTGCATTTGATTTGAACTTGATATTTTATCTGGCTATCCTATTCGTTTGATGATAATTGACAAGTATGTGAAAACACAATTCTGACATTACGTATTGCATACATTTGGTTTTTGAGTAAAATTTGGCAATCCAATAATGAATAGTTGAACGCTCGTTTGCTCTTTGTGTCTCATTCATAATTTGGCAGATGAAATTCCTTTGGAAATTAAAAGGAAGTAGAAGGAATCCCTATGGCTTCAAAATCAAGCATTTGCTACATATCATCCAGAACCACAAGGGCCATCACGTCTTCTTGTATTAACCTCGGCGAGTTTTAGCATGGGCAAATTGTCAAATTTTCCCATCTTAGATCAATTTTGTTTTACTTGTAATGAGTTGTACTCCCTATTTTTTTATATTCCAATTTGTACCCCTGGCTCAAAATTATAATTTGAACCTAATTAATTTGTTTATTTCTTTATCGGAGGGAGATACAATATTTTTTTAACACTCCTGCTAACCTTTTTCAGCCCCATTCTCAATTAAAAAACTTAATATAAAAACATAGACCAAATAATGTGACTAACATTTTCATACTTCAGATTTTATTTCCTTAATCTCCTTAAAAAAGAAAAGATTTCAATTATTTACCCTTCAGATTTTAGTGAACAGCGTTAAAGAAGTTAGTGATTCTGACTTCAAACCGAACGAATGAGGAAATATTAATTTAAATACTAACATTTATCGAGTTTTTCTAAATAATAAAGAAAATGAAATATTGATTTTGATAAAAAAAAAATACTAATAATTTGGTAACGGAGAGTAAAACAACACTGTTTTCAACATGTTCCAAATTTATAAATATATATCAAACCTAGGTGATTTGTACAATTTCAAATAATGGTATATCAGTTTTTTAAAATTAAAATTCATCCAAGTTCAAGGTAAATATTTAAGAACAATCTTATCCATTGATCTCTGTTAACATTAAATCAATGGCCCTTGTTAAATTGACCTAAGATGGGGAAATATGCCAATTTTCCCATGCTAAACGTTGCCATTAACCTCACGTTGCCATTAACCTCACGTTGGATCAGTCCATTTCATATTTTTCTTGGAGTTCAAACTCATTAGAACTTGCATATATTGTCTTACCTTCTTTAATGCACATTTTAAGGCCCCCTTTTCCTCTAGTAATTTCCTCCTTTCCAAATTCAATTTGGACATTGCCCTAAACAAGAGTTTGCTTCTTCTTCCTGTTTTGTCGTTTTTAGGATCAACATTGGTCATGGATACTATTTCTTGTTGCGACCAAATTGCCTCTTTCTTTTGCAAGGTCTTCAACAAAAGTTACAGCAGCAAGGAAAACGTTATTGCTTGAAATGGAAGACTCAAATCCATACATGTATTCCATCAGTTTGGTCTAATAAGTGCAACGTAATTATAGCCTAAATTTCAGTGGTACACCAAAAAAATTAATTGATCATACTTTTCCAATTTTTTTGGATACCCCACCATTTCATCAATGTCACCATATCTGTTGGTTCCGTTCATCTAAATTGAACAATTCATTTTAGATTGTTAAATTGGTAATTTTAGGTTTTAACTAATAAATCCATGAAATTATACAAACCAAAACTCTCACATGAAAAAAAGACAAACAAAACTAGCGGGAAAACAAGAAGGGGAAAATCAATTTTTTCCCCCTTCTTTTTATAGCAATTTAGAAAATTGAATGAATGGTGGTGATATAATCTATAACGATAGGTCCTCGTGAACTTAGCTCAGTTGGTATGAACAATGCATTAAATATTCAAGGTTCGAGGTTCAAACATCGATCATCACCACAAAAAAAACTATAACGGTAGGCATTGAAACGACAATTCCACAAATGAAAATGTTAACGAATGCCCCAAGTACTCTTTAAAATCTTAAATGGTACTCTCTCCGTTTCTTTATAACTGTAACTTTTGGAGAAAATTTTTGTTTCTATTTAACTGTCATTTTCAAAGTTCAATGCAACATTAAATGTTGTTTTACCAATATTGTCCTTAGTTATTTATTGCGGAGAAAAAAATATATGAAATGATATATTAAATGAATAAGGTCATCATAGTAAAAGTATAGCTTATTGCATCAAAAGTAGTATCAATTGTTGATTGTTTTGGTTTGTGTAAAATGTCAAAATGTGACAATTAAAAAGAAACGGAAGTAATAACTTTTTTATAAAAACATATCTATTCAATGCATTAAAAATTTATAAAAATATGTATATTCAATGCATTGAAAATTAAACTATTTAAGTTTTATAAAAAATAATTTTCTAATTTAAAATGTTTAAAGAGTGCAATAGAAGCAATTACCCACTCACATAAAACCCTACAAAAACCCTACAACTACGATCCAATTAAAACCCGCCACGTGTATCCTATTGCAAGAACTAACAAATATCGAAAAGTTCCAAAGCTAAAATCAAGGTTCATTTCAACAAACTGAAATAGAAAAAAACACCACCCACACTCTCTCTCTAGGGTTTTAGCATTTTGAAACTGAAAAAACACATTTTTCTCATCGCGATCATGGCACCAGCTAGGGTTTTCGGAGCATTCGCCGGCAGAATGTTAATGGCGGCGGCGAAAGGAGCGACGAAGAAGGCGGCTACATCCGCCGGAGCTGCATCCACAACCGTCGTGAAGAAAACCGCGGTGAAGAAAACGGTTACGAGCAAGAGTACCGGAGGGATACAGAAGGTAGTTCAGGTCACTTCTGAGCTCGGTAATTTCATCGGTGCGCCTGAAGTTTCGCGGACTGAAGCTGTTAAGAAAGTTTGGGAGTATATCAAGCTGCAGAATCTTCAGGTTTTGTTTTCGTTTTCACTCAATGCTTCTATTTTCACTTTGCGATCTTCGATTTTATTTTTTCATTTCTCGTTTGAAATTTATTTTGATACTGAATAAAAAACTTTGATTAGGTTTTATGGATTGATTTTGCGCTATTTGATTTGGTTATTGTTTGTTGTAATCGCATTGGTGTGTTTTAGGGATATTTTTTGAATCTTGTGATTTGATATTGTTGTTGCGTCCTGTTTCGTATGATTTTTGAAATTAAAAATGAATTGTAATTTGTATTGAGCTTATCTGTTTCATTGTGATGTTGCGTCTGGAAAGTATAGAATCATTAAGAAACAATGTAGTTAATGTAGTCGTTGCCTCAATAACACTTGACACTTCTGATTGAAGGTGTGTCCGGCATTCGGCACGTGTCTGACACTGACACAACACATTTGATTACATTCAGTTATGTCATTTTCTTAAATTTTACTGGTTGTGTCGGTGCTTCATAGGTCATTGCTAAAGTTTATTTAAAAGAAAGAAAATGTGTTGCTACATTGCTGTGAGATATTTAGTATGCATTCTGTGATGTAATGATAGTTTGAAATCGGAGTCTTGATGTGATGGCTAGAGTTGCTGTTGTCTGATTTTTGGAGGTCACAGGTTTGAGTTCTGTTGTCTGGTCTAACCCGTTTGAAGCCCTTGCGATGGTGGGATGGTTACAATTTGATTAGTAGTAGATGGCAGGTTTCTCATGTTCCTATAAATGATATCCTTAGCTTTGAGATGTTTGTTTCTTTGGTTCATTTGTTAGCTGCTGGTAACTATTGTAATCATTGTTGGATTTTATTCTGCTATACTCTGTTTTGTTTTCATCTTTTTTCTCTTTCTTAAATTGTTTGTTTGCTTCATGGTATATTGCTTAACATCAGCAGGATAGTTTGTCTTGGATTATCAAACTTATCCTCCTTTTTGTCTCTTTGTGGTGTGGCTGTTTACAAAATGGCTTAACAGAGATATTGTTTTGCAGAATCCTAATAACAAGAAGGAGATCTTTTGTGATGACAAACTGAAGACCATTTTCGATGGGAAAGATAAAGTGGTCTTCACCGAGATTGCCAAATTGCTAGCTACCCATTTCGTGAAATCAACCTGAAATTCAGCTCTGGTGGATTCCTAACGTTGGTAACATGCTTTAGTACATTAAGTAGGTCGTTTTATTGTCAACTACATATTTTGTGACCAACCGTTGAAGAAACATCGAAATTTGTAATATCAAACTTTAACTTGGGTTTGAAGGTGGTGTTATTTTGTTCCACTGTCTTGATTTCACATTGTTATATATCTCCCTGTTGTGTCCTCTACTTCCTTTGGATCTTTGACTGTGTAGCAACACGCCAAATTGATTTTTTTAAACGATAGTGGGGGAATACATGAATATGAACATTAGTATACGTGAGTCGGTGAGTGCAAGTGTACAATGTTATGCAACTTTATTTGCCTAATATTGCAATTATTTTCATGAATTAATGAAACACGCTTTATGTTTCATACTGCTCCATTCAAAATTCATTTGAACAGAAATCGACATAATGTCATTGGTCGATTTTGGTAACAAAACTTGGATTTAGCTTATTGTATGCTTGCAAATGCTATCTATATGTGGAACTAAATGAAAAGTCTACCCAAAATTTGTGTTTTTTCTCCCTCTATTAAGATGCTTTATTTATGATTGTAATACAGCCTACCACATGTTTTCATAGGTCGTAAAGAGTCATTGACTTGGCTTCTGCATTAAACATGAACTATGCTTGCTTGTTTATATTGCATTAGAAACTGAAAAGTACCTGTCATAAAGTGCAGTTGGCCTTGGTCTTTGCATAGAATTAGAACTAATTTAGCTCAGATTTTTGTGTGGGTGTCAATGGGATGTATTGCCACCTAAGGATGTCTATGTATCATAGTTCTTACAAATAACTGTTTTAAATACTAGGATTAAACATGTTAGCGTACATGGGATCTTTGATATGTTTTGTTTCAAAGCAGCGCTTGTAATAATAATTTTTTAGTTTGATCGTCATTGTTTTGCTTTACTTTATTTATTTTTTTCAGCTTCCTAAGAAAGCTTTTGGAAATTATTTCCTCTATGAATTTGTTTCCAACCACAATTTTTTAAGAACTGAAGATTTTAATACTTGCAGTATTCTGTCTTTGTTAAATTACGGTTTTGCTCAAGTTTGTATTCAGCTGCAATATTTCAGTTTTTTTTTTTTTTTTTTTTTATTAAAAAAATTGAATTTCCAATATTTCAGTCTATGTACACCTGTGAAACATGAATTTCTTGCAACGAAATTCAAACTACTATAAATGTTAAGTTTCCTAATTGCATCATGCCCACATGCAAGCATGTATGTGATACATCATATATGGATTTTAATATATGCTGCGTATATGTCCCAGTTGTCTTTCAAATGAGATCATTGACAGAATAAAAATACTGTAGAAGTGATTATAAGGAAATAAAGAAAAAAAAAGGACTAGGAACTCAGGAAATAGAACGGAAAAAAAAAAAGGAACGAATAAAAAACATAAATTAAAATAAAAAAATGAACCAAAGAGATAGAAGGTATACCACACCATGTTGAGCCATTAGTAAAATAGAGTATTTAGGGTTTCTAGGACTTCTGCCTATAGCTTCTCAACAAATTCAGATTGAAGATTCAACAGTAACGTAATTTAATATCTCTAACCTGAGCAGTGGGATAGGAGAATAGGCACCTCACTATAAGAATAAAAAGATTTATTTTCTTTAACTTTCTTACATTTTGGTCACTTGTACAAGTTATTATGTCGTTTGGTTCTTATCAGTAGCCACGCTGATATTTTTGATTGAGTTAACATCAATGGTTAACAAGAGGGACTAAAGTGAACAACAAAGTGAAAGCTTAGGAATTTACTCAGTTTTTTTTTTCTTCCAAGTTACTAATATGTCGGACGCATTACACTTTCAGGAACCAAAATGATGGTTTTCCCTTAAAAATAGCTACGTTGTGACAAAACAGTCTCATAGATTTGACAAATAAGAAAGGTGCGCTATACAACCAAAAGAAAGATGCACCATGAATACAATAGATCTTCACCCTCAATATAACATTAGCATTTGTCATTCACAAAAAATACAAGGGAAACTCGATGGAATCCATAACTTTCTCAATGTTTTGTTTAATTGTCTAAATATTCAAGAATTAAGACAATTCTAATGCTCCCTTCCGCCATGCATAAACTAAATCAACAATTGACATAAACACAAAGATGAAAGCTTCTACAAATATGGATACCCCCAATACATCAAAATTCATTGCCCATGGTAAAGAATGACCGTTTCAACATTAAAAACAACAAAAACAGAGCAAACATATAATAACGGATTTGAAATTGTAACCAATCATCGCCCATCGGCTCTATCAGGGATTCAACTTTGCGGTTGCACGCATAGGATACACGTTCATACAAAAAAAAGTGTCGCAGTTTGACAAAAATTGAAAAAGAAAGGGGCTGTAGGCTTGGAGCAAAATCATCAAAGAAAACGTAGGAAAGATGAAAACTTGGTAATTCATGCATCAGTAATACAAAATCAAATTTATAAAATAAATCCCACATTCAATTATATGGTCCCTCCGACTGATCATTTCAAGCTTCGTCTCTACATGTCTCTGTCACAAATTAAACTTTCCAGTGATTCATGCTATCTATTACAAGTGATTTTAAGCAATTTAACGGAACGGAATGCAACTCAATTCGTTTTGGCACATCTAATAATCAAGTTGATCTCCAATGTTACAAACAGAAATCAATTCAGTTGATCAAACTCAAGGCAAGTTGGAGAGTAATTTGATTAATGGTGGTTATGAAATAATATACAGTACTTTGTTTTGGTCAAATTTAGTGATTGAGCAGTCAACACAGTTTTGAGCTTGTAAAAAAACACCACCAGTAATTTCATTCAAAAAGATTGAACAAGCCTCATAAGAACGAAAATAAGATATTTTTTCTATAACTCCTGAACAACGCCTAACTAAAGGGAAAAACAGATAAAATAAAGGAATTCCAACTGTTACCTGAAAGTTAATTTACAAAATCATATAGCTGAGACGGATTCAAGACTCTTAGATTGTTGCTTCCTATTCAGCATCGCAAATAACATCAAATGATCAGATGAATGACCACAGTAACAATACCGACAAAAACAATGTTCCAATATTTTGGTATCCTTTTATGGAAGACATAGTGTGATGCTCCTGAAAGTTGCAATGAGCTAGCTATTCAATACTTGTGCCTGCTCCTTCATAACTTGCGGTGTTCTTCAAAATGATCAGACCAATGAGAGAGCTTATATCTTCTTTCACTTTTCTTCTATGATATGATGAATGTGGCCTAGTAGAAGCTATCAGCCTAAAATAATATTAACTGTGATCATGAAATAACAATCAAAACAAATTCAATCATAAAATGGTAACATATCTACTAGTAAATAGATACCTTATAATTGTTCATTACACGATTTCATGTTTTGAAATTGTTGAATGATCACCTCATTATCAATGTTGTTGAACACATCTTTCTCAATATAAGCCACTAGACAATCATTCATCCATTCATCTGCTATTCGATTACACAATGTACTCTTCACAAACTTCATAGCAGAAAAGGCTCTTTCGGTGGTTGATGTGGCGACAGGCAAAATCATAGCTAACTTCAAAAGAAGATAAACTAATGGATAAACAATATGTTTTCTAGTCTTGACCAACTTTTCAGAAAGATCACTGATTCCTTTTAAAGATGCAAATTCATCATCACTACGCACATCAGTGATGTAATTCTCAAGTTGATCATCAAGCATTAGTAACTCAATAGGAGAAAATTCATGAGGATAAAAATTTGCAAATTCCATCACCCTTGTCTTATCAAAAGTAGAGAACTTATTAGTTGGACTCAAACAAGCCATACAAAGAAGCAACCGAGTATTTGTCACAGTGAAACGATCATTAAGTTCCTGAAGTTGCATGTCCACAATAGTATAAAATAATTCAACACGATAATGATGCTCTATTGTAATAGCTTGAGCTTTGTCCCCGTGTCGTGACTTCCCCTTAGGACACAATATATTTTCCATGCGAGGAATATTAATGGCATGCGTATTACAAAATAAAATTACTTCTTGCAATAAAGACTCCCATCCATTATCCCTCATAGTTTGTAACAGTTGCTTCACTATATCAACCAAATTCATAACTTTAATGATGTCTTGGTCTTTTCTTTCAATTGTTTGCGACAATTCATATGATATACCCAAGACATTTTTCATCATATGCAATGTGAATGCAAAATCAAACTCCTCAAACAAAAGTAAAAGACCATTGGCTTCAGCTCTTTGATCTGAATTTAATGCATCTTCTTTCACAATTTCAAGAACATCAATTATATCAGAATGCATTAATATCAAATTGATCAGACTTACATAATGTGAACTCCAGCAAGTATCCGTAGCTTGTTTAAGACTAATTTCTTGATCTAAACCTTGTCCACTAGGAATTTTTCCTTTTCTCAATGCCTCTCTAACATTGACTATTTGTCTTTCACGAAGCACGTCATGTTGCTTGCATGGTGCCCCAACAACATTTAATAAAGTGGACAACGAATTAAAAAGAGAGGCAACTTGAATGTGATTTTTGGCAATAGCAATTAAGGTAAGTTGTAATTGATGAGCAAAACAATGCACATAAAATGCATAAGGGTTCTCCTCCAAGATCAAACTTTTGAGACCAGAAAATACCTCTGGCACTTTGCTAGCACCATCATAACCTTGTCCCCGAATTCTTGATATACGAAGCCCGTGTTTGCAAAACAATTCATCAATTTGCATTTTAAACGATAAAGCTGTAATATCTTTAACGTGAACAATACCAAGTAAACGTTCAACAATACTTCCCTTTTTGTTAACATAACGCAAAGCAACAACCATTTTCCACTTATTTGATATGTCATGAGCTTCATCAACATGAATACCAAATAATTCATCTCCAAGATCACTAATAATAGCATTAGTGGTTTCCAAAGCAACTACATTAAGAATATCCTTCTGAATTGTTGGAGTGATCAATTGATCATTTTCTGAAGCATTTTCCAAGACAACAAGACTTCTTGATTCTTTGCACTCAAAAAGAAATTTAAGAAGGTCAAGGAAATTACCTTGATCAACATAATCACTTGAGTCATCGTTTTGCTTTAGTATAGTGCGAATGCAATCAATTGCAGTTGTTAAACGGCTTAGATACAAGTCACAAATTTGTTCCGGTTGTTGCTTAGATAATACAACTTCAATATGCTGATTTTGTTTCATGAAATCTTGACACTTCTTCCACGCAAAGTTATGAGCACTATTAGGACCTCCGGCATGAGATGCAAGTCTTTCTTTCTTTTTCCAATTTGAGAATCCTTCCGTCACAAATGAATCACCACCCGATTGCTTTCCAACATCAGGCCTAAAAAGGTAACAACAAAAACAAAAAGCAGCATCTTTTTCAATACTATACTCTAACCAATTCCCATACTCAATATACCAAGACGGGCAAAATCTTCTTAAAGAACTTCCCATTTTTCTTTGGGGAAAAGCGTGTTTCGTAGGCTGGAATGGTCCTTTTCGTAGATAAAATTTTCGTATCTTATCTCGATCATTAGGATGATATGCTGACATTTTAATCCGCTTCCCAGGATCCAATGGCAACTCTTCCAAATTAACTTCAATTTGATGCTCTTGAGATAGTGAGACAAGGCTTAGTTGTTGCTCTTGAGAATTAGTTTGTTGCTCAGTTGATGGCAGTTTCCTTTTCACAGGCAATTTGCTCTTAAAAAATCTTTCCATTATCTCCTACAATATAAAAACAAAGTTAATGACAATCAATTTTGAAGCTAGAGACGTGTTACCAACCCAATAAACTTAATTTCAACTATAACTGATCAATTTGGTGAAATAACACAACTATCAGAAAATCACTAATTATAGGCATATCAAAAACGCTAAATTATCATTGACATTGAGTTCCATATCATCTTCCTATGTGAAGAGTCGCGACCTCGTTGAAGGGTGGCAGCGTTGGATGATACAATGTTACACCGATTTCCACAACAACTTTGTTATTTGTCATATGAAAGTTTGAGAACAGGAACATAGTCGGGCGGGTGGGTACTTTGCTGTGTTATCTGTTGTGTGGCAAGTGTAAGTTAGAAGTCTCACATTGGCTAAAAAAGCGGAGGTTGAACATTTTATACGTGAAATGACCCATAAACTCATTGTCTTAAATATTTTTGGGTAAAAGTGTGATGTCTATCTCACTCACTAAGTGTTGCTCTTGCCTACTAATGTAGGTGGTCCCCACCTTCCCTCGTCACCCAACAGTATCCGGTAAGGGCAACCATTTCTTGGGCTAATCACGGTATATTGTTGAGATTGTACCTTATTTTGATTAATGATATGAGTTATGTTTTTAATTAGTCATGCATGAAAAATATCATAAATTGACTTCACTAACATCTTGCTTATAATCCCAATTACATGAGCAATATACAGTTAATCAGGAAAAGGTAAAGTTATTACTTTATAATTTTGCATAAAAAATAATAATATAATATATTAGTAACAGTGGCATAAACATTGACCGAAAAAAAGAGAGCAAGAGAAACAGGTCGGATAGTATACCTGAAGACGAAAACAAGAGGAATGGTGTCGGCAAACGGTGGAGGGAGTCAAGCGAGATGAAAAAAAGTGTCTGTCTCAGTCACAACTCAACTCACAAGGGGAGTGAGAGAACGTGTGTTGGCAAGTTGTGGGTACAATGAATGTGAAATAACCAACATCTAGTAAACTAATGGAATGTCATAAATATTAAAATATATGCAATTAAGATTATAACGGTAAAATTGGAAATAATAATGATAAGCTATAATTCCTTAAAAAAATGATAAGCTATAGTAAGTTTTAAGCTATAAGCTACTTGAATTAATTTATAAAAAATGTTATAAGTTAGTAAAAATAAGTTATAAGCCTGTAAGAAAGTGACACTTATCAAACAAGTCTTTTTTAGTCAAATGAACTTATAAGACATTTATAAGGTCCAAGCTAAAAAATGAATCTTACCAAAATATAAGCAATCATAAGTAAACAATACTAATATTTTCACATGTATTAAAAATAATAGCTCCTCTAAAAAAATAAGTTTAAAACCTTTTTTTTAATGTAAAGAATTTGAGTTTATCTCTAAAGTGCGTGATGTCTAATCCTCTCTATCACCGTTGCAAGGAGGAAGATGAAGATTTAGATAACATTTTCATGAATTGCTTGTATGCTGAACATTTTTGATTGTTGTCTCCACTGGGATTTCAGTTTGAGGGCATTTCAATCTCTTTCATTTATTGATTAGGAACATCATCTCTAAAGCTCCCTTTGATGTTATAATATATGTCCTATCTCTTTGTTATGGACTTTGGTATGCTCGTAACAAAGCTTGTTTTGAAGGAAGAAATCATGAAACAATGAATATTGTCCAAAAAGCTTCAAAAATCATTGAAGATTACAGAGGACTTAAGAATACTCAATGTTGACGTGGAGCGGATTATTTCTATCTCTTTCCCCTCTAATTGGAGTTCTCCAATATTTTCCTTCAAATTGAACATTAATGCACCTAGACCGGTTGATAACAAATGGGGTGTAGGAGTTAGAGACTCATTATGTTTTGTTTTAGCAACTGCCACATGGAACTTTGAGGCGCTTCTTGATGCTAATATTGCTAAAGTTCTTGGATTTTGGTTGCCAATTCAATTTGTCTATAATATAGGTTTTCGAAACATTGTTGTGGGATTACCTTCATGTGGTCAATGCTTTGAATTCGTCCATCGATATCGACGCTGAAACTTGTAGGAATTTGTGTCAAATTTAGCATTTCATTCATAGAATGGCAGTTGTTGTATTTGGAAAATTCTTTTTTTTTTTTTTAAGAGCTCAGATATGGAACTAGAGACAGCAAAATATCATACTAATCAGAAGAAATTTTTTCTTGAGAAACAAGTTTATTGCCCTAAAGATCGCGATGCTGAAAGTTCCCATTCTGATGTTGTAGATTTTGATTCAGAGAAAATGTGAGATTTTGTTGGTAAAAAAAAACTCGTCAAACAATGTCTCACAAGGTACAAATCTTTCTCGATTAGTCCCCATTAAATCATTGGTAATCTCGAGCATGTTGATCCTAACTCACTAGTCAAATTTAGATCTCTGAACTCTTTGATCAACTCCTTTCTAATAACCATGGCAGAGCAGTATAGTATCCTCATGCTAAGTTGTAAGTTGAATATCAAAATAACAGCTTAAAAATGTTAACAAAATTAAGAGTCAGAGTCTCTTTCTGCTGGAATGTGGACCTGATACAACAATTATAATAGCTGCTATAATTCTTAGTTGTCTTTCATACCGAGTTTTCTAGCTAAACAAAATGACATTGGATTTAACCATCTATTCAATTCTAATGTTATGAAGGACAGAAGAAGAGCGGACCAAGGTAGCCCCAAAATCACAACCAAAGCAAATTAAAATCGACAAAGCAAGAGAAAAAAAGAAAACAAAGAAGAAAAAGAAAAGCACAAGGAGCAACATCAAAATGAAAAACCAGGAGCACAATAAAACCACAAAAACCAGTCCAGATATATCATAAAACTGACGTGGCACCTAGATGACAGCCGCCCATGACACGTGGGCTGACTTATCCTATGTGGCCTTGATGAAGTGGCACTCCATCTGCCACATCATTGCAAGCTCAGTCCCAGTTAACAGGGGAGATTAATTTCAGACAGTTCAGACTTTGCAGGGACTACTAAAAGCACAGAGTGACATGTTTGCAGGGACTTCAAATATATTTAAGCCTAAAATAAATTTCCATTATGACAAACGTCAATTTCAATTGTACTCAATACAGAATGAGTACATGTATGAATAAACATTAACACGGGACATAAATAGTACACATACAGGCTTCTACAGAAGGTAAAAAAAATAATCCAAACCTTGACCAATTTCCCATATCGAGATGCCACATCCCCATGTACGGGCTTCTTCTAATCGCAAGGAAATTGACTTTAAAGATGGATAGAATACCGCATGCTTGATATTCTTGTCATCAGTGTAAAAGAAAACATGCTCCCCACTGTTCTTATCCCACTGCAGAACAGGTCTGTGCTTCTCCAAAAGTGCCAGGTAATCTCTCCCAATAATAGCTCCACCACCTGAATCTGCACTTCCGAATTTCACCAATATATAATACATAAAAATGTCACCACAGGATAAACCATGAAAAAACCAAAGGAAAGTCTTTGGACTTACCCTTTGAAAGGGAGAAATCATTTCCATAGAAGTTGATGCCAAGAAATATCTTGGGGGCAATGTTTTGGGCACTATTGGCAGAGGCACCACCAAGAAGAATCTGCAGAATAATTTGAATCCATTTCAAAGGTGCATTCGGACCAGGGTTGTGAGGATTAGAAAAGTCATATGTCATTAACGAGAATCCATCGACAGCTTCACTTAAAGTCTCAAGATCTTTTGGACCAAAGTCATGTGCTTGCAGTTTCTCAGAAGATGGTGGACCTATAACATAGACCAACTGCAACTTCTGTCCACTAGTATTTTCTGAGCTTACAGAATGCAGTGCATCTCCAAGCTGTTTTACAAACTGCAAAGCCTGCGCATGTAAAAGAAGAAAGACCATATCAACTGCCATAGTGTGCAAATAGAAAATGGAAACATTTGTCTCACATGAAACGTGATGAAAGAATTTACAATATGCTTTTCACCCCAGTCATATATGCACCATATAACAGAATTGTCTTACAGGTAAAGCTGAAGGTGAGAAAATTGTAATGGTAAGTGTTCCATACAGAAACTGAAACACCTCTTACATATCACTAAGATTTTTTCTTTTTTTTTTTGACAAGAGATATCATATCACTAAGATATCACCTAAACTTAAAGAATTAACAATTGAAATTTGTGACACAATCATTTGATGACTGCCCAGACCTCGTAAACTCAAAATTTAACAGAATGAATAAAAGAGCCTAGTCCATGAACTACAAGCAGAGTTGCATATATTATATCTTTGCTGAGTAAAGAGTATCTCAACATTAAACCAAACATAACAAATACTCACCAAATTCCGCATGCTTGGATCACGCAAGATACCATAAGCTGCCCACCTTGACCAAGATTCCAGGACAACACCATCATACCCCATTTCCCTACAGAAGAAGTACATTCACATGAAAAGCAAACCATAACACAACAGACCCAATGTATCAAGAAAGGAAGAGCTTCATATAGGAATACGAATATTTGCTGCCATAAAAAAATTCTGATATCAATGCAATACACGGGTAATGGGTTCTTTAAAGTGGAGGAACTTCTCATATGGCATTTAGCTGGGTAAATGAAGTATTAATACACCACCAACCATGGTTGCTTAATGTCATTAACCACTTGTGATCATCATTTAACCAACTGAGCGGTTAGTTGACTAGCTCTTAACTAGAAACAGTTTTACTGAGGATTCCTTCTGAGTAATTTCATGTAAAAAATTTCCCCTCTTTTAGAATTACAGCACAATACGCTCATTGCAGTATACAATTACATATAACACCAAGAGAGTATCCAAACATCCATTACTACACCAGATGATAATCAAATACGGAATAGCTAAATCAGTCACCACGAGAAGATCATATAAGCAAAAGCTAGATGTTTTTCTAGCATAAGAAATTACTCGTTCCATAAAATAAAACCAAACATTGCCTTAAAGGTGTATCGCAAAATAATCAGAGGCTTACTTGCACTCTGTCACTATAAGGTCAATGGCTTTGTTCCTATGTTTCTTCTTTCTCAACAGTTCTTCTGGTGATGCTTCCAGAACAACTCTAGGCAAGATCTACATGTAATAGAAAAAATAATGGAAGGTTCATTAAGGCCAGATCTAAATAAAAGCATAAAAATAATACTCGGACAATATAATTAAACAATTGTTAGGTTTGACATGTTAATGATATCAAGGGAAGGAAAAATTATTAGCTAGTCCAACGGCCAAAAAACAGACTGATCTGGACGCTTTCACTTAGGAAAGGAGTTAAAATAGGGAACCAACTTAAGAATAACTTACATCATAAACTCCCCCACATTCCTGCTCTAGAGCTCACGAGTCAGTAGGAAAGCTTAAACAGTTACAAACTTACACTTAAGGGACATATATCATTAATTCAAATTATAATTGCTATATTGGAGGAAAAGATATATGTCACAGAGATGTCATAGCTATTCTGTTTCCTTTTTTTTTCTTCTTCTTTTTCTTTCTATAATGTAAATTTCTAATTATGAAATTGTAATACAATACATCTCTAAAACCCACTAACCGAGTGTCACTCCTATTAGCAAGCCCCATACACAACTCCCCAATTCATCTCAACTTTCTAGTTTACAAATCCAAAATTATGAATGTCATGGGGTACATAGCATAGCTTTTGAAATTAATTAATATATAACACGTTTAAAGACTTAGTGGACAAAAGAGGTATTTTATTTGTCATTGATGTAATAATGAAAATAAGTTTAGAAGTTGTGAACTTATTCATTTTACCAAAGCTTCTCCCGTCTTTTTAAGCTCCGAGATCCATCCTCTGTCAGCATTATGTCTCCCCTCCAGAACTAAGTCAGTCTGTTGGCTGGCAATAGCAACTGATGAAGCAAAACCATAAAGCAGTATAATAAAAACTAACTAAATAACAACCCCCAGGATTTATCAATGAGTATACACTAGAATTTCAGTATGTTGCATAAATTACATACAGTTATTATATTCTGCTGACACTTGCTGTGATGTCAATACATATCAAACTTGATATCCTATTCCTAAAATGTAGGTGTCCTAGGTCATGTTGTATTACATAAAAGAAGGCTAAATAACAAGTAAAACTTCAGAAACTACAATCTAAATATGCTATAAATTTTTAGATGCTTGCAAAATATATTTGAAAGCTCTAATGAAATGTAATGAGGAGGGTTAGGAATGTGACAGATTTCAACTATGCCCCCGCCCTCTGTCAGCATTATGTCTCCCCTCCAGAACTAAGTTAGTCTGTTGGCTGGCAATAGCAATAACGAGGAAGGTTAGGAATGTGACAGATTTCAACTATGCCCCCATCCCTCTATTTTTCAAAATAAGTCAGTTAGGACTGAGGTGCATACCTCTTTAAATCATACCAGACAGGTGACAAATGTGTAAACTTAGAGTTGAACCTTTTCGCCATTTCATAACCATGAGAATTCCTGCCACAATAAATATTTTTGAAGATACTATGAATTGTACATATAAAGCTATATACTCCCTCCGTTTCAAAATGAGTGTCGCTTTAGCCAAAAAAAAATTGTTTCAAAATGAATGTCACTTTCAGTTTCCAATGCAATAATAACTTTTTCTTTTCAATTGTACCCTCCAATTAATACTCTGCACACTACTTCCAAAGTATTACTTTTAAAACTAACCAATAGCTAATAAGGATAATTTGGTAAAATAACCATTCTCTTTCTTTTAATCATTGCATTTCTTAATATGTGTGTAAAGACCTAAAACGACACTCATTTTGAAACGGAGGGAGTATTTAACATGAGGATTGACATGTAAAGAACAAAAAATAGCATATAATAAAATTGAATTTTCACTGTATGAAGAACAAACATAAAACAATATAACCATGCTAATGTTAGGAGTGAGGATACAGATCACAGTATAGAATCTAGATGACATTACGTAATGTGAACCAAAAAGGAAAAAGAAACATTAACCTACTGGTTATCACCACAAAAAAAAAACTACTCTCCTATCCAAAAGTCTCAACTCTGATTTATTTGCTTTATCTGAGTCAGTTTATTTTGTGTTTGGGTATAAACTTAGGAGCGAACTATTATGTAATAATGTGTTCAAATAAATTTCCAAATCTGAGCACCCCAGAATTGCAGTTGCCACTGACACGAACTCATTCAAAAAGACCAGCCGTTAAAGACTACTTATAAGTTAATAAATTTTTGAGTCAGTTTATGCTCAAGTACAAAATTAGGAGTAAATTATCATGCACTACAAAATACAAATTAGTGTTCTTTCATTCATACTACAAGTTATAAAATTACAATAACAAAAATAATAAAAGCATAAAGTCTCACATTTCAATCACCAATTCTTAGAATTTGAGTTGAACCTAACTCAATCTTACAAAACTAGCTCATTGAGGACTGCCCTCACTAACTAACTAGTGTAACTTAGTATTGCATCTAAGAATTTAATTAGTATAATTTGTCAGTACAATTATTTTACACATTCATTCAATGATGTGCCGTCAAGTCAATTGAATGCATGTGTAAATTTCTTGTATTTAAGCAATGTGTAAAATAATTGTACACCCACAAAATATACTAATTAAACTCTTGCATCTAATGCAGATTGGTGTTCATTCAAGAACAAAAAAGCATACCAGGGAGTAACGTATCCAAGCACGGGATAATCATAACGCCGTGTAAATGCATTTTCCGATACTTTCACATTCTCCTAATTCATAGTAAATTCACAATATCATTAACAATAATAAAAAAAATTAATCCTCAATTACACTCTAAACGATCAATTTCACAGCGTAGTTATGGGGAATGCTTACAGTGAGAATGTCTTGGTAATTGGTGTCAGTTGTAACAAGACCACGTTGATACACATTAAATTCGTTGCTTTTCGAAGGAGAAGATTGTCTTAACCGGTAAGCGGCGACGACGGCGATGACCGATGATATGATGAAGAAGGCAACGATTTTGATGGCACCGGAAGGTGATGCTGAGTGAGTGAGCTGGTCTTGTTGTGAGGATGAGTTGATTTGGCTTTTCCGGTGACCGGAACTCTGGGATGACCGGTGTTGATCTCGATTCTTCGCCATTTTCCGGTGGCTGAAACACGGTGTAGTGGCTTCCTCTTCCTCAGGTTAAATCAGTCACCGGGTAATTAAAAATACGTAGATTCGAATGATTTTTTCAGAGAAAGAAAAAAGGTGACGAATTATGAATTTCATAATCAAATTAATTTTTTGTCTTGTAAAAAGAAAAAAAACATTTCTATTGTAATATTTTTTACACGCCATTTTTGAGGAAATATTTATGAACCAATTTTAAATAGTGGCATTATATAATGATGATTTGAGTGAATAATTGTGTAAGAAAAAATTAGTCTTTTTTTTTTCCTTAAAAAAAAAAAAAATCAATTTTTTTTTTTAAGTTATTAATCAAGGATTAAATTTGTAGAACCTTTTTAGATGCACATCAAATGGTCAAAGGAGATGTTAGCATTGACAACCTTATAATTTGACTAAATTTTGGTGATGATAAATCATGCCCAAATCTATGAAGTGGCCATACAGTGGAGACAAATAAATGATCAAGTGATTGGCGACATCAAATGGACGGTGCCTCACATATAACTACGGGTCACTCATGTGATCCAACTCAAATAAATATGTATAACAATATCAACTTTATAAGCTGAGTTAGTGTTCGCCGCATGTTTATAACACCGACTAATATCCATGGAAAATTGGTTGGATACACAAGGTGACATAATAGCTAATTTTAAATGAGTTGGACATTTTGACCTTCCCTCCGATATTTATGTGTCAAAAAAATTAAAAATCAAAACAAAAAGGGAAGAGTGACTGATTATTGAGGATTTCCGCACCCAGCCAACATTGAGTGAAAACTTGACGTTTTTGAGTGTGAATTGTCTCATATCCTGTGTCCATGTTCTTAGAAATGCAATTAGAATATAATCAGATTGAAGATACAGTGTATCCACAGTTTCACACAATTAATATAATATATACAGTTTTTACTGTATTTCACGTATGGATGAAGATATTCCAATTCAAAGCATAGACTTATTCCTCAATATTTGGTTAGAGAATATATATTTTATACAGTACAAATCTGAACATGTTTTCATGATATAAACTGATCTTGTTTCCACACACCTCTTTGTACAAATACTAATTTCTTGAAACTTTCTGTAACACCACATTGGATGTATGAACAAAAATGCAATATGCTGCAACATATAGCATCATCTACATTGACTTCCCAATCTCAGAATGCAGCCTTTGCTTTTCTCACATGCAAAATATTTGAACCCCAACATATTATTCTTGAGCTCTTGTGGTATCTGGTTCATAAACCAAAGTACCAAACATAGAATCTTTTTTGTTTACTTTTGACAAATTTCTTGCTTGGTTGAAACAAGATTAACTGAATGGTGATGATGCCATGATTCTTAAGGCAGAAGGGTGAAATTCTTTTGGTTGTTAGAATTTGTAACATTGATTTGAAACAGTGAATTGTGTCCATCGTAAATAATGGAATGTTACAAAAGCATATGCCCTATATTGTAATTAATAAATTTACTAATTATCATTGTTCAGTGATATGCTGCAAAGTAAGAAAAGCACATAGTCAAATAACAAGATTGAATCTTAGAAATACTTCGACACAAGATACAGTGGTGGAGATGGGAAAATTAAATTTGGTTTAATATTCAAATTTCTAACTAAACAATGGAAATGAGTTTGATGTAGCTTAGAAATATTGCTTCGAGATGTAGGCATTGTGATAATCTTACTTTTATTATCATATAAGAATTTAGAAGTTTTGGCGAGTTCGGTTTCAGAAGCTCAACAGTGTCAGGGTAGACATAAGATGAGTTGCAGACAAATCTTCGTTAAACTTTCATAAATATTCACATATGTTGTTGAGATCGGAAATGTCTCTATAACTATACTACCAAGGTTGAACTATTGCTAGCAGCCTAGTATAATGGAAGGCAATAGTGTCATTTTTGTTGTTGTTGTTGTGTTAACCCTCTGGTTCTCTCATATTTTGGTAATCTTAAATTCAGTTAGAAGACAAGTGACATGTAAAGTCTGGCTATGAATTATTCCATTTAGGATTTGAATTCGGATTCTCGTGAACGATCTGTCCTTAAGTGAAACTCATTAATCACTTGAGCTCAATCACTCGAGTACTCTAAAAACCAATGTGCGTTTAGTGAATGATCTATTCGAGACTCCGACGACACCATAAGCTCAACTCAATCTCAAAGTGGATCTCAGACAATCTGGCCCACCCAATTGGTGCAGGTTTGGTCACCCTTTTGGACTATACCAGAACTACTTCCTTAGCTTTGTTGATTTATTAAACCATCATGAAACCCTCAATCATTGAAAGAAACAACTCTTTGTAACCACCATCACTCCTTTTTTTGTTGCTTATATGACTAAATACCTAACATCTAATGAAAATGACAAATGTCAAGGGTGATATAATTATGTTCCTTTATATATGGAATATAACTCTTAAAGTGACTTTTATCATATAATCATCATACTTTGCTTCTTCACTTCTTCATTTCTCACACATAGTTAAACCATAAATGACATAGTATTTACTTTTCTAAACATAGCTAATAATTGATTGACAGGTCCATTTCTAGATCTCATCCCTTG
This sequence comes from Medicago truncatula, assembly GCF_003473485.1. Lineage (NCBI taxonomy): Eukaryota > Viridiplantae > Streptophyta > Magnoliopsida > Fabales > Fabaceae > Medicago > Medicago truncatula. Next base: position 10,361,184 of record NC_053046.1, on the reverse strand, counting down.
AACTCTACCTGTTGAAAAAGTTACTGTGTTTTTTTTTTTTTTTTTTTGCATAAGCATGCATAGTAGTCCTTTCTTAAGTCCAACATCAAAGTGATTATAATTAGAGTGGATAATGCACTATGCTGAAGTAGAGTATGACACGGATCTTTTAGGTGTCATTTCTTATTTTTTTAGATGAAATATGATGTCATCCACTCACTTTCAAATATCAATTATTTTAGTCTAACTCTACATTACTTGCATTAACTAATCTTAATCTTCTTAATTATTTGATTTGATTTCAATTCACGCCGTTATCTTGATATAATCATTGCATAATGAATGTTACTTGATTGGCTCGCTTTTAATTGAATGGTATGCTAATTAATGCTTTTAGGCTTTTTTTAAAGCACCATAGTTTTTAATTTTGAACAAAACTGTGTAACAGTTTTCACACCTTGTTATGGGCCACTAGTGCATTTTGGAACATTATTCTCATAACTGTGGTGGATACTGCTCTCATAGTTTAGTGATAAGTGGACAGGTTGGTTATGTAACCCTTAAGTTTGAATACAACTGTAGTCGGAGACGTAGACACAATTGTTAAAACTCCATGATCAAATATCGTGTTATTCTCTGTTTGTGTTTTTCACATCCTTTTACTTTTGAACTAGATAACTGTTCTAACACAGTAGTTTCAAAGGCCTCAAAATAAACCACAGTTTTGTTTGTGGGATAAAGGGTACTCAAGTTGCAATCTTGGACTTCTTGTGCAATTTTCGTGCTTCTTATCATGCAGCATATACCTTATTTTCAGGCAGTTGAATTTTTTTTTATTACAATGAATTTTATGCAAAGTAGTTCTAAATAGAATTTGTAACTAGTATTTACAGAATTTAATTATGCACTGATAGTCCAAAACTGTTTAAAAAAAAATAAATATTATACATCCAACCATGTCATAAAGAGTTGATTTCATTCAAAGAGCTTCATTCATCTAACTAGTATTATTCCTCAGATGGAATTAGTACAAAAACGCTTCAAATTCTCATGCTATATGTATATGAGCTTTTCCTTTCCACAATTTAGATTTACCTAACCCTACGAAGTGCTAAGTAAGCAACTAATCTATAACCAAACAACATCAAGGCCATGATGAACACATCAACCCACATATGATTCAATCCCATTGATTTAATTGGAGGAAAGTCCATAACCTTGCACAACTCTCCCTTTGAACATTCATAGTAATCATTTTCATTGTATTGAACACCAAGAAGAAGCTTGTAACAGTAGTAGCTATAGCTTAAGTACTTAAGCCAAACTATGAAAGGTGGAATCTGTTGTATATAGTATCCTCCAGCAATGAGAAAAACAAGTGTTGTCACAGAAGCTAGTGTAGTTGCTTGTTTAATCTCCATCAAAATAGCACCAAATGCTAATCCAAGACTTTGAGAGACAACAACACTGTAAAGAACTACAAGAAGTGAAAGGATGAAAGTGACAGGATCAGGTTTAAGTCCTCCCATCCAATATAATATGATGACAAATGCTGTTGGTAGTGCTAGCTCTAGTGGCAAGTCTCCTATTGTTCGTGCTAGAAAGTACGATGAAAGACGGTACATTCCTGAGGATCGTTCCTTGATTAGCATTCTTCTTTCTTGTGGAAATGTGAAAACTGCATTGTAGAGAGGGTAGAATCCCCAGAAAACAGCAAAGAAAAATAGCAAAGCTGTCTGCATTACAAATAAATAAACCTCGTATTAGTCCATCCGTTCTAGCGCAAGTGATTGGTACCGAAAAGATGAAGAAATTATTTCTTACCCTATCTTCAAGGTGTGATGCTGGTGTATGCCACCACAAAAGTCCAGCTAGAAAAGCTACACTTATGACTTGGAATATTCTCAGCCTATTGAATGCTTCATGCCTTCTTTCCCTAACACCCCTTTGTAATAGTACAGTGAATTGATACCACCAGCTTGTACACCATTGTTCTGGATTTATTTGATTCCCTGCATTAATTTATTACGAAAATATAGTAAGAGTTAAAACAAATAAGTATTAACCAAAAGGGTAATATTTTCCTTTTGGATTTTTTTTCGTATAAAGATAGAACATGAACACTTACTTGTGCAAGAATCTTTTGTGATGTTGTTGAAGTTGTTCACCTCCATGCTAGAAACCTCGGCTTTTAGCCTTGGAGCTATGTTTTTGTCATAAGCTGAAATTAGAGATTCTCTCACAGTCTTCCTCTCATGTTCCAAGGCCTCACTTTGTTCAGTTACATGCTTAGAGTCTGGTGCAATACCTGCAATTTTCCATTTTTGTCATGACATTGTTAGCATTTGTTTCTTCAAAAGACAATTTACCGAATATTTCATTTGAGTAAAAAAGAATTTTGAAAGTCCGTGACGTGTCAGTTCAGTAGTAAGAGTCTGACATTGTAATCTCGAGGGACAAAGTTCAAATCCCCTCGGAGATAGTCGTAAAATGGCTATTAGTGTCACTTTAGTTAATAACGAAGAATAAAATAATGGTTATTGATTATTACCATTGGCAAGATCAAGCAAAAGATCAGCTGGATTAACAGTCACGGAAGTGGAAAAACCAACAGATGAGAAATATTCAAGAGCAGTTGAAGCAGGACCATAATAGATAGGACACCCTTCAGATAGCAACACAACCTTATCAAACATATAGTAGAGTCTACTTGAAGGTTGATGAATGGTTGTAACAACAGTTCTACCACCACTAGCAAGTTTTTTGATAGTGTTTAAGATTCTCAAAGCAGTGGTAGAATCCAAACCAGAAGTAGGTTCATCAAGCAACAAAAGGCTTGGATTTATAAGCATTTCTTGTCCTATACTCACTCTCCTTTTCTCACCACCTGATATACCTCTCAAAAGTGGTCCTCCAATCATACTATTCCTACAATTATTTAGTCCTAACTCAGAAATCACTCTCTCTACATGCACAACTTTTTCATCTCTTGTTAAGGTTTTAGGAAGCCTCAAAAGTGCAGTGAACACTAGTGTTTCGGTAACGGTTAAGTGAGGGTAAAGAACATCATCTTGAGCTACAAAACCTGTTCTTCTTTTTATTGAACCCGAGAAAGGTTGATTGTTGTAAGTGGTTTTTCCGGTTAGTTTGCCGTTGAGACGGCCTCCGAGTGCTGTTAGGAGTGTTGTTTTGCCACTGCCTGATGGCCCTAACATAGCTAGTATTTCTCCTGGACACACCACACCTGTGATTCCATTCAGTATAGTCTTCTCTTTTTGGTTTACTTTCACTTTGTATACCAAATCCTCAAACTGCATACACCAAAATAGAACACATAATGAGTATAGTATGTTACAAATATTATATTATGTACACTATTGAAACTAAGTCTTGTTAATTACCTTTAAAGTTATGGGATACATAATGAGTTTTGGTAATGATTGTTCATTGTTTGAGCTATGAGGATCAGTCATGTGTGGTGATCCTTCCAAAGAGAGAGTACTATTAAAGTATTCTGGCTTTGGTGCTATGCAATTTTGTGGCATGGTTAAAGAAAAAGAAGGAGAAAAAGTGAGAGTAGTGATAATTGACAATAAGTTGTGATATGAGGTGATGATTGAGAACTTAAAGAAGTTAAGAAGTTCCTTTTAACTTAACACCTTAATGTGTAGTGAGGAGAAGCACATAAATATATAGCCTTCTTTGGACGGTGGAGTCCACCTTTTTTTCCCAAAAATTATTCTAGCACAAGTTTTAAATAGCGGTCCGACCACGATATTTATATCACATGTAATTTTCGTCGAATAAGTTAATTTGGTCCCAAATTACGACTGCATTATGGTCAAAGAGACATAAAAATCATGTTCTCTCAACCATAATTGCAACCGATCATATTTTTTAAAAAGGACAAAACTTACGTACAATATCATAGTTGCACCAGCTAAAAAAAAGTCAATAGACTTAACTTTCTTTCATAACTTAGTCTGGAATATTAATTTTCATATTGTTATTAATGGAAAATAGCACATAGGTTTTGTTATTTTTAAAACTATAAGCACGACCAAAGCTCACACAAATTAAAACTATATAAATTCTTAATCATACTCAGATCACTTGTTTCTTTTTCAATAATTCAACACAAATTTTTGTTTATCTCAGTTTACCATTAATTAATAGCATAAGTGTTATCCCTTAATATCTTTGTGCTTAAATGTTTGTATATATAGTCGATCTAAAATTGAGACAGATCACAAAGAAACATTAAAATTGGCACGTTAGCCATGTTTCAAATGGTAGAAACACAATTCAATTTATATTAACAATAGCTATTTCGATCTAAGGAATAATCTCACATGAAAATTTAAAACTTTCTCTTTGGATTTAAAAGCAATATTTTACACAAGGCCTTAGAGTGGTGTCAGCTCAAAATTCAAGGTACAAAGACATAAACAACACAACAAACATGTGAATACAGCATTGGTGCATCACGTTTGATTTTGAATTTGAATGGTTATTTTTTAAGCAATGGAAACATGGCCATCAAATCTTAATGTCTGCATGTAGTTGCAAAAAACCAAATGAAATGCTACTACTGCTTGTCAGTAACAATCATAGTCTTTTGTATGAACAAACACATAAAAATATAGCCACCTTTGGACGGTGAAACCTACCTTTTAGATTTTGAGCTATAATTGATACTTGATAGGGAAATAATTGATATGATTTGTCAATTTTCACGTTTCCATTATTTTTCTTTCCAAGTTGTAGTTCGATGATTGCACTATGAGGCATGAAGTGTTCATGCAGTGAAAACCTCGATCAACTATTGAATCAAGATCAGATAATTCATATTTCAATGTAGTATTTCTTTAAAAAAAAAAATTAAAATACCGAGCTTAAAATTTAAGCTGTCCATCAACTTATCTTTTATGATTCTAACATTTGTGGTTGGTTGTCATATTTCCCAACAACCTATAAATAAAAAAGGAACTAAATATCTTTTTTAGATATGAATGGATGAGAAATTTGGTTGTTTTCATATTTTTTTAAAATTTTCATGTACCTTATTGTTAATGTTGGTATTATTATTTTTGGTACATTTTAAGATAATGACATGATTTTGTCTCCCCCATGTGCTTGGTGTTAGTTATGGTCAAGCTAAGAACCCTCCAAAATGAATCCAAAAGTGTGTTATATTATATTCGCTTTACTCTCTACATGTGGTAGCCATCCATTGAAGAGAAAGAAGAAAGTGAGACAATTTTCATGATTTTTGTTGGATACGGTCCATGGTTAATGTAATTTAGACCATAGTATTTAACTATAAATTGTATAATGTAAACTTTAAACTTGAAATAATAGAAAGTAACTGCACCTATGTAAACTCATGTTCAATCTAACAGTTGTGATGTGTTTGATATAAGAAGTTCATAAAGTTTATGCCACACGGTAAAAACTTTATATTCCTTGAAGTATAAGCTGCAAGAATAAATTCAAAAGGATGATGAACATGAAAAAGGTACTTGAGAATTTACTAAAAGAGATTTGTTAGAGCTTTTCCCGTGGACCCAATGTTGAAGTGAGTGAGAATTAACTTGTGTTATTCAAGCTTGAAAGTGACAATATTGTCCAAAATGCCTAAAAACATTTTCAATTTTTACTTTGTATGTGTAAATGACATTTGATTATGTGTTTTATTTTTAATTGTGATAGAAAGATAAAAACAATCTTGATCTAATGCATTTCTTGAAATATTCAATATATTATTAGCAAAAATAAAGAAATATTCAATATATTTTTGAAATGCATTTTTAAAAACTTATATGTCGTCTTCTTTAATATTTATTTTATCAACAGACAAAGGAAACATAAGGTAAATGTACATAGAATTTATTCACCAAAAAAATGTACCATAGATTTTTTGGATCATGCACTCCAAGTTTATTTTATTTTGACTTGTACCATAGAATTTATTCACCAAAAAAAAATGTACCATGGAGTTATTTAGAAGTAGTAGGTTTTCTTGAGTTTTAGAAGTAGCAAGTTTGTTCTTCATCTTTTTGACAATTTTAAAGAAAGTGCAAACTTAGTATTGTCTTAAGGAGTGAGATTGTCTAAAAAAATCTAGAGAGAATTTGCACTCATATTGCACTGCAAGTTTCGATTCTTTAAAATCGTTAAAATCTCGCATTCATGCATTCATCATGTCGATGATCGTTAAATCTAGATTAGATGGTACATATTTCAAACAAATTTTTTAATTTTTCTTTAAAACTAATATCTTGATCATATTAGTATTGTCCAATTTCAATCTAACAGTAATTGACACAATAATTGTGTGAATGCGAAATTTTACGATCGAAAGGAACTCAAGTCCAATTTTAAATATAATATTTTTTGTTTTGATCAATGTGAGACATCTTATTCTTCTAACATGATTAGTCATTGAACTTTTCCGTACTAATTATTTTTTTAATGTTGGTAAATGCAAAGGTGAAATTAGTGGTGCATTTCTTCTTAAAGCTTTGTGATTCTTATATTCCCTCTAGGAAAATGCTATGGATTATATAACACTATTAATTTCAACATTCGTATCACCGAAATTCGATATGACTGTTTTTATTATTATCATTCTCTATTATCATATCATCACTTATGTTTAGTTAAGCCAAAAAGGCAAGTGATGAGATGCTAATTAAATTAATTTACCATTCATTCACCCCTTTTCTTTTTTAATCTTATATTTTCCATTTAAGCTCAACAAGAAAGGAATGATTAAAGGTAGAACCCATCAATCAGATTCCAATTTCTGTCCAATAAATAATTTTTAAATGATTTATTTTTTCCTTTTGATAGAGCACTAAGATAAATGGTATTTATAATGGGTCCATTGGTAGTGTACCTTTTCAGCGTGGAAGACTTATAGCATTGGCTTCTTGACATTAAGTGCGCATATGTGTTTTCTATCATCAACTTGTGTATTAATTAATTTAGGTTCATGTTAACTTGTGCCTTTATGGCAGCATTAAATTCTTATCATTAATGGTAAGTATTAATTGAAAAAAAAATTAATATTAAATTTTTTGAGCAATAAATTAATGCATTTTTCAAGACATAATTTTTATTAGTTGAATCCTTAATATGTGTCTTAAGGGCACAAATTAACATTTCCATACATATAGTTGCATATTATGATGGAAAGAAAAATGATATTTCGATTTTGTAACGACTTTTTCTTTCATACTCACGTTATATTTTTATTTTTTTTCTCTATTGTTTTAATTTTTGTACAAATACCAACATTTCTTTATATATTTTGGTTTTCCAAAAAATGAATATTTAAATAACATTTCTCTCGGATGAAAATGGATTTACTCATTGAAATCTTTTGAATTTTTTAGTTGTAACATTTCAACATCAAACTCAATCATCTCTCACGTTGAATGTTAGAAATATTGCATTTGAGAAAAATTTAAAGAATCTTAATGAAGAGAATTCATTCTCTATTAGTGTTGATTTGCTTGGTAACACGAATGACATATATGAATAGATCTTCTATTTTGAACTAATTGTGATTTGAGCTTTATTACAAAAGTCTCACATTGAAATGCTTTACGTAATTTTTATCATTGTTACTATTTTTTTATACATTTGTAGTTCTTTCTAATCTTGAATGTATATAATATTAGTCTAAATTTTGTGTAAAAAAAAAAGTCTCTTTTTTCCTCCCTTTTCTTCAACTAGGACCCTTACTTTTTCACATATTCTCATCCATGTGTTTTACTCACATATTCTCATTCGTTTCCTCTCCATTTCATATTTATATCTTATAGCTCCTTAGGTATGGATTCTCCCCGTTTTATTTAGCGTATATCTGTCTTTAGCATAAACCACACGAGCCATCAATTTGAACCTTCTTGAACCAAAGTTTTAATAAGAACCATAAAAATATATGTAGTGGAATATTTATGAATTTCCATGCAGAATGTCCTCCTTCTACATCAAGCGACTAGATAGATTACATTATTACAAACGATAAGATTCATTAGATAATGAAGTGTCTATTTTTTAGTATTCATTAGATAATCACTTGTTTTAATTTTAGAAATTCCAACTTCTCTATAAGTTTTCTTTCTCTTTCACTCGTCGAACAGGGTGGTTTTAAGTCATTTTTTGATTTAGAATCACACCTCTGCATCTTTTTTTTATCTTTTCTTTCAATCTAAATAAGTGATTTCCATATATATCAAGTGTTTTCTTTTGTGTTTTTTCGTGATTTTGTCGCATGAGTACGACGTTGTGTTGTTTGTCGTCTTGTGCGGCATTGTTTGATTTCGCGTCTTGTTGCAGTGTTTGTTTGATTCATATTGAAAGATTAGGCTCAGTCAATCACATATTCGATCGATGATTTAGACACCAACGTTGCAGATCCGGAAGCATGAGTATTCTGATGATTTTAGATTTCATCATATTTTTTGTAGGCATTTTGTCTTTATATGCTATTAACTTGGGTGATGTGAGTTTGTTCACAGATTCATCCTTTACGTTTTTAGCGATGTTGATTCTGATGTATTCTATCAATTTGAATGAATGGATATTGTTTTGTTTTTGTCAAAAAAAAAATGAAGTGTCTGTTATTGGTACCTATGGGAAGAAGATTTGGTAATTTTATTAATATTTTTGGCTTAATTGTACTTTTGGCCCCCTAACTAATTAAAATACAAAACAGCCCCCTATGTATTGTATCTTTGGCAGTTTTGGCCTCCAATGCCACTTTTGACTTAGTCTTCGCTGACGTGACACCCACAATGGTCGACATGTGGCACCTCACTTAAGTGATGTGGGTGCCACGTCAGCGAAGACTAAGTCAAAAGTGGCATTGGGGGCCAAAACTGCCAAAGATCCAATACATAGGGGGCTGTTTTGTATTTTAATTAGTTTTGGGGCCAAAATCGCAACTTTTGAAAAGATAGGGGGTCAAAAGTGCAATTAAGCCTAATATTTATAGGGTTAATGGTACTTTACCCCCCTGTAATATAGGTCATTTTTTGTTCTCCCCCCTGTAATTTTTTTTTTGATTTACCCCCCTGTAAAAATATTTTTTTTGGAATACCCCCTAATAGGTCATAAAAAAACGACTTTATTTTTTTTTTTCCAGAATTTTTCGTTTTTTATGACCTATTAGGGGGGTATTCCAAAAAAATAATTACAGGAGGGTAAATCAAAAAAAAAATTACAAGGGAGAAAACAAAAAATGATCTATATTACAGGGGGGGTAAAGCACCATTAACCTATATTTATATCATTATATAAAGACAAGTCCAAACCATGCAGGGTCTGACATAATGACCGAGGTTTAAACTTTGTCTCACTCACTTGTTTGTACGTGTTTTCATTGATTATTGTCATTTTGTTTATATAAAAAAAACATAAACAAACTAAATAATTCAAATTAAAAAAAAATACTACACACACAACAAAATATATTAGAAAATGCTGAAAGATGGTCTTTTTGCTTGTCATAAATAAAAATACTAAGACTGAGAAGTGGAGAATAACGTCTTATCAAAAAAAAAAAACGTCTCAACATATCAAATATCCCAACAACCCATTACATCGACTGAATCCTTTCAAAAAAAAATTGAATAAATACTTTCTAATAGATAGTATAAGATATTCTATTATCTTGTTTCATAATGGATAATTTGGTTTAGTCCTATTCAACAAAAAATAAAAATCGGTTTAGTCCTTTGTCACTTGACTATGCTTATAATTCCATACCTTCGATTGAGACTACTGCTGTGGAGTGATATCGATGGAAGAGTACTCTTGATATATATATTTCCCCACATATTTTTTATGGGGAACAAGATCAAATTTTAGATAACTATCATAATCTATTTGGCTATAGATATCTTTTTTGTTTCCTCGCGTGAAAAATTCACAATATATAGTACATTAACTATATAGCAATCTCATACTCAAAGAAGAATCCATGATAGCTAGCTAAAGAGGGAAAATCAAGAATTGAAATTATTTTGCGCAATAATTCTCATGTTTGAATTATATTGTTTTTGAAGGCATCTAAGAAAAATTTAGGGCTAATTAGTGTGATACGAGGGATAGATGCTAAGAAATTCTTTAAGTATCATAAGGTAAGCAGGGACGGTGGACATGGTATAATTTTCCAAATTTTGTGATATAGTCTAACAAAAGATTTGAATTTGGTGCCGATGGAATTTTGTGACATAAATCTCTTACCAAACAACGAAATTTTTAAAGGAATCAAATGTTTTCAAGTGACCTTATACAAAGGGAATATGCTATTTCTTCAAAATAGATATTAACTTGTAAGATTCTTCAACTGAATACATTCAATCGAGATTATAATCTCATATTCAAGTGTGCTCTACATTATCCTGCAATGAAATATTAGACAATAAAACCCTACACTCCACCAATTCAACCTCACAAACAAACAAATTTCTTCTCCAAAGCTAACAAGCCCCCTCAACACCAATACCTAACTACATCACCTCTCATAATTCTAAAAATATTCTTCCACCAAATTGAATTTGTGATGCTCTCTCTAACCACTTCCCTAATTAGAAGCCCATGTTTATGAGCCGAAAGGTGACACCAAAACTCATCTTTCTCCCTCCTTAACCTCCAACACCACTTCCTTAAAAGAGCCAAATAAAAAACTTGTAAACTCCCCACCTTCCTTCTCTTTAGGTAAACACACTTTGTCTCAATGAACCCAACGAATTTTACAAGTCTCAATTTTAAGAATGATATCTGAAAAACCTTTAAAAAAGGAAAGGAGGTATACTAGCATAGATGTTTAAATAGACTTCAAAAGAATTAGGTTGTCATCCATCCAGAGGTTTCAACAATTCGAAGATAACAATCTTCTCTGATTTGATGAACCACATGATTCCAAAATGATAATTTTCGATGATGAAGTCGGGGGATATTTTTGTGTTACATCATATATTACACTAAGGGTCTGTTTGGTTCAACGAAGGGGAGAGGTTTTAATGGAGGGGAGAGAAAGGGAGGGAAAGGAAGGGGAGATATTTCAATTAAATATATGTTTGGTTCAAATGATGGGAGGGAATGAGAGGGGAGAGATTTTAATCAAATATATGTTTGGTTCACAAGGGGATGGGAGGGATTTTAAAACTAAATTACTTTTTTTATCCCTCTAATATTAAAATAGTATCACGATTTTTAAATTATTCACTTCATAAAAAATTAAACATGAAAACTTAGTAACCGTAAACACCATAAGTAATCATACACAAAACTTCTGACAAAATATTGAGTATTCATAAATATTAGAGCACTGATTTATAAAATAATCTACGAAAATATAAAAATATTTATAAAAAAATTATTGTTAGAACTGATTTATAAAATATATTTATAAAAAATCCCGCACAAAATTTGTTGATGATGTTTTAATATATAGTACAATTAAAAAATATTAAATAAAAAATGAGAACAACGTTAGTACAAAAAAAAAAAGAATTCTCGTAAAAAAAATATTAAAAGAAAAGAATATGTGGTTCTACTTAAAAAAAAAAAAGGATGATATATGCATGTTAAGAAAAAAAAGTAATAAGCAATATATTGAAAACACTTAAATTTTTAATAAGGACGATTTTGTCATTTTAAAATGAATATGAGGATAATTATGTCAATATAATTAAAATTGCATTAAATCATTTATCTTTCCCTCCCCTCCCCTCCAAAAAACTTCAATTTGAGGGGGAGCAATAAATAAACTTATAAAGAATTTTGCTCCCCTTCCCCTCCCTCCCCTTCTAAAAATTGAACCAAATACAACAAATTTAAAATATTCCCTCCCATTCCCTCCCCTCTCCATCAAAATCCCCGAACCAAACGGATCTAAGGTGAGCACCTTAGATGGATTTGATATTGGACATCGTTGGTGGGCCAATATGATGGTTTTAAAGTAGGCTTCCTTGTAGTAGAGTTTATAAGATAATACAAATAAATAGTATAAGAAGAATACAAATAAATAGTAAACACAATTAGATTAAAAAATATAAAATAATATGTTGCTATAAAAAATTATGGTTTGCATATGAGTTCTACTCAGCAATCTTGTTTTCCCTGGCATCGTATCAAGTACCATGTCCTTCCAAACTGGTATTTCAAATTTGTTCATGAAAAAGAATTTAGCCTTGCTATTTCAACATTCTTTTCTTGACTGGCTTTTTCAAGGTTGAAACATTCAATTTATATAGTTGATGACACACAAATTTTATAGAGACCGGAATATCTTTCATTCCAACAAAAGAGGTGTTTAATTGCCAATAAGACATTACAGCATCACTCACTACCAAAAAAGACATTACAGCATCACTTAATTCAATCTATCAGAGGAGTAAAACATACACCGACTTTCCAAAAACAACTCAAAAGATGTTGGTTTGTTTGATAAAAATAGAGGATAACTAATAAGCTAACTGATAGCTGATGACTGATAGTTTATAGCTGAAATCCATCTGACTCTCATTTTATTTTCAACTATATTAGTTATTCTTTTAGCAAAATATCTTTGTTTATTTTACATTTTTTTTTTGCAATCATCAATAAATATTATGTTAAAAACATATTTTAACTTTTTTTAAAGGTTAAATTTTAAAAACAATATTAATTACTAGTAAATTTAAAACAATTAACAACTTTTTTTTAAGATGTCAAACTGGTCCACCGAAATTGACACCAAGGAGAATCAAACATATTAAGATGAGCACACTCTAAAGTCAACACCACCAAACCAACGCAAGTGGCTTTCTACTACCAACTTTTTTAATTTATGTAATTTGGCAAAAAAGGTTCTATATTAGGGCTGACAATGAACCGAACCAACTCGAAAATTGTTCAAAACTCGATTCGGTAATTGATTCGTTGAACTTGATTCATGAACCAAATGAATCAAACTTGAGTCGAATATTAAACTCGACAAATAAATGAATTAAACTTGAGCTATGTATAGTTCGACTCGTTTTGTTCATGAGCCAACTCGATATATACATTTTCTACATCAATTACACTAATTTTAAATGAAATTTTATTTCTACCTTTTTTGTCAAAGTTTTTTATTATATCACTTTATTAACAATCAACAATATAAAACAAAGTAGTCCACTTGAGTAAAAAACAATGGTAAATTTTGGCAGCAATCCATACACTCCGATAGATTTAAGCTTTTGCTTGTCAAAAAAAAATTAAGCTTGCAATTGTGTGTCCCACATCGGAAGTTTTGTGAAGGACAAAAGCAAGTAACCTATAAAAAGAGGCGTGTACAGTACATACATATACAATGGCAATGGAATAACATTACTAATAGAAGTATTAATTAATTGATTTAATTAATAGTGTTGATTTATTTAATTGGTTCTTAGACCAATTAAGAGGTTTATGAGCTATTTTTGTGCTCATTAAAACCATAGTTGTCTTCACTTGGTTCATTTATTCGAGAGAGATAATTGTGTAGATAATTGGGAGTATATTTGATATAGTTAAGGTTCATGTTTTTGCTCTCACTTTGAATTTAAATAAGTGATTTTCACGTAGTTTTAGGTTTTTGAATGTTGATTTCTTCATATTAGTGTGTCATTGTTTTGTTCATCGTTTTGGTGCGACTTGCTTGATTTTCCGTCTGTGTCTGGTGCTAATTTGGTTTGGATTGACATATCAAGTTCAATCAATTACAAGTTCAATCAAATGACTTTGTTTTCAACGTTGGAGATCTAGAGATATGTGTATTGTAGTCACTTTTCTTTTGTCACATTATTTATAGGTATTTTACCGTTTTAGACTATTAATTTTGTTGCTATGAGTTTTTTGTTAATTCATCCTTTTCGATTTCATTAATGTTGAATTTTTATTTGATTTGATGTACTCTACAAACTTCAATAAATAAATATAATTTCTTTTGAGTAAATAGGCAACCCCCAAATTGTAACTTTCGTCAAAAACCTCCATGATTTTTAAGAAACTTAAAAAAAAAATCTTGAAATTGTCAAACATTAGTCAACTACCCCCCTCCGTCTGTTTTGGCTGTTAACCTCTATGACGTGGCAGTTAAATGCACACGTGGCACCACCATGTAGATTGAAAATTATGCCACGCCACAGGGGTAATTGACTTCAATTTTTTTTTGCTTTTTTCTGTCTTTTTTTTTTGCTATTTTTTTTTGTTTAAAATTTGTGTGATTATAAAAATAGGCAAATACCCCTCTCAAATTTAACACTTATATACAAATAGTCCCCTCAAATTTAAAACTTATGTAGCAAATACCCCCTCAAAATAGGGACTTTATGTCACATTACCCCCCTTGGTTTGAATCATCCACCTTTAAATATCCCCCTTGATTTAAAAAATTGGTGCTGTGTACATTACAAAGAAAAGGAACAATATGTTGATGGTTCAAATTGTCATTTAGCAGAAGATTTGAAGTGTGTTATTGTGTTGATGAGCTTGTTGGTTTTGATTGTACATGTTGAGAAGTATATGCCATATAGATTAGGAATGCAGTTTGGAATTGATCAAGACGTTCCTCCTAGTGAGTTCACTGTTCTGAATCCAAGTGACATGGGAAATTTTAGCTTTTATGTTCCTACAAGATGTTTAAGCCTTGTGTGTCATTGGAATATCACAATTGGTGGAAGAAATTAAAGGTGGATGATTCTGATTTGTTGATTGATAAAAATTGTATGTTACATGTAGTTATGATTGCAAAGCAATATTGTGAAGAAGAAGAATAAAACCATGCATCAACTGGTTCTATTGAAAGTAGTTTAAAAAGAAAACCATCAGTCAATGAAGAAAGCAACGAGAAAAGATTATGCATGCACCATTTTGGGGACTTCTTCTCAACAGAAGGCTATAAATATTAATTATTACTTGAAGTAGCTTTTTTTTTGTTGCTTATTGGCCAAAAGATTGGAACATGAATGACCAAACAAGTTTATACTTTACGGTATTTAATTTAAGGACTTTATTTTTTTTTAGGGAAAGGACTTTATCTTTATTTTTATAACTCAAAGGAGCTTAGCTGTTTCAAATTCAACGATTGAGAGTGTAATTTGCACATAAGTTTTAAATTTAAGGGGGATATTTGCACATAAGTTTTAAATTTGAGGGGCACCAAAATTATTATTTTTACTTAGTTGTTAGTACTATATATATATATATATATATATATATATATATATATATATATATTAATTCGGTTTGATTAATTATATTGAGAATACATTTTTAGAAAACTTTGATCATAAATGAATCTTTTGCAACAAAAAAAAAAGTAGGATTAAAACTATCGGAATAATTAAAAGGGCACAATTTTATTGTTTCGTCCAGGACACCAAATATCTTAGAACCGACCCTGGAACCATGTGAGAATGGCAAAACTTCTTGTCGAGGTAGAGTCAAAAGGGAAAGTTCCTTCGTCTTTAAAAGATTGGACAGATCGAAAACCTTCCATGTCGAAAGTTCTTGAAGAAAAGAATAGAGGAAAAGGGATATTGTTGTTGGAACCTCTCAATATTTGTTGTGTGATGTTGGATCAAGAGAGTTCTTGTGACATTATGATTTCTAGCAATAGCATGTAGCATGCCCTGAAGCTCAGGATCAAGAATCTTCTACCATATAATGGTTGTGACCTTTTAAGGGTTCATCATCTCCACATATTGGTCCTTAGGTTATATTGAGCTATTAGTGACAATTGGCCAACATATGCCAACAAGACGATGAAGAAACAATTTTCAGTAGGAGATTGCAAATTGATGTACAAATGCATGAAGATTATTATTGTTCCAACATCAAAGGTGCTAGGAAACACCAGGAAAATACCAATATAACCTCTTCGACAGTTAAATGCCAATGAGTTTAACCGACGGTAGTTAACTGCCGATGAAATTTAGGGTTAAAAATGTCATTTATTGATGTTTCTTAGCATTGTTTGGATTGTAGACATCAATCTTTCAAATGCATAATTGGATTGGGTCAAACCCAATCCAATAAAGGAATGAATCACTCCATGGCCACTAACCCACTAGGGAGAGTACCATGCACTCGCCTTAGAGGCACACATAAGCAAGTATGGTGATCAAAATCAAGACCGCATGATGAAGATCACATCATGATTTTGTCTATAGTTGTCTTCAAGACAATTATCCAATTAGGGTTTTTGTCCCTAAAACCTTAATTCTCCTTCTATAAATTATAATTTATGACATAGTTCAAATATAATTGTTAAATCACACTCTCACGATCTTTGATTTACTTGATCGTCAGGATATTTGCAGGTACACCATCTCCTCTTTGGAGCATTGCCCTCATTTTTTTATAGTCGGTAATAAAGTCTCCAACTATAGTAAGTATCAAGTTGATCGAGCAAGAGCAAATGGAAGATTGAAAACGAAGCTACGAATACAAAAATTGTCGGGGTAGGTGTGCATGGAGTTAGCAAATGGAGTTAGGAAATGGAGTTAGGAAGTTGACACGTAGCACCCACTTCCACTCTTTTTGTAATAATGGACCCATGCTTCTTGTCGTTTTCTCATCTGTTAGGTCTTAGACATTTTCACTCGAATCTCCACCCAAATCATATGGTGGCGCGTGGGATCCACTCTTGTCCTTCCACTCACTTTCATTATCTCCTCTCCTGCTCTACCCTGTAGTTATAGTATTTTGTAGACATCTTTTTTATTCATTCATAATTCATAAATCAAGATGTGCATTCATATGGCTGGTTTGATGCATGCATATAATGCATTTCACGTAAGAGGTGTATTGAGAAAAAAAGATAAAACATAAACTCACTTTCATAAACCATATTTTAGTAGCATGAGAGCTCTTGTAAAACAAAAGAAGCATGAGAGCTCTTGTTAAAAATAGAAGCATGAGAACTAAAAAGGCCAATAGTGGCACACTAAAAAGAGATATAACAGAATAATTTATATAGGATCATGCTATAATAAATGTCCTACTTACATTGTTTAAATAATATATGAAAAAAGAGATAATCTCTTGAATAATTAACTCACATGTATACACAATTACAAAGTCTCATGTTCAAAGTCTCGTGAAGAAGTCTAGTCTAACAATATCGATATATAAGAATAATTGAATTATAGGATTTACTGCAAAATTAAAAACAATTATACTTGATGCTTTATGGGGATTATAATGATCACCCATAGAAAGTGAAACTTCAAGTTTAACTAAATCCTTAACCATTTGTGCATGTATATCATCATTGACCCCGCCATTTGAACTACATATACAAACAATATTTCGAAAATCAACTTAGGATCTTCTTTGAGTTAGTAAATTAATGATAATGTTAAATATTTGGAGCACCTTTCAATTAAAGTAACAAAGGACAAACTACCAATGTAAACAAAGTTGAATTCTTATTCTAATTTTTTTATACATGCGTATCTTTGTCATGTACTGATCTATCAATGATCAGCTCCTTTATATTCACAATTGTTTCAATAAATACAATATATTTGTAAATTGTAATACCACCACAAATGTCTGATGTGACACTACAAGTGATCCAACTTGCGAGTCATTTTATACCATATTCCAGTATCTTATGACTGAAAAATTATTTTTATTTTACAATGGAGAGTATTTTAAAGAATAGTTAATTTGGTATCTAAATTATCACTCTCCGTTATTTTGGTGGCTAAAATATTTATATCAACTAAAAGATTCTAACTATGAAAAGTACATTAATTTAGTTCCTAGAATATTATGAAAAACAACTAATTTTGTTAGCTAATGGATTTAGTTGAATGAAAGAAAAAAAAAAAAGTTTAAAGACCTTTTAATTGATGTTAATAGTTTATATAGACTAATTGGTGAGAATGTGATAGTTTAAAAACTAAATTGGCGGTTCATTAAATAGTATTCAACTTTCTTTTTTAACATGCAGGTTTATGCTTATGTAAAACTAGTATTATCTTCGGACTAAATTATCAAGATGTGCCCTTGAAAATATTGTAGGCCTTTGACATTTTTATACCTTTAAAATTTGTGAATAGGCACGAAATCTGGAATTTTGAATTATGTCTAGCAATTTGGTTCTTTTGCTAATTTTTATTTTACATTTTTCTTTGTTTGACAAATTGCATAATTCTTGGTCGGTGTAATTTTTGTCAAAACAAAAAGTCGGTGCATTATTCTTTTTCTACCCATTTTTGACAGTAAAAGAATGGATGTCTTTAGTAAAAAAAAAAAAGGCATAGATAGATATGTGGTCAATTTTTTACTCAAAAAATAACATAACCGTTTATGAGAACTACTAACATTTCTTTATAATAAAACATGCTCCTAAATGGTATCAGCTCAATAAAAGAGAAAGCAAGAAGAAAAAGAAGCTAGCTTTAATTAATCCTTCTCAATTCCCTGAATCTCTCTTTAATTCACATGATCTTTCGGTTCACTTATGGAGATTATGTGCATGGTATATATTCCTATTTGTGATACTTTCTTTGATAACATATTGTATTGGTGATACTTTACCAACTAACTAGAAAATAACAAAATCATTAGTGTGGTGTTGATCTTGTATCTTAGCGGTCAAATTAAACTTTGAATATTTAATTAATTAATAATTAAGGTCATATCAATTATATATTAGTGTGGCTATGTCGATGCTTCTGAAGTTGTTTTCAATCCGAATATCGTTCATGAATTGGAGATTTTGCATCATCGGAAGAGAAGTGGCGACATGGGGTGATAGGATAGTCATAATAATGAGCACTAATACGGTGACTTACCTAATTTTAGAAGTAAGTATGACTCACTTTAATCTATAAGGATCTAATATCTATTTTATCAAGGAGTATTATTGAGTACTTTAGGGTGCACTTGTTTTTATTGTGGGAATGTTTTGCCTATATAAGCATTGTATGTCCTCACAATGAATCAATGAAAAAATAATGAATTTCCTTTCTCTTATCTCTAGCTTATCTCTCTAAATTATGGAGTGTGATCCCTACTCAAATTGGGTCGTATCATTTTGTACTTTTATTGAGAGTTGGACCACAGAAATGGCTACATATAGGCTGGATTAAAGTGCTCCACCGATTACTGATAGGTGAGTGTAGCCGCCAAAAAGGATAGAGCTACCATCAGGTTAGTGCCGATAGAGTGAAAATTGTCGTGGACATCTGTTCTTAAAGGGCGTGGCAATGTTAGGAGTCCCACATCAGATAAATAAAAGTGTTTGATGTGGTACTTAAGCCATGAGGCTCTCTTACCTATTGGACTAATCTTTTGAGTTGAGCTCTCCTCATGGCCTTAAGTCTTAACATCAGGGCACAATATATACCAATGAAGAAGAGAGAGATGCGACTATCATAATAAGAATTTGTCGTTTCTTGAAAGAGCTCTTCATAATAACTGCTTTAGGGGTAGGTTACCATATTAATTTGAGGTCTTTCTTGGAGTTTCATTTCTATTTCTGTTCTTTATTTTTTTTTCCTCTTTTTTGGGTACGGGTTTCCCAAGTTTTGTTTTTTTTTTTTTTAGTTTTTATCGTTTGAGAAGAATTTGTCTATGCTCCATTTCTCTTTTTATTCTTGTTTCCATTTATTTTTATATATCTATAAGGTGTTGTAGTTTGTCCACCATAAAACAAATTAATATATTTTTAACTTTAATTTGGTCAAAAGAATAAATTAATACTCACTTTAATATATGAATTTTTTACAAAACTTTTTTTGGTAGATGTTTTTACAAAAACTTTAATAGATGATAAACTAGTTTAATTGCAAGGGAATAATAAATTTTCTAGTGGGATCGTCATCGTGCTATATATACTTAATTCAAATGAATAAAGATACCCCCATCACATATATCTGTGACAAATTGGAGTCGTCTGATGCTTTTTTGTCTTGATTCCATAGAATCTACCTCAATCATATGGTTGCTAAATATGTCTATAAATGTATATAGTAGATTCTAATATTTCTATAGTATGGCATAAAATTCAAATTAAGGCATGGTTAGATATAAGACTCGTGTCCAATTGTCCAGAAAAGAAGGTATTTGTTTGATTGAACCTAAACTATTTTTTATGGCTACATGATGGGAGTTGTGGAGATCTCAGTGTCACATATATACATGCTTACGCATATTTAGATCACAACTTTCTTCAATAATGGGCCAACTCATACGGATTGCAGCACCTGCATTGCAATACATGATTTTCTTTTCTCTTTTTAACTGACATTAATTATATTATCTAACCACTGCATTAATATTAATATTAATCATATGTTGTAATAAAAGATGATATCATTATTTAACAATGATGATCATATTAGACTAACAACTTTATGAGGACTTTTTGCGATCACTAACTGACTAGTTGAGCTTAGTTATTAATGCTTTATTAGCATTTGCATGTTGTGTTGTAAGAGGGGAGAAGACAAGTAGTTGGTTCAAAAGTAGACATTACTGAAAGGTGACAAAGAAGAAAATGCATTTTGGTTGTTATGATGGAAGTCTTTAGTTGAGTTGTACTTAGAATTAATGCTCAAGCTTGAAAGCTTCCAAGAGTAATTATTACTAGTAAATAGGGAAGGGACAAGTGGAATACATAATTTACCATACTAAAGTCTTGTTTACTTGGTGAATTGGGCAGTGCTTGGGACCATGTAAGATTTAGATACCATGCACATAGTTTAGATCATGAATTGACAAAGGGTGGTATATACGCATCATAGCTTGAATTTTGATTTATGAGTGATACTAGTAAATTATTGGGTTTTTTTCCTTCTCACAAATGTCCTTAGGACACTTGCTAAGTATTTAAAAGAGGAAACAATTGATGAATATTATATAAAATAAATAGTTTTTTAAAGTTTTAATGTGTTTAATACACAACTTTTAAGATAAAAATTTCTTTTTAAATTTCTTAACAAGTGTTTTTATGGTAAGGGCACTTTTTAGTATATCTATTTTTTATAAGTATTGGCTTTTAAGCTTCTTTTTTTTACTTTCTATTTTCTCTATTTTGGTAAGTTTTCCCAAATCTAGCAGTTGAGTTGAACTTCTTTCTAACAATTTTAATAAAGAAATTCAAGAGCATAGAAAGGAAATTTGTAGTGATAAAAATTAAATTTAATCGTTTAGACCCAATTCTTGCATTCACACGGCCCGTTATTCATCACTATTATACTTTTTTTTTACTTCGATATATTCAAATCATCAATATTTATATAAAAATCAAATTATTCATATAATCAACATGCAACGTATATTAAATCATTGAATTTTAATTCATGGTTGAGAATTTTTCTACGGTCACTCATTCGCCAACGTATATTAAATCTAGCAAAATGAACTAGATTTTGACGACATGACAAATTAATTTTTGAATGATAGCTAAAAGAGGTGTCTAAGTTTAATAATGTTCACCAATACTTTTAAATATAATTACTTTAATTCCAAGTAAGAAATAAAATTACATATAATATTAGAAAGCAAAAAGAAACAAAATTGTACTTGGTCTTTTTGTGAATATGGTGATATGATAATGTGTTTTGTACTACACATGTATAGCAATAGTTATAGGGCCCATGTGTTAGATTCCAAATCAGGACCTGTACTGCCACTGATAAATCCACTCACAAGAAAGTGGGAATGATGTGGAATATGGTAATCACATAAAAAGTGCAACAGGCAAAATCCCAGGTGCCACTGCAAGATTTTCAGACACCACAACCCACGCCTTGTTTCTTCCCTTTTTATCTATAATTCATATATTTCCTTTTCTATGTATATAAATTATTTCACTTTCTGCTGAGTTGTAAGTGTGAGATAATTTCAATTCTAACCCCCCCCACCCCAACTAACTCACATCAAACTCAATTAGGTAGAATACTATAGCCATAATAATTGATGAAATGATGTATAATATTCAAGGATCATGTTGATGTGATATTATTGTATATATGTACATTATTTAGATGTCACAATATACTAGTAATAAAAAAAATTGAACCAATGTACATCGATCTATGATTTGTGTTGAAAGTGGAGAGGAACATGATAACTAGAATGATTGCGTGGCTTGAATATGAATATATGATATAATATAATTGGTATATATGAATCCACTACTGCAGCCTCTCTAAGCAATATGCTACTAGACCTAGTTGATGATTTATGCTTAGATATAAAGCATGCGTGCATATATAATTATAATTATATATATAGTACAATTTTGAGGGTAATATCCCTACATCTTCAGTCATTATCACGTAATTAAGCACTGAGCCGCATTCACACATTAACTAATCTTTTGTCCTGATATCACTCTCCTGTCCCAATATTCATGCATGAATTGAACTCACACTACAGACAAAATAACTACAGCAGTCAATTTTAGTAGGAGCTAAAATTGTTGTAGGATATATGTCCAATGTATATATTCAAGAGCATTTTTTGGAGTGATGATGTAACTAAATGGTTTCTTGAAGGAGATAGAAACATAACATATTTCAACAAATATACTAAAATGAGACATGTATCCAACATATATAATTACAAGAATTAATCAATGGGACAGTTACTTAGATGAAATAGATGATATTGGAGGTCATGTTATTCTTTTTTTATAAATATCTTTTGCCTCATGCAATAATAGTTTCTTGTTACTTTTTCCTCAAGCAATAACCGGGATCCTCTTTCACTACTTTTTTTGGTATTGCAGCAGAAGTAGTCTTAAGTAGACAACTATTGTTACCCTTTGCCCATGGCACACTCAGTTGCATCTCCATCGGGAGAACCATTATCTCCCGTAATTATTTATTTGATGATATTTTGCAAAGAAATGCATTTTCCATCCTCCAATTGTTCGAAGGATATGGAACTAACTCTGCTCAAACTATTAGTCCCACAAAGTGTAAAATTTTTGTAGGAGCCTCAGTATTTACAACTAGATTGAATTCCCCGACTAAGATTATAGGGTTTACTTTAGGCTCAACTCCTTTTAGCTATCTAAGTGCTCCTATTTTTAAGGGTGAACTTCACACTTAGGGATGATAAAATGGGTTGGGCACGTCGGGTTGGCCCGTTTAGACGGCCTTTTACCGTGGATCCGGATTGAAATTTTGAACCCATCAATAGTAAGGTACCCGCTAAAAGCGGGGCAGTGACAACGGAACGTTGGGTTGCAATTAAAAAAACTCATTATTACATTTTATTTATTTATAAGCCACAATAAATTTTCCCATTTTCTCCTCCATATAGTGGAGAAAAAAATTCATTTAAATTATAACTTTTGATTCATAATTTTAGCCTCATGTTTTTAATAGTTAGTCAATTAGTACCTCATGATGTTTTTATTTTGAGTTTTTTATTGATTTATTATAGATTTTTAGATGATGTTTTTTATATGTTTGAATGATAATTTTCATATTTTTAGTGGAGTCATTAGTTATATATTTAGACTTCTTTAAACTGGCTTTAAATTTATATTTTTTTACATTGTTTTTGTGAAGTTTATGATTAATATTTAAAGGAAAATGTTAAAGAGTGCTCTTGAGACACATGTTAAGAGAACAAAAATAGAAAGAATGTGTTGAAAAATGATGAAAAGTGTTGAATTCAACTTTCAAGAAGTTTGAAAGTTGTCATTTTCAATGCAAAACTACCACTTTTAGTTTCCTTAACAAGAACACTTGTTAGCAAGATCCATAATTAAATAAATAAAAAACATTGACGAGTCAATCCGACAACTCGTCGGTCTGTTATAAAACGGGGTGGGTGAGATTTTCAACTCTACATCTCTAGTTAGTATATCCCACTCTGCCCCTTTTTAGATGGGTTATTGGCGGTCAGGGCCGCGTTGATCTGTTTTGCCATCCCGGCTCATACTATTCATCTTCAAGTCGTTGCAGATAAAATTAAAATCAAACTTGCCTCTTGGAAAGTCCAACTGCTCTCTTTGATTATGAGAGTTCAACCTCTAAGGTCAGTTATCCATGGCACACTCACTTACATTTTTTAAAATATATTTCTGGCCATTGAGATTATTGAAGTAGCCGGACAAATGGATAAAAAAATAGTTTACTTAGGAGAGGATTTACTATTTTTCCTTTACCTTATATCCCACCAGCGAATTTGGTATGATTTGGAAACTTATGCACCATGTGATTGTCACAAATGATAGTTTACTTAGGAGATCTAGGATTTACTATTTTTCCTATTGCAGGCTTGCAGCATGTGTGGGAATAATGATGAAACTGCACCTCATATTTTCCTTCAATGTCCTTTGTCGAGCATGCATGTTGATTTGTCTAGCTTCAACTTTCTTCTATCAGTTATTGAAAGAAGTTGGAGCCCACTAGTTCACGTAGAAATAACTTGAGATTCCAAAACATCACTCCTAAATTTAAACAAAATCTGGTTCACATTAACAGTTTAGTTCATTATTCAGATACTCGATCACCCCAAAGGTCACATGTACTCATCTATTAAAGAGTTTGTTATTCTAAAGTATTGAAGTGTTTAGTGCCATGATCCTCCTCTAAGCAAGTACATTATATTGGTTAATTCCCTTAGTTTATTGGATAAAATGCAACGTTAATAGTGCATCTAAAGGCTCTCATGGGTTTCTACTTATGGATGCATTTTTGGAAGTCATACTGGAGCTTTTATTAGTGTTTTCTCTACTAATATTTATATCGCTAATTCTCTTCATGATGAAATTAGAGCTTCCATTTATTCTACTGAAATTGCTCATTCTATAGATTGGAACAATTCATGGCTTGAAAGTGATTCTTTGTTAACTATTTAAGATTTCTCTAACATTAATATTGTTCCTTGAAATCTGCAAAACAAGTGGAATAATTGTTTGTGTCCATTACTGTACCATGTGTATTTTGAGAAAAATATGAATTAACTCGTTAGAGGGTGTGTTAGCAAAACAAAAGTGTGAATAGTAGTACCGAGTGAAAACTAACGATATTGGGCTCTTAACAAAAAAACGAGGAAATTTTCTTAGAAAATTGCTGTAGACACTTCAACTAAGGCTGAATTATATCAGAAAAAGACGTAAATGCCCATCGGCAGTTAATTGCCGCGTGTTAAAATTTATCGGCAGTTAACTGCCGATGAGGTTATATTAGTAAATTATTGGTGTTTCTCAGCATTGAGTGAAGTGTGAACAACATTATTCAATTTCTTATCTATACTTCTCGCACGTGCTTTGAAAATCCAACAATGCTTCTGAAATTTTAGGTTCTAGAATCTAAAATGAATTTTACTTCTATTATCAAAGAGAAAAAAAAAGTAGCCACAATCATTTTCATTCGGTCTCTAGAATCGGAATAGAAAATAAGTGTTTTTAAACATTCAGATTTTAGAATCGAAACACCTCTTTTACATGGGTCAAACCCCTCGTACATCAAAATTAATTACACATTTTTTCTTCCTATAAATTATATTTGTACAACAATTTTGTAAATTTTTTTGGACAACTCTCTCTCTCCTCTTTTTCTTTATTGTTTTTGACCAATAAGAAGAGAGAAGAAAATTGTTACAAAAGTTGTCACAAAATAGTTACAAGAGGGTTTAAAACATGTAAAAGGGGTGTTCCAATGCTAACATTCTAATTACTTTTTTTGTTCAGATTTTAAAATCCGAATTGATAAAAATTCTAGAAAAAAACAATTAAAGTGTGTTTGGATGGGGTAATTGAGAAATTTTGAAGAATTTAGAATTATAGGGAATTCAAATGATTCAATTCAATTGCTTTCATTCTTAAATGTTATTGTTTGGATGAAGTAATAAAAAAAGTTATTGTCATATTTTTGGGCAACTTTTATAAATTTTATTTTTTTGGGGCCAAATTTGAAAAATGTAATTAGGGGTCAATTTAAAAATATCAAAAATTTGAGGGGTCAAAATATAATTTTTAGAAAATTTGAGGGATCAATTTGCAATTTTTTATAAATTTATAGGGGTCAAATTGAAAATTTTGGAAAACTTGAGGACCAAATTGTAAAATTTGAAAATTTATAACAACGAAGAATTTTTAAATTCTTAACTTTTAGGTGTCATTTGAAATTCTTTAAATTTAACTTAAACAAAATACTTCATAAATTTTCATCATTTTGAAAATTCTTCAAATTATTATCCAAACAATAGAATTCACATCAAAATATTTGAATTCCCTTAAAATATTACATTTCTTCAAAACATTTCTCCATCCAAACATACTCTTAGCAATAGTAGAACCATGGCAAAACCGAACGTGGCCAATTTTTTGCACTTTAAAAACTATCGGAAAAACCTATTAAAATTCTAGAGTCTGAAAATCGAAGGATATTTTTGAGTTTTGGAGGGCGTGAAAAACATGAAAGTTGGGATAAGAAATTCTCCAAAACGAATTTATAAAGCCCAATTAAACTCAGGCCAATATCCCAAACAAGAACATTAAACCGAACCCGCCACATAACAAACCGGTTCACCTCGAACCGGGTCTAACAAACAAAACGAAAAACAGACCAATGAAGCATCTTCGTTAGATCAAAGATCTGAATCGCTAACGGAGAAGAAGAAAAGAGAATGGGAACGACGGTGGCCGGTTTAGCACCAGGACTTTCCCGGAAACTGAAGAAGGTTCTAGAATCACGAATCGATACACCAGATCTCTTATCTTCACTCAACACTCTCTCTTCTTTCTACGACGATAACACTCCTCAAGCTCGCCGTAACCTCCGATCAACCATCGAAAAGCGTTCTCTCTCCATTAATCACGAGTTTCTCGATGCTTCGCATGCCGCGCAACTGGTAATTGCTCTTCATGCAGTTAGTTCAGTTGATCTTGCGGTTCTGAATTCTGATCCGATCTGGTTTAGTTCATTTCAGTTCGGTTTGATTTGATTTTCGATGTGTTTGATTTGATTTGTTAGGCTTTGGATAGCGTGGAGAATGAGGTGAATTCTCTTGCGGAATGCTGTGATAGGTGAGGTTTCATGTTTTGAAGTTTTTTTTAGTTGTAACTGTAATTCGTTATTTGTTTGGATGATATTAGAAGTGAATGTGTGTGATTTGATTCTGAAATGTTGTTAACTGAAGGTTAATTTCTGTGACTAGTAGTGATGTTGAATTGGATTTGATTTTGATTCGTTTCACTGAAAATGATTATATGGATGTTAATCACTTTTTGTTTAAGTAATTGGTTATGAAATGTCGAATGTGTGTTTTATAGGAAATACTTATTGTTAATAGGTTTGTATATTAGTTAACTAGTAAAGATCATGTGTTACTTTGCACGGATGTGGGGAAAATATGGCGGGAAACAAATGTGTGAAATTTCGTCATGTGTCACTAGGGGAACAAATTTCTTCAAACGTATATAGACGCTGAATCAATTATTCAAAATTGATAAAAGTAGGAAATCATGATTTACTTATCATTTTCCATCCAAGTAAAGAAGCTTGTGGTAGAAATTTATGATTTTGAGATATAGCGGAAGTGTCAATAAATGCTTGTTCGGTGTATTGGAGTTGATTATGATTTTTAGAACCGGTTTGTAGGAGAATGAGGTTTGATTTTGGAAATTGCTGATGTTTGATTTGTTGAACGATGTCCATAACATAATTAAAAAACTGTACGGTAAGTATTTCAATTGCTATATCCTGGGATTGTAAAATGCAGGTAAAGGAATGCATTAGAGGAGATTGTTTATTGTTTGTATTTATATCACTACATAGCTATTTCTACCCGATGCCTTTTATTATGGATGCTTTCCGCTGATGAAAAAATGTTTCATTTGCTAGAAATAAGTTAAAAAGGATACTGTTGGAAAAAAAGATAAGATGCCCAGTCTGTAGTGTGTGCTTAGTAAAAGCTCTTGTTTATGTTTATAGTGACGTTAAATCACTTAATACGATGTTCTCTGGATTATAGTGGGTAATTTGGCTGAAATTATTAAGAGTAGCGTGCTAAATTACGCAGAATGCAGTTCCATAGTATCTAGCATGTTAGAGCTGAGTGTGGTTTGTGGTCAAGACATTTGATTTATATATTTAGTGTGAGGTGCTGGCATAACCTTTCAATTTTGGTTTTGTAGTGCAAATTTAGAAATATTAGTTTTCTAAATCATGTTCTGGTTAGCACTTAATTGGGGTTAGGATTTTACGTTTTGCTTTATAGCATATCATGTTTCCTTTTGATAGTTAAAATTGTCATGTATTGTTCTTTTAATGAGAATGGATTGTATTTTTCTAGCCTAAAGATCTTTGAATAAAATTTTGGGTTCTATATTTTTACAGGATAGCAAAGGCTTTGGATAGTTGTAGTGCTAGCACCAGTGACATTATAAGTACCACAGAGAGGCTCAAACAAGAACTTGAAACTACTACGCAAAGACAAGAGATTGTGACATGTTTCTTACGTGATTATCAGCTCTCTCCTGAAGAGGTTTGAATTATTGTTTGATGTTTTACCTGTTATCGACCCCATGGCTTTGTGAATCAAATAAGTGTGTTATATTCTTGCTTAAAATTAATTGTTGATCATCTGTAGATAAATGCACTTAGAGACGAAGATCTGAATGAAAACTTTTTCAAGGCACTATCTCATGTTCAAGAGATCCACGCCAACTGTAAAGTGTTGCTTAGGACACATCATCAGGTAATATTCTTGTCCTCTTTATCCCCCGTATTATATGTGCAATTCTAAACCTGATATCCGAAGTCTGGACTCTCGATCCAAAATGTCCATTTGATTATGAGTTTAGTTAAGTGGTAGTTCTGCTAGCTGGACTGGAAATTTCCGCAAATTTTGAAATATCATTAGAGTTGATTGCGAAAAAGACTTGTGTTATATCTAGAATTTAGATTATCCATAGATATTCTTGTAGAATTGGAGAAGAAGGTGGTAAGTCTAATGGCTGCATAAGTCCTGTATTCTTATTCATGATTTCACATCAGTTAATCCTTAGGCCAGAAATAATGGTACTGGTTAGATAACATCACCTGAATAGTGACTTTAGGATTTGAAATCCTAAGTCACAAGTTTACTTGAGTCACATACTACTTCCATTATTACCAGCCATTGTTGGTTTGAAAGAGGGTACATTTCTTGTTTTTCATAGTGCCAGTCTCGAAACGAGGATCACAAGGTCATAGAGTGAACTTGCAACCAAGTGATCTCTAGGATAACTGGCAGAAAGAGGCCACATTTATGTTGATAGTGTCCGCAATCTATTATTGTAAAAATTACTCTAAATTAATGTGGCTAATAGAAATATAAATAATCAGCCCCCACAATTATCAAATAAGAATACATGTATTTGTAAGTCAATATACTGTAAAAAGTAATCTAATGTGCAGGAATCTCATGATTAGACTTCAGGAAACAATTTCAGAGAAAAAAAAATACTTTATCTTTTCTTGAGAATAGCATACTACTGTTGCTTGATACTATCTCCGTCCCTAAATATATGACCCTGTTGGCTAGATTCTTTTAGAGGTTTGCATATTTATGTTACTTGATACCATCTCCGTCCTTAAATAGAGGGCCCCGCTGGCTCAATTACGGAAATTAAAAAGAAATGGTCGCAGTATTAAATTTCTTTACAATTTGTATTGTTTTTCAAAGTTTTCCCTTTAAAAGGGAGAATTAATTAATCTTCCCATCATAGTACTAGCTACAAAAGAAGACCTAAAGTAATTAGGTGTATTTTGGTAAAGAAAGAATTAATGCATTTAAAAATTTGAAAGGAGTCGTATAAAAAGGGACAAGTATATATTGAAATTTATTTAATATACAAATTGTTGAAGGATAAACACCACTCAATAATAAAGTAAAACTTTACTGCACAACTATACGACTTCCAATGTTGTATGAGATTGAATATTAGGTTGTATTGTAATGAGCCAACAAAAAAGTGTCACAAAGATGAAAACGTTCGAGCGGATGAGGGGTCATACCAGAGAAGAAAGGATTACGAATGCAATTACTTGAGAGAAAGTCGGGATGGTGGCCATTATAGGAAATATGGTAGAGTATTGTCCTTTGTGGTTTGGAAATGTGTGGCGAAGACCCATAAAAGCACCAGTTGGGATGAGAGTTGGCCTGGTGGTGGAGAGTCTAATAGTTAGAGGTACACGGCGATCAAGAAAAACTATACGACGAATCATTAAGAGATATTTAGTTAAGGAGGTCATCCTTGAACTTAATACATGTTAGAGAATTATGGCAACCTTACCTTATATTTGCAAGAGGCTAACTCCACATATGATTTCTGCAAGTGTCACATTGTTTCTGTCATGTGACTCGAGATCATGGGTTCAAATCGTGGAATCAGCCTCTTGCGAATATAAGATAAGGATAACTATTAACTACAATAGATCAGCAATAGGTCCGACCCTTCCCTGTACCCTGCTATTGAATGAGCTCTATAGCACCAGGTTGTTCTATTTTTTATTTTTTTGTCTAGGTAGCCAATCACACCTAGTGGGATAAGGTTTGGTTGTTTTATAAATTATTGAAGCAGCTGTGTCTATTGTTTCTGGTCAACAATTGTTGTATGTTCCTTCCGCATCAAAGTTTTGGCTTTGTATTGATCTTGTTCAGGCAGAAGTTTTTCCCATACTTACCTTCTACTTTATCAGCTTAAAATAAAATGGCAACTTTTACTAAACTCGGGAATTTCATTTGCAGCGTGCTGGTTTAGAGCTAATGGATATGATGGCGGTGTATCAAGAAGGAGCTTATGAGCGCCTATGCAGGTGAAGAATCATCTACTTCAGCATCATATAGCTAGAGTATGCTTTGTTTTTCATCCATGTGATACGCACACACACGTGCGTGAAGTGTGAATTTTTATCTTTGTACTTATTGTTGATATAAATGCCAAAGATAGATATTTTTCATTTGATATTCTTAAAGTTCTTACAAGTTGTGTCTTTCTATTGAGATCTGATCGGCATGGTAGTCACAATCACAGTTTACCTCATGAACAGTTTATTTTGCCATGTGCTATTCAGATCTCATGCAAAATCGTTTTCTGCATTGAGTCAGTGAAATCACCTGGGAAAATCGCAATCAATAATCAGTGGAATCTTCGATATTTTGCAATTCTGCATCTCAGATTTGCAACCATTTTGCGATCGGGTTGCACAGAAAACCCTACCCGCAGTCTCTTCTTTCACCTTGCGCGTAAGTTCCACCGCAGTTCCTCTTCTCACTTGTTGTGCAAAAGTCTCTATTCAGCTCTCTCTCTCTCTCTCTCTCTCTCTCTCTCCCTCTCCCTCTCCTATGTATTGTCTATCCAAGTTCCGCCTCTTCTTGTTGTTGTGTGAGATTGTGGCTCCTAATTTATTTTTGGTCGAAGGGGCTGCTAGGGTTGGAAAGTGGGGAGAAAGTAATATTGGGTTGTGGGCTCAATTCAATTCAATTTTGTTTTTACTTCTTTAGCCATTGGAGGCATTGGGCTGTATGGCCTAAACTCCATGTACTTGGAAGAAATCAAGAAAGTCTTATTATTTTCACACACACATATATATATGAATTTTATGAATATACATTATGGTTTTTTTAGAATCATATCATTTCACATTTTATGATTTTACTTGCCCTCACCAATTATGAGTACAATCTTGATTTTAACTACCTTGTTGATCGACTAGTTTGATGATATGTATAATTACTTATAGTCTTTACATCTAGGTGGGTTCAGGCTGAATGTAGAAAACTGGGTGACACTGACAATCCAGAAGTCGGTGAGCTTCTGAAAACAGCTGTACGCTACCTCAGGGAAAGATCTGTTCTTTTCAAGTATTGTGCAGAAGAGGTAATTTCTCAATGGATTTAATAACTTAATTGAAATATTAACCGTTCTAGTTTTGGTTCCATATTTCAGTTGTGATATTTCATATTCTAGTACATATTATTATCTGTTATCATGGACAACGGTGCACCATCTATTGGTGACTATGATAAAATAATTGCTAGTGAAACTCATGTTGATAATAAAATCTAAAGAATGTTTTGTTGTCAAATTGAAACTTCAATTGTCTTTACCATCACTTACTTGAGCATAATAATTTTCTTACTAATTCTGCAGGTAGCCAATATGAGACACAATGCACTATTTAGACGATTTATAAGTGCTCTTACACGTGGAGGACCTGGTGGAATGCCTCGGCCTATTGAAGTGCATGCCCATGACCCTTTACGATATGTTGGTGATATGTTAGGCTGGCTGCATCAGGTTTGTCATGAAAGCCTTATGGATGAATGCTTCTTTGCTAGCATGGTTTATATTTAAGATGTAGGGTACTAGATACAGGAGGAAAGGGGAAGAATAAAAACTTTTTTTGAATTGTGATAATGGTTTTTATGCAAAAGACTTGAGTACTATCCGTTATTTATACGAATACTAGACTCCTTGGTTGTTGTTACTAACCAAGAGAGAGAAATGAAAAATTACTTAAAAGAAAGAACAGTTTTGTTGAATGAATGATTGAAAACATAAGAGAGAGCTCTTGTCCTAGGGTTTCCCTTTCACAAAGGATTTCTCCTTTCACACAATATATTTTGGATTCAGAATGATTCCCGCCATCTTTCTACCCCCTATTTATTTGTTTATCTAATTTTTAATTTAACATATCTAAATTACTAAGATGCAATCCAAATATCAGGAGATATGTTTTCAAATATTTTAACCGTTTTTATTCATATATATTTATTTCTGCTTGCAGGCCTTGGCATCTGAACGAGAACTTGTACTTGTATTACTTGATCCAGATGCGATCGTTGATACCAGACCAACCGCAAAGCAACTCTCCAATAACTTTGAGAATGGATCTAGCAAGACAGAAATTGACTTGATGTTTGTTCTTGATAGAATTTTCGAAGGAGTATGTCGGCCGTTTAAAGTGAGAGTTGAACAAGTTTTACAGTCACAACCAAGTCTTATAGTCTCCTATAAACTCAGTAATACACTTCAGTTTTACTGCTACACCGTGAGTTGTCGTCTCTATTTTCCCCCCCTATATTAGTAATCCTTAATTTTATTAATCTTGACTACTTCTTATGGTTTTGTAGATCTCAGATTTACTTGGGCAAGAAACTGCTCTTTGTAACACGCTATGGTCTCTGAAAGATGCTGCTCAAAAAACATTTTTTGATATTTTGAAAGGCCGTGGGGAAAAGCTTTTACGATATCCCCCACTTGTTGCTGTTGATCTTTCTCCTCCCCCGGCTGTAAGAGAAGGAGTGTCTGTACTTCTTGAAATAATTGAGAACTACAACAGCATGATGATTCCTGCTTCTGGCCAAAAACCTGTTTTTGATCCGGTTATATCTGCTATATTGGATCCAATAATTCAGGTTTGTGTTTTTTAATCTGATTCCTGGATTTGAGTGCAATACCATTCAGTGTAGTCATTAAAGAAAATGATGTGAAAATGTGAACCTTATTTAAAATTGACCTATGTTATATCTTAGGGTTACTTAATGGTTTCTCAACTTGGTAGCTATCTAGATGATGCAAAATATTTGCAAAGGTGTTGCAAAATATTGCTATTATTTTAAAAAATTCTGAGCTAAATTATCTGTTTGCACTATTTTAAATCTGTTGCATACATGACATTCCTTGAAGTATTTTTGGGCAATATTGTTCGTTCTTGCTTGCTGATTTAATAACTCATGCTTACATAATCTCTGAACTCGATGCTTTAGTTCTGACCTCAAGGATCTCTAAAACATCCAATTTAAAAAGACAGTTCTAGGATACTGGCTATTCATTTTAGAAATCAACTGGCTGTATTTTCAATGAAATCAGTGGATATCATAGCTTTTGCTTCCTACTTGTTGCAGATGTGTGAACAAGCAGCAGAGGCACACAAGTCAAAGGGAGTTGGAAACTCATCAAGAAGAAGTAGGATGAGCTCCGACTCTGGTCAACTAACTAAATCATCAGTTGACGCAATCTTGTCAAATAGCCGCACTGCTTCATCATCACTGGTCTGTTCTTCCTCTCTTTTCTAAAAGGAACACTTGTTTTTCCTTCTCTTTTGGGTTGTTATACATTTTTGCTTTTTGTAGGATTTTAATATTTTATTATTTAATGCATTTCAGCTTTTGATACGACCATTATTTGTGTGCATTTTAGTAATTTATTATTCCCACTTTATCAACAAAAGATGTTGCAATGAACTGCAATATATATGGTATTTGGCTGCATGAGTCCAGGTCCCACTTTAAAATTAGTCATGCTAGAAATTAAGTAAAAAAATTAATTTGGAATCAAGAGAATAAAATTGAAATAGATCTATAATTTTATTGTTTTTTTTTTTTAAAGAAACAATACACCAAAATGGTGGGACCCCTTCCCGGACCCTGCGTATGCGGGAGCTTTACGGTGTATTATGGTGTAAATGTAAAATCATGTTGATCAACATATAAAGTTCGTTGATCCATGTCCAAATAAAACATAAGACCACAATAATTAATGATGTGTAATTGGACTGACAAATAAAGTGGAACAAATTAATGGAAAAACTTACAGCATGTGGGAACATGACATGATCAATCTCTGAAGTTTACTGATTTGTTCCTGTAAGAACTTTTTGCTTCTGTAAGACTAGTGAGACACCCTCAAAGATTTTTGCAGACTAGTGAGACACCCTCATAGATTTTGCAGACCTGTCTTAACCTATGACGTGTTTTTGCAGACTAGTGAGACACCCTCAAAGATTTTTCTCATTAACTGCTTGAGTGCTATTCAACAACCTCTATCTGGATATGAGGTTGCTGATGAGTATGTGAAAAGGCTTGGAACAATGATAGATAATCAATTGCGTGTTCTTGTCGAGAAAGAAGCTGATGCAATCTTGAGAAGATGTAATTTATCAGAAAAGATGCCCCACTTCCATAATTCAATCCATAAGGATGGGGACAATGAAGTTGGTACCCCACTGGCTGAACTGGAAGACACAAGTCCAGCCGTTCTATCAGAGAGCTTGAAAGCTCTGTTTGGTCTTATTTTGGGAAGTGAAAGTTCCCTGCCTGAGTTTGAGCAAATACAGGTTCCAAGGTTGCGGTCTGAAGCTTCTATAGGCGTGGCCAGGTCACTGGGTGAAGCTTATGAGCTTATTTATAAGGCTATTATGGAACCCAAGAATGGCTATCCAGATCCCAGGGCGTTGGCAAGGCATCCCCCCAATCAGATAAGAACTATATTAGGGATATAAATTCTATTTCTAGTGATATGTTTTACTCCAATCCTGCTCATTATGTTTGTTAATTACGTAAATAACATTTCTTCTCTCTTGACATTTGAAATTGTATTATTATACAACAAAAGATTTTTGTGATCTATTTTGAACTCTTGAGATACTGAACATTATTGGATTCTATTATTTTTGTCGGTAATGAAGTAATAATAGATTCTCCTTATTTGATTCGAGGGAATGCTTAAGTTTCAAAAATCTCTTGTTTTTAATTTTACCTATAAATATTTAGTGTAATGGATTTCCCCTTGCTTTGCTTGGGCCCCTAAAGAAGCATGTGAACTTGCTTGCAAGGTATCAGGGATTCTAGTTTTGCGCCCCTAAGCCACAATTCTGATAATATCAGGTTAGCATATATATATAATCCGAGTGAAGAAAAAGAAGTATAAATGGCAACCTTAACATCAAAATTAAAGCATGTTAGTGAACCATAACCAAAATAAATTTAACAAATTAACCAAGCTGTATATATCTTGACAGCCACATGTTGGTATTGTTACTACTTCTGTCAAACCCTTGTAAATATTGGGCGAAATTCTGCTTTCATATGAGGCAATCTTGTGTGTATTAGTATCTCATATTGAGTTACTAATAAGGGCGGATGAATAACTCATTTGGTTTGAGCAAAGGGTTAGAGGAATTGATAAACCGAGGATCAAACTTTCGGGAAGGAGAAAATAATAACTTAACAACTAGTTAGTAGTGTTGGCCGTTTTAAAAAAAAGTTATGCTTAAGTAATTTTTCTCAAGTTTACTTGTTTTTCGGGATAAAATTTAACTAAATAAAATAAAATACAAAACTTAGGTGCAATTCCTTAGATGTTTTTTGTATGATTTTTAACTAAATATTTTTTTTTTTTGTTATAATAACAAACTGAGAAAATTATGGATTTAATGAAATCATGAATAAGTTTAGTTAAAAACCATATGGAAAATACAAGGAAATATCACTAAGTTTTGTCCTAAAATAAAATAGGTTACAGGAAGAAAATGGATTGAAATGCAGATAGTTTTGTCCTATTATGAGGATGCTACCCTCTAGGTAGATTATAACATTGCATTCAACAATAACCTCAACAAAAAAAACTGCATTTAACAATTAACACTGACATTTATCCTAAAACAACATTCAACATAGATTGCATTTTATGATTTAGAGGGCGAGTCTTTGTACAATGACAAGGTTTATGAGGTCGAGCCTTTGTACAATTACAAGGTTTATGTCTTGTGATCTAGAAATCACACATTCAAATCCTGAAAAAAACTTATTTCTCTGCTTGTAGAGGTAAGGCTGTGTACAATTACTCTTCCCAAACTCCACTTGGTGGAAACCTCGTGCACTGAGCCGCCGATATTATATGATTTATCTTTTAACCACATGATCTTGCGGCTGTGGATGCACTGGAGGACCCCGGAAATATATGATCTCTTTGGTGTGCACTTTTTTCATGAATAAGTGGTTCAGAAACCCAAGAGTCATGAGAAGAAATTTCAAGAGTTGCCTGTCTTTCTTTATAAGATGCCCAGGTAACACCAAAGAGACCAGCAATGATCAAAGACCCCCCTATGATACTGTTGTCACATGGAGAATAAAAATGAACCAATAAGAAATTTCTTGGTAACATAATTCAGAATGAATGCTATAGAAAGCAGAAGAACTTGATTAAGGGTCTGTTTAGATTGGCATATTTGAGCTTATCTACGGACATAAGCATTTGTGAGATTATTTGAGAGAGCTTATCCGAACATCTAATGACATGTCCATAAGTTGTTGTCAGCTTATTTTCATAAGCTTTCCAAAACTTATGAAAACAACTTAGGTTAAATGAAAACAATTTGACTTTATTTTATCTTTTGTTATAGAAATAGTTTAACATAAGCCTTTTTAATATGATACACACTTATGCTATAAGTGCTTCGTTAAGTTGTTTATCAAGGAAAGGTGCAAGTTTAACTAGCTAAGGCATCTTATTAAGTCCTATCTTGCACAATTCGTTTTTGAACATAGCGTATAGCTTAGTGGTCATTAAGTCAAGTTAGAATAGAGAGCATGAATCAATCAATAATCAGAAGTAAAAGGAGCTATACTATACTATACCTTCCCAAGTAAATTGGACTTCCAAGGAATATCTGAGACAATATGGCAGCAAATCCAGGTTGAAGTGGAATGTAAAGGGCAACCAGAGTTGGCCCTAATATCTTGTTGCTCCAACACATGACTGCATAATTAATGGCAGATGTAATAGTTCCCTGAACAAATAAGAACAATATGTCACAATCCACACGTTAAAAATCACTAAATTATCTATTAGAAGATACTTCTAATAAGTATCTGTTGGAACATAGGATAATAATATCAAGATTTTCATCCTTTAGGAAAAAAAACTGAAGTTGTTTTACTCTAGTAGTTTTCATTTCTCTGTTCACTTCCTTGGGACGTATTTACCTAAATACAATTTTCAGCAACACTCTTAATATGCATTCTTGCTTAATTAATAGAAATAAACTAGAACATGCCTTATTGCCTGTGAATGTTTCAAAGAAATTTGCTTAGTGATTTTGAGGATTTTGTTCTCTAAAATTAGCCAAGCAAGACAGTGAAATGGACAAAATGATCTACAACAGAAATGGCTGATAATGGTTCATTATATTGATTTAAAATCATAGACTCACAGCATAAACAACCGCAAGTATTTCTGATTGTGTCAAAATCCAGTCAGATGACAAATTAGTCGTGAATAAGGAGACTATCGCCATTAGTACAACGCCAAAGAAGAATGAAAATGCTGTCACTGATAGATATGCAGGATACTTTTTTAGTACCTGCGCCTGAAAACAATTAGTTATTGGAAATAAGTTAAACTTGCCATTGATATCAACAGTCACTTAATGGATTTAACAAAAAAGATAGATACCTGAATGGCTAGGAAAGCAGCCATGAATGTGCAGTTACCTATCAAGAACATAACTCCAAGTTTGAAATTTTCTAATCCAAGATTCAGTAAACCAGTAATCAACCATCCAAAACCAAAAGGCTCTGGCTGACCACTGACAATTATTTCATTATGTGGTATGATCACTGGTTCGTTATATCCTATCAACGATGGACCGCGGTACAAAGCCATAAATATGGCACCAGAAACACATATAACAGTCCCTCCAACCTTTGTCAGACCTTCAAAACTCTGCAGATTCACTCTTTCTACACTGCAGACATAACATAAGATTATTAAAATGTGTCATTGCTTAATGCATAAGTGTATTGGGATAATTTTATTCATGTAGAGATTTCTGCACTACAATTATGAATGTGCATTTGTGCCTATGTGTTCTACAAAAAAATTGACTAATAATCAATTGTTTTTGATACATTCATAAGAAATACATAAAAGACTGAAAGTAGAAATTGATAAGAGTGAAGCTGACCCCATGATGACAGCAAGTAGAAAGGTAAAGACAGGAATAGAAGGCTGTAAGGCAGAGGCATAAGTTGGATTTGTATAACCTAAACCATAAAGAAACAACACCTGGCTGCCAAATATCCTGATCATAAATTAACAATGAAAATGTATCACTAGCATGTCATTAGTATTTAAGAAAAAAAGGACATGAGATGCTATAGCAAGGACCTTACCCAATTAATCCAAGAAAGAAGAATGACATGAATAGCTGCTTAGTAATGGGTGGTCTTGTCTGTCTATAGTCACATTGTATATAATTAAGAAACTTTCTATCTCAAAATAAAAGTGTACAGCAGTACAAAACATGGGGTCAAACCATTAAGATGAATTTGGTGTTAAATGATCTCATATTAGATGTGATTTTTTATGGAACAGTTGTAGCATAGATAGTTTTTTTTTTTAACAAGCCAAAATGAAATGCATTACTAACAACAGTAATTCTTCCCGCATAAGACGTGCTGAAAGAGAACACCAAAAACAGTTACAAAGTCAATGGTGCCAATATACAGAAGGCACCATCAGAAAAATAGCAAATAATTACACATGGACACCCATACAAAGAAGCGGGTCTTTCCACCGGATAGTTTAATACATGCATATATGATTTTCTATGTTAGGATATTTTGAGGTTATATCTCAGTCTGGTCCATTTGGTGGGGGGTTGGGTAGCTCAATCGGTTGGAGTTAAAGGGTAGGGAGCTGGAGGTCCAAAGTTCAAGTTCTGACAAGGAGAAAAATCTAACATAATAATTAACATACTAACATTTATCATTATTAAAAAAAGTTTAATCCATCATGTATTACTCTATATTATCTTGTAACTCTTACTAGAATAAGTC
Organism: Medicago truncatula; assembly: GCF_003473485.1. Taxonomy (NCBI): domain Eukaryota; kingdom Viridiplantae; phylum Streptophyta; class Magnoliopsida; order Fabales; family Fabaceae; genus Medicago; species Medicago truncatula. The sequence goes on along the minus strand of NC_053046.1, from coordinate 10,321,581 downwards.
ATGCTAATTGTATTTTATTGAAACCTTAGCCTCCTTTGTTCTCTTTTCTATTTGATTCTCTATATTGTTAACAATTCTTAGACAGACAATATACACGACACTCACATGTCGATATACCGAACCAGTCATTATACCACGATAATATCCATATTAGTTAAATAAGTAAATAAGTAAATAATGGTTACCGTCCAAGAAAGAGTAAGTAATGGAAGATAGCTTGCTTACCTTTCTTTGAAGAAAGCAATGGGAGAAATAATGAGGAGGGCAATGAGATCTCTATAGAAGCAGAAGACTAATTGGTTGACTCCAGCGTTAAGGGCCACCTTAGTAATGACATGGTATCCACCATTGAAAAGCTGTAAGAATGCCATGGCTAGATGGGCCTTCATCAAAGTCTCACCACCCATTGTTGCCATTACAACTCACAATTGCTTCAATTTCACAAAAATAAAACACCGATCTTATATCTTAGGAGTTAGGACCTTTGACTTGTTACGTGATAAACGTGCAAGTTTTTTTGTCATGGATGCTTCCATAGCTGAAAAAGGCAATAAAGTAAACATATGTAGTAGTCTTCTAGAAAGATAAGTTAAGACGTTAAAGAAAACTAATCATTGGTTATTTTGAAAAAATCACACCAGGTAAAAACTACAATAGAATTATAAAGACACGAAGTTGTAGATGCCATATTAGCTGAAACCTCCACATACTAATCTTTGAATATCACTCTTCTTAATTTTTTGCTGCAAAATTATTGATAATATGTTCATGTAATTCTTAAAAGAATTAATTTAATATTCCTTCGGAAAAAAAAAGAATTAATTTAATATTGAATATATTTTTTTTTATTGAATACGCATATGTAGAACAATCTATCAAATTTTTGGACCAAATTTTGTTTCTATAGTGATACTAAAGTTTTTTTTTTTTTTTTTTTGAGAAAATAGTGATACTAAAGTTAATACTCAATGATCTATGAATTACAAATTCTAATGATACTTTTAATTTTTTCGCTAGCATCAGTAATATGGTAAATTATTGCCCATTCATTGAAGGATGCACTGCATGTTGAAGAGTCTCATGTGATTGTGATTGGAGGATCATACAATGGAATTTAGTTTCTGAAACTCTTATTTTTAAATTCTTCCATTTTGTGTAAGAAACTAGCTTTCACATGATTTTTATAAAATTATATTATTTTTTCTTTGCTCCCAATTTAGTTTCTCTCCTCGAGTAATGCTAGCAACACTCTCTTTTCAACACTCTCTATTCAACACTCTCTCCCCCACTCACCTTCTTATTATTGGTTTAAAGCATGGTGGATCTTACACTTTGGAAATGGGTCCCACTAAAAGTGGTGGGTCATGCATTGGGTTCATCCAATAAGAGAATGAGTGTTGAAGAGAGTGTTGAAAAGAGAGTATCCCTAGCATTTCTCTCCTCGTAATGTAGTATCCATTTTGATCACCGAATTAAAATAAACCGACATGATCTTATTAGTTATTTCCACGCTATATTCATGAATATTTTAACACAAACACCCATGAAAGAAAGAGACGAAAACAACAAAGTTTGTTCAAATACAAAAACCAGTTAGTGAGTTTGTTCCGCTGATGGTTAATCTGTTATTCTTTCATTGATTCATTTGTGGGAGGAATTGAAAATGTTGAGACCCAACAAGCTCCAAATGAAGGATTTTAACACATTATCCACATAACTTCCTGATGCGTCCATTTTTTGTTTACCAAAATTCCTCACATCAGAATTAATTCATCAGAACCTAAAATTGAGTCATATACTTGAGAATCAAGTTCAAATCAAGACATCAGAACAATGGTTGAGACTCATACATCAGAACTATGCAACTTGTCCTTCAAGGCTCTGAATTCCACACTTGATAAAAGGAAATTTAACAAATATACTTTGGTTTGTTGTCCAAGATTCAAAAAGTCCAACCTTCTCTATAAATAGCAAATTTTTTCAGCACTTCCAAGACCAAAAGATTGCACTCAAACATGACATACTTTCTCAAAGAGTACATATAAGAAGCATATATCTTCAAAAGCAAAGAAAATACACTCAAGCACTCACACTATATCTTTATACCAATATCGGTGCAAGGAAGTTGGAAGTAGTTGAATGATCATCAAGTGGAACTTGAGGCACAGAATCCTCTATCAGTTTAGCTAACTCATGTACACCATGTATAATCCAACTATAACCATGAACAGATCCTTCAGGCATGATCAAAACAGCAACATATTGTTCCTCAAAGGGAGTTATTGTCTCCAAGGAACCTTGTAAGGTCCTTCTATGCTCCTGTATGAGATCAGGAAAATAATTTGGAAAGCTTCTTCTAGAGGACTGACACATTTTAACCGGGGCTCATATTCAGAGGAAACTTGAAGTGGTTGAAACTATGTCTCTTGATGTTAAAAAACAGAAAAAAGAGAGAGATTTAAGAATATTAAAGAGAAAGTCTCCAATTTGAGATACAGTTTTGCTTTAAGAGGGGGGATTTTCGGCAAGAGATATCAATCAATGGTAGAATCACATGGCACTGAATACCGTCCGACAATGAGAGACATCAAAATGGTCCAACAGTTCTTATGAACGACGGTGGTGAGAGACATGTAAGTGCATCATACTCCTATGAAGCACGGACACTCCTCGGATTAGGCGTGTCCGATACGACACCGACACTTGTAATTACATTGTATTATGTGACTTTTTCAAATTATTAGTTGTGTCGGCGTGTTAGTGTCCGCATCCGTGCTTCATGGTCATACTCCCTCTCCAATCCTCATTCCTTTTTAAGTGTCGCTTCTGCAGAAGAATTCTTTCATATTTATTTGTTGTTTTTAAATTTTAATGCAACATTAACTATTATTTTGTCAATATTGCAAAGGGATAAGTAGATAGAACAAGATAATAAAAAGTTAAGGGTATAATAGAAAAAGAAATGATTTCATCAAAAGTAACGAAATTTACTAGTTTTCTTATTATGTGTAAATAATATTAAAACAACAATAAGAAGGAACGGACGGAGTATTTTTACCTGTTGACTATGATGACCTTTTTATTTCGAACAAAGTTGTATAAAAAATCATTTGATTTTCTGCTATATGCTCTTTTGGAGAACTACACTGAGGTACCTCCTAGTCCAGCATGTGTGCAGCAGTGTTCATGAAGACTTCTGGAGGCGAATCGAATGTTTAAATCCAATTTGTCATCAAGAGACGATACTGTTGTGCCACAAGTTTTCAGAGACATCAGCTCTGGTTTAAATGGTACAATAAAATTCTTAAGTATTCATACCATAGTTTTGATACAAAAAAAGGCGGTTAATGTTGTTTTATTATGCTTTTACTTCCCGTGCAATTATATTGGTGAATAATCTTTTTTTCAATGCTGAACTTTTTTTCGAACTCTTTCTGGTGAATCACTTTGCTTGTTGATTTGACAGTGCTAAGGAGACAACTCAATCAACTTGATTCTGATTATGTTGAGGAATTCACTATGAAACAAAAACCTTCTGAGTCTGAATTGGTGTAACGAAATGATCCAGCAGAATCTTACATAAGAGATTTACTTGTTGCTTCTGGTTTATTCTTTGGTTCTTGGAATAAATCTTTGTTTAGAGGGGACACATATGCAAAGCCTATTAGAAATTCTGTTTTTGAAGAAGTGGAAGAATCTCATAAGAAATTGATCAAGCAGAATGAAGAAAATTCTATGAAGGATCAAACTGAGAACAAACTAGACAACAATATTTTGCTTGATTTGTCAAATGAATCACTTTCAGTTGTGGAATATAGGCTTTTGAGTGACACTCATCCACATGGTCTCACTCAAAAAAAGTCAAAGTTTTATTGGCTCTATTAACATGAACATCCAGAATGACTTCTTTAACATTACTCACATCCACATTATTAATAATGAATTGATCTGATATCATCTCTCTCAACCAAAAAAACTTATCAAGTTCCATAAGTTAATTTTCTTAAGTTAACTCATTTGTTTAGGATAAAATTGAACATAGTGATATAAAAGGGTAACATACCAACACTATTTCCAGGAAGAAATGGGATTGAAAATCAGATAGAGTTACAAATTATGACGAGGATGCAACTTGGTTCCACTATGTAGATTGTAACATTGCATTCAACAACCTCAAAAAAATAAACTGCACTTAACTATTAACATGGACAGTTTGTTTGAAAACAACATTCAACACAGATTTACCGGTTAAAGAATCACACTCACAGAACCAATCTTTTACAAGGATTTACATTAAGATTTAGCGGGCGAGTCTTTGCACAATTATAAGGTTGGTGTCTTGTGATCTAGAAGTCACACATTCAAATTATAAAAACAACCTCTCTGCTTGTAGAGATAAGACCGTGCACATTTACTTTTCCCTGACTCCACTCGCTTGGCTGAAGGCTCGTACACTAGGCCGTCCTTTATCGACATTCTATGATTCATGCCCCGAAAATATATTACCTCTATGGTGTGAACTTTTTTCATGAATAATAAGTGGTTCAGAGATCCAAGAGTCGTGAGAAGTAGTTCCAACAGTTGCCTGTCTTTGTTTAAAAGATGCCCAGGTAACAGTATAAAGTCCAACAATGATCAAAGACCCCCCTATTATACTGTTGTCATATGGATTATAAAAGTAAGAATAGTAAGAAATTTCTCAATAACATAATTTCAGAATGCATGTTATTGAAAGAGGAAAAACTTGATTAAGAGTTTGTTTAGATTGGCTGTTTTGAGGTTATCTACTGATATAAGGAACTTGTGAAATTGCTTGAGAGAACATATGGAACCAGCTAATGGCATGTCCATAGTTGTTTTCAACTTATTTTCATAAGCTCTCCAGAGCTTATGAAAACCACTTATAGCTTATATTTTACCTTTTGTTATAGAAATAGCTTACACATAAACATTTTTTATTTAATAAGGGTTTATGCTATAAGCACTTAATTATGTTGTTTATCCAGAAAAAACTCTTATTAAGTCCTATCTTGCACAATTCGTTTTTGAACATAGCGAATAGCTTAGTGGTCATTAAGTCAAGTTAGAATAGAGAGCATGAATCAATCAATAATCAGAAGTAAAAGGAGCTATACTATACTATACCTTCCCAAGTAAATTGGACTTCCAAGGAATATCTGAGACAATATGGCAGCAAATCCAGGTTGAAGTGGAATGTAAAGGGCAACCAGAGTTGGCCCTAATATCTTGTTGCTCCAACTCATGACTGCATAATTAAAGGCAGATGTAATACTTCCCTGAACAAATAAGGACAATATGTCACAAACCACATGTTATCTATCAGAAGATAAAAGTATCTGTCGGAACATAGGATAATAATTTCAAGATTTTCATCCTTCGGACAAAACTGAAGTTTTTTTACGCTAGTTTTCATTTCTCTGTTCATTTCCTTGGGATGTATTACCTAAATACAATTTTAAGTAACACTCTTGATATGCATTCTTGCTTAATTAATAGAAATAAACAAGAACATGCCTTATTGCCTATGAATGTTTCACATAAATTTGCTTAGGCTTTGTTTGGGAGTTTGGAGGGGAAGGGAGGGGAGGGCTTTGGGGGGTTGAAAATATATAGAAAAATAGACAAAAAAATTCACATTTTTTGAAAGAATAGTTTTGTAGAGAATGATAAACTAATACTTATATGATTAATATACTTTTAATTTTAAGAATATTATAACAACATAGATTGAATTTGAAAAATTCATATAAACCCTCCATAACCTCCCAAAATCCTTCCCCAATACAATTTTTGAATTCCCCCAAAAGACGGGGATTTTTTATTATGAGTAAAAAATTAACCTCCAAAGCCATCTCCTCCCAATGTCTTCTATTTCTTCCACTTGCTCCTTCCTTTTTTCCAAAACCCTCCTCATCCCCTCCCCTTCAAACTCCCAATCAAAGCCTTACTGATTTTGTTCTCTAAAATTAACCAAGCAAGACAGTGGCCAAAATAGTTCCAAAAAGTGAAATGGACAAAGTGATCTACAACAGAAATGGCTAATAAGGGTTCATTACATTGATTTAAAATCATATATAGTGACTCACAGCATAAACAACCGCAAGTATTTCTGATTGTGTCAAAATCCAGTCAGATGACAAATTAGTCGTGAATAAGGAGACTATCGCCATTAGTACAACGCCAAAGAAGAATGAAAATGCTGTCACAGATAAATATGCAGGATACTTTTTTAGTACCGGCGCCTGAAAATAATTAGTTATTGGAAAAAAGTTAAACTTTCCATTGATATCAACAGTCACTTAATGAATTAAAAAAAATCATTTAATGTATATAAAAAAAAAGATCAATACCTGAATGGCTAGGAAAGCAGCCAAGCACGTGCAGTTACCTATCAAGAACATAACTCCAAGTTCGAAATTTTCTGATCCAAGATTCAGTAAACCAGTAATCAACCATCCAAAACCAAAAGGCTCTGGCTGACCACTGACAATTATTTCATTATGTGGTATGATCACTGGTTCGTTATATCCTATCAACGATGGACCGCGGTACAAAGCCATAAATATGGCACCAGAAACACATATAACAGTCCCTCCAACCTTTGTCAGACCTTCAAAACTCTGCAGATTCACTCTTTCTACACTGCAGACATAACATAAGATTATTAAACTGTGTCATTGCTTAATGCATAAGTGTATTGGGATGATTTTATTCATGTAGAGATTTCTGCACTACAATTATGAATGTGCATTTGTGCCTATGTGTTCTACAAAAAAATTGACTAATAATCAATTGTTTTTGATACATTCATAAGAAATACATAAAAGACTGAAAGTAGAAATTGATAAGAGTGAAGCTGACCCCATGATGACAGCAAGTAGAAAGGTAAAGACAGGAATAGAAGGCTGTAAGGCAGAGGCATAAGTTGGATTTGTATAACCTAAACCATAAAGAAACAACACCTGGCTGCCAAATATCCTGATCATAAATTAACAATGAAAATGTATCACTAGCATGTCATTAGTATTTAAGAAAAAAAGGACATGAGATGCTATAGCAAGGACCTTACCCAATTAATCCAAGAAAGAAGAATGACATGAATAGCTGCTTAGTAATGGGTGGCCTTGTCTGTCTATAGTCACATTGTATATAATTAGGAAACTTATAATAGAAATAAAGTGAACAATATCCTAATTCCTAACTCAAAATAAAAGTGTACAGAAGTAAACAACATGGGGTCAAACCATTAAGATAAATTTGGTGTTGAATGATCTCTCATTAGATGTGATTTTTTATGGAACAATTGTAGCATAGATAGTTTAATACATGCATCTATGATTTTCTATGTCAGAATATTGAATATTGAGTTTATATCATTGAGTATATCTAGAAAAAAATCATTGAGAATGTCTCTCGATGTTTCTTATTGATGCATTGTGAATTTGAGGGGGAGGTGATAGATAATAGGGCTTATGTTATTGAGTTTTTTTTTTTTCTCTCTCTTTTTCTAAGTTAGTAGTCTAGTTAATCCTGCCAAGGCCGGTCCCAAACTCGGGTAAAAGGAGAGGGTTGTGTTAGGCCTCGACATGCAACGTAAAACTTTGTCGAATCGAATTCGTATGACATGGACCAAAAATTTAGTACTTAGTAGTCTAGTCCATTAGGTGGGAGGTTGGGTAGCTCAATCGGTTTGAATTAAGGGTTAGGCAGTTGGAGGTCCAATATTCAAGTTCCGACAGAGAAAAATTTAACATAATAATTAACATACTAACATTTGTCATTATAAAAAAATGTCTAATCCATGTATTACTCTATATTATCTTGTAACCCTTACTTCAATAAATCATGCTAATTGTATTTTATTGAAACCTTAGCCCCCTTTGTTCTCTTTTCTCTTTGATTTTATATAGGCTAAATTGCACTTTTCGTCCACTAAGTTTCAAAATGTTGTGATTTTGACCCGCTATTAAAAAATGGCAAAAATGACCCCCTATGTTTTGGGAAATATGCTCTTTTGACCTCCTAACATAAGGGAAATATGTTTTTTGACTCCTTATCTTTCCAAAAAGTTGCGATTATGACCTCTTTTTTAAGACATGTGGCGTCTTCTCAGCATTTTTAGGACGAAATGGGCCAAATTTTCATTTTTTTAATAGGGGATAAAATCGTAACAATTTGAAACTTACGGAACGAAAAATATCGTTTAACCTTCTATATATAGTTTGTTAACAATTTTTAAGTAGACAACATACACGTTAACACTTGTGTACCATAATGTTATATAACATTGGCCAATTAAGGTGTGCCACGTGGCACACCCTTTAAAAAAAATATCAAATAAAACACTTACAAAATAACATTAGTACGTGGCACATTCTTATTGGCCAATGTTATATAACATTGGTATGATACACAAGTGCTATCCCAACATACACGGCACTCACATGTTGATACTACTAATAATAATTTAAGAAAATTAATAAAATTTAATCATGTATGTCAGTTAAATGTGCAAAATTACTGTACAAAAAAAAAAGTGCAAAATTAATATGAAATATTCTTTGTATGATGCAATATAGAAAAATAAGTAAATAATGGTTACTGTCAAAATAAGAATAAATAATAGATGGAAGGAAAGAATTGAAAGAGGGTAGCTTGCTTACCTTTCTTTGAAAAAAGCAATGGGAGAAAGAATGAGAAGGGCAATGAGATCTCTATAGAAGCAGAAGACTAATTGATTGACTCCAGAATTGAGGGCTACTTTAGTAATAACATAGTATCCACCATTGAAAAGCTGTACAACTACCATACCCAGATGGGCCTTCAAGGTCTCACCACCCATTGTTGCCATCACAACTCACAGCTGCTTTCAGATTTTTTTTGGTTCACAAAAATAAAACACCAATCTTATCTTAGGACCTTTGACTTGTAGCGTGGTAAACGTGCTGACATTAATTATTGATATTGATCCGACAGACAAGTTTGATCAAGGATGCTTCCATAGCTGAAAAAGGCAATAAATTAAACACATGTACTTTTTACAAGGGTCATGCTAGAAAGACAAGTTAAGAGGTTAAAAAAATGAATTAAAAAATATGTTTTCTGTTAGAAAGGTACATTTTCACACTTTTAAAATATATATACACAACTTTTCCCCTCAAAAAAGAAAAAAATACACGACTGAAAATATTTTAGTGTCTTGTGAGAATTATGAGTTTGATGTCTTAAATTATTTGTATCTGCGCATGTGTGGGGTGCTTGTGTATCTTGTTATCGAATACATACGATCTTCATAAAAAAAATATGTGGAAAACACTCGTAATTAGTTATTTTAATAAAATCTCAAGTCAAATAACATTATGGAAGACAAGTTAAAAATCACACCAAATAAAAACTGGTTAGCTAATTTTAATCTATCTTTGGATACCTTTGATTTACATATGATTGAGATTCCTTCTAGAGAGCTTCAACGTCTCCTTTTTTATGACATTTATGGTGCTTGCATGCCTCGGAATGTTCAATTAATCGCTTAATCTTCTTTTTTTTGGGCTCTGCCCTCTTTTTTTACAAAGAAAAAATTACAAGAGAATTATAACGGAAGTAGTTGTACATGTATCTATCAATCCGAACAAAATAGTAGTATCCACTCATTTTACTCTTCCATACAAATCTCTTTGCGTGTGGATACTACTCATTTTAAAAAACATTCACATACTAATCATTAAACTTATATCACACACATAATCATTTTCACAGAATCTAAAATGTTATTCTCATTCTGATGTTTATTTTAAAAGACAAATTTAAAAAGGTCACAATTCAAACCCACCTCGTTCTTCTGACTATTATTTTTACCTCAATCATCACCTTGTGGACCAAAAATCTGGATCGGAAGCAAAATTGCATTAAGTGTGATATTTGAGGGGCCAAAACATTCAATTTTACAATGGGAGGAGTATTTTCATGAGTGTGATAAAATAGGTGGACCAAAAATGCAATAGAAATCCCAAGAATCACTATCTGAACCCCATGATTATCTGCATATTGGTCAAATATTTGTGTTATTAAGGCAAACCTACTTTTATTTGCACTGATGGTTGGTCTCGAAGTCAACTTTCACAAAAGTTTGTTGTTGTGATAAACATTTCCTCGGCATGGCTTGAAGATGCAGACTTGGTACTTGACTGTAAGATGGATACCTAACCTTTCAAACACCTTGAATTACCGATTAAGGCAAATACGAGAAGAACTACGCTGTCTATCAGTGATAGATGCAAGAAGAAATAGGCTGAAGTGATGTGATGGGAAGCACCACCATCTGGATACCAGCAAATTTGTAGCTGAAGGATCAGTGTTAGCAATGAAGGCTTGAGGACGAGGGGAAGCAGCTGGTGGCTTTAGCATTATATGCAATGAAGGAGCAGAAGGAAAAGCCACATGTGTAGGTTTAGAGAAACTATTGTAGTGCCAAATGTTTTAAGAAAGGAAGGGCCTTTTTGAGGTGCATGGAAGTTGGAATAAGCTGAATGATCATCAAGTAGAACTTGAGGCATAAAATCCTCTATCAGTTTGGCTAACTCATGTACACCATGTATAATCCAACTATAATCATGAACAAAACAAGACAACAACATATTGTTCCTCAAAGCGAGTTGTTGTCTCCAAGGAACCTTGTAAGGTCATTGTATGCTCATGTATCAAGATCAGGAACATCATTTGGAAAGGTTCTTCTAGAGGACCGACACATTTTAACCGGGGCTCATATTCGGAGGAAACTTGAAGCGGTTGAAACTATGTCTCTTGATGTTAAAAAACAGAAAAAGGAGAGATTTAATAATATTAAAGAGAAAGTCTCCAATTTGAGATCCAGTTTTGCTTTAAGAGGGGGGATTTTCGGCAAGAGATATCAATCAATGGTAGAATCACATGGCACTGAATAGTGAATACCGTCCGACAATGAGAGACATCAAAATGCTCCAACAGTTCTTATGAACGACGGTGGTGAGAGACATGTAAGTGCATCATACTCCCTCCAATCCTCATTCCTTTTTAAATGTCGCTTCTGCATAAGAATTCGTTCATATTTATTTGTTGTTTAATTATGTGTAAATAATTTTAAAACGAAAATAAAAAGGAACGAACGTACTATTTTTGCCTGTTGACCATGATGACCTTTATATTTCATACAGAGGTGTTGTATAAACGGTCATTTGATTTTCTGCTACATGCTCTTTAGGAGAACTACACCGAGGTACCTCCTAGTCCTGCATATGTGTGCAGCAGTGTTCATGAAGACTTTTGGAGGCGAATCGAATATTTAAGTCCAATATCAAACTCCTGATCTGTCAGCAAGAAACAATACTGTTGTGCCACAAAGTTTTCAAAGACATCAGATCTGGTTTAAATGGTACAATAAAATTCTTAAGTTTCAAGCATTGAGCAATGATACCATAGTTTTGATTCAAGAAAAAGGTGGTTAATGTTGTTTTATTATGTTTTTACTTCACACGCAATTATATCGACCAATAATATTTTTTTCAATGCAGTGTGAATATTTTTTCGAACTCTTTCTGATAGAGATCTCATTGCTTGTTGATTTGACAGAGCTAAGGAGACAACTCAATCAACTTGATTCTGTTGAAGTTGAGGAATTCACTATAAAACAGAAACCTTCTGAGTCCGAATTGGTGCAACTCAATCAACCTGCTGGAATTCACTATCCAGCAGAATCTTACATAAGAGATTTACTTGTTGCTTCTGGTTTATACTTTGGTTCCTGGAATAAATCTTCGTTAAGAGGGACACATATGCAAAGCCTATTGGAAATTCTGTTTTTGAAGAAGTGGAAGAATCTCATAAGAAATTGATCGAGAATGGTGAAAATTCTATGAAGGATCAAAGTGAGAACAAACTAGACCACAAGATTGTTAAATGAATCACTTTCAGTCGTTCTTGGACCACCGTTGACATTGTCTAGATTCAAAAGGAAATTATGCAACTCGTCCATGTTGCTGGCGTTTCGTTATATCCTTCACCTGATACATCTCTTTGTTCATTTGATAATTTGGTGGCTCAACACTTGAGTCCAATCCCTTTGTCTGGAATTATCAATGATGAGGTCAATATATGGAAAGAGAGATAGAAAGTCTTATAACTAATGATCTTGTTGAAGAACTCACAAAGGATTTGCTCTGAGAAGTAACATTTTAAATGACAATAAAGAGTTCCATACATGGAGCAAGGGTTATACATGATTATCACACAAATTGGATTATAGTAGCCTAATTGATATAGTTTTGTAGATGGAGTATTGCATGAATATAGGCTTTTGAGTGACACTCCTCCACATGGTCTCACTCAAAAGCATGAACATCTACATTGACTTCTTTAACATTACTCACATCCACATTGCATTCTCAACTTCACTCACATCGACGTTATTATTAATGAATTGATCTAATTTCATCGCTCTCAACCAGAAAAACTTCTCAAGTTCCATAAGTAAATTTTCTCGAGTTCGCTCATTTGTTTAGGATAAAATTGAACAAAGTGATAAAAAAAGGGTAACATACTATCCAGGAAGAAATGGGATTGAAAATCAGATAGAGCTACACATGATGAGGATACAAGCTGGTTCCTCTAGGTAGCCTGTAACATTGCATTCAATAACCTCAAAAATAAACTGCATTTTAAAATTAACATTGACAATTTGTTCTAAGACAACATTCAACACAGATTGCTGGGTTAAAGAAACACACTCACATAACCAATCTTTTACAAGGCATTTACATTTTATGATTTAGAGGGCCGCAAGTCGTTGCACAATGATTAGGTTGGTGTCCTGTGATCTAGAAGTCACATGTCCAAATCATAAAAACAACTTATCCGCTTGCAGAGATAAGACAGTGTACATTTACTTTTAAATACTCCACATGGTGGAAGCCTCATGCACTAGGCTGTCCTTTATCGACATTCTATGATACATCTTTCAATCATATGATTTTGGGTTTGGGGACCTGGAGGACCCTGGAAATATATCACCTCTATGGTGTGCACTTTTTTCCTGAATAATAAGTGGTTCAGAGGTCCCAGAGACATGAGAAGTAATTCCAACAATTGCCCGCCTTTCTTTATAAGATGTCCAGGTAACAGTATACAGACCAGCAATGATCAAACACCCCCCTATGATACTGTTGTCACATGAATAATAAAAATGAGAATAATAAGAAATTTCTCGATAACATAATTTCAGAATGAATTAAATAGAAAGAGGAAGAACTTCATTAGTTTTAACTAGATAAAACATCTTATTAAGTCCTATCTATTAAAAATTGTTTCAAGATAGAAAGTGGTTTATTGTAGTTTTTCATTCTTTTCATAAAAATCTTGCCCTTTGCAGTTGACGAGTAGACTTGTAGCCATTTAGAATGCATGAATCAGTAACTGAAAGTAAAAGTAGCTATATATACTATACCTTCCCAAGTAAATTGGACTTCCAAGGAATATCTGAGACAATATGGCAGCAAATGCGGGTTGAAGTGGAACGTAAAGGGCAACCAGAGTTGGCCCTAATATCTTGTTGCTCCAACTGATGACTCCATAACTAAATGCAGATGTAATAATTCCCTGAGCAAATAAGGACAATATGTCACAATCCACATGTTAAAAAATCTATTAGACGATAAAAGTATCTGATGGAACAATGAATAATAATATCGATATTTTCATCCTTAAGGAAACAAAGTGAGGTTGTATCACCTAAATACAATTTTCAGTAACACTCTTAATATGCATGCTTGCTTGATTGATAGAAATAAACTAGAACTTGCCTTATTGCCTGTGAATGTTTCACATAAACTTTTTGTCATTTTGAGGATTTTTTTTTCCCGCTAAAATTAGCCTAGCAAGACAGTGGCCATAATAGTTCTATGAAGTGAATGGACAGAATGATCTATAGCAGCAATGGCTAATAATGGTTCATGAAATTGGATATTGATTTAAAGTCATGGTAACTCACAGCATAAACAACAGCAAGTATTTCTGATTCTGTCAAAATCCAATCACTTGACAAATCAGTCATGAATAACGAGACTATCGCCATTAGTACAACTCCAAAGAAGAATGAATATGCTGTCACAGATAGATTTGCAGGATACTTTTTTAGTACCGGTGCCTGAAAATAATTAATGAAAATTAATTAAACTTGCTAATGATAGCAACAGTTACTTAATGAATTAAAAAAAATCATTTAATGGATATAACAAAAAAGATAGATACCTGAATCGCTAAGAAAGCAGCCATGCACGTGCAGTTGCCTATCAAGAACACAACTCCAAGTTCAAAATTATCCAATCCAAGATTCTGTAAACCAGTAATCAACCATGCAGAAGGCTCTGGCTGACCACTGACGATTATTTCATTCTGTGGTATAATGACTGGTTCGGTATATCCTATCACCGATGGACCACGATACAAAACCATAAATATGGCACCTGAAACACATATAAGAGTCCCTCCAACCTTTGTCAGACCTTCAATACTCTGCAAATTCACTCTTTCTACACTGCATACATAAGATTAAACTATGCCATTACTTCATGTATATATTTGAATAATTTAACTGATACACGGATTTCTGCACTACATTTATGAATGTGCATTTGTGCCTATGTGTAATGTGTTCTAGAAAAAGATGGACTAGAAGTAAAAAAAAGAGTAAATGTGACACATTTGTAAGAAATACATAAAAGACTCAAAGTAGAAGTTGATAAGAGTGAAGCTGACCGCATGATCACAGCAAGCAGAAAGGTAAAGACTGGAACAGCAGGCTGTAAGGCAGCTGCATAAGTTGGATTTGTATAACCTAAACCAATAAGAAACAACAGCTGGTTGCCAAATATCCTGATGATAAATCGACAACGAAAAAGTATCACTCGCATGCCATTAGTATAAGAAAAAAATAGGAAATAAGATGCTATAGCAAGGACCTTACCCGGTTAATCCAAGAAAGAAGAATGACATCAATAGCTGCTTAGTAATGGGTGGCCTTGTCTGTCTACACTCACATTGTATAATTAGAATACTTAAATCAGAAATAAAGTGAGCAATATCCCAATTCCTAACTCATAAAAGCGTTCGCAAGTACAAAACTTGGGGTCAAATCATTAAGAATAATTTGGTGTTAAATTATCTGTCATTAGATGTGATTCATTACGGGATAGTTGTTTGTAGCATAAATAGTTTAATTCATGCAGCTATGAAGCATTGACACAGACCGTGACGGACACAAGAATCAAAGTTCAGGGTATCATTAGAAAAACTCATGCATTTATATGATATATTTTGCACGACTCAAAATTCTCATTCAGTATAACTCCTCTACAATTTCATCTTTTGTTTAGTCTACCTAGTAGCCAACACATATCCACATCTTGTGCCACACATCACACTCGCGCATCACATTTTCGAGCAACTATTTTCATGTAAAAATTGCTTAGTAATTAACCAATCATGAGGTCATAAAGTAATTAATTGACTATATATGTAACTCTCAAATGAACTAATTATAAAAATTGGGGGCTCTTGCATGTCCCCCCCTCTCCCTTGGCTCTAGACACAGACACGATATTGACATATCGATATTGATAATAATTTAAAAAAATGAATAACTTTTTTTTAAAAAAAAAAAAATGACTCAAATATAATCATATGTGTCAAAAACCAGAGATGCCTTGGATCAAAAGCTTTGTTATCTTTTTCTACCAAGAAGGTAAAAAACATTTCAGGTTGTTGAAATTCCAATTCTGAAGTTTGACCGTAAAGCTTAGTTAAATGTGCAAAATAATATGAAATTTACCTTAATATCCTTTTTATGAAGCAATATATATTTATAACAGGGTCTTGTTAACAAGTGCCCTAAGGGCATTGTTTAAGGAACCATAAAAAGAAATTATGTTTTGAAAATACTCCCTCCGTTTCAAAATAGATGTCTATTTTGGAGAAATTGCATTAACCAAGAAACTAAATAAATTTTGTTATTTTTGATGAAAATATGTGTGTGTTTTCTATAATACCCTTAATCATTTATTATTTCATTTTATTTTTTTCTCTCTCTACAATAAATATGCAAGGTATTATTGACAAGACAATAATTAATGTTGCATTGAAACTTGAAAGTGACAAGTATTGTGAAACAAAATTATTCTTTAAAATAGACAAGTATTATGAAACGGAGGGAGTATAAGTCAAATATTTGTTGAAGTTATAACCGTACAATTTCCAATACAAAAGTTACTACTTTTAGATGCTTAAACAATGCTCTCAGGGCACTTGTTAACATTTTCCTTTATAATATAATGTGAAATATAGCATAGTAAGTAAATAATGAAAGAAAAGGAAAGGAGAGAATTAAAAGAAGATGGCTTACCTTTCATGGAAGAAAGCGATGGGAGAAAGAGCAAAGAGAGCAAGGAGATCCCTATAGAAGCAGAAGACTAATTGGTTGACTCCAGCATTAAGGGCCACCTTAGTAATGACATGGTAGCCACCATTGAATAGCTGTACAACTGCCATGCCCAAATGGGCCTTCCATGCTTCACTTCCCATTGTTGCCATCACAACTTCAACTATATTTATTGAAAAACAGTAGTGATAAACTAACTATCTATCTATCTATTCTGATTATGACTCATGTGCTTCATTTTTATCAACTTTCTGGGTTCACAAAACAAAACATTGATCTTGTGTTTTTGGCCTTTGACTTTTGATGTGGTAGTTGTTAGGAAAGGAAATAAACGTGCTAATATTAAATATTGATCCAACAGATAAGAGTATGATCACTGGTGCTTCCATAGCTGTAAAAAAGACAATAAATTAAACAAACACTTCTAACACACTGGTATATATTAGTATATTACATTCGTTGGGGAGTGCTAACAATACTTTTAATACACACCTTTTTTGATTGATTATAATTTATATCATTATTTTATGTGCGACAGATTTTTGGACTAAGTTGGTTTTCATTTGGCTAGCTCGTAAAAAGTTGGCAGTGTAGTTAATGTGTAAAGGGTTTATTAGAAGAAAATTGTTTTTCTGACATCAAAAAGTTCATAATAACACAAGCTGGTTAATGTGTAAAGTTTCGTTGAATTCTGAATAAGTTTCAATTTATTTTTATTTTTCAACTGAAACGCGAAAATCTCAACTGAAATTGCACTTAAGTGCAGCAACGCCAGAGGCAGTTTACTGTCTCTGGAGCCAGCGACAGTTAACTGTTTTCGGATATGCCAGAGGCAGTTAACTACTGTTGAAGTAATTTGATCATTTACTTGTGTTATTATGAATTTTTGATGCAATTTTCTTATTAGAAAATGAATAGAGGGGCTTATTTTCAAGGCAACCCACATTTATTTAGAACTAGTGGCAGGTCCCAAAGTAAACTTTCTCAAAACA
Source organism: Medicago truncatula (assembly GCF_003473485.1). NCBI lineage: Eukaryota > Viridiplantae > Streptophyta > Magnoliopsida > Fabales > Fabaceae > Medicago > Medicago truncatula. The sequence goes on along the minus strand of NC_053046.1, from coordinate 10,304,106 downwards.
AATTGTTGGTTGGGATAAATTTTTAGAAATCTTGGTTGGACTTAACACAGTCACAAAACCGGTTTGTGAGACCCTCACTTATATAAATACATTGTAAGATCATCTCCTATCTGATGTATAGTTTGAAGAAGTAGCATCGGAGCTTAATTGTAAATTGATTTCAAACACTTATCCATTGGAGGCTGTGTGGTTATCATCAATGCAATCTTAGCTACCATTTCGGTCTACTCCCTCGTTTATTTTTCAAGACTGCGTCAATTATCATCTCTAGACTTGAGTCATTCTTTAAACATTTTTTATTGCTTGTGGAAGACTTATTATTTATTTAAAAAAAATGAATTTTTATATATTATACTACTTGACAAAACAGAAGTATGAGAATTTTATCAGCTATCTGTCAAATTGATGTGTCAGTTCAATAATTGAAATTTAAGTTTTAATTCATTTGGCAAGCAACAACCACGTCATAAAGTCAATGACAACCACAGATAAGCTGAGATTATTTTTGGTTTTTGTGTAGTGAAGCCAGAAAAAGTCGATCAAAATCAAGCACCTAAGTCAGAATTAAAGCTCAAAAACAACCTCTGTTTCAACAAACAGACCAATTACTATATTGTCTGTTTTGAAACTTGGGAGGTGCAGAGAGGAAGATAGATAGATAGTTGTGATGGCAATGGGAGGTGACATGTGGAAGGCTCATATGAGCATGGCTTTGGTGCAGTTATTATATGGTGGCTACCATGTCATCACCAAAGTTGCCCTTAATGTTGGAGTCAACCAACTTGTCTTCTGCTTCTATAGAGATCTCCTTGCTCTCTTCATTATTTCTCCCATTGCTTTCTTCAAAGAGAGGTAAGCCATCCTCTTTTAATTCTTTCCTTTTCTGTCTTTATATTTCCATTCTATTTTTTCATTGGTAGGTAATTTTACTAAATTGATCTTATGGTACAATTTTAAATATTTACTGTTACCGTAAATTTTAAGTAGTAGATGTTGACATGGGAATGATACACACTTGGTATTAATATGGTACAGTAGAAAATAAAATAAAATAAATATTTGGTTTGTCACACAACATTTGTTTCATTTGATCATTTCACACAATTAAAAAAAAAGGCGTGTTTTCTCCCGACGTGGTTATGACGTAGCTTCTGGCTCGTGTGCTTGCCTGCCTTTACTCCGCATTGGTGTATTCATTCTCTTTAACCTATAGAAATGTATAGAAACCGGACGTAATAGCTTTCTAATACAAACGATAATCATATCAAATTGAGGGCTTTTATGATAGATCTCTTGCAATACAAGTCGATTAATACTATAAAAAATAACAATAATTTGGCACTTATCAACTCTTCCCAACTTAGAGCTTTGTTTGTCCTCAAACAATAATCCTCAAAAAGAAATATATGTGTATTTCCATTATGATAAAAGCAAAATGGAGAATAATAACTTGTGAGTAATGCACATAACATTAATTATAAAGTGTTGTTGAAAATTGACTCAAGAATTGGATGTTGAAGCACCGAGAAATCGTGGCACGTTTGCAGGGCAACGTGGCACGATTGGATGGTTCAGGTTTTGGGTTTGTCGCTGGAAAAATCGTGGCACGATCCAGGAGGAACGTGGCACGATGCAGACGGATAAGGTATAGTACTGTACTATCACCAACTCCATCATGGCACGATGGGCACGTAACGTGGCACGATGCTGCGTATTTCTGAACACTATTTAAGGCTTTTTCTTCATCTTTTGAGTGTGGCTTTGAGAGAGAAACTTGAGAATACAAAGGAGGTAACTTTAGGGTTGAGTGTCTTTGTAGTGAGGTTCTCTTGAGGGTTGTGAAACATTGTAAACACCTTGGGTAGTGAGATTTCACCATTGGAAGGATCAAAAAGCTTTCTTTTGTGTTTTCTCTTAGGATTCATATTGTGAGTGTGGGTGACACAAAATGGGTAGAAATTAGGTCTTGTTCTTGTGTAAGCTTGTAAGCTAATTTCTTGTAACTCTTTTGTAACACTTTCATCATAGTGGATTGGAGAGCTGCTCTCTCCCCCAGATCAGGTCATATTGGACCGAACTGGGTCAACAATCTTTGGTGTGTTTGTTCCTTTCTTTCTTTGCTCCACACATCTTTGTTATTCATTGGTGTGATTTTGTCCAAATTCACAACAAGTGTTAATGGAAAATAAGCAATTAAAGTTACATAGGAAACTAAAATGAGTCTTTTTGAGACAATTTTTTCATTTGCAAATGGGACAAGACTACATGTTTGATATCACAATAGGTTTGTCTAATATTGAAGGTGACATTTGTTTTTGAATATATTTTTTTACAAATATGTCATTCAGCAAGGGATGGAGGAAATATTACAGAAAATTTCACATTATTTTGTTTACTACGTGTCTATTGATCACTAAATAATATATCAAAAAGTTACCTTGTAATTTAACTAAGCTACACACTCAAAAAATGCAGAATTGGAATGTCACCTTGAAATGATTTATACCTTACTAGTCAACAAAAAGAATCAAAGTTTTTCTCATTGGCAACAAAATCAATGTTTTTTTACCCTTTATGAGTCAGGATTAGGAATTAGGACACTGTTCACTTTACTTTTTATGCAAATATCCTAATCAAACATTGTGACTGCAGACAGACAAGGCCACCTATTACTAAGAAGCTATTGATGTCATTCTTCTTTCTTGGATTAACTGGGTAAGGTTCTTGCTATAACCACTTATTTCTTATTTTTTCTTATATATGAATGGTAGTGTTTTATTGATGTTTTCTTAATGTTGATTTATGATCAGGATATTTGGAAACCAGCTCCTGTTTCTTATTGGTTTAAGTTATACTAATCCAACTTATGCCGCTGCGTTACAGCCTGCTATTCCTGTCTTTACCTTCCTCTTTGCTGTAATCATCGGGTAATTAAATTTCAATCTTACCAATTTATATTTCGAGTCTTGTTATATCTATTTCACATTGATTTTCATCGGTAGTTCATGTTTTTCAAGAAACCATAGGCAAAAATGCACATTCATAACTGCAGTACATAAATGTGCACATCAATAAAATTATTCCAATTGCACTTATACATAAAGGCCCTGTTCGGATAAACTGTCTAATTAACCGCTTATGCATATGCTATTTCTATAACAAAAGATAGAATAAAGTCAAACTGTTTGCTTAAGTTATCTCAGAGAACTTATGGAAATAAGCTGATAACAACTTATGGACATTCATAAGCTGTTTCCATAAGTTCTTTCAAACAGCCGAACAAGTGCTTATGTCAGTGAATAAGCTCAAGTTGATACAAATAGCTTCAAAGTAATAGCATAGCTTAATAAACTTATTATGTATGCAGTGTAGAAAGAGTGAACTTGAAGAGTTCTGAAGGTCTGGCAAAGGTTGGAGGAACTCTTATATGTGTCTCGGGTGCTGTATTGATGGTTTTGTATCGCGGTCCATCGTTGATAGGATATACTGAACTGGTCGTTATACCACAGAATGACATAAGTGTCGGTGGTCAGCCAGAGCCTTCTGGATGGTTGATCAGTGGTTTACAGAATCTTGGATTAGATAATTTTGAACTTGGAGTTGTGTTCTTGATAGGGAACACTATGTGCATGGCTGCTTTCCTAACCATTCTGGTATCTACCTTTTTGTTATATCAATTCAATGAAAATCTTAATTCATTAAGTGAACCCTTTTGATAATAGCTCTTATCAGGAATGATCATTTCCACATAAATTCCAATAGTTTAGAATTAGATCAAGTTCTTATTTAATGGCTTCTCACTGAGCCTTCTTAGCATAGTTATCAGTATTTTATGATACACGTGAGTCATATCTCGGTTTGATGCTAATTTGAACTCAATCGAAAATCACTGGTTATTTGGACATGAATCTCATCTCAAATCCCAGTTCACTATGAGATTAATTCTAATGAATCACTATCTAACCTTAGTGTAGTAAACCACTTGTTTTTGTCAACTTTGCATAACCAACATCATTTGATATACAACTTGAATCTTTAAATATTTTGAGGTTCATGTATGATATGTAGCAATGTATCTTGCGATTCATAATAAGATTTGGTTCATGATTCCGAAGAAAAAAGGTCTTCCAATTCAAAATTTGAATCTCGATTTGATAGCCATGCTTCTCATAGGTCTTCCTTTGTGATCTCTTTGGTTTTTCTATGTGTGATATCATCAGCAAGTTTAATTTATTTCCATTGATTATTTTCAGGCGCCTGTATTAAAAAAGTATCCTGCAAATCTATCTGTAACAGCATATTCATTCTTCTTTGGAGTTGTACTAATGGCGATAGTCTCGCTATTCATGACTGATCTGTCAAGTGACTGGATTTTGACACAACCAGAAATACTTGCTGTTGTTTATGCTGTGAGTCACTATGATTTTAAATCAATCTCAAATATCTTGAACCCTTATTAGCGATTGCTGTTGTAGATTATTTGATACATTTCACTTCATGGAACTATTTTGGCCACTGTCTTGCTTGGCTAGTTTTAGATGGAAAAAAAAAATCGTCAAAATCACTAAACAAGATCCTGCAAAAGGTTTTCAGGTTATAAGGCATGTGTTCGAGTTTACTTCTATCAATTATCATATAGCATTAAGAAAATTAGATAGTTTAATACGTCTGCTGTGCCTAGATGTTTCTAAAATAGCATTTTCTAAAATTAGATAGTTCAACTCTGACATCTCATCTTCTAAGAAATTTAATAGTATCAATTAGGATGTACTATCTAGTAATTTGAAATGAGATTTATACTTAGTGACAATCCCCCCCACCCCCCCACCCCCCAAAAGGGACTTATATTTAAGGACAAAGGTAGAAATAGATTATTTTGGTGGATTTTTAACATGTGGATTGTGACATATTTTTCTTATTTGTTTAGGGAACTATTGCTTCTGCCTTTAACTATGCAGTCATTAGTTGGTGCAACAAGATATTGGGGCCAGCTTTAGTTTCCCTTTACAATCCACTTCAACCTGGATTTTCTGCCCTCTTGTCTCAGATTTTTCTTGGAAGTCCAATTTACTTGGGAAGGTACAGCTCCTTTTAGTTCCAGTTATTGATTCATTCATTCTATTCTAATTTGACTATATAGCTACAAACTTACTCACCAAGTTGAAACAAATTGTGCTGGATAAGACTTAATAAGATGTCGTAATATTAGTTAAACTTAATGATGTTCTTCCTCTTTCTATAGCATGCATTCTGAAATTATGTTATCAAGAAATTTCTTATTGTAGTTATTTTTATAATTCATGTGACAACAGTATCATAGGGGGATCTTTGATCATAGCTGGTCTTTACATTGTTACATGGGCATCTTATAAAGAAAAACAGGGAATTGTTGAAATTACTTCCCACGACTCTTGGTTCTCTGAGCCGCTTATTCATGAAAAAAGTGCACATCAAATAGATCATATATTACCGGGGTCCTCCAGCGCATCATCAAACACAAAAATCGTATGATTAAAAAGTAAGTCAAAGAATGTCAATGAAGGACAGCCTAGTGTAGGAGGCTTCCAGCAAGTGGAGTCTGAAAAGAGTAAATATACAGTCTTACCTCAGCAGAGAAAATATTTTCTGGATTTGAGTATGTGACTTCCAGATCTCAAGACACCAACTTTGTTATTGCATAGAGACTCGCCCTCTAGCTCAAAATGTAAATGACTTGTAAAAAATGGTTTTGGCAGTATGATTCTTTTACTGATAATGAAGCATTTTTCAGACTCTATAAAAACATAATGTGGAGGTGGATAGATTTGCTACCATCATGTAGGTTTACAATGCACGACAAGCATATCAAAGATGTAAAAAAAGGTACAAGTATGGAAATGCAACATAAGATAAAGATAATGCAATGTGATCAATATGTTTACTGGCATATAAATGATGACTACTCTAACGGCTTGAAATATATTTTCTACACAAATTCATATGTCATCACACTTTTGAATATTTTGCTCATTAATAGTGCGTACAAAACTAACAAATACATATCTTCATTAGTTAAGGTCATTGGTGTTACTTCAACTAAGATGATGCTTTCTAACATTTGCTTATGCAATCTGAGTGTTAGAGAAGTTAAGATGACCATCTCTACCCAATACACTAGTCATATTCTTGAGGGAAGGACATGCCTGAGTTTACCAGCTCCTAACCCGTTCGAACAGGGCCATGTTTGGATAAGCAGCTTATTTGGCTTAATAATACTAGAGCTTATAGGTAGACATTTCTCCTCTAAAAAATGTTAGCGCAGCACTAAAGCTTGTTCAACAAGCAATGAAAACCAGAAGCAATTTTTTAGTTTCTAAGGTTTGTAGATTTATGAATTATAGAGAGAATGAGAGAAGAGAAAGATTATAGAATTGAAGAATGTAATTGTATATTGAAGTAGTGAAATATGTACAAGAGTTTAGCTTATATACACAAGTTTGGTTAGGTTGCTTAAAATACAAGCTAAGTAACAAACCCTAACCTTATGAGCTAATCTCTAACTAACTTGTAACAAAATTCATAACAAACTGAATCTAAATGTGATTAACCACTAATTGTGATTATCACTAAACTAAACTTGAATTAAAACAAACTAACATCCTCTCTTAATTCGAGTTTCCACTTCCTTCATTCCAATCAAGCTTCTGAGCTTGATGAACCTGTCAACCTTCAATGCCTTAGTGAATATGTCCGCAAGCTGTAGCTCAGTAGAGCAATGAACAATCTGCAGTGCTCCCTTGTTCACTTGCTCCCTCAGAAAATGAAACTTGGCTTCTATATGCTTGCTTCTTCCATGCAGAATTGGATTTCTTACTAAGCTTATAGCAGATTTGTTGTATATGAACAATTATATAGGTCTGCTAACCTCTATCTCCATCTCTTTGAGTATATTTTCAAGCCATATTGTTTGACATGCTGCCATACACCCTGCAATATACTCAGATTCACAAGTTGACAATGCCACAACTGGTTGCTTCTTAGCACACCATGAAATTGGAGCATTCATAAACTTGAATAGGTACCATGAAGTGATCTTTCTATCTTGTTTGTCTCCACACCAATCAGCATCAGAATATGCTATCAGCTCAATAGAATTTTCATTTAAGCACTTAGGAAATAAAATGTCATAGCAGGTGAGATACTCTTGGTTCACTCATGAATCTACTGATTATGCCAACTGCATATGCAATATCAGGTCTACTATTGCATAGATACCTCAGTGAAGGAACTTCTAAAGGACCACACACATCTGAATATACAACATTAAGCAGCTTCTTTGATTTACTTGCTGAACTTGAACTTAATGCACTTCTAGGTTGCTTCCCCAACAAGCAAGTATCACAAACTGTGTTAGATATCTCAATTTTAGGCACTCCCAGAATCATTTCTTTATAAACCAATTGATTAAGACCTCTAAAATTGAGATGACCAAATCTATAGTGCCATAACCGGCTATCTTCATCTTTTATCATAGCAGATAAACAGTTCAATTCTACAGCTTTCATATTGGTCTGAAAAGTTATATTCTTTGCAAGAGGAGTTTTCAAAACTAACCTTTGATAATTATCAAACAATTTAAAGGTGTTGTCCTTCATAGTAACTGAGTATCCTTTCTGAATGAATTGACATACACTCAGCAAGTTGCACTGCATTCCATGAACATAGAGAACTTCTTCAATTATTGACACTTTCTCATTCTTCCCTTCAATAGCAATATTCCCCATTCCTTCTGCAACCAAGACTCTATGATCTGCAAGCTTCACCTTTGTATTTCTTCCAGGATCCACTTCTCTTAACCATGTCTTATTTCCTGTCATGTGATTAGAACAACCAGTATCTAAGAACCAACTTTCTGAATTGCAGCTCTCAGTACTGGTTGTTGTAACCATCATCAATAATGAATCATCTAGTGCAACTTTAGCTTCCTCTTCATCATTCTTTGATTGTTTTCCTTTACCATACCAACATTCTGAAGCATCGTGTCCAAATTTCTCACATTTGAAACACTGAATCTTCTTCTTATCAGATTTCTTCCTTTGATTAGAGTTTCCCTCCCTTGAAGATTCACCTTTATCAAATCCATTGTTCTTGCCTTTAGACCAATTTCCTCTCTTATAGTTTTGCTTCCCTTTCTTGAAGTTATTTCTATCATTATCATCCTTCTTGATAGTTTGAACTTGTAGGGCTTGTTGAATTGATCTTTACTGCTTCTTTCAGTTACCATCAATTCATGTGCTTCCAATGAACTCTGCAATTCCTCAATCTTCAATGTCTTCACATCCTTTGATTCATGAATTACTACCACAATGAAATCAAACCTTGAAGATAGGGTCCTCATAATCTTTTCAACTATCTTTTGATCAGTGATAGCTTCACTACAAGCCTTCATCTGATACACAAGATTGATGAGTTTAGAGATGTATTCAGAAATCTTCTGATCATCTTCCATCTGCATCAGCTCAAATTTCCTTCTTAGTGATTGAAGCTTAATCAACTTCACTTTATCATCACCTTCATGATACTTTGAAAGAATGTCTCATGCTTCCTTTGAACTAACTGTTTTTGAGATTCTTTCAAAGTTTCCTTCATCAAGACTTTGTTGAATCAAGAACAGAGCCTTGCAATCTTTCTTCTTCAACTCCTTGTGTGCGTTCCTTTGCACCTCAGTGGCATTCGCAGCTAATTCATCTACACCATTCTGCACAATTTCCAACAGATCTTGTGCTCCAAACAGATTCTTCATCACCGCATTCCATCTTTCCCAATTGCGTGCTTCAAGAATTGGAAGATGTTTGTTGAAACTGCTGCTACCATTCATGGTGTTTCCTTCAGTGTTTCTTCCTTCAAATTGCGTGATTGAAGATCTTGATTACCCCTTAGAACGAAACCAAAGGCTCTTGATGTCAATTTGTTAGCGCAGCACTAAAGCTTGTTCAACAAGCAATGAAAACGAGAAGCAATTTCATAGTTTCTAGGGTTTGTAGATTTATAAATTATAGAGAGAATGAGAGAAGAGAAAGATTATAGAATTGATGAATGTAGTTGTATATTGAAGTAGTGAAATATGTACAAGAGTTTAGCTTATATACACAAGTTTGGTTAGGTTGCTTGAAGTACAAGCTAAATAACAAACCCTAACCTTATGAGCTAATCTCTAACTAACTTGTAACAAAATTCATAACAAACTGAATCTAAATGTGATTAACCATTAATTGTGATTATCACTAAACTAAACTTGAATTAAAACAAACTAACAAAAAAGAGGACTATATCTATAACACAAATAGAATAAAATCAAACTGCTTTGTTCAATATACAAACCCAGTTTGAATTGACTTATATTTTAGGCTATGAAAAATAAGTTTATCTAAATAAATAAGTTTTTATGATAATTCGTAAGTTCTCTTTAACAAAAATTATATTTTCATATGTTTTTATTTTGACAAAATTTTCCTAAATTGTTTTTCATAAACAAATTTGACAATCTCAAGAATAATATATAAAATCTTATTTATTTGCATAAACTCAAAAATAAGTCAATCGAGATAAGCACACAAACTTTTCCTTCTTTTTTTTTTTTTCTTTTCTTTTCAATGAATGAATTTATAAACTATTTTCCTAAGCTATCTCAAAGAACTTATAAAAATAAGTTGAAAATAGTCTGTAAAAATGTCAATAACTAATAATATCATAAAAAATAATACTCCCTTCAATCTCATTTATAAGCAAATTTTGACAATTTAAATTGATAAAATAAACAAATAATGTAGGTGGTCTTTAATAAACTCAAAATTTGCTTATAAATGAAAAAAAAATGCCTTTCCTCAGAGAAAAAAAAAAATGAAAAAAATGTCTGAATAGATAAGATAAACTCAAACTTACTTTATAGTAATTTCGTAGGGTTTAGACGCAAACAAAAACACACGCGCGCGCTGTCTGACTCCAGTTCGCTTCGGACCGCGCCGCCGTGCCACCACTCTCTATTTGATTCTCTAAGTAATCGCTTCTTTTGATTCCGCAAATTCGATTACTTTATCTTCGTAGAATGTCTTGCACTACTTTCAATGTTGCAACCTCTTTCAATCTTCATCCATGCATTAACCATGAAGCTTCTAATCCGTTTGGTTTCAGAAACCACTGTATCTTTCACAACTCTTCCACCCACTTATTAAAAAACTTCAATTTAACCTTCACTCATCATAATTCAAGTGTTTTCAAATGTGTTGCTCAGAGTTCGGACTCACCAGCTTCTGCTGGGGTTCAAACAAACAACAATTCTAGTAAGCATTCTAGTTACTTAATCTTTTAATTCCCTTTCTATTTCCATTTCAGTGCCTGTGTTTGGTTCCACGTTTCGAGCATTCTGGAGGTGTATTATATTATCATTGATTTTGCCTCCGGAATTGATTCTAACATGATTTACACACTGAAATTTATTATTCAATTTCAACCCACTTGTACGAAAATGTATTCAAGCATAAATCATTTTATATTCAACTCACTTATAAGTAAAATTAATTTTACAAAATCAATTTTTTGTCGCGCCACGGAACCAAGCATGCTTGTGATGTTGTATATGAATATGAACTATATACTAACTTTATTGCATATACTGTTTTTTGTTTTGTTTTTCATTTTGCTTATTCCTAAGAAGAAAGGGTGGCTGTTCTGGTTATTGGTGGAGGAGGACGTGAACATGCACTTTGCTACGCGTTGCAACGGTCACCATCCTGTGATACTGTATTCTGTGCTCCTGGCAATGCGGGAATTGCCAGCTCAGGAAATGCGACTTGCATCTCAGACCTTGATGTTTATGATGGTGCAGCTGTAGAGTCATTTTGTCAGAAATGGGGGGTGGGGCTAGTTGTTGTGGGACCTGAAGCCCCACTTGTTGCAGGTCTATCAAATTATTTAGTTAAGGCTGGAATTCCGACTTTTGGTCCATCTGCAGAGGCTGCTGCTCTAGAAGGTTCTAAGAATTTCATGAAGCATTTGTGTGACAAGTACGATATTCCAACTGCTAAGGTCTGTCTTCTTGTTTTGAATCTCATCAAACATATCAATGATAGACCCTGTTCTATTTGAATGATATTTTTGTGTGTTTTCTTCATGTATCATATCTTATAACAAGCTCATATGTTCTTTTCCCTTAATTTTTTTAAGTACTGGGACCATGTTTGGATAAACAACTTAGTTGAGTACTTATAGCGTAAGAGTTCATCTTATAAGAGTTTATCATAAGAGGTTCAATGAAAACTGTAATAAAAGATAAAATTAAGTCAAATTGTTTTCGTATAAGCTATAAGTTGTTTTCATAAGCCATCTTGGAGAGTTTATGAAAATAAGCTGAAAACAACTTACAGACATGTCATAAGTTGTTTCTATAAGCACTCCCAAATAGTCACACAAGTGATTATGTCGGCAGATAAGCTATGATAAGTCAATCTAAACAGGCCATAAGAGGTTCAACTAAAACTGTTGAGTTGGAATATAGTTTTGAGAAATGATGCATATAACTAACGGAGTCATTATTTTTTTCCCTTATTTGTTCTCTTTATTCCATGTATACGGTGTTCTTCCCTGTCCTTCTTGTTTGTCTATTTTGCTCCCAGGTTTTTGCCGTGTGTTTACTTATGATGGACTTGTTAGTGCAGTACAAAACGTTTACAGACCCATCTGCAGCAAGGCAATATATTCAAGAAGAAGGAGCACCGATTGTTATCAAAGCCGATGGACTGGCTGCTGGAAAAGGAGTTACCGTTGCCATGACACTTGAAGAAGCATATGAAGCAGTTGATTCAATGCTGGTGAAGGGTGATTTTGGTTCTGCAGGTTGTTGTATCATTGTTGAGGAATTTCTAGAAGGAGAAGAAGTGTCATTTTTTGCATTGGTTGATGGAGAAAATGCAATTCCACTAGGATCTGCTCAGGACCATAAAAGAGTTGGTGATGGTGACACAGGGCCAAATACTGGTGGCATGGGTGCATACTCTCCTGCTCCTATATTAACCAAGGAGCTTCAATCTACAGTAATGGATTCTATTATCATGCCAACAATAAAAGGAATGTCAGCAGAAGGTTGCAAGTTTGTTGGTGTTTTGTTTGCTGGGCTAATGATTGAGAAGAAGTCTGGCATGCCTAAGTTAATTGAGTATAATGTGCGATTTGGTGATCCAGAGTGCCAGGTCAGTTAAGTCATAAAATGCAGTTTCTAACGTACATAGTTATAACTTCACCCTTGAAAATTGAAATACACTGTAAAAGGCTAGAACTCAGAAGGCATTGGTGACGAAAATTGTTTTAGGATTTTATAGTTGTCGTATATTCCCGGCGGCCAGCAGACACGGTAGTTTAGATATGTTGGTGTGACATAATCTCTCTATAATTCTTTTGACCTTTTGTCTTTTGAAAAAATATTTTAAGCGACTTTGATCTCCATAATGCTTGTGATTGCCCATATTTCTTTGTTTGGGGTCATCTTCATTTGTTTTTCAAATCACATGTTTATGGCAATTGATATTTCTGTTGTTAAACAAATTGATCCAAAACTTTCAAAGCTTTCATCTTATATTCTTTCTCGTGCATAACTTTGACCATATTTGAATAACAGACACTCACCAAACTATCATTAGTTTATTTACAAAACAAAAGGGGTGTAACCTTGGATAACGGATGATTACATTTACACTATGTTTTATGTCACTAAATTGAAGCTATTATAACATATGCATGCCATTTTTTCCTTTTGGAATTTTACACAGGTCTTGATGGTTCGTTTGGAGTCTGATTTGGTGCAAGTTCTGCTTGCAGCATGCAGGGGAGAGTTGAGTGGTGTATCACTGGACTGGTCTCCTGACTCTGCCATGGTTGTGGTAATGGCAAGTAAAGGATATCCCGGATCATATGAGAAGGGAACTATTATTGAAAACCTTGAAAAAGCCGAGCTTGTTGCTCCAGATATCAAGATATTCCATGCTGGAACTGCTTTTGATTCTGAAGGAAGATTTATTGCAACTGGGGGCCGTGTTCTTGGTGTTACAGCAAAGGGAAATGATCTCGAAGAGGCATGCGATCGAGCTTATCAAGCTGTTGAGAATGTGAACTGGCCAGGGGGCTTCTATCGTCGGGATATTGGTTGGAGAGCCCTTCCTCAGAAACAACATGCATCAAAGGTGTAAACTACTGTGACAAGGTCAGTAATAGGCATTACTCAACAATCAATAACAGTGAATTGGATTACAAACCTAGAGCATCTCCAATATAAGTGAGGGTAATCCATAGTTGATGAATCTTGTAATTTATTTTTTTGTATAACAGAATTGATAGGAGAAATGATGATTAGATTGAGAGTGATACAGGTTGATTTTAAGCAAAAACTGTCTCACCTTGGTGATCTTTTATGCCTAGGTTATCTACGCCAACCCTATTATAGAGCAGAAAGATACCTAGAGAAGTTGACATTGAACTGAGTTTTTGTTCTTTTCATTTATGCTACACTAATCCTATTAAAGAGCAGAAAGACACCTACAGAAGTAACAATATGAGTATTTATTCTTTTCATATTATACGGATTAAGTAATAATTGACAGTGAAAGAAACTGTTATGAGAGGTTCAGAGTGATATTCAAACAAGGTGAAACTCAAAAGGGTTGCCTTACATTCTTATAGTGTGATCTTGACAGAATGAAATGACTGCCCCAAGGACTCCCAAGTCTAAACAGATTTTACATTAAGTGAAATATTTAAGAGTTGTTTCTTCTTGACTTGGAAATGACATGGCATTTGGAAATGTACTAATAAAATATGAATTAATGAAGGATTCTAATCATGCTTCCTCCAGCATTGAAAATGATTGGTGGAAGCATTGAAAATGATTGGTGGAAGCAAGTAAAGGAAGGATAAATCTTCACTGAATAGCGAAATCTTGGTCCTACGAACTTGGTCACCAGTAGCATCACCACTCCAAAATACAACACCTGATTAATTGTGAAACATGTTTTTTTTACAAGGAAAATTATTATTGATTAATTTTGTTAAGGGATAAAGATTTGTTAGTAGCACATATTAAGCCTTAAACCCTCTACATAATAATATTCCCTCCATTTGATTGAGCTACTTATTCAGAGATTTTCAACATAATATTACTTTGGTGTTGTTTTTTAGATGACAAAATGAGTGAGTTTATTAATAACAAAGCAATGCTAGCAACATCATTTTAACACACTTTTTCTAACACTCACTCCCTGTTGTAACTCTTTCCACCACTCAACGGCAATATTTGAAAAAAAATTAATTAATTACTACCTAGTTAAATGGAAGTTCACGGACCAAAAAGTTTCAATTAATCAACAATCTTTACCCTCCACAACCTTATCTCAACATTTTATTATTTTCAAAATTATTTTGACTTCTCTCCCCGTACAATGATATGGAGAATAATATTGTATTGTTAGGTGTTTTTTAATGCATTGAAATCGTAACTTAGCTATGTAACTGTGTAAAATTATTAAGGAATCTTGGGTGCATGTAGGACAACCCCAATAAAAGAAAAGAAAAACTAATTAACGTGTCAAAGGTCTAAGGAACATGCACCAAATTTTCGTAAAAAAAAAAAAAGGAACCTGCAGCAAAGGTGCTCATAGGCATTGGTTAAATGAACAAACGAATATAAAAATATCATGTTGCAAAGCTTTTTTTTAAATGGCAAAACTCTTTTGAGAACTTAAGATTAGAGTAATATTTACTTCTGCGTTTAGATTTAAACTCAAAACATCAAACTATCATCTCTTAACTCAAATCAATTAAATTATTTAGCCTTTATATTGTGTTTAAAGTGGCATTTTCTACTTATAAGAGTTAAACATTTATTATTTTCAATACAAAACTATTAATGTCACTTCACATCATAGATGTATTAACTTTATCTAACTACTTCAAAAAATAAAAAACTTTATCTAACTACTTCCAAAAGAAAACTTTATCTAACTTACTAACATACTAACTATTACATACTAATATTTATCATTAGAAAAATAAAGTCATTGCAACTAACTCATACACTACTGCATTAATTTCTCTTCTAGAAAATCAAGAGCTCCTCTCAAATAATAATAATAGTTCGAAGAGTTGTTTAAGAGATGAGATACGAGTAATTTTGAACTCTGAATGTGTAATAAGCATCAATAATATGTAAGGGTCGGGGTTTGAACCTCGGACACCCCAGTTCTCCATGTTTAAAATGTTTGAGTTATAGCCATTAGACTACTTGACAAAAAAAAGAGTGACTAAAAATTCATCTTTAAAATGAATAAATTGAGTGTCAGGAGTTCAAACACCGACCTCCACAAATATTATGCAATGTCTCTCTTGGTCTAGTGGTATTAACTTGAGATCTGTGCACGTGCTCCTTCTCGAGATCTCAGGTTCGATTCAGATTCAAGTTGGATGAGGTAATTTAATTTCTTAAAACAAAAACAAAAAAATTCAAGTTGGATGAGGTAATTTAATTTCTTAAAACAAAAACAAAAAAACTATGCAATGTCTCTCCCGACTCAAATTCACGATTACTACATATATTTTATATTTTATTGAATAAAATCGATATAGATCACCATTCTAAAAATGGATTTCATTTTAAAGTGATGAGATTCAAATTGATTTCATTCAATAAAGTAATCATCATTAAATTAAATGTTGGAAAAGAGTGTTTCCCATTTCTACCTTCCATATGATAGATAGCTTGTTTAAATCCATACCCTCTGCTTCCTTCATCGATAACAAAGGTGCATGAATCCGTGTTTTTTAAGTTTTCATAAAGAATTTTAATCTTGTTTTGCCTCATAGTTTTGTGACTTTAACACGAAGGAAAGGAACCATCAGGTTTGGTATCTGTTCCCTTCAACCATCACCAACCCAATTAACAATTCCTCTCTATTTCTCTATCATGTTACCAAAAAGCTCATCTTTGTGTTTGAATTTCAGAAATCAAGCTAGAATTTTGGTGTTTTTCAATGGCAACACCAATGGGAAGTGACACATGGAAAGCCCATTTGGCTATGGCAATGGTGCAGCTATTCAATGGTGGTTACCACGTTATTACCAAAGTAGCCCTTAATGTTGGGGTTAATCAGTTGGTTTTTTGCCTCTACAGAGATCTACTTGCTCTTTCTATCCTTGCTCCTATTGCTTATATTCGTGAAAAGTATGTTTCTTTTTCCTTTCCCATTAGAAATTTTGTTTCCAAATGTATGCTTTTGTTGATTTCTTTATCTGGGTTTGGATGTGATTGGAGGATGTTGCTTTGTTTTTAATCATTCTTTTATAAAGTTTGAATTTTTATTTGGTTCTGTAAGACTCTGATAATCTGACTGAATAAGTATAGAAGAAAACATAATTTATGAGTAAGTATCCTTCTGCAATAATAGAATAACAATATGGAAAGAACAAATAGACAAAAGTCAAAAGTAAGTATTGATCTTAGGTGATCAAGATGATTGGCCGAGCTTGGACAGTGTTTCGTCAAGATGGATGTCTGGGGTGGTGCCTACAAACATTCCGACTCTTAAGTCAATAAGAAAGTGAAAAGTGAGAGGTTTTAGGTGGAAAAAATTGTGTACCTTGCATTGCTGTGAAGAATGGTATTTTGAGGTGCCAAAGAGGAGCCGTTGGAGAGTGATGGAGGGGTGAATGGCGCCCATCAATGCCTGGATCCGGTGGCCGTTGGGAGGCATTACTAATGGAGCCGTTGGAGAGGATCCAAGGTTGGGAAGTGGTTCCGTTGGATAGGGTCTTTGTGAAATGGGCCTCAAGATAACGAAGGACCGAACCTTGGGCCAATTCAGAACAAGTTTGTTACATTGATTCACTTCCAAGTTTTAGAGAGCTTGGATCTCTCCCTCCCAATATTTAATCCAAATAACCAACTTCCCTTTTCCCATAACTTCCCTATTTATTACTCAAATATATAAGAAACATAACATATAACTGCCCTCTTTCAATAATCAGAAACCAACCCACTTAGTTGGGTCTCCTATGGTTATGTTTATCAATGATTGATCTAACAGTGTGTAAGTTATATAAGATCAAAAGCAAGTGATAGCTAAACTTCAGAGATAAATACATACGTATTTGTATTTTGTTGGCAAATAACACAGCTGTTATGTTTACCTGATTTTTTATCAGGGTTGGATTATGGTTTTTATGACCTACTATTTTTTTAAGATTAGGGTGTGGGATATAGGATAATCCCCACTGTATGAGAATATTCCCTATTTTCACCTGGGAGCCGCCAGTCTGACCACCTTTAGTTTGATGTTATTCATTATTATTTAAAAAATCTTGTTCTAGTATTATTGTTTGTTTGTTCCCAATGGTTTCAGACTTCCACTTTTATGATATATATGTGGTTGACTAGTTTGATTGTTAGCAGCATAAGCCAATACCTGCTAATTATGCTACAATCTGCATATTCAAACTTTAGAAATAAAATTTAACTTACAACTTCTTTGTGCCCTCCAATTCTGATTGCATTGTTCATTTTCTAACGTTGTAAGAGTATTTTTTATCATACCATGATGGCTGAAGACGAACACGACCACCCATTACTAAGAACCTCCTGACATCATTCTTCTTTCTTGGATTAACTGGGTGAGGTTTTTTATACTAGTCACTTAGTTCCTATCTTCTTCGCATACGAGGGAGAGAATCTTTTATTGACAGGTGTGATATTTTTGCTTTGTGATTCATGACCAGGATATTTGGCAACCAGCTTCTGTTTCTCATTGGTTTAAGCTATACAAATCCAACTTATGCTGCTGCCACACAGCCTGCCATTCCAGTCTTTACATTTTTGTTCGCTGTAATTATGGGGTCAGTTTTGTGTATCATAAAAACACAAACACAAATTGCACTATGTGAATTATTAATAAACTTATACGGATAAACCAGGACATACAGTAATACATACCTTATTAAACTTTTTAATGCAGTACAGAAAGAGTGAACTTGCTCAGATCTGAAGGCTTGGCAAAGGTTCTAGGAACACTTATCTGTGTTTCTGGTGCCGTTTTAATGGTTTTGTTTCGCGGTCCAATTGTGATAGGATATTCAGAAATTGATCATGTAGCACGCAATGAAATTAGTGCGCGTGGTCAGCCCGAGCCTTCCGGATGGTTTGTTGGTGGTTTACTGGATCTTGGGCTTGACCATTTTCATCTTGGGGTTCTGTGCTTGATAGGGAACTGCATGTGTATGGCTGCTTTTCTAGCCATTCAAGTATGCATCTTTTTAGTATATCTATTAAATTAAATAGTTATTAATTACAGCGTCAAGCGAACAATTTTGTGGTCTTTTTGTGTATGGTTGGAGCATTTAATTTATCACCGTTAATTATTTTCAGGCACCAGTATTAAAAAAATATCCTGCAAACTTATCCGTCACAGCATATTCATACTTCTTCGGAGCTGCTTTGATGGTGGCAGTGTCGTTTTTAATGACTAATGAGTCAACTGACTGGAGTTTGACATCTTCAGAAATACTTGCTGTTATTTATGCTGTGAGTTACCGAAATTTTAAATCACTCTCCAATTTCAGGAACCCTTATTAGTAATTGCTTATGATTTCAGTCCATATTGATATTACTATATTAAATTGCTGGAGTTGTCTTCAAAATGTTGTCCATGTTAATTATTAATTAATTGCAACATATCAGCATCAATTATTGACTGTTTGGTAAAGTAAGTCATTCTCACTTAATGATGTAGGAGTCAAAGTTTTTTGTTAGTTTGTTTTACTTTTGAAAGTTTTAACATTGGTTTTAATTATGATTGACTGTTGGTAAACAAATTTTTACTATTTGTAAATTATTTGGTGCAACCTGTTTTAAATTTTTTACTGAAAGTGAAAAGTCTCTATTACTGTTGTCATGTGGAATTTTATTTTTTATTGGTAGAGGGAAGATTTGTGCACTGATAATGAATTCTATTTACAGTATTGAACTTTTGTTTTTAATTTGAATGCTAAGTATGTTTCGGTTATAATCAATCTGCTACCTTTGGCGAACAATTATTCTCTTTTGATGATTAATGGGATTTTTAATATTCCTCGATATTTTTATTTCTTTGCTTTTACCATGTTTTAAAGCTGTTCAAATATTTGTTCATATTTTGGCTATCCATATCAAAAACCTTTATTCATAACATTATGTCTGGTTGTAATGGCTCCCCTTATGTGGTACATGACAAATATCATGTCATTGTTTCTATATAATTATTGATGTTACATGATGTGTTGTTCCTATTTTGTATCTCCAAACTAAATTTAAAATGTTGGTTCTTGAGTCTTCTTCGGATTGCGCAAAACCAAACGCTGGTTTGATATCACCTCATTTGTATGAACCATAGAAAGGACACATTGTTGCCAAAACAACTGAACTCGCCGTTTCCCTTATTGACAAAAGTCACAAAAGTTTCTACCTTGGAGTGACAGTAGTATAGAGTAAGATGAGATTTTTCTGTCACGACTCAGTGGCATGTTCTGTCTTGTGATGCAAGATTGTTAAATGGAGGGAAAAGATTGAAGAGTATCTGATGTTCTTGCAAATATTGTGATAGATTTTACCCCGTTTAGATTATTTTGTTGGTTTTTTAACGTGTAGATTTCAACAAATATTTTCATTTATATTGTTCAGGGAATTATTGCATCTGCCCTTAACTATGGACTCATTACATGGTGTAACAAGATATTAGGGCCAGCTTTGGTTGCCCTATACAATCCACTTCAACCTGCTTTTTCTGCCCTACTGTCTCGGATGTTCCTTGGTAGTCCAATTTACTTGGGAAGGTATAGTATACCTCCTTTTACTTCCATTTATCGATTCATGCGTTCTCTATGCTAACTGGAATGAATTGCTACAATATCTAACATTAACAAAAATGTGGAAAGCTGCAATCTACCACTTCATTTTCTGAAACAATTTTACTGGTTAGGACTTTACAAAGGGTGCTTCTGATGTGAACCTTTTAGAAAAGGGAGGTTCAGTGGTAGACTGTTGAAGTTAACTTACTTGGTAGTTGATATAGCAGATTAATCCAATTTTTTGTTGCTACTAAGAAAAGTAATATTATTGCGATCTAACAACACAGATGAAACATGATGTAGCATTGTAGCAAGTCAGTCCATGAATACAAAATGTCATTACTTGATGAAGTTCATCCTCTTTTTTATAGCATGCATTTTGAAATTATTTTATTTAAAAGTTTTTTATTATTCTTATGTCATTTTTATCCATGTGAGAACAGCATCATAGGAGGATCATTTATCATTGCTGGTCTATATACGGTTACTTGGGGATCATATAGAGAAAGACATGCAACAGTTGGAGTTATTCCTCATGGATGGGAAGCTGAACCACTCATCCATGATAAGATAGGTCAAATTTTTTCAGGGTCCTCTAGTCTATCTGCAAGTCCAAAGTCAGCAGCTGATTAAGGAAATGAATTACAAATTATCAATGCCTTGTAAAAAAAGTTTTGTCATGGTTCTTCAATCTGTTACTGCTGTCACATTAATTGATAAATTAGATATAAACCTGTGCAATTCACGGCCTAGTTTAGATAAACTTTTTGGTAAGAAAATGTTGTAATTAATAATAAGGGTTTTGTTGAAAAATAAAAAATACTGTATTTTGAAGCTGTCAGGTCAGGTATAGAACCATTTGAGGATAGTTAGTTCATGTTCATGGAACTAACTCCATATTATTTCATATTGGATCCTAAACGGCTTGGACAGCAATCAATATTTAGTCTAGATTTAGATCTACGATTTTGTAGCGCAATACTGGTTTACGACCTAAATTCCTAAATATTTAGTCTAAACTTTTATGATTATAGTTGGAATGGTAAAACTAAAAAGGGTCATGAGACTTTATACCTGCTCTAGAGGGAATTAGATCACATACAGTAAATTTTTCTTCGTTGTTTTATTAAATATATGTAAAAATTACTGTAAAATTATTTTACTTATTGATTAAGTTTAATATATTAGTTTTTAATTTTTTTTTATTTTTCTTTTATATTTGGCCCCCTCGTAAAAATTGTACGAGCTTCGCCGTTGAGTTTATGGAACAAACTCCATATTATTTTTCATATTGGATCCTAAACTGCTTGGACAGCGATCAATATAAGATACCTTTTACACTTTCCTCTAGATTTTCTCAAGTATTGGCGATCTCATATTACATGTTGCATATTGAAAATTTACCTATCAGAAGCGTTTAGATGAAATAGCAATGAAGTTAAAAAAAATTGATCACATTCTGCAGGATAAATTATTATTAAATTTTAGACTAAATAAAAATGTAGGATAAAAGTTGTCTCAATTGGTAAAGAGCTAACTCATGTAAGATCATGAGTTCAATTTTCGTTGTCAATGTGATTTCCATTGAGTTTAACTAATGCAAGATTGTGAGTAAACATTTTTATAGCCCTAATGTCTGCTCTAACTCTAGTAAATCTCTAGAGTTCAACTTATCTAAACTTTGCATTCGATCTAACCGACGACTTTTTACAAATTCGCATTCTTTCATTTTTTTTATCAATCTCTCAATTAATATAAAAATACAGAAGCTGTCATATTTATCAATTAAAAATTTATGTGTAATTTAATTATACATCATCAATCAATATAATATAGTAATTAAAGCCATAGTACTAGTAGGGTTAAAAGATGTAAAAGTGTTTTTTAAGGAAGATGTAAAAGTTGTTCTAACAAACAAAATACTTTGGAAAATCTATAACTCTTAATTTAATGCGTCAAAAAAAAGTTTCTTCGTTTAATATTCTTATTTTTTTTTTCAGCCAACTTTGATTATTTAGTAATCTAATAAAAACTTTGAATACAATAAATAAAAGCATGTATTACCATATGCAAGTAAATTAAAAAATTAAATTAACCAAATTATTGTTTTTTCGGACAAAATAAAAAAGTGTACTAAAAATGTTGATCTTGTTGGTTTTTTGTCTGCAGTGATTGCTTTCGACCTAACCGACGACCTTCACAAACGAATGTTCTTCTTTCATTTCTTCTTCAATCTCTCTCTCTCTCTCTCTCTCTGCCACAAATTTCTTCTTCAAAATTCAAATTCTTTCACAATGTCTCCATCACAATATACCCATAGAATCTCAAATTCTTGCATAACATCACTCTCTTCTTCAACTTGATTCATCACACGAAATGCCATTTTTTCTTCAACCACTTAACCAAAACCCCAATTTTCCATCTGGGTTTTCTCTAAATCGCTTAAAGTCATGGTCTTTGCAAAAATCGCTTCATTGGTATCCTTCAAATTCCCAACCCAACAATCTTCACTTTCTCACAAAAACAATCTTAGAATCTCTTCTTCTCTTCAAGATTTCTCTTCTTATACCCATTTGAAACAACCTCTTGAAACAGTTACAACAATAACAGCACCAAGTTCTTCTAGGAAGAAATGCATCAAAGCTTTCAGGCTTGTAATTTTACTCACATTGTTTCTTTTACTCAGTTATATTGTTTTTATGTTTGTTTACTCTTTTTGGAATATTGGGTCTGGTAAATACTATGTTGTTCTTGATTGCGGTAGTACCGGAACTCGTGTTTATGTTTATAATGCTTATGTTCAATATAAGAGACATAGCAGTCTTCCTATAGCAGTTAAGTCTTTGAGAGATGGCTTGCATAGGAAGAAGCCAACCGGTCGTGCCTATGACCGAATGGAAACGGAGCCAGGGATTGATAAGTTAGTTTATAATGTGTCGGGTTTGAGGGGTGCGTTGAAGCCGTTGGTTAGGTGGGCGAAGAAGCAGATACCGGTGCATTCGCATAAGAGTACTTCTGTGTTCCTTTATGCTACTGCTGGCGTTAGGAGACTTCCTAGGAAAGAGTCTAAGTGGTTGTTAGATAATGCTTGGAATGTGATAAAGGATTCTCCTTTTTTGTGTAGGAAGGATTGGATTAAGATTATTTCGGGTACTGAGGAGGCTTATTTTGGATGGATTTCACTTAATTATCATAGTGGTATTTTGGGTGTTAGTCCTAGGAAGGCGACTTATGGGGCGCTTGATTTGGGGGGATCGTCGTTGCAGGTTACTTTTGAGAGTGATCAACAAATTAATACCGAGACTAGTTTGTATGTTAGGATTGGATCGGTGAATCATCATCTTACGGCTTATTCTCTCGAGGGTTATGGTCTCAATGAGGCGTTTGGGAAGTCTGTGGCACATTTGTTTAAGAAAGAGTTTGGATCATCGGCCAGTGCAGATATGACTGGTAAAAATATAGAGCTCAAACATCCTTGCTTGCAGTCTGGGTATAAGAGTCAATACACATGCTCGCATTGTGACAGAGGTGGAAGTCTTGGTGTTAATGAGAAACAATTGAGTAAGCAAGGAAGGTCGGGAACTCCATTAGTGATTGTTGGTGCTCCTGATTGGCAACAATGCAGTGCACTTGCAAAAGTTGTTGTCAATTTGTCTGAATGGTCCAATCTCAGCCCAGGACTTGATTGCGGAGTGACACCTTGTGCTTTGCGAGATAATCTCCCTCGTCCTTATGGCCACTTTTATGTGATTTCTGGATTTTATGTTGTGTATCGGTTTTTCAACTTGTCTTCTGATGCCACACTTGATGATGTGTTGAAAAAGGGTGAGGATTTTTGCGAAAAAAGATGGGATGTTGCAAAGAAGAGTGTTGCACCTCAGCCCTTTATTGAGCAGTACTGCTTTAGGGCACCATACATTGCCTCACTACTAAGAGAGGGTTTGCATATTAATGATAATCAAATTTCTGTTGGCTCTGGCAGCATCACTTGGACACTTGGGGTTGCATTGTTAGAAGCTGGGAAGGCATATTCCACTGGATTCGGGCTTCGGAACTTTGAATTGCTCCAGACGAAAATAAATCCTCCTATTCTTATTGCTATTGTGTTGTTTTCTCTTATTGTCCTTCTTTGTGCTTTATCATGTGTTGGCAATTGGAAGCCAAGATTTTTCCGGAGGCAATATCTTCCAATTTTCAGGCATAACAGTGGTTCCGGTGCTTCTGTTCTTAATATTCAATCTCCTTTTAGATTTCAGCGATGGAGTCCAATGAGCTCTGGTAAGCTATTTACACAAACACCGGTTCCTGATTACCCAATAATAACTTCACAGATGAATTGTTTGGTTTAAAGCTTTTTCAAGATGCTTACCAAATACCAATTATATGTATTTTTACTGTTAAATGTAGTTTAATGGCCATCACAATTATACATCCTGATAAATTTTTACTACTAAAACTTTTATTATTATATTCTGATCATATATCAAAAGGTTGCAGTTTTCACAAATCCGAACGAACCCCATTATTCAATATTCTGCGGATGATTTTGTTTTTTGTATGTATATAATCTAGCTGTTGCGTTGGGATAAATTATGCATTCTGTATGTATACAATGTACTCAATAATCCTGTTAGAATTGACCTTTGATGTCATTTACACCGTCGGTGCTGCAGAGGATGGAAGAATAAAGATGCCGCTAAGCCCAACAGTTGCAGGTTCACAAGGAAGTCCATTTGGCCTCGGCCGTGGTTTTGATGATAACAATGGTGGCATCCAGCTTGCTGGGTCTTCTTTGCACCCATCATCTAGTGGCGTATCACATAGTTATTCCTCAAATAGTTTAGGGCAGATGCAGTTTGACAGCAGTAATATCAATATGGGTGCCTTCTGGTCTCCCCATCGAAGTCAGATGCGTCTGCAAAGTAGGAGATCGCAGTCTCGAGAAGATCTGAATTCCTCTGTGGCTGAAGCACACCTGGTGAAGGTTTAAGGCACCGTTTTCTGGAAACATTGGTATGATTACATCAATATTCTCTTTAAAGTTTTATCTTTTTAACGACCAAATTTCTTAGAATTATGATGTCTTTGATTTTACATATAGGAATTCTTTTTGTTACATAGAATCATATATGCAGATAATATTAAATCAAATACACATTCTTTTTTATAGAATGTTCTTTCTGTAATTCATTGCAAATTCCTCACACATTAAGATCTCCACACATTTTCCCTAAAGTTTGTAGCAGTGTTGTTAAATAGCGGTACTATATAATAGAGGATTTTGATGAGTTTGCTATGAAACCCGCAATGCTGTTCTAGTTTCACTATTAGGCCAATAGTGGCTGCTATTCCAGTTTCTGCTAGCGGAGGTAGTGGCAATAGCGGAGAGAGAATTTTAGGGTTTTTAACCATAATAAAACTGAAGAATCTGCATGTGTGCTAAGCATGACCTTTTTTTTTTTTTTTGATACATAACATGACCTGTTTTTATAACAGAAAAAAAATTTGATGCCATTTCATAAAGTATTTTACCGGATTTAATGACAGCTACCCAATATTCGGGAGATCCGTTTCCCAAACCCATACACGTTTCAGTAGGTCTTACTCTAACAAGTTTGTCTGGAATTATGCATACCCATACGTAAACCTTTTAATACAGAACTTTTGTGGCTTCCTCTATTTGCTTGCAACACTATTTGCATTTCATATAGCAGATTGTGTTCCGCTATTTTCTGCAATCCACTGTTGATAACAATGGTTTGTAGATTTTGGACTGGCCTTTGTACTTGGCAGAAATTATCATGGCCGGATATAAGTTGTAGATCTGTGAAAACTAAGTCCCCAACTTGAAAACTATTCGGGCATCAAGACCGTGTCATTATATTTTCCATAATCAGAGAAGATTGTTTTTTACTCAATCTGCAATTTGTGTCTTTGTATTTCAGAGGTTTTTGTCATGAAGATGACTGGAGCTGAAGATGCAGCCTGATTGGCTGATTCACAGTGAATTTACTTCTCGTGAAGCTCACTACTAAACTGGATTCCTCCACAAGTTGCATAGCCCAAACAAAGCAAGTACTCTTTCTAGGAAACTGACATATTCTATACTATTATGCTACTTGATGTCACCATGTTCTGCCTCAGTGGTTTAGTTTTTCTGGTACCCCTAAGCCTTTGGAAGTGAAGTAAAACATCAAAATACTAACATGCAAAAGAAAGGGATCTGTTTCATCATATTGACAAGAACAATTAGCTATTAACTTTTCCTATAGCATTCTTTAGACTAATTAACTGTCATTACTACTACAGAGATTGTTCTTGGATAACCAATTGGAAAGGCTGAACTTCTGATAGAAGTTGTAAACATAGTTCATTACTCATATCTTATACATCAAATATGCTGCTGAATTTATTTTTAAAGTTATTAGCAACTTATGCTTTTATAAGATGACTACAATGCTATTTACCATGTTAAATAAAGAGCAACTGATTTTGAAAATTTATCTTGTATTCAAATTACCTTAATGGAACGACGATAAATGATTTCAATTGGTGATTTTGAATAGTTAGTTTATCCAGTATACTAGAGTGCTTTGAAATTTCGAATATATAATGACAGTTAAAAAAATAAGTGCAAATGTTGAACAATTTTTAGGGTCGGGAACCATTTCATATGGTCTACTATTATGGACGAACATTTGAAAATTATTCGAAATTTTAACAACTATTGGTGTCAATATTTGTAAGTAGAAACCCATTGGTATTACTCGTGATCATGGTCATGACTGCAACTTTGACACAATCAGGGTCAACTTAAGAGAAAAAGGACAACTACATTTGGTGCATCAAAATTCAACTTATATTTGTTTTATCTTGTTTTTGCGGAATCAACGTCCGTCAATTAAACCAGTCAACTTTTACTTAAATATATTGACATATCAAATGTTAACAATCTCAATTTTTTTTTTCTTCAATGTCTCTCATGTGTTAACAATCCCACCGTTCACTCTCCTTATTTGTTTTAAAAACCATTCTCACATCTTTCAATTCAATAGTAGAACGTTAACACATAAAAGACATGAATTTTTTTCTTCAATTACTCTAATGTTCATAAACTGAAGTTACAGAGGTAACTTGCTATTTTTTACTCATTTTGTAATAAAAGCTAAATTGCTTGTTGCATACGTAAAACGTGAGTATTTGACATATAGAGCCTACATATATTGTCAGAACATTATAGTCCTCAAAACTCTCAGGGTCCCGCCACCCAAAATATCTCATGTCCTCCTTCCTGCCATGGTTAGCTTTCCCTCCCTTCACCTCTACATGAACCCCACCATCATAAACAACAAAAAATTTCCTATTCTCAATCAAATAGGTAGAAAGAAAAAAAACTTCAACCTCAAAACAAGTTAGTTTACCCTTATAAAAAAAGTTTACATAAGTTAGTTTAGTAAAATATCATGTCTTTTCACTAATAATTTTCTGTGTATAAAATTTTTAAACTTTTGAAACGTAGGGATTTACAAGATATAGCCGTATCAAACGCTACTACTTAATTACATTTATACTACAAACCAAACGGTTAAATATACAACACTCTACCTTACTGTATGTATATAGGTGGAAAATTATAGTATCAACAATTTTTCTAACCCCAATTCTTTCCGTAATTGTTTACCGTATAAACAACAATAATTGTATCTTAGAACAGAGACAAAAGAACTATGTCTTCATCCCTACGACACCGACAACTTGGTGATGTCACTCTCTTTCACAAACAATCCATGAAAACCATAAGGCACCCTCCTTGGCAACTTCACTTCCGCCACAATCTCAAACTCCGGCGACTTAGCATCCATCACCAAAAACTTAGACTCTCCCTTTTTCTCATCATGCACATAACTCACTAAATAACCATCATCCTCTTCTTCACCATCCTCCCTCGCCACGAAAAACGGCTCACCACCATAACAACCCTCTCCATACAACCTACACCCAACTTCCTCCCCTTTCAACACATCTATCTTCACCACCCCAGAAATCTTCGGCATTGGATTCCCAATTGCCGCATAAACAAACCTATTCTTCTTCCCCATATAATCACCATTTATCACCGCGAAATCCAGGTTTCGCGCCGATAATGGTTGTCTTGATACAATCCCAGTTTTAATATTTATCTTTACCTTCTCAATCATTGCATGAACTAGCTCAAGTCTCTCCATCGTATGCTCAATGGAGAGAACATTTGGAGCAATTAGTGTCACAGTTTCCTCATCATCTTCCCCATCCCATGAGTTTATCGCGTGCATAATATTAAACCCTGGCACATCAAACCATTTCATCTTCGACTCATCACTAGCATATCTCGGTAGAATTCCGATCCTTGAAACCTTTGAAGGATCGGAACCTACCGGAGAACCACCGGAAATCATGTCAAGAGGATTCATTCCAAGCTGAATATCCGTAAACACAGCGTATTTTTTAGTAATGGCGAAATCATGAAGAAAAGAAGGTCTTGTCATGGAGAAAACCGGAACGTCGTTATGTTTAACACCATTTGCATCAAAACGGAAATAGGTTAAAAATGGTGGCATAGGACCGTAACGGAAAGCAAAAGTTTCACCTGTGTCGCCGTCAATTTTCGGATGTGCAGTCATACTCATGGAGAGTTTACCGTTAAAATCATAACGGCCAATTGTTTGGATATCACCGTTTGGCGTAAGATTGATTTCATAAGGAAGATCTGATTCTCCTAAAGCAAAAAGTTTGTTACCAAACAGAGCCAAACTTGTGTTGGCTAAACCAATGCCGTTAGAAGGATTGTATTGTCCAGATATGACACGTGCTGCGGTGACAGAGCCACGTGCAGCAGAAGCTATAAGCGAGTTGAAACCAGAAAACACGTTTGGGATAAGTTGGTAACCAGCTTCGTTTTCGATTTTGTATTTGTAAGTTTGAACGTAACGGCTACAGAGTGTAGCTTTTCCGTTTGAGATTGTAATGGCGTGAAGCATGCCATCACCGTCGAAGAGGTGGTAGGGTCCACGTGGAAGGAACTGTGGGTTTGGTCCGTTTCTTATGTAAACACCGTTAAGTGACGGTGGAAGTGTGCCTTTAATGACTTTGCATTGTGTTGGAGGGAGTTCGTCAAGGACTGGTGCAAAGTTTTGGGACAAAACATGTCTTGGATCTACGGATGGTTTTATTGGTGGGTCTATGAAGGTGTTGATGATGTCGTCGAATGTGTTGAATAGTAGTGCTGGGAGTGACGATGTTTGTGGTTTTTTGAGGTTATGGGTGGTGGTGATGGTGGGAGGTGTAGGAAGAGTTTTTGTGGGGGGTGTAGTGGTGGTGGTTTTTAGTGTCTGTGATTGTGATGTTTGGGGTTTTTCTTTGGTTTTGATGGATGAGATGTTGAATGGAGGGATAGAAGAAGTTGTTGGTGGTTGTTTACTTGTTATTATGATGGGTTTAGGGACCATGGTTATGTTGGAGGAAATAATGTTTGGGGGTTGTAGTGAAAGATTGGAGAAATTGTGATTTGTGTGAGGTGGGAGGTACGATACTTATCTTGTGTTGGATGGGAAAAAAAAAAAATCAAATATGTGATTGTTAATAGGTTGAAAATGAAATTTAAGTTATTTAAAAAAATGAAGATATTATGAATTATTTTAGGACACAAACAACACATTAGAGTTTTGAATCTGAAATATAAGTATCTAACTTTCATCTAGCTTTGAATAATGACTACTCGTTATTTTTGGCCTTGAACAAATAAATATAAGCAAGAGAGTGAAAGAGATAATAGAAAGGAATTTGAGTTCCATATTAATCCAAAAATAGATTCCTTATTGTTTTGATGCTGACACTTTGAGAAAATTGCGTTGGATTGAATGCATACAAATATTCCTGCGGTCATATGGTTGGAGTAATCTGCATTATTAATATTATGTTATATTAGACGGCTCAAGTTATATATTCATGACCAAATTAATCTCTATCCTTCAAAGTTTATCCTCAAGAGTATTGATTGCAACTGTGACGGTTACACAGTCCATTTGAGTCAACAGGGCCACAATAATTTGAAGCATATGTTTTGTCTAGATGGATTTGGGGAAACTGGTTCTCTGCTGTTCAATTAGGTAAGTCTCTGATAAATGGTGAAATTCACAGCAAACAATGGTAGAGATTAATCCTCATAATTGATTTGATCCGAAACATTTAGTTAAATTAAAAGAGATCTCTTACTTTTTGGGGTTAAAGAGAAGGTAATTGACATTGTAAAACATCTAAGAATTAGTGTATAGGTTCTTTATTGCCTTTTAATTCAGAATAAGAGAGAGGCATCTTTTTTGTGCTAGGTTACTGTCTACTGTCCACCGTAAAGATAAAGACTAAAATCTCTTTAGTCCTGTTTATTTATTCTATGGAAGCTCCATCAAGCATCCACTTCTTCTCAACAATAAAATTAGTGTGCCATATTGAGTTGAGACTCGATTTCTGAAAATTACACAATGTAAAATAAATTACTAATACATTTAATTATAATGATATCTTTTTGTTATTTAAACATTGATTAATATTAATCATGTTGATATCATATCATGTCGGTGTCCTATCCTAACATCAACATGACACAATAAATAAAGAGTACACTGTTTTTCATTCCATGTTTCTCCGAAGAGAAAGACTAACAACATTCTCTTTTGAATACTCTCTAACACTCACTCTTCTATTGGATGAAATTAATGTATGTCCCACCACTTTATGTGAGTTCTATTTCCATAATCCCACAACGATTTAAACCAATAAGAAAGTGAGTGTTCAAAAAAGAGTGTTACTAGCACTCCTCTTTTTCAAAACAAAATTGAGAACACTGCCTTTATTTAGAAATATCATGAATGAGGATATGTCACGTAATGACATATGTATTTATCATCATATCTATGTATACCAGCGAATCATGTACGCTTCATCCATTCCACAAAAGGAACAAAATACACTAATTATATTGTCGATACTCTCATATTATTATTTTTTAATCATTTCATGCATTCTTAAAGGTTGAATCAAACACGTACATGAATCTCATGGCTTTTATACACTATATAGTCACACGACATTAATAATAAGTATTACATACGCAGATTTCAAAATGCAAATTCAACAATGAGTATACATACGCATAATGCAGCGGGGCCTTAAAATCCCTAAACATATTATGATTAGAAGCCATAATAAGTTTGAGAGAAGATTAACATTCATTTATAAAATCTAAACATTCATGGATAATCACATAAGTTTATAACCTACAATTCTGATACGACGTGGACGTTATGTTAACGATCAAGAAAACTATCAATTATAAGGATCTTAAAATCTCCAATTCTCATATAATAAAGACATTAAATGACGTACATTTATTTAATACGATAGAAAGTCCTTAAAAAAGATAGAAAATAGAAGTTATAATCCTCTGATTTTCAATCTTGAGATTCAGATATGATTGTGGCTTCTACTTTCTATCATTAATTCGTTATAAGTGATGTCTTTATTATGTGAGAATCAAATATTTTAAAATCCTTATAATTCATAATTTTTTTAACCTAAAAATGAATGTGAAAACTATAACTTACAATTATATTATAAGTGGTAGCATGAACTTACTAAACCTTTGATCTATGCTACTAAGTTATATTGCCTCTTAAACTAAGTGCTCTCTCCATTACGTTTTACCTTAGAATCAAATCATATTTTCAGTAGTCCATATCATGAATAGCATAGAGGGGTACATCTGTGTGGTGAAAATGAAGCATAAAACTAAATCATGATATTTCTCTTTGGAATCCATTAATGCGCAAAGGGTCCACCTTTCTTTTAGCCACTCAAAGGAGTAGGTGCCTCTATCAATTTTCTGAACCACATATTGCCCGATTTCAATTTTGTTTGAGGTACATAAGACAACAATTTATCCACAATGGAATTAATATACAAAGTATTTTCTTTTGGATAAATAAAAACCAATTGGAACTACAAAATATCAGTGAGTTATATTATGCATTCCTGTGTCCATGTCAAACAAAACAGTTTCTTAATTTCAAATATATATATATATATAGATATTTTCTATAAAGATTTCAGCGTAAAATAATATTTTGCATGGTTTTAATATAATTTTTAGAATACTTGACATTATTTTGAAAAAGAAGAAACAAAACAAGATTAAAAGTTAGCATAGGAATAAATTAGAGGCAATAGAACATCGCCAAACGAAACATGACCAACCAAACCTATGTTGCTAACCAAATCAACCTGCCAGAATATTAGAAACATGGGAGCATCGACTAGTTGGCATATATAACCTAAGAGGAATTCGGATGATTTCATTAATATCTTCGGTTGTTGGTTAGATCAAGATTAGAACGTTTAGATATCAGGTTTGGAATTTTAGTTTCCAAATTCGGACATTGACACTGACACATGTTTGACATTGGAACACGCTTAATATAAGAAATGTTTTTGTTTCATAGATTAAAATTTATATTAAAACTTATACAGTCCAATCACTTATAATGTTTATCTGCGTGAATGTGTGATATTGTAGACTTTCGAAATCATGCCTAAAGAGGAGCTCAATGAGTAGAAACTAGTAAAATATTATCTCAAATCATCCAATAGTTGGTAAAAAGCTACAATGTTAGAATGTAAATAGCATGTTTGGTATCATAGTAGTTTATGTTATGATTTTTCAAAAGCTATAAAGTGTATTTTTTACAAAATTATGATGTCTCATCCTGATTTTCAAAAATCGATGTAATATAATACCAAATATAAGTAGTAAATAAAATGTGATTATCATCCATGAGCTAGTATAAACATGCACTGCAGGTAAGGTAATCTAAGCTTAGACACTATTGTCTAGTGTACACACAGTCTATTATCTATATTGGGCTAAGCAGATAATCAAATTAAATAGATGGATAATAGTTGTCTGCCTCCAATTTCACTAACACTCACTTTCAAGTTATTTTGGTTTGGGGAATTAAGCTCAATTATACGGCAGTTTGGTTAGGTGGTTGGTTCACCTATTTCTTCAAAGATAGATTATAGATTGGTCTAGAGTTTTTAATCCATTGCCACGTTTTTTATGTGGTCCCAATTTACTACTACCCTTTTTCTTTAACAAATTAATGAAAGTACTAACACAACTACCCCCATTTTGAACTCAATTAATTAATATAAGAATATAATGTCATATTTATTGATATAAACAATGTCATTTTGAATTGAGTTTAACTTGCAGATAGAAATGTGATATTTTGATGGTAGAATCAATTTTTATCTGTAGAACAGAAAACATAATTAAGCATGTCAAAATTAATGCTGCAAATAAATTTTTACCCTACCAAATATGTAACAAAAGGATAAACTTATAGTGTCTTGTATCTTCAATTGTATACCATAAGCCATAAGGTTTAACTTCTACAAAACATTTTATTTTGTCAAACCTCGTTGAATTTGGAAGTAATCCAATTTCATGTCAATTTTCTTGGTGTAATGCTTCACACGCCAGTTAAAACAATGACAGACCGAAGGAAGCGAATGCTTACTTATACGCAATAATTGCATGAAATTCATCATAGCCTCTATTTGGATAAACTCAATAATTCACTTAACCCTTTATCATGATAAGCTTTTATGCATAAGTCACTTCTATAATAGCAAAAGCTAAAGTAAAGTTAAATTATTTTCATTTAGGTATAAATTATTTTTATGCTATGACGGAGAACTTGTAAAAATAACCTGAAAATAACTTAAAAATATGACATAATAATGGTAGGGGTTAACTTAGTCCATGACTCATATAATAGAGAAACTCATAGAAAAAAAACTATAGATTACTTTGAGTTTTATTTTTGTCATGGATTAAATTAGTCCGTTCAAAAATTGTGAATATGATCAAAATAAATCTCTACTCTAAAATCAATTTACTCAAAAAATCTATTTTTATCATATGGTATAATTAAACACACACATTTAACCTTTCAAAATCATGTATGCACTTATAGAATCAATTTCCAATATGTAACAAAAAGATAAAATTATATTGTCCTACATCTTCAATTTTATGCCACTAGCTATAACTTCTAAGTAACATTTTTCTTTTTGTCAAACATCTTTGATTTGGAGGTATCAGACTTCATTTCAATTTTCCTTCACGCTAGTTAAAACCAGCTGATGGAAGCGAATGCGACTTATATGCAGTGATTGCATGAAATTTATTATAGACTCTGTTTATTGGAGAGATGAAAATAAGTTGAAAATAACTTATAATCTTATTATAATAAATTATTTTAAAACAATCTCCCAAATGTTTATACTCGTTCAAATAAGTCAATTAAAACATGTTTTTAACGAGACAAATTTAATTCACCATCTAGTGATTCTAGTCCAAACATCTTTCAAAAATGAAAATATTAAATGGCTAAATTTTTTTCCCCTTTCACCCGGTGGTCTAGCAACTTATTTTTTCTTTCAAACCAATTTTAGCTTAATCGTATAAGGATGACGGTTGGTTTGATTCACAATTTGAAGTTTTTACCTAGGTGTAAGTGTAACTTTACAAAATTTTAATCCTACCTGTTGATGAGAGGAAATAAGTTTCAAAAACTTGCACTTAATAACTTGAAACAACTTGACAAATATAAATATAAATTACTTCAAACTTTAGTTAATTTTTGTTTATAGAAAGTCAATACTTTATCCCGATTCACTATCATTTTCATTGACATGATTCATTGATTGATTAAGGACAAAATGGGGAGAGAAGAGAAATAAAGAAAATGTATACTGCAATAGTGAACCACCATCACAAGTTGTACACATAATACCAACATAAATTGCATGTTACAAGCAGTTCCTACTATGTTTCTTTCAAGTTTCTAATATTTATTCAAGGATTTCTGTAATAGTTGAGAATTGCATAATAAACCCCAAACATAACATAGAGACTTGTTTAGTTATGTAAATACTACGAATTTTAGTTTCCTATATTCAACGATAGTACTCCCGATAACTTTTTAGATTTATTAAATATAAATTTTGAATGAACTTAAAAAATGAATTTTCTCCTATAAATGGACCGGACAGAGTATATGTCAGTGGTTGTCAGCCGAGAAGACAAACACATTGACGGGAAGATGGACTTGCTGCATATCGTGCTGCTATATATCCAACATACAGCCATAAGATGAACCTTGTTCATGTTACTGAATTCAATGTTTCTTAAATATGTACAATCAGAAATGAGAAGTGGCAATTCTAGAACACTTAAATTTGTTACAGCTAAGTATCTACATAATTCTTATATGCACATTCAGAAACAAGCAGTGTCAATTCTGATATATGCATAATTCCTTTTACTGGTTGTGGCATACACTTTCCCATATACTTCCATGGCAGGTTGATGCAGATTCTTGGCTTGCTATGGTAATCACAAAACAACCAATCTCTCACTACAAGAAAACTTGATTTTAGCCTCAGATTTTAGCGTCGGCCACCGACACCGACGCTACTAGTGTTCACGTAGAGTCGGCCAAGCTCACTCTATATGAATTTAAGATATTTCTTTAATTATAAATAATGTTAGAGTCGGCCTAGCCGAGGCAGCACGCTTGGGTCCCACATATTAATTTTTATAACAAAATTAGAGTTGGCCTATCCAACTCTATTCTTTTTGCTAAAAAAATTTAAATTTATATAAAAATTACTATAAAACTATTTTTATTCAAGTCAATAAAAATTTTACCCTAAATTTTTTCACACACTTTTTTCCCTCTCTTTACTCAGTAAAAAAAACACCAAAATATTTTCCCTCTTTTTTTTTTCACACTTACTCAGTAAAAAATTAAATTAAATCATTTACCAAAATAATCTCCACCACTCATCTACAAACCCTATCACTTTTCATCAGACTCAACACTCATCTCTCTTCCTAGAATCATTTTTCACCACTCAGCTGCTTCTCACCGTGCCCTTCACCCACCGATTCAGTTCTTGCAGGAATCACTTTTCACCACTCAAAATAACTTATTCAACCCAAATCCTTCATTAATCACACTCCTCTATGGATAACGGATGAAAAAACTGAGATGGGTCACTCATTAAACCTTCTTCTTCGTTGACCTTTCTTCTTCGTCAATCACACTTCTTCTTCGTTAACCCTCAACCT
This sequence comes from Medicago truncatula, assembly GCF_003473485.1. NCBI lineage: Eukaryota > Viridiplantae > Streptophyta > Magnoliopsida > Fabales > Fabaceae > Medicago > Medicago truncatula. The sequence continues at coordinate 10,267,979 of NC_053046.1, read as the reverse complement.
TCACTCATTCACTCATTCAACTTCAGAAAATGCAAATGGGTCACTTATTCTACTTTAACCCTTAACCCTTCTTTGGTAAGTCACTAATTCAACTTTAGAAAGATCCAAATGGGTCACTGATTCAACCTCTCACAACTCTCTTATTTCAATGTTTTAATTATTTGATTAATAGTAGGTTTTGAACTTGTTAGCAGTTTGGTTTGAACGATTTGGAGTAAGTATTTATCAAATAGAAATTATTTTGCCGATTTAAATGTGTCGATATTTACTAACGAAAGATAAATTTGGTTTGGAAATATAAAATGTTATTTCAATCCTATACAAGGATGCTTTGGATTTGGCTTAATGAATGTTTGCTTGTTGAATTTTCCTATACAGTAACTGGTTTCGGTAAAGTGAGCCAATACTTGGATATAATATTTGAATATTCTTTATTTAAAAAGGAATTATTATATTAATTTGTTTTAATTTTTGTCATATATAGAAATTGTGAGCAATACTTGGTGGTGTATTTTGTAGAAATTTGCAGGACATGTACAACTAGTTTATGTTACACAACCAGTTTGCTTGTAGAAATTGTTAGCCAATACTTAATGAATGTTTGCTTGTTGAATTTGTAGGAGAAGGTATCTTGGGATCCTCGTGATCAAGCTTTTGTCTATCGCGTGTTTGAACAAAAAGGAGCTAAACGACTAACAGACATGCTTACAAAGGCAAGGAAGAAAGGGCGGCCTAAATGGATAAGTGTTGATGCTTGGACTGGTCTTGAAACCTACTGGAAAACAAACCCAAATTTTTTGAAATCCTCCAATCAAAATAAGGCCAATCGAGCTTCAACAAAAGGTGGAGCAGTCCACACCTCAGGCCGCAAAGCTCATATTGATGTGGCGCTTGAGCTCGTAAGTGAAAATGACACTTTGAATTTGAAGACTTTTATCCGAGTTGTCTATTGATGTTAGTAAAACCTATTGGCACTCATATTAATGAAAACTGACTCCTGAATTGTTTATACTAATTGTTTCTGTACTGATTATTTCAATCTTTTATGATTTGTAGTCCAATAATCTTCAAAGGGATTTGGACCCTGATGAATTATTTCTATATACTCACAAGAGGAAGACCGGTGAATGGGTTGATAGTAGATCAAAGGCGACCTATGTAAGTTATTGACTGTATATATTTTTTGACATTCATTTGGCTACTGCTAGTGTCTTTCTATCATACATTGCCTGAATCCTACATATTATATCTTATACACAATGTAGGCTAATTCTGAATCCTACATTTCAAGAGAACCATAATGTGTTAACTTCTGAGCTTTACAATTTTGAGAACTAAAATGCAGATTCGCTATGTGGTAATTTAGTAATGTTGATGAGTTTTCTTTTAATTCTTTTGTATGTTATCTCTTTTTAGTTTTTATAATTGATTGCATTTGTGTACTTGGTTGCTTAATGCTATGCTTAGATATTTATTCAACTGCATTGTTATAACTTGCAAATACTAGTGTTTCTTGTCGTTGTTAACTGACATAATGATCAATGTTTTGTTTACATAATATGTGAGTTTTAGTTATGAATGATTATCACTGTTGTACATTTTTGTAATAATATGGATTTCTATTTTTCAAAAATTGTGCATGTCGATTATGATGGTTAGATTAGTTTTGTAACAATGTTGTAACCATGTGAATAACCTATAAATGATGCCTATGACATGTTTTTTTTGGTTAATGAATACCATGAAATATTATATATTTTTTCTCTATTGAACAGGAATCATTTAAAAAGAAAGTAAGTACAGTACAAGCCCAAATTGATGAAACAACTGGAGATGGTGTGCAAGAGGTTGATGGAGGAACAAAGCTTAGGTTGTGGACCGAGTCTGCAGGGGGTCGTACTCGTGGTCGAGTTTATGGTACAGCAGACTTGTCTGTCAACCTTCGGCGTGGGTGCACGTCATTTACTCAAAAATCTCGAGATCATCATGGTTCCATGTATGAGATGTCTTTGGAGGCGGAGAGGGCAGCTAGAGTTAGAGCTGAGGAGAAGGCTGCTATAGCTGAGAAGAAGGCTGATGATGCATTAGCTCAATCTCAAATGGCTATAGACCTAAACAAGCAAATGATGATTGAAATAGCTGAATTTAAAAAATTTGTTATGGAGCGCGACCGTCGATCGGGTAACGGATCATGTAGTGCCACCCAGCCTCTTTCACATCCTCATTATGATGACAACTTGGATGACCATTCATTGCATAGTGACTCTTGACTTTGGTTGTTTTAGACTAGTTTTTAGTACTAGAACGACTTTTTTTGGACGTGCTAATATTTTTTGGTAATATATTATAACATGAGCATGCTACTGTGGTCGTAACTTTGATATTTTGTAGTTTTCGGTTCTTTTGCAGCATCACAACAGTAGTTTAAGTGTTACACTAAATGTGTTTCTTATGTTAGTACAATATTACTTTTTGTAGCTTACTTGATGTTCTAACTGGTTTATTGGCGCTACGCGCAAACATGATATAAAGTGAAATATTTAGCAGATTTGTGGTATCGTTATGCAAAAGAGAGTATGAAATGAAATGTTTTGCTGAACAGGGTATTAAAAAAAAAACTAGCGTCGGGCATACCCCCTCTAAAAGTTGATTTTGACTTTTTTATGATTTTGACTTTTTGAATTTGACTTTAGAGTCGGATAAACCGACTCTAATATTTAGTTGACTGTAGAGTCGGATGGCCAACTCTACTCGAATTGGTGGACCGACTTAAAGTTGACTTTAGAGTTAGTGCAGCCGACTCTAAATTGTAAAAGATAGCGTCGGAGTGGCTAACTCTAAATGATTTTGTTGACTTTTTTATCTTGAATTTAATAGCCTCGGCCTACCGAAGAGTCGGTGTTAAACTCGGCTAAGCCGACTCTATATTAGCCTCGGATGTAAATAAGCCGACTCTATCCAGTAACTTCGAATTTTTTAGCCTGCCCCCGACACCGACGCTAATTCGACGCTAATTCAGTGTTAGCGTCGGCTTTTGCCCTATTAGAGTGGGTTTCTGGCCGACTCTAAAACGCTGTTTTCTTGTAGTGTCTATTTATTTCAAGACATGGCTATATCAATTGATTGGCCAAATTCAGCCATCAATTTTGCATGCGTTAGAACAACTTAATTAAGCGTTTAGAACATGCATGCGCGTTTTTTAAATAAAATGGTATGTGTAAGATATTTTTATATTAAAAGATAAAATAAAATCGAACTATTTTCATATAAGTTTGTTTTTAGGAATATTTTCATATAAGTTAGAAACTATTAATATTGAATAACTTATGGAGATAATATTTTTTGTTAAAACAATAGGGTGAAAGCATCAAGTGATAGCTATAACTTCCCAACTAAGTTTAAATAGGTTGTTTAAAAAAACTCTCCCAAACCGTTTCACAAGTGTGTATGTTAGTAGATAAATGCAAATAAGTAAATCCAAATAGACATAAAGCCAAGTACCCAAATTGATCATGACTTGATTAAAGGAAGCAAATCTAATTAAATGAACCAATCTAATTAAAATAGCTATACATTTACTCTCTCCTGTCATATTTATAAGTAAAAAAAATATTTTTAAGCTTATTGAATAATTAATGTATCTATTCACATTTATAGGTCAGATACATTAATTATCCAATGAATCAAGCAAATCATAGTAACACCTAGAACAAGCAACCTAAGCCATAAAACTTTCAGTACATATAAAATCAATTAACAATGGGGCTACTTGAAAAAAAAACTACTCCAAATCAAGATCAGTACATTACATTCGTTTTAGCAACCTAGTTTTATCATGATATCAACATTTTTTTCCCCAAATCAGTTTCACATTCATCTGCACGTTTACTCTCTAGAATGGAATTTAAACAAGAGTTCTTCATAATACTTTTATATTCAATTAAAGACTATCACAAGTTTGAAACTACAAAAGTATGTGTAAATTATTGTATATATATTTTAAAAGTTTCCATTCAACATATTTAACATGTGTATGTACAACCTACTTAGTTAGTTCATGATTGAAAAGGTAGAACTGCCACAAAGCAATTCTTAATTTTTCAAGTAGTGATTCATGTGGTAGCACTTCAGTTTCCATATGATACACAAACTTGTACAAATCATTCTGCATGTAATTAACCCATAAACATGCCATTCCAACTATCAACATTTCTTTCATTTCAAGTCGTTTCAAACACCATTTTTGCATCTCTTAGTATCAAACTACACTGCACCTGATTTTGAATCCTTTTACAAAGCCTTGAAATCACCAAGAACCTCATAGAAATGACGTTCCCTACAACTGTAGATATTTTGTTTATGTTTAATGGATCGAGGATCGGTAGGGACGGAGACATAAGATAAAACTCTGCATGGTAGGAACGTGGACGAGTTATTTTGTGTGATGGGACCTCAATATAAAGTCTTGCGGGGGCACAAACAAACATTTAGGCGCACACACATAAATCAAAAAAATTAAAAGATAAATAAAATAGTCACATCAATCAATATCAATTTAATCATTTTATTTTAAATTTTGTTAGCTTCATAGCTGTGTGTCTAAATGTGAGGTGTTGGTCCTGTGACCAAGTAAGAGTTTCTTCCGGAGTATAGTTTGAGGAACTATTTTGTTTTGACATTATATGTCGGCTCCATACTCATGTTATTTATTATTTGTAAAAAATAAATACTCACGTTTTTATTATGGTTAAGAACCTCTCCATTTAGCAAAATAGGTGGTGTTTGCACTTTGGAGAGAAATAAACACGAAAAATAGATGGTGGGTCATACTACTAAATCACTAATTATTTTATTTTATTTTTCTAAAAAAAATGTATCTTTATTTTATTTTTTAAAAAAAATTGTGTCTTTATCTCTCCAAATGGTAGAAATGGAGAGAAACATAAATAAGAGGATCCTAACTCGTTTTTTTGGTAAAAGAAAATACTCACATTATTAGTTGTTTTTTTTAAAAGCTAAAATGGAATTTATACTCACATTATCTATTAGTTACTAATGTTAATTTGTGTTTTTATTACGTTAATGCATATAAATTACAAACAATATTTTTTCTAAATTTTTAATTAAAATTATTTTGATTTTGGATAAAATTATAGATATAGATAATAGATATATAAAAAAATATAATATAAATTCTCATCTTTTTGAATAACACCAATAAAATAATTTTTTATAGTCAAATTGTTTAAGGGTATAATTAAAAGTGAAAAGTCAATTCAAAATCATGCATTCTCTTTATATAGTATACATGAACCAAACAATTTAGATTTTTTAATTTTAAAAAAAAAAAAAAAGATAGTTTAACTCGGTGTTACATAGGTTTTCTCCGGCGCTATATTTTTTTGGAATAATTAAGGGGTTACACTATTTAACATTTCATTTTCTCTATCTTTGATTTCTCCGACACTTATTTAACACTTCATTTTCTATGGTATCATCAATCTATCACTAGAGATGTCAAAAAACCCTAATCTAAACTAAAAAATGGGTTAATTGACTAATCAGTTATTTGACCCATTTTTAAGAGTTCTATCACTTATATCACATCATTATCTCTTATCTCTTTTTGTCTTAAGCTGTATACACATTTTGAATATTTTCCTATTGAAGTGTCTATCAAATATTTTTCATATAAATAATAGATTGATTGTTATTTTTTTTTATTTTTTATTAGAGTAATTGCTAACTTGGAGAAGAGTCATGTATAGTTTACAATTAGGTTAAATGATTTTTTTTTTACAAAGGTTAATTGATTCTTAAAAATTATTTAAAACATTGTTGACGATCCACAACCACTGTATTGTGGTCAAGTAGTCTAATGGCTAAAGCTCACACAATTAAATTCTGGAGAAGTGGAGTGTCTGGGGTTTGAACCCCAACCCCTGCATATAATATGCAATATCCCTACCAACTGAGTTAAGCTCACGGAGATCCACGCCACTGTATTTAAGTAGAAGTTCATGCATGAGATTGTAACATGAGTTACATTATCGATGTTGATTAAAAAAAATACACAAGACAAACAAATATTAGTTGAATTAAAAAACATAAAACACACTAATATTGGTTGGCTTTTTGTGTCAAATTGGCATCGATTGGTTCACTATTGCAGTCGTGCGTACGAGTAACACCAATAAGCTTCTACTTATGGTCCATATATATGTGATACTTTCCCAATTCCCATCCTAATTACACAACAGTACTAACTTTTTTTAACGTCTTTAACTTTTTTTTGTCAAATAGTCTAGTGGCTAGAGCTCACACAATTAAATTATGGAGAAGTGAAGTGTCTGGAGTTTAAACATCCTCCTGCATATAATATGTAATATCCTACCAATTGAACTAAGCTCAAGGCAATACATCTTTAACTTTATTAAAAGCTAAATTGCTCATAATTGCGCAAAATTAGTCTATCAAGTTTGAACTCAATTATATGAATGTGGTCCCTCTTGCACCATTTCTATGTTATTCATTGATTTAAATGCTGAAAACATGATTTTTTTTTTTTTTTTTTTTTTTTTTTTAGAGAAATGATATTTCTATGTTAAACATGATTTGTCACAATTTTTTTTACTGCTGAAAACATGATTTTTCTATGTTAAACATGATTTAACTGCTAAAAACATGATTTGTCGCAATTTTTTTATAACTTTCTTTCTCATACTCACATGTTTTTATCCTCTCTCTTACTTTTTCTTTCTCTATTGTTTTTGACCAATAAAAAATAAAAAAACATGGTTAACATCAGGGTCGGCCCTGTGCAAGTGCATCAAGGACCTTGGCATAGGTTCTGAACCTAAGAGAAGCCTCAAAATTTGAAAAAAGCAAAAAAAAAAAGAAATTGTACCTATGCTTAAAATATGTCACTAAATGTCATTTTTTCCATACATAAAAGTCTGAAAGACAGCAATTTTGCTGTCAATTATGCATTATCCAGGGGTAAATACCTATTTGTATGTGGGTAAAAGTCCTACTCAAAGCATTACTCATATATTTAACTGCTAACTATAGGTGGTGTTAGATTTTTTTTAATTATTTTTAAAATGAAAAATTGCAAGATTATAACAGGGCCTCCGAATTATCGAAACGGCCCTGATTATCATCAAAGTTGTCATTAAATAGATATATAAATATCATTGTTTTTTTTTATCAAGTTAAGGTAAAATGTAATAGACAGAGCTCTCTTAGTAAGTTTAAGAATTTCTTCATTTTTTTACATGAAACAAATCAGCAGCAATATTACTAGTTCATGTTACCACTTAACATACAAGCCAATCAGCACAACGTTCTATAATAAACTTGGCACGTCAGAAAGCATGTCTCCTAGTAATAATTCAAGTAAAGGAAATAGTAATACCACCAACCATCAATAATAGTACGTATTTGATTTTTTTTTTTCTCATGCAACGTACACGATAAGTATCATACCTCCCTCCTTACCTAAATCACAATTTCCTCACTCTTTCACTGCAACTCTTACTATCTCCTCTCCAAAATCCACTTTACCTTATCAACATGGTTCCCAAACCCATCATCATAATAGCATGTAAACAACCACCCACAACTTATATCCCTCAATTTAACACAGCATCCGTCAGAACCAAAGAAAAACCTCAAACATCACAACCTAAGACACTAAGAACCACCCCTACAAAAACTCTTCTTGCTCTTCTCACCACCACCACCCAAAAACTCAAAAACACAAACAAAACACTACAAACATCATCAATCTCAGCACTAATACTCAACACACTCGATGACATCATCAACACCTTCATAGACCCACCAATAAAACCATCCGTAGATCCAAGACATGTTTTGTCCCAAAACTTTGCACCAGTCCTTGACGAACTCCCTCCAACACAATGCAAAGTCATTAAAGGCACACTTCCACCGTCACTTAACGGTGTTTACATAAGAAACGGACCAAACCCTCAGTTCCTTCCACGTGGACCTTACCATCTCTTTGACGGTGACGGCATGCTTCATGCTGTTAAAATCACAAACGGAAAAGCCACACTATGTAGCCGTTACGTTCAAACCTATAAATACAAAATCGAAAACGAAGCTGGTTACCAAATTCTCCCAAACGTGTTTTCTGGTTTCAACTCGCTTATTGGTTTAGCGGCACGTGGATCCGTGGCTGTAGCACGTGTGTTAACTGGTCAGTATAATCCAATTAACGGCATTGGATTGATCAACACAAGTTTGGCTCTGTTTGGCAACCGTCTTTTTGCTTTAGGAGAATCAGATCTTCCTTATGAAATCAAAGTTACACCAAACGGTGATATCCAAACAATAGGCCGTTATGATTTTAACGGCAAACTCTTCATGAATATGACGGCGCATCCTAAAATTGACTCCGACACAGGTGAATGTTTCGCTTACCGCTACGGTCTCATTCGACCTTTTTTAACCTATTTCCGTTTTGATTCAAATGGAGTTAAACACAATGACGTTCCAGTTTTCTCCATGAAAAGACCTTCTTTTCTTCATGATTTCGCAATTACAAAAAAATACGCTTTGTTCGCTGATATACAGCTTGAAATTAATCCTCTTGACATGATTTTCGGTGGTTCCCCGGTAAGGTCCGATCCATCGAAAGTTCCAAGGATCGGAATTCTACCTCGTTATGCTGATAACGAGTCGAAGATGAAGTGGTTTGATGTTCCTGGGCTTAATATTATGCATTTGATAAACGCATGGGATGAGGAAGATGGGAAAACAGTGACAATAGTTGCACCGAATATTCTCTGCGTGGAGCATATGATGGAGAGATTGGAGCTTATTCATGAAATGATTGAGAAAGTGAGAATTAACGTCGAAACGGGGATAGTAACAAGACAACCGTTATCAGCAAGAAATCTTGATTTGGCAGTGATAAACAATGAGTTTTTGGGGAAGAAACACAGGTTTATTTACGCGGCGATTGGGAATCCAATGCCGAAGTTTTCGGGGGTGGTGAAGATAGATGTGTTGAAAGGGGAGGAAGTTGGGTGTAGGTTGTATGGAGAGGATTGTTATGGTGGTGAGCCGTTTTTCGTGGCTAGGGAAGATGGTGAGGAAGAGGATGATGGTTATTTAGTGAGTTATGTGCATGATGAGAAGAAGGGAGAGTCAAGGTTTTTGGTGATGGATGCTAAGTCTCCGGAGTTTGAGATTGTGGCGGAAGTGAAGTTGCCAAGGAGGGTGCCTTATGGTTTTCATGGATTGTTTGTGAAAGAGAGTGACATCACGAGGTTGTCGGTCTCCTAGGATGAAGCATAGTTTGTCTTGTTCTAAGACATACCATTATTGTCGTTTATACAGTAAAGGTGAACAATCATTGCCACAAATGGGTTTGAACAAATAATTTGTTGTTAGGCCGGTTAATGCTACATTACTTATAGTAAGGAATGGAAGGTAGAGAATTTGTATATTTAACTGTTTGGTTTATTATACTATATCCGTAGGTAGTTAAAAGTACACACTAGTAGCATTTGATGATTCACCAAAAATAGAAAGCAGCATTTGATATATACAGCCAGATCTCTTAAAGCTTAATGTGGTTTAATGTTTTTCATGGAACGGGAGTACGGAACGGAAGAATTTTGCTTTCTCCGTCCCCAAATTTGATTGGATTCAAGTATTCCAACCCCATCCTAATGAACTTGCACTATATTTTTTTCAGAGTGACAGCGAGAAATATTATCCCCAACATATAGCGAATGAAGTGCAACCGTTGGATCTTGTGATTAGTGAAAGAAAAAAAAAAGTTGGTGGAAGTAAAAATGAGGGTGTGCTACAATAATTATGTGGCTGTCGTGAATATTTCGTGGATTTTTCTTCGCGTAAAGTAGCATTAACCAATACATACTGGGGGCTTCTACAGTGCAGTCAAAAGACTGACTTTTTTAGAAAAGTTATTTTGTTTAGCCAATAGTATAACGTCGATGTCATGTCAGCTAATGTCATGTTGGTAGACCACTCTAGAACTAAACTTTACCTTATTACAAATTAGTCATCGTACAAAATATTAAGGGAAATTTCAATCTTAGTGTACAAATGAGAATCTATGTTTATTTTGATTTAATCTGGGACACAATTGGAATAAGTAAATATATAATGAAATACCTTATGGACAAATGCGCAATACACCATATAATCTGACGTGAAATGAATTAAATACACAAATGCTCAATGATTGACCATTTAACTTCACTAGAAAAGTCATTTTCATGACTTCACAATAGAATTTTCTATACTTACTAATTACAACGAATATTCTTATCATGATTGCATCACGATTGATGTGGCATTTATTTCCGTTTTTATCTCCCATTGGCATTTCTTTTTTATTTTATTTTTTTGATATACCCATTAGCATCTTCTGTTATTTATATCTCTCTTTTATCTTCCATAACCTTCATCCCTTACACATGGCTGGCCTAAGGACCAAGCCACCAAAGTGAGGGTTTTAGACCTCAAAATTTTGAATTAAAAAAAATCCTCAAAATAAGTCAATTTAATTATAAATATATAATATGACATACTTTCTGATGATCAATATTTATCTATCTTAGTTGGTCAATTTTAAGGCATCAAATACTTTTGGACTAAAGTTCAAATCTTAGATTCAACAAAATTTGATTTATTATGCTTTTAATAAGCATTTTTTTTTTAAAATTCAAATTAAAGACTTCATTATAAAAAATTTGCTTTAAATCTCTTGACATGTTGGACCGACCCTGCCCTTACATGACATTTATATCATTGCCAGCAAAAATGAACTCCCATCACCCCAGAAGAATATCAAATGATATTAGTGATCGGTGGTGGACTAGTGATTCTATTATTTTTTTAATACTTTTGAGAAAGAAACTGGAAAACGTGCAAATAGCTTTCATGAAATTTTCGCCGGTGCATGTCTTCTTGACATATAGCATCCCTCTTTTTTTAAAGAAAAAAAATATTAAAATATGTAAAAAGTCAAAACTACATTGTTTTAAAACAAATTGAGTAAACAATTTGTTTAAGGGTTTGCCTTACCTTACAATAAAAAATTACCATATAAATGTAACTTAAAAAGTTATTTTAAGAGTTCTAATCTAAGAGAGGTAAAAATGTAAGTTTGATGAAATCATTGTGGGTTGGGAGATGGGTATTAGTGTCCACGATACCCTCCCTTGTATTTTATTTATATTATTGTTAGCCTATATTTTATCTGGTTTATATTCGACAAGTAAAAGAAGGTTTAAAACTATAAAATTCTCTAAGTACATGATTGGAAGTTGCTGAATTCGAGAAATATTAAGAACATTGGACAGAAGTCGCAATTCGGCAGGCAGTTAATTTAGTAAAGAAGTTGGTTTCAACTATCCATATACGTGGAAGACATGCAGTTTCTTGTCGAAGAAATGTAGTTTTTAGCAGTTTAGTTTTGCATATATTGCGTCCATATATAAATTGTAGTTTTTCATAAGAAAAATGGGTCACAAATCATTTATATAATTCTAGCACTCAAAGTACCAGCGTTTAGAGAAAAGAGTCACATAATGTATGTAATCGGATTTGTTGAACCACTTTTATTTTAATGCAATGCAATTTACATTTTCTTTAAGTTTCTGCATTTAAACTTTTAAGTCTTTTACTTGCATTTGCTTTACTGCTTTATGTCGAAAGACAATTATTTTCATACAAAAACAATTTTATTGATCTTGTTCATAAAGCAAACTATGAAATGATGAACATTCATGTATTTTTTGGAAAAAGATTGCACAACATGTCCTAGAATTTCTGGTTTGATCATGCTTGTAATAATCAAAACTAGTCTTATTGTTTACCAAAAACACTAGTAAACAAATTGGCACGCTTAGTGGGACCATGTTTGTGCAATTTTTGAAAGAAATTTCCATAACTTTAAAATATTTTCTAAGTGTTCTTGTGAAAACTGTTTCTGAAAATTTGTGATTGTCTTTAGTAAACTTTTTTCTGGAAAAATATTTGTTTGTGCATGCATTTAAGAAATGGTAAAACTTTAAAAGAAATGACTTGACCTACCAACAGTGGTACTTCTGCATCATCACAGTCTTCTTCACAAGAATAATTTCACAAGCATATGCTCTAACAGTTGGTGTCAGGGTGTCAACTGCCATGGAATCAACTATGGATATGCCAGTTTCGACAGAAATCCATGCAACAGTGTCGACAACTGCTGCTGCAATGACACAATCTGGCGTGGGGGCTTTTGTGCCACCCTTTACTACTAGTATCCTTGTGACTACTAGTATTCTTGTGTCTCCTCATACCCAGATTAGGGTTAGATTGGATGATAAGTTTATAGTCATGCAAAACTTCATTATACCCATTATAGGTTTATAGCCATGCAAAACTTCATTATGCCCAAATTAGGGCTAGATTGGATGGTATGCCAACATCAGTGATGGCAGGTTTAGAAAATAATGCCTCCATATTGGCCGATAATGTAATTCTTTTCGCACCATATAATGCAAATATACCCTCAACCTCTAGTGTTCCTGGTCGAAATGCTCCACAAACTTTAACCACAAATTCCATGATGACTTTAAGACAACAAATGGATGAGAGCAATCATGATATGGTTAACACAACAAATTGGTACAATTTTTAATCATTTGATTCAAAACACAAACCAAAGTTACCAAGCTTTAACCACTCAAATGGGGTGAATAACAAATTTATTTCCCCTGTTCAGCCTATCCATCAACAGATTCCACCAGTCCAAAATCCTAGACCATTGCAAATTGTCGAACATATGATTCAAAGACAACAACCCTTGCCTCAACCCCAACCTGTCGAACCAGTAGTCCAGGTACAACTAGAAGTGATTTTGGTAGATAAGAATAATGATGTTAATGAAGTTGTTAGGAATGTCCAACAACAAAACTTGGGGGAAAAATAGTAATATAGCCAATTTGGTCTAAACCATTATTGCTCAAAATGGCCTGAACATAGGTTTACATAGGGCTAACTTTGTTTCACCTCTTTCAGAATATGTCTTGCAAACTAAACTTCTCAGAAATTGGAAAATTCCTAACTTTACTAAGTTTGCTAGTGATACCAGTGAATCTACTGTCGAACACATTGCACGTTATTTGATTGAGGCATGGGATATATCAAATAATGAGAATTTGAGATTAATTTTTTTTTTCTCCAAATTCTCTAACAGAGAATGACTTCACTTGGTTCATTACCCTTCTACCATATTCAATTCAGCATTGGACTATGTTGAAAAGAGTATTCCATGAACAATTCTAGATGGGCCAAACTAAGATAAGTTTTAAAGAATTGACTAGTGTTAGAAGAAAAACACTTGAATCTATTGATGATTATTTAAATAGGTTTAGATTGTTGAAGGAAAAATGTTTCACTCAAGTCCTAGAGCATGAGTTATTCGAAATGGCTCTCAATGGCCTAGACTATTCCATTAGGAAGAAATTAAACACTCAACAATTAAGAGATATAGCCCAACTGACTGATAGAGTTCGACAGGTTAAAAGAGAGAAGGCTGAAAAAGCCAGAACTCATAAATATCATAAAAAAGATAAGGTTGCTTATGTCGAAATTAATGACAGTGACCAAGAATTCGACATATCTTATGAGGATGTCGAAGATTGTGAGGTTAATGTTGTTGAGCTAAAACATGGACCTCCTTATACATGTATATTGTTGAGGCCATCTGATGGGAAGAATCCTGTTGAACCAAAAAATGAAAAATATGTTCCTAAAACCTATACATTTGATGTAACCAAATGTGATGAGATTTTTTATCTTTTAGTTGCTGATGGTCGCCCAAGGGCCTGAAAATTGCACCATTAGAGCAACAAAAAAAGAAAGGCTTTTGCAAATTTCATAATTTTGGGACATAAAACCTCACAATGTGTTCTTTTTTAGGGATCTGGTTCTCTTAATTTTCTTCATGCGGTGGGAGAAGGGGAAGGAAAATAGAAACAAGAAGAATGTGTTTTTTTTATTTTTAATTCAAATTTTGTTATTTTAATTGATTTTATAATTGTTTTATATTTAAAGTGGATTGAAAAAATATAAAAGCATCCATGTCAGCGTGCCATGTGGAAACTAATTAATTATAAAAGTAAAAAAATACACAACTAGCATGCCATGTGTGTAGATTCTTTTGACATATATAAACGAGGGACCGAAAGTATAAGAATCTCAAATGATAAGAACAAAATCTAATTTTTTTTTTTTTTTACAGAAACTAAAATGAAATTCACTCATATTAGAAGGACCAAAAGCAGTATTAACCCATAATTTATCTTCATGGTTACTCACTAAAATGGAATTTATTATAATACTTTTATATCTATATCTATGCAATTAAAGACTATCATAATTCACAACTCTGAAACTACAAAAGTATGTGTAATTTTTTTTTATATTTTAAAAGCTTCCATTAAGTATCTTTAACATGTGTATTTTCAACCTACGTACTTAGTTAGTTCATGGTTGAAAAGGTAGAACTACCACAAGCAATTCTTAATTTTTCAAGTAGTGATTCATGTGTAGCACTCCAGCTGCCATATGATACTCAAACTTGTACAAACCATTCTGCATGTAACCCATAGACATGGCTTTCCAACTATCAAACATTTCTTTCCTCAAAAAAAAAAAAAAAAAAAAAAAAAACTATCAACATTTCTTTCATTTCAAGTCGTTTCAAACACCATTTTGGCATCTCTTAGAAAATGTAAAACTGTCCTTTATCTCTACCCTTCACATCTCCTTGAAATCACCAAGAACCTCATAGAAATGCCTTTCCCTACAAGCACCAAAAGTTTTCGCAGATATTTTGTTAAAAACTGTAGATATTTTGTTTATGTTTATTGGATCGGGGATCGTTGGGGAACGAAGACGAGTTATTTTGTGTGATGGGACATGGATATTTTGACATTATATGTCGGCTCCATATGTCAAATACTCACGTTATTTTTTGAGTAGTGATATTTGAACAACTATTTTATACAACTTTTGGTGACAACTTCTTTTTTCTCTCTTTTCATTGGTTAAAATTAATGGAGAGAGAAAAAGGAAGAGAGAGAATAAAAGGATAATGTGAATATGAGAGAGAAAGTTGTCAAAAGGTTATCACAAAGTTGATGTACAAATATCATTTCTCTTTTTTTTTTGTGACAAGAAATACTCACGTTATTATTTGTCAAAAAATAAATACTCACATTATTAGTTAATGGTGTTAATTTGTTTTTTTATTTTATTTCGTTAATGCGTATAATTTACGAATAATATTTCTTGTGAAATTTTTATTAAAATTATTTTGGTTTTGGTAGGGATAAAGAATACAAGTTCATGCATGAGATTGTAACATAATCGACGTTGATTAAAAAAAAATACAAGACAAACAAATATTATTAGTTGAATTAAAACATACTAATATTGGTTGGATTTTGTGTCAAATTGGCATCGATTGGCTCACTATTGCAGTCATGCCTACGAGTAATACCAATAAGCTTCTTCTACGTACTTATAAAGAGTGTTACCAGTATTTATCAAAGTTTCGAATAATTTCTCAAATATTTGTCTACCATAGACCATATATAATATGTGATAGTAGTGATACTTTCCCAATTCCCATCCTAATTACACAACATTAGTACTAACTTTTTTTAACGTCTTTAATATAAAACAAATATTCACTGTATTCGAAATTTCGAGGCACTCTAGTATATCTCAATTCTCAACAATGAAACTTAAAAATAAAAAATAAAAAAACTTAATTTCACTTTATTAAATTACTCAGGATTGTGCAAATTTAGTATATCAAGTTTGAACTCAATTATATGAATGCGGTCCCTCATGTATCATGATTTAGGTGTACGCTTTCATTTGAACCACATGAATGTATACAGTATACTTGTTTGTAATAGTATCCCTTATCCTCTTGCACTATTCTTGTGTTATTCATTGATCTGACTGCTGAAAACATGATTTTTTTAGTTTATTAAGGTTAAAATGTAATAGACAGAGTTCTTAGTAAGTTTAAGTTTGTGAATCTCTTCTCTTTTACATCAAACAAATCAGCAGCAATATTACTAGTAATAAACGTGGTGTGTTGGAAATGAGTAATAATTCAAGTAAAAGAAATACCACCAACCATCACCAATAGTAGATATTTGATTTTTTTCTCATGCAAGCAGTACACAATAAGTATCATACCTCCCTCCTAACCTAAATCACAATTTCCTCACTCTTTCACTACAACTCTTACGATCTTCTTCTCCAAGATCCACTTTACTTTATCAACATGGTTCCCAAACCCATAATAATATTAACAACTAAACAACCACCCACAATTCCTATCCCTCAATTTAACATAGCATTCGTCAGAACCCAAGAAAAACCCCAAACATCACAACCTCATGAGACACTAAGAACCGGTTCCCCTGCAAAAACAAAAACTCTTCTCACCTCCCAAAAACACAAAAACACAAACAAAAGACTACAAACATCATCAATATCAGCACTAATACTCAACACACTCGATGACATTATCAACACCTTCATAGACCCACCAATAAAACCATCCGTAGATCCAAGACATGTTTTGTCCCAAAACTTTGCACCAGTCCTAGACGAACTCCCTCCAACACAATGTGTAATCATCAAAGGTACACTCCCGCCGTCACTTTACGGTGCTTACATAAGAAACGGACCAAACCCACAGTTCCTTCCACGTGGACCCTACCATCTCTTTGACGGTGACGGCATGCTTCATGCCATTACAATCTCAAACGGGAAAGCCACACTATGTAGCCGTTATGTAAAAACCTACAAGTACAAAATTGAAAACAAAGCTGGTCACCAACTTATCCCAAACGTGTTTTCTGGTTTCAACTCGCTTATTGCTTTAGCGGCACGTGGATCCGTGGTTGTAGCACGGGTGTTAACCGGTCAGTATAACCCATCTAACGGCATTGGATTGGTCAACACAAGTTTAGCTCTGTTTGGTAACCGTCTTTTTGCTTTAGGAGAATCAGATCTTCCTTATGAAGTCAAACTAACACCAAACGGTGACATCCAAACAATGGGCCGTTATGATTTCAACGGCAAACTCTTGATGAGTATGACGGCGCATCCTAAAATAGACTCTGACACAAGTGAATGTTTCGCTTTCCGTTATGGTCCCATTCGACCTTTTTTAACCTATTTCCGTTTTGATTCGAATGGTGTTAAACATAACGACGTTCCAGTATTCTCCATGAAAAGACCTTCGTTTCTTCATGATTTCGCCATTACTAAAAAATATGCTGTGTTCGCTGATATACAGCTTGAAATGAATCCTCTTGGCATGATTTTCGGTGGTTCTCCGGTGAGATCGGATCCATCTAAAGTTTCAAGGATCGGAATTCTACCTCGTTATGCTAATGACGAGTCCAAGATGAAGTGGTTTGATGTTCCAGGGTTTAATATTATGCATACGATAAACGCATGGGATGAGGAAGATGGGGGAACAGTGACATTGGTAGCAACGAATATTTTGTCAGTGCAGCATGTGATGGAGAGAATGGACCTTATTCATGCCATGATTGAGAAAGTGAGGATTAATGTCGAAACGGGGTTAGTAACAAGACAACCATTATCAGCAAGAAATCTTGATTTGGCAGTGATAAACAATGATTTTTTGGGGAAGAAGAGTAGGTTTGTTTATGCAGCGATTGGGAATCCAATGCCAAAGTTTTCGGGGGTGGTGAAGATTGATGTGTTGAAAGGGGAGGAAGTTGGATGTAGGTTGTATGGAGAGGGTTGTTATGGTGGTGAGCCGTTTTTCGTGGCGATGGAAGGTGGTGAGGAAGAGGATGATGGTTATTTAGTGAGTTATGTGCATGATGAGAAGAAGGGAGAATCTAAGTTTTTGGTGATGGATGCGAAGTCGCCAGAGTTTGAGATTGTGGCGGAGGTGAAGTTGCCGAGGAGGGTGCCCTATGGTTTTCATGGATTGTTTGTGAAGCAAAGTGACATAACCAAGTTGTCGGTGTCGTAGGGAAGGCATAGTTTGTCTTCTTTTTTTATTAAAGGGCATGGTTTGTCTTGTTCTAAGATACAACTATTGTTGTTTATACGGTAAAGGGGAACAATCATTGAAACAAATGGGGTTTAAACTTTGAATAAATAATTTGTTGTTAGGGACGTTAAGGCTACATTCCACTTATAGTAAGGAGAGGAAAGTAGAGTATTTGATGTATATATATACAATTATGGTACTTAAGTGCTATTCGACGTATAACTAGATCTCTTAAAGGACATATAACTAGATCTCTTAAAGGGTAACGTGGTTTAATGTTTTTCATGCAACGGAACGGAGCAGAGACACATTTGGCTTTCTCTGTCTCCAAATTCGATTGAGTGGTGATAGATAGACCACTCCATGTGGCATACCATCCTTATACACCCCATATGGCAGGGGCAATTTTGCCATTTAACAAAAAAGAAGGGATAATTTTGTCCAAAGGTCAAACAATTTTGTCAACACATTCTTTCTTCTTCAGACCCTTCTTTCTTCTCCCTCATCGGAACCACCACCGGCCACCGTCGTCAGCCGTTTTCAACCTCAAATCTCCCCACCACCGTCGCCGTCATCACCCTCAAACTTCACCCGCACCATCGTCGCCGTCAGATCTAACAACTTAAGTCTGTCTTCGACCCCCGTACGTCCACCGTCGCTCCCCACCACAGTCGCCGTCGTTCATATCCTTATATCTCATTACCACCGTCGACTTTCTCACATACAGATCTCACCACCACCACTGTCATTGATCAAACAACCACCAACCACTGATCTGATCACCATGGATGGCCGGAAAAGAAAGGGGTAGAGAGAGAGTACGGCGGCGGCGACGAGGCGGAGGGGGAGGAATGGATGGAGAACATAGATAGTTGGAGAGAGAAAGGGTTGAGTTTCTTTTGTTTTGTACAAAGTGAGAAAGAGAGGAGCGGGAACGGGAGAGATGAGGATTTGAGGAGAGAGAGTAAATTTTTTTTTTTAATTAAAATGCCACATGTGTAGTGGTATCAAAGGGTGTACAAAACAAGTGTGTCTACCAATCATTTTCCAATTCGATTAAATATGTAAAAAGTTTAAAACCACACTGTTTAAAAACAAATTGAGAATTGAGAAAACAATTTGTATAAGGGTTCACCTTAAAATAAAACAGAAATGTTAACTAGTGTCCTAATTAAAGACATTAAATAGTAACTTTTTAAAAAAGTTTGTGTAACCAGTGCATCGGAAATTGAAAACTTTTAAATTTTGAAAGAATAATTACTTTATTAGCATGCTTAAAGAGTACCTAGGGACACTCGTTAACAAGACCTAAATAAAAATTAGCATAGAAACTTAACTTAAGATTTATTTTAAGAGTTCTAATCTACTAGAAGTAAAAATGTACTCCCTCCGGTCTTATTTATTAGAAACATTTGACTTTTTTGATTCATTGTATAAATGATGTATCTCGTCTATATATATTCTAGACAAGATACATCAATTGTTCAATAAATCTAAAAAGTTAATTTTTTTTTTCTTATAAATAGAACCGGATGGAGTAAGTTTGATGCAATCATAGTGGGTTGGGATTTGGATGTCAGTGTCCACAATACCCTCTCTTGTATTTTGTTTATGAGTTATGACCCTTATGTGGCAATACATCCCTTGACACCGATACAAAAATCTGACATGTGATTATGTGGATTCCACACAAGCACGATAACATTTTCATTTGTTTATATTATACATTTATATTTTTTGTTTTTTGTGGTGGCCAGGGATCGAACCCCGGACCTTGCATATTTCATGCATTGTCCTTACGAACTGAGTTAAGCTCACGAGGACATTATAAAAAATACATTTCTAAATTTTGAAATTAAGGAAAAACCCAAACCTAGTCGACTCAAGTTTTATGGTTAAAGTTAAAGCCATTTCATGGATTAAAAAAAAATACAATAAAGCAGTAATAACAACATATTTTTTTACAAAGAACATTCAACGATGTTAAAATAATTTTTTTTACAACTCAACTCGAATTCTACTTAAAAAAATAAAGTTAAATCTATTTTTCATTACTATAAGTATATTTACTTTCGCTTTTGATTACCACAAAAGATTATATCTACTTTCAACTTGTGTCAATCCACTTATTTTTCAGAGGAATAAGGTCGTGGTAATTTAAAGTTTGACTGCAAGATAAATATAATTTGATCAATCATTATTCCATCTAATAATCGAATTCGGTATGAATGAATATAATATAACTAATAGATCAACATATGTTTACTAAAAAATTCAGCAATACTATTTTAGTATAACATATAAAACCTTACACACAGGACGAACATTTTAAAAGTAAATGATCGAAAGTTTTTACATAAATAAACATCTAACACCTTTTTATTTATAAGAAACCAATATTGTTTAGGTATAATGTATGAGCTTTTTATCTTGTATTATTCTTATTATCAACAATAAAATATGAAGCATTTTTTATCGAATGATTTTTTTTTCATATTTTTTCAGGCTTAAAACAATTGTTTTAACGATATTACTTTTGGGTCAGTCATGGGGAACGTAGGTCAAATACCACCCTTTTCACATGCATTTGTGAAGGAGAGATATTTTGGGTGACAGAGAGTAGTGACATCCTATCACTGCCACCACGATGAAAGAATTATTGTGTAGTGACATGTAAGCTCCAGATGTCAATACTCACGTTTTAGTTATGCAACAAGTAGGTAGCGATTCACTTCAGATTCGTAGGGTCTTTTCACTAAACATTAGGAAAAACCATTAAATAAAATAAAAGTAGGTGATAATAAATAATTTTCAAAAATTTAATTATGTAAAATTAACTATATATCCACATATATTTGGTTTTTCTTTTGTGTTTTTCTGAGTTTATCGTCTGAGTGCGACGTTCATTTGTCTATTGTCTTGGTGCAACGTTCTGATTTTCTATTTTCTTAGTGTTTATTTTGTTTAAATTGATAGAGCAACTTTGATTCGTTACAAATTCAACCGGTGGACTCAACCAATGGCTTGGATATCATCGTTATAGATTTAGATGCATGAGTATTTTGAACACTTTGAATTTGTCACCTTTATATATATTTTGTTAATTCATGCTATTAATTTGAGTGTTAGGAGCTTGTTCGTAAATTCAAAGATATTGTGTTTAAGATGGTTGGTTTTGTCATTTAAAATTAGTTAGCGATGTGTAGCAACTTTTTAATGTATTGTATTCCATTCATGTGCAACTTTATGTGAAGAAAAAAAGAAGTGAAAATTAAAATTTGAAGGCAAAATTAATTACACTCAAGAACATTCAAACATATTCCTTCAAAAAAAATAAAACATTAAAACATATATTTACACCTCTAGAATCAACTGATGCAAAGTGTAGCAAAAAGATAAACTAATATTGTCTTATATGTTCAATTTTCATAGCATTAGATCTAACTTCTAAGAAACCATTTTTTGTCAAACTTGGTTGAATTTGGAAGTATCCAACTTCATTTCAATTTTCTTGGTGTAATCTCCTCACCAGTTAAAACCGACAGTTGACCATTACCTATTGACGACCTTGCTCCTAGATCTATGAAATCCTTCGCATTGAACATGCTCCTCCACGAGTAGCTCGGCTGATACCCTATTGTAGACTCCATGAAATTGGATCTAGGAAAGTATCTACTCTTAAAGACCTTTGCAATTATAGAATTGGTATTTGTAATGAGTCTCCAACATTGTTTACCGAGTAAGGCTTTGTTGAATTCGCCAAAACCTTTGAAACCGATGCCCCCTTTGCTCTTCATAGTTCCAAGACGGTCCCAACTAACTAAGTCAATGGACTTTCCTTTTTTACCGAGTAGCTCTCATTGTTTTTGCACTTATGCAAAAATGGTATATAATATAACTAGGCCCCACTCAAACATTCATCTGGACTAAATAATGCAACAAGGAAGCAAATCTAATTAAAGCAATCTGATAAAAATAGCTACAAACTGATTAAAGTTTCTCTAATCTGATTACAGCCAAGCAAGTCTGATTAAATCTTCAATTCTGATTAAATCTTGTTCTAGGTGAATTACAAACACCTAGAAAAAGTAATCTAAAGTATTAAAAGTTCAGTACATAAAAAATCATTGAACAATATGGAAAAAAAATTCCAAATCAAAATCAGTACATTACATTTGTTTAGCAGTTCATATCCCAAAAAACAACCTTCGTCTAGTAACCTAGTTCTGTACATTCAAAAGTAAAGTTAACCTCAATCTATAAATAAATCAAAGTCATGGCAGTGAAAGCAAAACAAGTAGAAGTATAGATATTTTCTCTTCTCTTTTGTTTTGATTTAAACTTTGCCCCTGAAATTATATTCTTTTGTAGTAAAATTTCAACTCCATTATACTTTTACTTGGAAGATAAAACATACTGTTTTTGAATTAATATCCTTTACCATCAATGATTTTATCATGCCATCAACATTTTTTTTTTCCTAAAATCAGATTCACATTCATCTGCACGTTTACTCTATATAATGGAATTTAAACTAGAGTTCTTCATAATACTTTTATATGCAATTAAAGACTATCACAAGTTTGAAACTGCAAAGTTATGTGTAAATTTCAGTATATTTTAAAAGCTTCCATTCAGCATCTTTAACATGTGTATGTACAACCTACTTAGTTAGTTCATGCTTGAAAAGTTAGAACTGCCACAAGCAATTCTTAGTTTTTCAAGCAGTGGTTCATGTGGCTGCACTCCAGCCGCCTTCATCTGATACACAAACTTAACAGCTTCAATATACAAACCATTTTGTATGTAACCCATAAGCATCGCATTCAAACTATCGACATTTCTTTCATTTCGTGTCATTTCAAATACCAGTTCTGCATCTCTTAGTAATCCACTTCTTCCATACATGGCTATCAAACTACACTGCACGTAACTATCCGAGTCCAATCCAAGTTTAATTGCATCCGCATGAACCTGTTCACCGCAGCTTCCACGATTCTGCATCCTTCCACAAGCCTTGAGAACACTAGAAAACGTAAAACTGTCCTTCTTTACCCCTACCCTTCCCATCTTCTTGAAATCACCAAGAGCCTCAGAGAAATGCCTTTCCCTGCAACTGCTGACAATTTTCGCAGTCCAAGTCAATGTGTTATGCCGCGACACTCGATTAAAAACCATGTTTGCATCTTCCAAACACTTGAACCTCCCGTAAAATCTAATCAAAGAGCTACTAATAAGCACATGGTCGCAAGCACCCAACTTCAATAAACATCCATGAACTTGCATTCCTAGAGGTACATTCATAGTACAAGCACAAGCCTTGAGAAGACAAGACCAAATCCACGGAGGAAAAGAAAACCCCATCACATCCAATTGACATAACATACTAACAAAAACATCTATAGCATTCTCATACTCACCATTTTCATAATAAGAAACAAACAAGGTAGCCCAAGAATGAAAATCCCTCACAGACATTACATCAAACACTCGGCGTGCATTCTCCAATAAACCGCATGAAACAAACATAATCAGAATCCGATTGAGCAATGTCAATGGCAGTTCGATGCCTCTAGTTATGATTTGTGTATGCAACTCAATAGCAGTTTCTGGGTCGGTGGAAAGAGTACATTCTTTGACCAATGAGGTGTAAATATCAATGGTTATGGGAAAGTGAAGAGCATCCATTAAGGGTAAGATGTGTGAAGTTGTATCACATTTTCTTCTTCGCTTGCTCTTCTTTGGAGGAGTAATAGGTTGTGAAGAAGGGTGAATGAGAGAGAGGTTTTTGGGTTTGGGGTTACGACGGAGGGGTAAACGAAGAAGGTGAGGTTGGTGGTTGGAAGGAGGAGAGGTTGTTGAAGTGGTGTCTGCGTTGCGGCGGCGGGTGGGTGGTGCCGGCGGTGGTGGAGCAACGATAGCTTCCATTTTGAATTCAACAGGATAGAGACAGACAACCTACGACAAATCGCATAAAATGTTTTCCAGTCATCATGGTTTTTTCCTTTTCTGGAAACTGCTACCTTTGTCTGCGAGTTTATTAGATAAGTCACTTTCGAAACAAACTCAAAAATCTATCTGAAACTTTCGAAAATTAAAGCATCTATCTAAAACAAACATGAAACTTAAAATTTATCTGAAACAAACTCGAAATTTAAGTTTTCATATTCATTTTCTTTTCAATTTAATTTTTTATGAATTTTAAACGTAAATACATTTTTTATTTTCTATTTTTCTTACTCAGAATTTCAATCTTAAATTTCTAAAGTCAAATTTGATGCCTAGCACTTCTAAAATGTTTTACTTTTTTCTTTAACCTATACATTTTAGATTGATTTTTATGATATCTATGAGATGTTTATGCAACAATTGTTTCGACATTTTTGTTCAATGAGAATCCATGTAACACAATGCATCGAATTTGATTGTTTTATGATACAAATTAATGAATGTCTTTACGACGTAAAAATTAATTATTTTATATGAAAATCAATTAAGATGTTGTCACATCAACTCGATTTTCAAATGAATATCTCATTTGTTATATCATTAAAATTCAATCTCAAAATGTATGGATGGAAAAATTCAATCTCTATTTTAAAATTTCTATTAGAAGATAATGTAAGAAGGGTTAGTTCATATCGTTTAGTTTTTTAACTTAATTCCTTTGATCATAAAAAAAAAAAATGAGAGACCAATATTGCAGAGTTTTTTTTTTTTTTTTGACAAAATATTGCAGAGTTAAATATTAGTATAAAAATGTAAAATAGAGAGATTTTGCCCTTTAATTTGTAGATTTTACATGATGAGTTATAATCTTCTATCATTCAAAACTCACCTCATCTAAGTTTCTCACGTGTTTCTTCATTTTTTAATTATAAGAGATCATATTTATTCATCTGGTGTGAAAATTACACATGAGACGATCCAATCTCAATATAGAGACTAAAAATTTACTTACATAAATTTTATATCTGTTTGATTTTATGTACATAAATCACCAAAAAAATTCGCCCATTTCATGCTCCTTTATGATACAGGTAACCCAACATTTCCCTAAACTCCACCATGAGTGGTAGTAGTATTGATTAGAAAAGACGAGACCAAATTATGCCAAACTGAAGACTGAATAGATAGTGCTTATTAATACTAATGGATAAAATTATGAGTTTGCACAAACAATGTAGACTAATAGTATGGAAAAATTCAAAGTGAAAAACAATTAGAAAAACCCAACTGAGAAAAATGTTTGTTTTGGGACAGTAGCCTCCAACCGTACTTTTACAACATTCCCACCAAAGGAGACAAATGGTAAAGGGGTGAATTCATATCACATCATCATCATCGTCATATACAAATGAAAGACAGAACAAAATTGTGTATACATTGGGCACAAGTCAAGTTAGCAGCAAGCAAGTAATGCTTCCCCGCATTGTTTCCATTGTGTTTGCTCACGTGGCCTTGTCTGTTTTGGTCTTCAGCATTCGATCGAAGGACCACATTGCCGAATATCACCGACTGAGAAATGATAATTCATCTAGTCTCATCGTCATCAGGACCAAAATCTATCTCCTCACACAATTTCTCAGGCATCATTGGACTCGTAGGAGATCGGTAATCAATAGATTGTAAAAAGTTGAAATAAGCATACTTAATGTCAAATTGCATATCATACCCTGCATAAAATAAAATTTGTGTTAAATTTTCTTATTAACATTGGATATTGACCAGAAAAGAGGAGGATTGATCCTTACAATAATTTACTGCAATAGTTAATTCTCCATCATCCCCACTTTGTCTAACATGATGAAACCACATGCTTGGCCTGCATTAATCCCATCCTCTCATTACCAGCATTACTATATACATATAATATAATTATATATATACAGAAAGGACATGCAACAATAAGATTAGAGATAACTGAATTCTTGTTTAATTAAATGAGGTTGCCAAATATTCTCATTTATGTTGACAAGCAACTGATATATTCAGCATGTAACTTAAACCATGTGCAATGTGGATGTTCAGTTGTTCGATCATTCCTTATTTTTCTTCTGCTATTTTTATAACAGGGTTGGGGGACGACGGCAGAATCACTTGATTTGGAATATAATTACACATATCACCAATTTCATGCATTCACTCTTTATGTTGTATGGAAAAAATGTTGGACAACAATCATCGGTAAATGCTGTATGACTATCTAGGCGGTGATGTTATCTATGCCATAGGTGTATGCAGCACTAAAAACAGAAGGATTGCTTACTACTGCTATGTAGTACTGAAACCAGTTAACAGGTATAGCTTATCAGCTAACAGAACTCACTCACTTTGGCAAGTTGAAGTAAATGATTGATTTGTCATCTGTAAATTAAACACGGCTAAGTCTATAACCCTTCTGTTTGATTCTTGTCTCAACAATCATATGGTTGACAGAAATCAGAAATTTCCATTGATTTCATGCATTCACTCACTAGTATATGTGGAGGTTTAAGTATGGTAAAGATTTTCAAGTGTCATTAATTTCAATAAGCTAATTAAAACTGCTGAAATTAATGGTTGCACCATCAACTTCAATAGTTTTGTTAGAGAAAATGGAATAACTCAAAAAATGCAATGCATGATGAGGGAACCTTCACACGGATTTATGAAATTTTAAGTTTTAACAGCGTAGTAACATTATATTGATATCCCCAAATTTAGATGGAGATGTAATTCAGATATTGGTCAACTTCAGAATCCAAAGCCAGGTTATGTACGTATGAGGTATCACATATCAGCATCTCTAATTGAACATAATCAATATATCTACCCATCTTAATTTATATCTTCCCTAAATGAAGCATGACAGAATTTTACAGCTCTATTCTCCGCCATTTTTGTGGTCTTCGTAACTAGTAATTTATGAAAGAAAGACCTTATGTATCATGGGCATGATATGACATATTGGAAAGCCAAGTTTCTTAATCATGAATATTATGGTATCACACTATGGTATGAATTTGCAATAGCATAAAAACTGGGGGAATGCGCCATGCAATGCTGCAGCATTTTCTTCTTACATGTAAATAAAATATAAATGGTACGCTATGAAATCAGCTAAATTAAATATATTGCGAATATCATTCAACAGAAGAAAGATGAAGAAAAACAGATACATGATGCAATGCAAAAGAAGAGAATCATACAAGTAAAGAATCTCCCCAGCCTTGACAGTACACTCAAACGGTGGAGGGCCATTGAAGTATAAAGGAAACTTTGAAATCTCGTCCTCCAAGTTCTCCGGAGAAGGAAAAGGGTTCACACTACACCAAGGCACATACCTAGTTGGCTTGTCAAGTTCCAAATCAAACTCTCCAGTTTCCTACAAAAAAATCCACAACACCCCAAATGATTTCATCTCGAAAAGTTAAAACTTTTAACATTAAAACAGAAACCCCATCATTAAAAATAACTAAACAACACACCCCCATCAAGGCCCTGTTTGGATAAACAACTAAGTTAAGTGCTTAAGGCATATGTATAAGCTATTTTTATAAAAGATAGAATAAGGTCAAACTATTTTGTTATAAGTTGATAAGCTATTCTGGAGAGCTTATTTAGCTGAAAACTTAATAAATCCAATTAGCCCATGAAATGAACAAGAAAAGTAATGAATCATACCATGTAATATTTATAAGTAGCAGCAGGGTAATTCCGAATATAAAAGCGATGAACATCAGTAGGAGGAAACAAAAGAAAGTGTTTTTGACCAGTAACAACAGCATAAAGATTCTCATAATGATCCTTATGAAACCAAGTAGATGAATGTTTGTTTCCAATCCAAAGATTAACAGCTTCAGGCTCTAAACCAAATGCTTCAGTAGCCCAAGCAATATGTTGATCACAATCTTTAACAATGGAATCATACTCTGAACGAAAACAATCGTTCTGTTGCTGCGCGTAGGCGACACATTGGGAAGGGTTAGAGGAGTTGATGAGACGGAGGGCTTCGGGGAAAGGGAGGTTTTGGACATGGGCAGAGGCGAAGCAGAGGGAGGAGGGGGAAGAGGGGAGAGGGGTTAAAGAGTCGGCGGAGCCGGTGGGGGTGAGATGGAGGGAGACGGTGGTGGAAGAGAGGGATTGAGTGAGGTAAGAAGGGTGGGACCAGAGAGAGAGGGAGGGCCAATGGGAGATGGAGTTGGAGATGATGCAAGGTTTGTTTGGAGTGATGAAGTTTCTATGGAATTGGAGTGGTGTTGGTGCTGATTCTAAACGTTCTATGCTTCTTTTGCTTCCTAGACTTAATTCTCGTACTTCTCTCCATAGTTCTTCTATCTTCTCATTCATTCTCACAGATACTATGTTATTTCATCTGGTTCAGTTGTGATCGATCACCACCATATAAAAAATCACTTCCACCAAACTGCAAGTCCCACATCAACCAATTCATAAACTAAACTATGCTGCTTACTTATAAAATGAAAAGACCTCAGCTTACGTATAATTATTATTTGGTATGGATTTGTTTGGTTTTGCTATTATTGTGGTGACAAAACTTGTTCAGATTAGTTTCGTTTCGTTTTGGAGTTGTTAAATCAATACAAAATTAATACTATTTAAAGGCAACGATACAATGATAACTGATAATAAGTTTTGTAACAAGAACAATTGGCACAAACGATCTATTGATATTTCAATAAAAAGAATAAAAGTGGCCGGCTATTTTTTTATATGAACAATAAATGTCGAAATTGTTAAGTCAGACATTATGGTGAGCATTCGAACTTCGACTATTTCATTTGTGTATGTGAGTTTTTAATAGCGTTGTCGTCGTTTCTTTTATTTACCAAACAAAAAAATCATCAACAAAAAGTCCATATAATCACATTAAATTGTGAATTTGTGATTCACTTTGGCTCCAATGCTAGCTCTTACCACTAGAATTTGAACGCATATGCTTCTTCTCTGTTCCACATAATTTTTCCACACAAACAAAATATATAGCATAAACCTTTCTCCTAAACCGAATGAAGCCTTTTTCTTTCCTGTCACCTATACTTTTGTTTGTATCCCTTCCTTCTTGTTTTTACAATATCTCATCACTTATTGAGCTCACACTAACAATGAATAACTTTTATGGCTCTCTTCCACCCAACATGTTTCATGCCCTCCCCAATCTCCAATTTTGTGCGACCAATCCCCACTTCCATAACAAATGCATCATCTCCCATTACAATATTTGATCTCGGTCAAAACTATTTTGTTGGACAAGTTCCAACTCTAGGATGGCTAAATGATCTACTATTGCTAAGTTTGGAATACAACTATTTAGGTGACAATTCAACAAAGGATTTGGAGTTTTTAAAATCTTTGACAAATTGTACTAAGTTGCAAGTGCTTTCTATAAACAATAACAATTTTGGAGGCAACTTGCCAAATTTCATAGGCAATTTATCCACTGAACTTATTGAGCTATATGTTGGGTATAATCAGATATCAGGAAAAATTCCTGCAGAATTAGGCAATTTAATTGGCTTAACTCTATTGGGAATGGAACAAAACCACTTTGAAGGAATTATCCCAGCTGCTTTTGAAAAGTTCCAAAAGATGCAAGATTTAACATTGAATAGAAACAAGTTGTTAGGAGATATACCACACTTTATAGGCAATTTCAGCCAATTGTATTGGCTGGATTTACATCATAATATGTTTGAAGGAAGTATTCCTCCAAGCATAGGAAACTGCCAACATCTACAATATCTAAATCTAGCTCAAAATAAGCTTAGAGGAATCATACCCTTAGAGATTTTTAATCTTTTTTCCTTATCAATTTTATTGGAGTTGTCACATAATTTTTTGAGCGGTAGCTTGCCAAGAGAAGTTGGCATGCTAAAAAATATTGGTAAGCTAGATGTTTCTGAAAATAATCTGTTTGGTGATATTCCTATCATTGGTGAATGCGTAAGCTTGGAATACCTTCATTTGCAAGGGAACTCCTTCAATGGAACAATACCATCCTCTTTGGCTTCGCTCAAAGGTCTTTTATATTTAGACCTTTCCAGAAATCAATTTTATGGATCAATTCCAAATGTCATACAGAATATCTCTGGTTTAAAACACTTGAATGTTTCTTTTAACATGTTGGAAGGGGAGGTACCAACAAACGGTGTCTTTGGAAATGTAACATGTAACAATGATTGGAAACAATAAGCTTTGTGGAGGTATTTCAGAGTTGCATCTGGCATCATGCCCTATCAACGGTAGGAAACATGCAACAAACTATAATTCCAGGTTGATATCAGTGAGATAGTTAGTGTGGTTTCTTTTCTTATCATACTTTCATTTATTATAATTATCACTTGGATGAAAAAAAGAAACCAAAATCCATCTTTTGATTCACCAACAATCGATCAACTAGCTAAAGTTTCATACCAAGACTTACATCAAGGAACTGATGGGTTCTCGGATAAAAACTTGATTGGATCAGGAAGTTTTGGTTGTGTGTATAGCGGGAATCTTGTGTCAGAAGTTAATGTTGTTGCTGTGAAGGTCCTAAACCTCCAAAAGAATGGAGCTAGCAAGAGTTTTATTGTTGAATGTAATGCACTCAAAAACATTAGACACCGAAACTCAGTTAAGGTTTTAACATGTTGTTCTAGTACAAACTACAAAGGTCAAGAATTTAAAGCTCTAGTTTTTTATTACATGAAAAATGGAAGCTTAGAACAATGGTTGCATCCTGAGATTTTAAATTCAGAGCATCCAAAAACATTGGACCTTGGTCATAGGTTAAACATCATTATCGATGTTGCTTCGGCATTACATTATCTGCATCAAGAATGTGAGCAATTGATTATTCATTGTGATCTAAAGCCAAGCAATGTTCTTCTGAATGATGACATGGTTGCTCATGTGAGTGATTTTGGCATAGCAACATTTGTCTCAACCATTGGTGGTACCTCTCAACCGTTGGCTACACTCCTCCAGGTATGTTCTAAATGCTTAAATCTTCCATTGTTTCTTTGAATTCTCCTATGTTTTGGTGAATACTTAATATATTACCATTGACATAGTATTAATAGCTTTTGTTACATATTTTAGAGTATGGAATGGGTGTTGAAGTGTCTAATGTGGTGACATCTTAAACTTTTGTGAATTAGGTTCTCAGAATGCCTGTTATTTATCTGCTTATCCTGAACCCATCCTTCACCATTCTATCATCACCATCTTTGTCTCCTAATGATTTTTCCAGTGAAATGTTGAAGATGTTGAGTCTGAAAGATATTAAAGGAATGGTGGCTAAGGGAATATGCATCACAAGGTCCAGGAGTTTCATACAGCCAGATGTATCAAATTGCTCTGTGGTGTATCCTCTTAGATGTAAGACAAATTAAATTAATGCATTTTGTTAAGCAGGGGTATATTAAACATGAGAAAGGCATATGAATATGTTTAATGCTCTAGCTTTCAGATATTGAAGAAAACTAAAATGATTTTAAACACATGAAATTGAAGAGAAAAGATTAAACCTTTCAAATAAATGTGTGGATGAGTAAATAGGTGAAACATGTGAGAACATGTGGGTGTCTGATAAAGTCCCACATCGACCAATTCAGAAACTAAACTATGGAGCTGTGTGTTGATCACATAGTAAACTATTCTTTTGCCTTTTACTAAAGAATACCTTGTGAGTGTTACAATTAGCGGTAGGGCTCTGCAATTTTAGTTCAATATTTTCCTATTCCTATTTTTATGTGGTAACTATGTTTCTGATATGCTACTTGTGCAAGGGAGTTCTTTACCACTTGTATAATATGTTTAAGCTGATTAATTAGTCTTGAGATGATTGCATAACTTCATAGACCTATGTTGACTTGATTTATTGATAATAATGATTAGTTATATGATAATCAGTAACATTCTGGAGATAGTGGTTTCTGCAATACAATGTTACTCTTGGCACTAGTCATTTCGCATGTTAACAATGGACATGACAAAATAGGGTATTCTGCTGTCGAAATATATGGTGGGATAATAAAATGTTGAGGACAAGAAAACTCACCTGAGGAGAATTTCTACTCAAAATATTGAAAGAAAGAAAAGATGATGATGCTCTACAAGTCTACAACTAAAGATTTATGTGTTATTTAGTCTTTTACTTCTAAATAATATAAAAAATAAGTGCCAAGGATTTGATTCATCTAAAGTAAAAAAAAAAAAAAAAAAAAAAATTAGAGTATAATGGTATATATATTTTGTGACTTAAAGACTAGATGCACTTTTTTACTTACATAAAAGATCAATTTAAAACTAAAAAAACTAAAAGGCTAATCTGGTAAAAATGTTAAAATTAAATGATCCCAAGATATAAATTTATTTGAGTAGTAATATCTCTTATTTCTATTTGATCAAATCCTTATTGTCTCCCAAAGAAAACTCTCTAAAACAATAGTTATAGGTAATCGAAATAATAGATATATTATTCACCTTTTGTTTTCTTTTAAATTAAATATTGACATTTTACAAATCTAAGTTAGAAAAGTGGATGTCCATTATGTTCAAGTAAACCAGCAACTTACTACAATGACCCGAAACGTGTCCCAATGTTAAAGTCCATTGTTACCCTTGGAACATAGTTACCTAGCATATCCACAGACTTAATTAAAGCACTTTACCAAACCCAAAAATGGAAGAGGAAAAAAAAACACTTTCAAGTAAACATTTGGTTTTCCCAGTGAAACAACGGCAAGTCCATGAATCTCTTTGTTAAGCTTCTGAAGAAGGAAACGGAGCCAGCTAGTGTTATCATTGGGAAAGGGAATGGACCATAGAACACAAACAACAAGAACCTCCCATGTCCACTTTGTGAACCAAGGTAAAAACATTATCATTCCCTTCTCAAAAAATCATATTTATTTTTTATGGTGTGTTTTCTTGTAAAATAAAAAAGTGCAATGTAGAACTTGGGGGTTTGTCGCAAAAAACATGATTAAAAAAGGTGGTTTTGAATCTGTCAGACAACCATGTGACCATCCCGGTTAGTTGAACTAGGCCAAGAACGATCATCTACAGCTGAAGATGATGCACACATCATCCTGGCCGTTAATCACGCTCTGATCACACGGTCACAACTCATCTACCAGACATATGTTCCTATCTCCTTAGAAATCAAGGACACAGTAGTACAATCCTATAGAACAGATCCTGTTCAAGTAAGGTCGTGCTTGAATTTGCTCAGTTTCAGCTATATAAACAATTGAGTTTTTCTGTTATTAAGCTATGTGGGACTAACTTCATGCCTTTTGTTGCAACTCTCCCTTTGGGGTTTAGACATAAAATGCTTTTAAATCTTGCAATCTTTCAAGATTATGTAGATAAACAAAAGCAGCTCTGGTGGGGATACCGCTTCAAGTAGCTGGGGCCCATTTTCAGCTTTTCATGATTGGTAAGATTTTAAAGCTGAGATTTTAAATGTGTTTGAATCGACGATGAACTAGGCAAAATCACCGCAAGCCATTGTGATTTTGGCAAAAGCTACACTTTGTAGCATCAACAACATCACGGTGCCACAGTTATTTTGTCGAATTCACTGTGGTTCAAGTTATCGTATGAAGGTTTTCATTAAAAGTTACATGCTTTTCAAAATATTGCTTTTCACCTTAGAAGAGTTCTGTTTAGAATAAAAGTTACACTTTCACCATCCATCAATAATAGTGACAATAGTGAATTACATAACTCTAATAATAGTCTCCGTGAAAATTTGTTACAATAGATAAAAGATAAACCATACCACAAAATGCAAATCTGCATTTACAAGTCATTTTGAAGCAGCATTCATACTTTGTGTATGCTCAATGTTAGAAATAAAGTATTTGCCAAGTGCAACAATATGAATTATACGATGAAGTGTACTATGTTCTTTAAAAAAGTTAAATTGATCACCTTCTTATGCAATGAAGAGTACTATCTCGTTTTATATTTCATTGGTATTTTTGAATGAATTATGTTAAACCTAATAACTGTTTATAGTGCATGCATAACCGGTTGACCAGTGTCAGTACACTATGATAAACTCTCATTGTCTTCAACAAAATTCTTTTGTACTCTATAGCCATGGTAGATTTTGATCAAGAAAATGTCGAGCTTTGGAAAGACTTAGTTAAAACAAAAGACCGAATATATCGTTTAGCTCAATACAGCTCAGCGGTTGGAAGGTGAGTTCTTATTCAACACTGTTTCGTGTATTTGCCAGGATTTTTAATCAAGTGATCTGATTAATATTTTTAAAAAGATACTTATCTTTGTCCTTTTCGGGTTGCGAGTGCACTGGGTGACCGGGGGCTTTGCTTTATCCTATCTATGGTGAAGGAGAACTAACACAAGCCTTTTGTCGCCGTGCTTCTGTCAAAGGTTGCATTTATTTAAGTTTTAAAGGGATTTAGGCGGCCGTTTCTTAAAATTTCTAAATATCTAAATTTCATTCTCTTTAAATATTGCAAATTGTTGTTTTGTTAAACTTATATGTTTATTTACATCTTAAAATTTTCTGAATCAGGTTCGTCGAATGCCTGTTATTTCTCTGCTTATGGATAAGGTACATAAATCATTCTTAGATATGTTTATACTAATATAATATTTTTGAGAAGAGATGAGGTTGAATATCCCCCAAGTGCAAAGCAATTTCATCTTTGTCATTTTTAAACGAATGTTGCAGGTGACTGAGTTGCGTAAAGGTGTTAGATCAGCTTATGATCCATCCTTTGTAATTCCATCAACACAATCTTTGTTTAAAGGAGTAACTAGGAGTTTTGTAGTTATTAATACAGTAAGTATTTTATGATAGGGATCAAATTTTCTCACTCTTACCTCTCAACTTTTTTATCACCTGCATTGTCAACCACCAAGGAGAGAAAGAAGCCTCTGTACCTTGGTCTCTTTCTTTTGGAAGAAAAGCTTCAATGAATGATTAATATTCTAGCTTTGAGATGTTGAAGAAAACTAGATGATTTTAAACACATGAAATTGGAGAGAAAGGATTAATCCTTTTGAATAAATGTGTGGATGAGTGAATAGGGGAAAGATGTGACAACTGGTTCTTCATTCTCAAGGGGAGAAAGGGAAGTAGTCAAGTTAATTTGTGTCTGATAATGTCCCACATCTACCAATGCATAAACTAAACTATGCTGATCACATATAAAATGAAATGACCTCTACCTCCAATAGGTACGGAGCCGTGTGATGATCACATAGCGAACTATTCTTTCGCCTTTTACTAAAGAATACTGTGTGAGTGTCACAATTAGCGGCATACGCTAGTTTTTGGAAGAGTCCTCCTCACCGAAGGCTCTGCAATTTTAGTACAATATTTTCTTATTCTTGTTTTTTTGTGGTTACTATGTTATTGGTATGCTACTTGTTTAAGGGAGTTCTTTACCACTTGTATTAATTCATTGTTGGTAATACTTCCCTAATTTTTTTCTAGAGGAGTGACTCTAGACAAAACAACATAGAGTAGGAATTAATTTAATCATCATCCCCTCAAAGTGACACCTATTCATTGCCAATAGGGGTGGGAATAGGTAAGACCGTCCAATAGGGGTCTACAGCCTAGGCTGAGTTTTTTCTTAAATAGATAAGTCTAAGATTTTATTAAGTAACATTCTGGAGATGGTGGTTTCTGCAATACCATTTTACTCTTAACACTAGTAATTTTGCATGTTAACAATGGCCAGGACAAAAGAGGGTATTCTGCTGTCGAAATTTGTGGCTTCTACCTTGATATTTTATCTCTGAAATTTTTCCTGTTTCCTTTGTCATTTTAGAAATGAGAAAATAAGAGTGAGATTTCTTTTATGCTGTGGTTTGAAAATCATAATCAAATCACCAAATTAATGTGATTTGACACAAATGGGATAGTATACTAGACTCTTTTGGAAACCTTTGATATTTTTTTTGCAATAATTTGTGAATTGAGATATTTGGCAGTGGCTCAGTTTGTATACTTGGTATGCTTAAGCATTCTGGCGGGGCGTTGTATATATTTTTCTTTGAAAAGGTTAAATCGATCACCTTATTATGCAATGAAAATACCATTTGTTTCATCTTTCATTGGAATTTGGTTTTTTTGAATAAAGTATGTTATGCCTTACACTTCATGTGCATGCATTGTTTCATCTTTGATCGGTATTTATGTCTAATTGTTTATAGTGTATGCATAGCTTGTTGACCTGCGTCAGTACACTAAGGTAAAGCCTCTTTGTCTTCAACAAGATTCTTTTGTATACTATAGCCATGGTTGATTTTGATCAAGAAAATGATGAGGTTTGGAAAGACTTACTTAAAACAAAAGAAGGAATAGATCGTTTAGCTCAATGCAGCTCATCTGTTAGAAGGTGAGCTCTTATTCACGTGTTACATTTGCCTCGACTTTTTATTCAAGGGATCTCGATTGATGTTTTTCAAAAGATACTTATCTATGTTCTTATTCTAGTGCACCAAAGACTTTACTTTGTCCTATTTATGGTGAAGGAAAACTACGACAAGCTTTTTGTCGTCGTGCTGCTATCAAAGGTTGCATTTATGTAAGTTTTATAGGATTTATGAGTCTCTTCTGTTTCAGGAAATCAAGAGTGTAGTTATAGTCAAAGTGATGATGAAATTTAATTGTTGGTAGATTGGGATACCTCAATTAGTGAAGCCATTATCTTTGTGCTGATTGTTTGTTGTCATAATATCAATATATCTTTTAAGTTAAGAACTTAAGATGAAACTAATTCGTCCCTGATCTTTTCATATCAATGTTTGTTCTTTTTTCATATTTTACTGGCCATCTAAATGAAATCATTAACTATTTCCTTGCTTACATATTTTAAAAAAGTAATACTTATGGTTGTGTTTTGTTAAACATATGTGCTTATACACATCTTAAACTTTTGTGAATCAGGTTCTCAGAATGCTTGTTATTTATCTGCTTATCCTGAACCCATTCTTCACGATTCCACCATCGCCGACCGATGCCGTCTTTGTCTCCTAAAGATATATCCAGTGAAAGGCTGCAGATGTTGAGTCAGAGAGATATTAAAGGAATGGTGGCTAAGGGAATATGCATCACCAGGTCCAGGAGTTTCATACAACTAGATGTATCAAAATTGCTCTGTGGTGTATCCTCCTCTTAGATGTAAGACAGATTTAATCTCGGCATTTTGTTAAGCAAGGGTATATTAAACATTAGAAAGGCATCGACAAATGTTAATTTTTTTTTAACGGAATGAAATGAAATGTCAATGGTGTTAACCTTTTGGAACATAAAGGACGAACTTAAGGGGAAAAAAGATAGGATTAATCTGAAGTCTTATTGCACACTAAACATTGTAGCCCCTTACTGTAATTTCATGTCTTGTTAATACTGTAAGTATTTTATTAAGGATATATAGGGATCAAATGATCCCACTCTAATCTCTCAACTTTTTTTATCACCTGCATTCTTAACCACCAAGGGGAGAAAGAAGCCTCTGTATCTTAGTCTCTTTCTTTTAGAAGAAAAGCTTCAATGAATGTTTAATGTTCTAGCTTTGAGATGTTGAAGAAAACTAAAATGATTTTAAACACATGAAATTGAAGAGAAAAGATTAAACATTTCAAATAAATGTGTGAAGGAGTGAACAGGGGAAACATATGACTACAGGTGAGTGTCTAATAAAGTCCCACATCGCCCAATTCATAAACTAAACTATGCAGCTTGCATATAAAAAGATAGGACCTATCCTTGTTAAAATCACGGAGCCGTGTGATGAACACATAGCGAACTATTCTTTCGCCTTTTACTAAAGAATACCGTGTGAGCGTCACAATGAGTGGCATACGTTAGTTTTTGGAAGAGTTCTCTTTATGGAGGGCTCTGCAATTTTAGTTCAATGATTTTCTATTCCAATCTTGCTCTTTGTATGCAGTTTTTTAATTGCCACTATTAGGGGTAGTGCATGTTGAGTGCTCTTTTTATTGTCAAAATGTGTATAAATTATTATTATAAATTTCAGATTTATAATAAGAAACTTTAAACAGGTAGGAGATTGTACTTGTAGGTGCAATGGCTGGATCGACCCTCGCAGACTTCTATGTTTTTTTCGACAAACTAAAGTACCACAAACCAAATCATCTAGTACGGAACAAAAGAATGAAGGAAAATCTACACTGTACACAATCACAACTATATGTTGCTAACAGAATTTACTGAATAACATAGTAAACTAAGCACTGCCACACATGTTTCATTCAATCTCTTAACAACGGCGCTTTTTCAAGCCATGAATTAGACAAATAAGTGTGGATTGAATACTTACAATGTCGTGGTGAGCCCTGCGTCTTGTGGTGTGGACTACTCCACCTATGCTTGAAGCTCGATTATTCTTATTTTGGGTCGAGAGCTTCTTTTTCCTTGCCCTTGTAAGTTGCAATTATATCAATGAGACGTTTTGCACATCTTTGATGAAATATACTTTTGATTTCGTCATGGTTAAAATGAAACCTTCGTCAGCAAGACATCAAAATAATTATTCATTATACAAACATATTCACCTAAACATACAAACATATTAAGACACTAATGTATCTACAGTTTAAATACCTATTAGTGTAAACCAAATAAACAAAGGGAAAATGTTAATTATTAAGACATTATTATGTATACACAATTTAAATACTTATTGGTGTACCATGTTCCTCTACAAGTAAGAAGGCACGTGAACTGGGATTGGCCGGTGTTGGTTGCATGGGTGAGGTGGGGAGGAGTATGGTGCTTGTGCTGGTTTGAAGGAATGAATGATTGTTGTTGACATTGGGATAGAGAGAGAATGATGAAGAGATTATTAATGTGATGAACTAAGATGTGGAGATGAGGTATCTTATGTGAAAGCAAAGAGAAAATGACAGAAGAGAAGGTAGTCCCCCATAGATTTACTTTATGGCATTGTGGCTGTTTTTTGTGCCTTTCCCAAATAAGCATTTACTAAAATTGACATGCACGTATAAGCAATTACCTAACCATTTATTCTCCAAAATACTATGCATCATTAATTTGGACCCAAATACTAACAAACAATGTTCAACACCCAACAACATTATGATCATTCAATACCAAAACACACCATGCCAAACCCAACTAATGATAACATATCAGTAATCAAAATAGAAGCATTAGATAATTGTCCCAAGTTTTTAAATATCGATAAAGTCCCATTTTATAAACAGATCATCACCTTTTTCAAAACTAAAGCTCTGTCCCTAACTATACATATCTAAGCATGCAATTTTCTCAATTGAATTCATTCATATCTTGTAGTACCCAAACCAATGCAAGGAGATATAATAATGCACAACAAAATACTTACATATGTTCTCTAAGCACGACGATCAACTCAATCACTCAGCTTCTCCTAGCGGTGCCGGTGACCAATAAAAGTTTATTAAAATGGGCAACCCGTCCAATAAAGGCGGTATTTGTTAGCGATAACAAGACCCGTACATTCCCATGCCCTGGAAAGTCGGCCTATCAACTAAACCAAACCATTTGTTTGTTCATCCCAAATACTGTTATACGTATATTTATTCATTTGGATCGCTCGATCTTTCTTCTAAATTTGCATCCAATCACTGGTTTTCCTATTGGAGTTGAATCTATCTTAATTGTTGTAGTGACATTTGTTTGTGACCATTTCGACCGCAATTGTGTTGGCAGCATCATTGTCACTTCTCCATTTTTATTTTAGTTGTGGAACATCTGCAAACCACTATGAAGTCGAAGAAGGAAAAGAGTGTGAATTTCTTCACCTCCCATTATCATGGTTGTCGAAGAAAACAATATAAGAAATAAAAAAAAAATCATTCTCAGCTTGTACACTATGCAAGATAGATCTATGTAGAATAGTGGGAGATTTGTTTAGTGGAAAACTGCAAGCAAACACAAGATAATGTAAAGATGTGGTTTTCTACAACTCATCCATCCGAGGTTTGAGATAAAAAAAATCAAATTTAGGTCTGTCAGTTAGCACCTAAAGACTAAAAGCAAGGATAGAAGGCCAAAAGTTTGAACCAGATTATTTAGCGAGAACTCCCATAGTCAACCATGCATCAGCAGCAACCTAGCAGCAAGAACAACCACCACGAAACTCAAAAACTCATGTCTACCCTCAATCGCATTGAGAAACTTTGAAAGGAGAAAGACTTGTTTTTTCAAACATATTGAAAAGCATGTATTCAAGTTCAAAGTCAACAAGGAAGAATCATCAAAGTGCAAAAAGATGGACTTAATAAATGTGGAGGAATATTATAATACGATGGAGGATAAGAATATAAGTTCAAAGATCAGAT
Organism: Medicago truncatula; assembly: GCF_003473485.1. Taxonomy (NCBI): domain Eukaryota; kingdom Viridiplantae; phylum Streptophyta; class Magnoliopsida; order Fabales; family Fabaceae; genus Medicago; species Medicago truncatula. Next base: position 10,227,514 of record NC_053046.1, on the reverse strand, counting down.
ATTGCTACTGTCATTGATGACAGTGGTGATGATGGTCAAGTGATTAATCAAGGAAATCACAGTCAGAAATCAATGTTGTTGAAGAAAAAATAAAAGAAATAAGCAAAAACATTCTCAGCCAGCCCTGTACAAGGTGTTCCCGGTGCATCAAGCTACTGTGTACAATATTTTGTTTGCTAGAATATGCTACTTTCATACTCTTGCTAACATATGTTGGTTTATTTTTCGCAAGACTCAACTAAACTAATCAAAAACATGTAATATCGTAAAAAAGTATTTACAGAGTAGCCTACTGGCCTTTATGCAGAGGTGATTATTTTTGCTTCAACAACATAGAAGTATATATATATATAATGTTATTGTTACTTTCTGTAAGTTGCTAATCTGCTGTTTATTTTAGCAAAGTGGGCACAAAGACTGTATATTGATCAAACGCCATCAAATTTGTGAGATTTTGAGTGAACTGTACAATTTAATTATGCATCACGCAAAAGTTTATGATTTAGACGCACATCTCAAACTCTAAACAATCACTCCAAACTAAGTGTCAAACGAAAACTCTCGCATGTAAAATCTGTCTCATTTTTCTGTTTCCCAATTGTTTGACCCTTTCTGGGTCGGTCCATTCACTGACATTGACAAAAGATAGGTGAATTGGCATTTTGGCTTGTAGTTTTAGTCACACCACCAAGTGGCTTCAACAATTTGAAGTTGTCTTCCTGCCATTACACCAGCAGAGTTGCATGCTTTGCACCATGGAATGTGATCTTCAACAGCATTAGCAAAGAACCAATCAATGCCCTTGAATTCCTCAACATCTTGAATCAACCTGGATTCCTCGGGAAAAACAATGCAGCAGCAAGTGGTCGTGTACGAAAAACCCCCAGCCATTCACCATATCAGAAACTCACTCCGTGTTTCCTGGCCGACACCTATTAGGCAAAGGCCTTGCAATAAGCCCATCTGTGATCCAACCAACTGATTCTCCATCATTTCTAACATGATTGAATTCCCTTTCCGCATATTCTAGAGATATTTGCAGCCTACCACCAGGTTTGCAGTCATAAAGGGTTCCTCTTCCTTCAATTCCTGCGTTCTTCTCTAACCAATAAAGATAGTTGACCTGAAACAATGCCTTGAGCATATCCAGCTGTGAACAAGTTTCTTTAAGCACCACCTGAATCATCACGAACATGTGTGTGTTTGTTATGACCCATGAAATATAATAGAAAATCTTTGTAGTTATATATTAGTTGCCTATCATGTTGAAAGTGAATATAGTTGTTAACTTACACAGAATTTTCCCGTGTGCTCAGACAAGATGTAGCCTTCATTTTTATAAAGAGAAAAGAGAGCAAGCACTTCCTCCTTATTGTTGATAATTTCACTGAGTTTGGATCCAAGCTGCAGACGGCTTTCAATTTCTACAGCTGCATCTTTTGCTTCAGATGATAAAACAATTGATTGTGTCTCCTATCATAAAAGTGATGTCATAAGTAATATACATACATATTAGATTGTACAAAACAAAAGTACCAATCACTTCCCTTCAAAAAAAAATACCAATCACTTTTTTAATACTTGGCCACCCTTGTGCCCAGCTATTAAATCAATTGATGCATGATAATATAATGTACTCCCTCTGTCCGTAATTATAAGGCCCCCTTTGAAAAAAAGTTGTGTCCCTAAATAAATGCCCCTATGCAAATTACTAGGTGCATTACTATTTTTTTCCAAACATACCCCTTATTAATACTACTAATTTATCTTGAAAGATGAAAAGTTAAAGTTAGACACATTAATATACAAAGAACATTTTAAGAAGATATGTATTCCTTCAAAAAAAGAAGATATATGTGAAAAAAGAAAAAAGTGCTTATGAAAAGCGGTGGAGGAAGTAATTGTAGATAGGGGGTGTCCTGCATGGCTTCAATCTAATACTTCCTAGAAGGATACTCGAGGGTTTTGGAGAGAAGGGTTTGAGAGGGCTAGGTCTATACTTTAATATATATTTGAGATTTAAAAAAAAAAATTGAAAGAATACCATGACATATGTTCATATAGCTTGCTTGATTTAGAAAAGAAAAACAAGCCCTCCATTCGCCTCCCCTCCAAATCCCCCCTCCCACACACAGTGTTAGGAAATATGATAATATCACATTCTAGAATATCTTGGTTTAGCCCCTAGGATTAGTTTTCAATCTTAGCATATCTTAGATTATCTCCTACGATTGCTTTTTCAACAAAATTATTATCTCCTAAAATTAAGTTTCATATCTCTTGTTATTATTTGTTTCCTGATCTCCCTATTTATCTAGGATTAGTGTTTAGTCTTTTGTATAAATTCTGTACCAGGTTATTATCAATAATATTAAAAGTTTTATAACTTTCTCAAACTTTATCTAAAATCTCACAACATCAACCCTTAGGGTGTGTTTGGAAAGAGAGTTTAGGAGGGGAAGGGAGGGGAGGACTTACTTTTCTTTTTTAATTTACAGACATTAAAAAATGATTTTTAAAAAATTGAATTAACAACGTAATAAATGATCATATAATACTTCAAAAACACTTAATTTATTTTAAAAAGACATTTTACATTGTTGGTAATTTAAAAAATAAAAGTGAGCCCTCACCTCCCTTCCCCTCCTAAACCCTCGATCCAAACACACCCTTAGTATTTAAAATGAGTGGAGAAGAGCAAGTCCCACATGTTTCATGTCCAATAATTCCAAGATTTGGTCCACCTTCACAATAGTGTTGAATAATGAATAACGAAGGTGGTAAAGAACAATGACCAAATTAACTCTTCAAAATTGCAAAAGCACCCTTCCCCTTAAGTTATCATAGTAAGAGAAAGAGGGACTTATGTAATCTGATACCCATGACCCCAGCCTCAAGAGCTCAGAGAGATATTGAGATATAAATAAAAAACAAAGTAGATCAAATTTTAGTATATAGCAAATTTCTAATCTGGAAGACAGGATCATTGCCTTAAAGATTTAAATTTCATATTAACTATAACAAAAGAAAGATCAACTAACTTTGTTTGCAAAAGGTGCATTTAATATGGGTACTGCTGGAAATAGCGGTTCCTCGGCATTGACCTCTTTAACTGGAGGAGCCTGGCCACTCAGTAGATATTCACTGAAAACCAAACCTGGTAAAATAATCAATAAACAAGGCATATAAAGATTGAGCTTTTAACAAACAAATCAAACCCTAAGTATATAGTATTATATGATAAAATTATATGATTACATAGTATGTTAATTTTATTTTATTTTTGAAAGAAAAATATACTATGTTAGATAAATAACCAACGTTAACTATTAAAATAATGTAAAAAAACTATTAAAATATATATGAAGTAATATATTAAATATAAGATTTATTAAGGCTAAAAACAATCAAATCATTTTTAAAAAACAAAAGGTGGTGAACTTAGCAAATAAGCATTAAAAAATAAAAATTTCTGTCAAAAACAACATTAAAAAACAAAATTAACAATAGCAAGCAATAAGCAGGCACACTTTCCAAAAATCATAAATCAGCTTTTATTATTCACTCTACGTGAAAGGCACACTCAATTGTTTTGACTTTTCAACATCCATGTATGTGCTGAAAGCAGGTCGTTTAGGGCAAAAAAAATCTTCACTGCGAACAGGGTCAAAACGGGTCATATGGATCAAAAGGTGCGGAACCGGTGCGAGATAAATCGCTGCTCCCACGATTTCACGATCTACCTTTGTGTGCCCCCCTCTCCAACAATTTTCGCACTGCTCTGGCACGGTTGATGGAGAAAAACGTGTGGGATTGTACTATCTCACAATCTAGACCGCACGCTTAACAGCCATGTGCTGCACAATTGCAACCTAAAAGAAATTCAAGATTCTCTAAGGCGGCCAAGTGTTATAAGAAGTGCTTTAAAATCCGGACTGCATATTGGAGACATGATTTATGGTTCAATTGGTTAAATCGGTTCAACCATGGTTGAAATGGATGACAAATAAATAAATTAAAATGAAAACCGCTTTAACTGTGGTTCCACCGGTTTAGCACAGTTCAATTAGACTAAAATACACCGGGATCAAACCAACTGTTGAGCTGGGCGGTTTCCAGTTGAACCGTTCGGTTCAAACCAGTTTTTGAAACACTGGTTATAAGTCTCCTGCCACTGCAAGGTCCATATGGAAGGATGAACCCGTTTTAGGTCTATTGTAGGTAGCCTTACTTAGTATTTGCAAGAGGCTTTAACAATTCGAACTTATGACCTTCCAGTCACTCAACAACAACTCCAACCACTAGGCTCCCCTTCCTAACTTCCAAGATTCAACAATGATATTAAATATACTAGAAGAGATGTCGCAAACTAGTAAGGTTTGTTTGGCAGTGAGAGACGGGGAGGGATTTGAGGAGAAAGGGAGGAGGAAAGAGAAGGCGGAGGGCCGATAGTTCCCCATAATGCATAGGGGTTCATTTTTCTTCGAAGAACCAAAACCTCCCGATTTGGGGAACTCAAAAAAATTAATAAGGGGAGGACTTTGCAGGTATCTAAAAAATTCCCAAATTCTTTCTGTCTATTTATAATATTCTCTAAACAAAGAGAATTCTAGTCATAGACTCTCCCCACCCCTAAGCACTCATTTATTCCCCCAACTCCCAAACAAAACCTCTGTTTCAACACCGGTATAACCAAATTCTTTTCAAGAGTAACAACAGAACACGGCTTCATGAAAATTGGGTGTGATAGACTTAAGAGAGAGATCAGAAGTTACTTACTTGCACGGTGAGGATTTAAAGTCCGCAATTGAATGGACTGGTAAGACTTTAGATTGCAGTACATGTGGACCCAAGTCACAACACAAAAAGAAGCAAGAACAAGAGGCGTGGATGAACCTATGCAGTTGCCCAGTCCTATACCAATCCCGATACCAATAAACCTGCTGACCATTCCTTGAACTTCACCTTTAGCAATTACCTATAATTTAGAGTTATTTTTCAGAAATAAAATCATACATACAAGTATTAGAAACATCTGCTGAAAACAAAAATCACAAATAATGCCACTAGTATTAGTAGATGAAGATATTCGAAACAACAAATAGAAGTGATTACTGTGCAGATGCATCATTAAATCAAAACTCCTATATAATCAAACTGAAAAGGCTCTATTTTTCACCTCAGCGAAATTCCTTTGAGCAGCGAAACCGGCAAAGAAACAACTCCTAGTAGAAGCCTGTGAAAACAAAATCAGCTTAAAATTTAGTTTGATGTTAATAGCAGATAAATTTGCAATATTCACACTGCATATAAATGAGGTAGAGAAACAGAAGTTAGTTATTTATACCAAATAGAGAGAAAAAAATATACTTTTAATTCACATATTCACGCACGCCAACCACACAGGAGAGTATTTCATGTTAGCTTTCATCTAATCATTCTAGGAAGACTACAGTGAAGTTTGGTAGATATGTTAAAACAGAAGGGAATATAACATCCAAGTTCTATTATATCTATAACTATAAGAAAAAACAGAATCAGACTTGAGATTAAAAATAATAAATCAATAAACCTGTGCGCCAAATGTTAAAATATCTGAAATTAATTGAGAAGAAAGTAGCTAATGGAATTTAAAAAAAAAAAAAAATACGTAAATTAGTGAAACAATTTTTATATCTTTGCAAAACGGTTTAAAATCCATTCTGTACTCAATACTCATGAAGATGAATGGTTTGATACTCAAGGGACCAAGACCACTCAGCTCAATGGTTCCTTAACAAGAACTTTTTAAATATCATCATACATTCATACTGACAATAAATTTCAATTTCTTTCTTATACACTAAAACTACATTAAACAGGCTCAGTTGACTATTCAAATGGTTATCAGAATCTTATGATACACACGAGTAAAATCTTGATTAACTATAAAATCAAACTTAATTGATACGAATCTCTAGTGTTGTCTACATTGGACATGAATCTCATCAAATCCTAGTCCATTATGGTGAACCCATGTTCACTACTATGAACCACTACCTAAATTTAGTGTAGTCGACCACTTTTTTTTTTTGTCGACATAGTATAGTATAGTAATTCAATTCACTATTAAGAAAACAATTCTTCTAATGAATCTCGTTTTGATAATCATGATCCAAACACGTTGCAATATCAGTTGATAGATAAGTTTCTAAAAGTTCATATATAATGAAAACAGACATCATAACCTGAATCAAAGAAGCAGCCGATCGAGAAGCACCAGCAAAAGCACCAATAGGTACAAACAAATGAGGAAAAGCAGGAGTACACATCTCCAAACCAAACGCAGCATTTTCAAGAAGATCAGCAAACAATCTCCACCCTTTAGGATTAACATCAAAATGCCTCCCGAAATCCGACAACAAAATCTTACTAAGATACCCAATTCCATCTTTCAGCACCCAATTAATAGCAGCAGCAGTAGGAATAGCCCCTTTCCCCAATCCAACAGCATATAGCAAAGCTTGAGTTGCCAACACTCCACTCACCTGACAAGCAACACCTTGAACACCTCTCCATAATGAATACTCTAAATAATCACTTGTTACACTATTTGGAAAACCTTCAGGTAGCATCAACCTAACTACAAATTCTCTACATTTATTATACAAAAAGGTTGGAACTTGTGATGAATTTAAAGACGATAATTCAGAAAATAACCCGGGATTTGACGCAATGAAAATATCCTTCAAATTATCAGGGAATAGCTTTATCAAGTTTCCACCTTTGACTTCGTAAATGGGTTGGGTCAAAATATCATCTTCAGATGATAAAGAACGGGTTTTTGCCATTGCGAGTTGGCAGAGACAAAATGTAACAGAAGAGAATAGTAAAGTAAACAAAAGGGTGTAACGAGAATTTGAAGAAGGTGAAGAAGAATCATCTGAGTCAAAAGGGTTATTGCCCCATGAACCACCACCACCACTACCACCATTGTTATTGTTATTGCCGCCGGTGGGAAGGGCTGAAAGGCGAAAAGGGTGAGAAGGGGTTAGTTTAATGGACGAAAAAGGGTTGAAAGTGGTGACCGGGAAATGTGGGGGTGGTGGTGAACGGTGGCGGAGGTGAAGAGGAGGAAGAAGGGAAACGGTGATGCAAGTGTAGCCCATGTTGTGGACTGTCAGTGTAACAATGAAATGGAATGGAATTGAATCGAAGAGAGAGAAAAAAGGTCAACAGATAGAAATGAAGATGGCATTGAAATCTCAGGACCTGGACTGCAACTTCCTCTTTCGTTAACTGAATCAGTCACCACCCACTCTCTCAATTCTCATTGCATTTTAATTTATTTTTTGTATTTTAAATTATTTTTTAACAAGATTTAGTTGCATTTTTTTATGTCTCTAAAAAAGATCTAAATAGTTTTATAAATATTTAGAGTTTCGTTTTGAATTCTTATAAAAAAATAATAAGAAAACAACTATGTCATTGAAAAGAATGCGTCTAAAATAATCACCAAAATAGATTGAGGATAAGTTAGGACCGTTATTAAAGAGTTCAAACAACTAACTCTCATATTTGCTACAATATATACACAAGTATTTCCTTCACAAGAGATATAGCGGAGAGACGTAACTCATTCTCGTATTATGATACTCTTAGGAGACTCTTTAGTAACCTTCAACATATTAACGTATCCAATTGTAGCGCATGTAACCAGTGTGAGAATCATATAATCTTCCTAAGTCAAACTTCCCAATACAAGTAGATGACAACTAGAAGACCTTGGATTTCTGCATGCAGAATGTTCGACCTTGCTATAGTCCTATAAAATCCAAATTGAAAATCTCTCTGATCTTGATTTCAAACCAAACCTCTGTGGCATGTTTTTATTCGATTAGATTGAGCACTACAATCTAGCAGTATAACCGATTCAGACAAAATTGATGAACCAAAAAAAAACTAATTAGATTGATTCGGTTATTGATACCCAGTTTTTTTTTAAAAATAATAAAAAAAACTGAATCAAAGAATACAAATTAGATTGATTCAGTTCTTAATTTTCAATTTTGAAATATAATAAACTCATTAACCGAACTAAAGAAGTAATAGATTTATAAAGCTTACTAATCTTATTTTGAGTTAACCTAGGCACAACATTTTACTAATATTTTTTTGGTGGTGGTCGGGATTCGAACCCCACACCTTATATATATTATGCATTGTCCATACCAACTGAGCTAAGCTCACGAGGACAACATTTTACTAATATCATCAACGAAAAGAAATAAATAATACTATATAGAAAAGAAAAACTAAAATTTCTCTTCATTTACCTTTTTCATGTGAAAATCTCTTCACTTACTTGAATGAGCATAAAGAAATAATTAAAAATAATAAATGACAAGTTTATTCATGTTGCCATACCCTATTTTGAAAGTTTTAAAGTCACCTTTAAGTATTTAAAAATAAAAAAAAAATCGTTTTCAAAAGATTGGTGAGCCAATGGCGCATTTCATCCAAAAACAAGTCCTCTTCTTTCAAGTATTTGTTGACCTACAAAGAAACCTAAAGTTTATTTTTCACCTGCATGAGAGATTCCAAACAAGCTTGCTAAGAAGTGCCACATTTTGAAGTCGAGTTGTAGGAATCCCCCCAATCCAGCAATCTTCCAAAGTTTGATAATTTTCTTCTAACTAACCATGTGCATACCCTTATCATATTAGAGTTGTGCCAAATGAAACTTCTCGCTTCTTGTTTAAGGTGTGTCACAAGCATATCGTGAAAATCATGATTTAAATCAACTCTTTTATCATTAGAGTTGGTGCGCTCATGAGTTTATTTATATAGATCTTTTAATTTTAAATACAATATTAAAAAAAAAATTAATTGTATTTTCTAATCACTATTATTTTCATCTTTCAAGTCAATCTTTTTCACTATATATATTATGGTAATTAATGAGTCACTCATCATGAGACTGAGAGAATATACGTTTGTATATAAAATAAATGTGAACATAGTCCAATGACTACTTAACATTTATGGAAAACCTTCCTTCAAAAATAAACTTTTATCAAAAATAAACCGAGGTAATAAAAAACTACTAGTATAATTCCCTAGATCGGTGTCTTCAAAGTGCCAATGCTTGATCCTAGACAAGAGGAACATAAACTTTGATTGAGTCGTGACACTCTGATAAATAATGGAGTCGGACAAAACACAGAAAAATAGCAAAACCATGGAATTCCATGAATTGAGGCCACAAGTGGAGAGAACAACCATATTAGATGTACATGATAATTGAATCATTGTTGTTTGTTTAATTATCTCACACAACCCAAATTTGTGTATGTATCCGTTTGAATAGTGCAAGGAAAATTACATATATGGAAAATGTACCAGTCCTTTCTTTATTTATGGGTCATAGAATATAGAAACACTTTGATCACAGCCCTAAATAAAATTAATTTGAGCAAACAGAACTGAAAAATTATAAAAATTATAAAAGAGTAATAAATTAAATAATATATATTTATGCAAATATTTATAGTTGTGACCAATCAAGTATTCATTTAAAAAACAAACATGACCAATAAGTATTCATTATTTTGAAGCTGTTCAGATATTAAAATTGACACTTCAAATGATTCATCGCTATCATTATAGATATGTATGTTTTGTATGGTTTAATTTTATTTGGGTTGAAACTTTGACCCTTCAAAATGATCGATACTATCACATTTATGGATGCATGAACTTATTGGTTATATATATTGAAATTTAATGATTTTTTTTTTTGGTCTGGACAATGCAATTCATGATTTCTTGCTTTGAAGGAAATGCAATTCATGATTGAGAAGTTATTTTCTTTACACTTTTTTTTAGTAGAGAGGCGATACTAAGTTAAACATTGATACATAGTGAATCACGTAACTTTTGACCGGATATTATGAATCACATTGATAAGGTAAAAAAATATATATTCCATTTTTAATATTTGAAATCCACATTTTTTTATAAGATTTTAAACTAAGCAATTATCAATAGCTTTTGTAAAATTACGATTTTTTTTTGTCAAGTAGTTCAATGACTAAAAATGTATGGGTCATGTTAACTTGTGTCCTAAAGGCATATGTTAAGTAACCTAAAAAGAACAACTTTACATTGGAATTTGGTAAACATAATATTTTAACTTTTAAGAAGTTGAATGCACGAAATTTATTAGCATTCAAACCCGGCTCATGCATATATTATCAAATGTTCTATAAATTGAGCTAAGATCACTGGGATATGATTTTGACAAACTTACTATGAATTCAAGCATGCAGTTGATCAAGTATACTAGTAACTAGAAATTTACCTTTTTTAAGATAATTTGGTAGAGTATTCGGATTCGAACATCAACCTTTACGTATATTATACAATATCTCTATCAATTAAGTTAAGCAAACATAAACGTTCTTCTCACAAATTTACTATAAATCCAAACATTCTCTTAAGTAGTTTAGTGTAGCTATGATCGTGTATCATCCTCATTGTAAAAAACTTTTATTATTCTATAAATTCCAAATATATTTTTTTCCAATTTTTTCTTTTTCTCTATGTACACTACTTCTCAACATATATACACTGACCTGCCAAACAAAAAAAAAAGAACATATATACAACGACTACGCATCTCCAATAAAATCCACATAACATTCTTATTGTCAAATCCCTATCATAGACAGGTACAGATCAAGATGATATTGTGTAGAAAAGTTCAAAGGAAGTTCAATGTTCAATTATATTTGTGAATTGGGGTCACCCCGATATTTGCGGGAATATACATGATTAGAGACAATATGAAAAAAAAATTGAGATGACTATGAAAAATAATTATTTAAGCATTATTTTATGCATTAAATTTTAGCACAAGTTGCACATATAGTAACCGAAATCACATCCATAGTTCCATAATTCCTTTATAAAAGTATATAATTTGGTAACCATAATATAGTCATATACATCCTCCTTTTCCATCCTTTTTCTTTTCAAGTACTAACCCAATCCATTTCTTTCTTTACACAAAAAAAGAGCAAGAAATAAGAAAATGGGTGCTCTAGATTTCCTTTCAGATTACTTCACTGTCACCCCAAAAAAGAAACACAAACCCATGCAGGTTTTTCACTAGCTCCTATGTATCCTATCTCATTAATAGTGAGCTTATTAGTCTTAAGAAAATTCTGATTTTATTTTTTGCAACTTTTTTCTCTTATAGACAGTTGAAATAAAGGTGAAAATGGACTGTGATGGCTGTGAAAGAAGAGTTCGGAATTCTGTTACCAACATGTCAGGTATATAATCATATCTCTCTCTCTTCTTATCTCAAATCAAATGGCATAATTTTTAGGTAGTTTACATAATAAGAATGTTCATATTCTCAATGAAGGTGGGTTCTATATTTTATACGGTGTAACCATACTTAAAAATCACTTGAAAGTTGAAACTCTATCGACCAACGGTGCTCCTCGATCGAAAGTAGATGTTCACAATCTTCATCGTTCTTATAGTTGAGATAGTGACATGATCTGTGTCTGTTACTTTTGTTATTTTCGACTCGAGACCAATTATCACGGTCTCAGTCATAAAAACCGAGTTAACCATAGTTTCTACTTAGAAATAGTGATGTTCTTGTCGTTTATATTTCAAACGATTTTCAAGCATATAGGTTTACGATGGAACGTCTATCAAAGCAGTTCACCGTACAATTTGCTCTTAAAAAATTTGTTGAGTATAACTCATATCTTCACCAATAAGTGGTCATGTGCTTGAACCCATCGTAGAAATTCAGACATAAATTTGTAATAATCTTAAACCATATTTAAACACAATTTGAACTATATAATATATATGTTAGCGATGATCACTTTTTTTTTTTAATGTAGGTGTGAAGGAAGTAGAGGTGAATAGAGAGCAAAGCAAGGTAACCGTGACTGGGAATGTGGATAGAAATAAGGTCCTAAGGAAGGTGCAGAGCACAGGAAAAAGAGCAAAGTTTTGGCCATATGTTGAAGCTAACTTGGTGGCATATCCCTACATAACACAAGCATATGCAAAAAATGCACCTTCTGGATATGTGAAAAACACTGAATTAGCAATACCAAACCCAAATGGAACAGATGATAAGATCACTTCCTTCTTTAGTGATGATAACCCTAATGCATGTTCAATCATGTGAACCAATTTTAGTCATGCACACAAGTTCAAAACAATTAGTTTCTTAGATCAATTATTACTATTTTGATTTGATGTATTAAGACTTTGAAGCTATTTTGGACATTATGTAAAATGTCAATGTGTGTTATTAATCACTAGTAATCAAGTTCTGTTTTTTTGGGCTGCATGTAGTTAGTTATGTCTAATTACCACCATTATACTTCATGAACATCATGAAAAAATGGTTTTTCTCATAACTAAATATCAATGTTTAATTTGTAGTGCTACACAATGCAAAATGAGTTTAATTAGTATGTTATGTATAATTGTAAATTAACGAAGTACACTAATTTAAATTTAATTCATGCAAAATATTTTCCATTCTATAACACTAGAGAGTTTTATGTTAAAGTGAAATTAGTATATCATAATTATTAATCACCATTCACCAAACATAGGTGAAAGATAAAGACCAATATATATTAGCACATAGGTGTTCAATTATTTTATGTTGTGATAATAATCATTTTTTTATCTTAATCATTCGTTGAATGACCAATATTTAATTAAATATCACTAATGAGAAAAATCATATTTTTAATCCTAACACACACCTAAGTTATATAACTAGACTACGTACATATGTTATATCTATCATGGGATGGGCCCCACCCCTACCCAATTTCTTCATTATGTTTTTCTTTTTACTGTTTATCCTTTTCAATTGTGCACACACTTTTTACCAATAAGAAATTGAAGTTCAACCTCTAAATTCTAACGCTTCATAAAGGATATTGATTACTTTGAGTCCTCCTTTTTATCCCATTAATTATTTATATACTGTTTATGACAATATCATGAATAGTTTTTAATTAAAAAGCTTTCTTTTCAAGTTTAAAATAAAAAATTGGTGTCAAATTTGTCAAAATGTATATCACGGTATCTTGCTTTACCTTTTTAAGTTTGGGATTAATGATTACACAGCAAAAGGATAATGTAGTGGAATTTTATTGCTTTAGTTGTGGTTAATTTTCCAAAATATCAGGCGGCAACATATACAATAAGAACCATTTAATTAGTTTCAAGAAGAAAGCATGTAAGATCCTCTAAAAATAATAGAATGGTAAGACTCAATCAAGATAATAGTGTTAATTAGATAAATTTGTTAATGTAACCAATTATTAATGCATTAAAATTTTAAACCATTTTAAAAATAAAGTATCTCTAATTTGCCAAATATTTGGATATGTTTTTTTTTTTTTTATGAATGAATGAAAATATTGATCCGTCCCTATCACCTTTTGTTCACATTTTTATGTATTTTATTTTTCTTTCGGCTAGGAGGCGGAGAAAAGGAAAGGTGTCTACATATTTATTTATAAGCTAAAAAAATAAAATAATCTAGCTAATTAGGTAATTTACAAAATGGCAGCTGGAAATTATTTGGCATATGATCCCTCTACAAGGGAACAGGAACCGCAACCATAGCATTCTTGTTCTCTTGGCATTCCATGATTTCATGTAGACATAGTGGAAGCTCGTGGTGTGTCATGTTTATCGGTTTATATCTTTTTCATTCATAGATAATTTTATTTGTGAGCTAAATGACACCAGAGAAGTTTTAAGAAAATTATCATAACCACTAACTTATTGTTATTTATCCTTTTTAGTTGAAGTGCGAAGATATATATTTGAAGATATATTTGAGGTGTTTGTTAATATCATCCATGATCACAATCACAGACATATTGAGATTATATGTTTTGGATAGTATATTTGATTTTGAGGTCATGTTGTACGTGGGGAAAGTTTCCCTCACCTGTTTAATATGATTTGAATTAATAAACTTTTAATTAAGCTTGGTATTTTTGTTAGTAAACTTTTTGAGGTGCAGTCCATAATTTCTTTTCTTCTTCTCAATGTTTATAATTAATATTTGATAGACTCGAACAAGATTATGGGTCTCTTTGTTATAGATTTTAAAAAAATGAATTTTTCTTTTTATTTTTAAAAAAATATTTTTTAGAAATTTACTAAAAAAAATAGTAGAAGTTGTTCCAAACTAATTTGATATGTCTCCATGAACATAACTCAGTTGGTAGAGGCACTGCATTGTTATAAGTAGGGGTCGAGATTTAAACCACGGACACCCCACTTATTCATCTTAAAAAGGTTAATTCTAGCCCCTGGACTACTTGAAAAAAAAAAAAGTCATGTGGTATAAGTTAAAAAGGAGATTTTGACATTTACTAACTTAAATATTCATTGTTCGAGATTTTACATAGTAAAAATCACATATTTTTTCAAAATGACATCTTTCAAAAATAATTTTTATGAAAAGCTATTTTAAATAACTTATTTTTTAGAGAATTTTTCAAAATTTAATATCCAAATTTTATTTTAACAATGATAAATACTTAGAATGACATTTTAAGATAAGCTATTTAAACTAGTTTTCATTTGAAGTTTTCCTTAAAAATTTATTTATTAAAAATTTATAACAAAAACATATTACACTATAAAAATTTATTTTAGAAAAAACTATAACAAACGTGCCCTATATTCTATGGATGAAATCTACGTAAAAAAAACATAAAAAAATAGTTGAATAATATGGAAGGTGAATTTTAGCGTGAGGATCAATTAAATTCCTCGCCGTTGAACCATTAAAAATATATCATTAGATTAAATCAATGCCCCAAATTTGATGAAAATAAAATTGAAAACGTCTATGTTTTGTCACATTCTATCTCTATCTCTTCCCCATCTGTGTAACTGCTCTCCTTGCCTCAAAAATACTATTCGACGAACACCACTGCGTCATTGTCCCCATTCATTCATAGTTGCACTCTTTCACATATGCTTCTTTTCTTCTCTTCATATTTTATGATTGTTTAATTTTAATTCTAGTTGCAAGTTGGGAATATTCATGTGTTCTTGTTGAAGATTAAAGTGAGATATGCCATGGGTTTTTATCATTTCTAAATACTGAGAATTTAATTGTTTGTTCTTCCCTTTTGTTTTGTCATGGCTGTCATTGAATTAAAGGGAGCTGCAGTGAAAAATCTAATACTTGTGAAATTGCACCATTGAAGTAACCTTGGAGTAGACACACAAACATAGAAGAAATAGAGAGAATATTATGTGTAAAATTACGTAAATTGTAACACCTCGATTTTTAATATTAAGCCGTTGATATTATTATAAGGTAGTATTAGTATTAGTATTACTATTGGGTAATATTAGTATTATTGTTATAATTAGTATTTATTGCTTAATATTATTTAATTCAATTATTTGTAGTTATAGATGTTATAAATAATGAGGAAGTAGGAGAGTTAGTCACTCGTTTGAATAATGGGAGAAAATGGTTTTAGGAAGAATACAAGTTTGTGGCACAAATAAGAAGATAGAGTGCAAACAGAGATACAGTAGCAAAACTGGATAAGAAAGGGGTGTAAGTAGTAGATGTGTAGTGTTTAGTCGTGTGGACAGATGGTGGTGTAAACAGCAAGGTTGTATAGTTGCAGGGAGAATAAATAACCAGGCTAGCGGTGTAGATAGAAAACTAGTCTAAGAATATGTGAGAAAGGCTAGGCCAAGTAGTGACTATATAAAGAGAAAAATATGGGAGAATTAGGGTTACATAAAACACTTGTTGAACGGGACAAACCAGATAAAAGGAAGAAAGGAGAAGAGGCAAACCCTAGCTAAGGAGAAGTGAAACCAAAAGTTGAGTTCTCGGAGAATTCGTGGTAAGGGGGAGAATCCTTTAATCTTAGGATGTCTTAATTGTAATGGTGGGGTTGTTTAATCTTAAGAATTTGAATGTTGTTATGATGAAAATTATGATGGAAGAATGATGATAAACATATGTAATAAAGGTTAATGTTGTTATTGAAAGATTAGAATTGAAGAAACCAAACCTAAGATGAATGAATTGGAATTAACCGTAAATTGGGTGTGTGATTGGATGGGTTAAGAGGAATTTGGTGTTAGAAGGATAGACTAACCTTAGGGTGATGATTAGGGACGATTGGGTGAGTTAAGGGTTCGAAAATGGGGATTTTTGGACAATTTAGAGGTGATCCCGAAGCTAAAACTTTGTTTTCCATGTCATTGATTCGAATCAAATATTTGTGATTCATATCAATCTTCATCTGAAAACTTTTTGAATTGAATCACAGATCCTTGATTCGTATCATTAGTTGAGTCTGTTTTTTCTTTTTTATCCCTTTGAATCGAATCAAAGATCTTTGATTCGTATCAAATTTTGACAACATCAAATTTCACCCTTCCCAAGCCTAGAAAACTCAACTTATCTTCTCCACTAGAGTTCCTAAAGTAAGGATTAGGGTCCTAAACCAATGTATCTAATTGAGGGGGATGCGTTTAAAAGTAATTAGAAGCAGTGTTCTTAAAAACAAATGATGAGCATAAAATGTTGATTAGTTTAAGAAGTGAAAGGTGAAGCCAAGAGAGATATAGATGTGTAGTTCTTGAAGAATCGACGACGATGGGAGGAACTTCTTGGAGTAATTAAATAGTCTAATGTTGTAGGTTATTTGAGAGGGTATAAACTAGAATCAGTATGACGATAGTAGCTACAATGATCGATGATATTAAAGGTGAATCGAAAATATGAAGATAAGGCCAAAAACATTAATGAGTTAAAGGAATGAAAGACGATGGTGAGAAGAGATAAGGAGTGATAGTGTAGAATAGTTAATGATGATAGAGATAGAATCCCTATAATAGTAATGAGTCTAAGATAAAAGTATATAGAAGAGTATAAAACTAAGATGAACAATTAAAAATGGTAAAGTGGTTTATGATAAAAGAAGATGCTAGGTGAAGGGATAAGACGAATGTAATTGGAAGTAGGAAGGTGTAAGTTAACGTAAAGGATATTGTTAGAAATAATGATAATGGTGAGGTAAAGACTTTAAGTTAAAAAGAAAGAGGTAATTCATAGGCGAGGGAGATATATCTAAGTTTTTTCTTTAGTAGTTATTCTGTAGAGGGAAGGTGAGCTTAAGAGGAGAATTAACTAGAGGAGCATAAGATGATTATGGATGAAAGTATGGGGCGGGGTTTTAAGATGATGTATTAGGATGAGGGTAATGTCTTTAAAGTAGTAATGTTTCTAAAGTACTTGTATTATAAAAGAGTATAAGATAAAAAAAAATAAACGAAGAATAGGGCGTGGTCGATTAAGATGAACATCAATGTTAAAAACACGATCAGTTGGATGTAGATGAGATCGTAAAGGAGAAAACGGTGTGGGTATCTCATGAATCTAAAACACGGGCTAGTTAAAGGAGTATAAGCCGAATATAAGAGAAGTTATAGAGTGGTGGGTTGAAGTAGTTGACAATAACCAAAGTAAATTCCTTAAGGTAATGAAAGAGACCAAAGTAAATTCCTTAACATATCATTCTCCGAGTCTTTATAAATCAAAATGTAAAATATAGTATTAAGAAAATTACGTTATAATTTTTTCGGGTACAATTATACTATAAAATTTTAATATCGTAAATTATGTTATAATCAAAGCAATGGCTTTTTTTTTGGACTAAATAAATTTTATTAGTCAAATAAAGAGTTAAACAATCAACCAATAATGTATTGGTCTAATGGTAAGTTAAACAAGTTAAATTTTTCATCATGAATTCATACACAGCATGAAAAACGTCGATTCAAACAAAGAGTTTTTCAATACGAAGAAAAAACAAAAAAACACATAGTTTTTTCTTCTAAATAAACAAGTAGTTTTTTTATATAGATTAAAAGAAATTAAAAATGAAAAATTAAAAGTATTCAAGTGTTTTTTTGGTCAAGTTTTTTTTTTTAAATAAAACATTCAAGTGTTTGAAAGCAAATAATACAAAGAGTTTAATAAAAAATTTTTTAAGGAAACGAAACAATTATTTTCAAATTTGATTTTCGATTACCAATGTTTTTACATGTTCAGGAACAACAATGACACAATTTATGTTTCAAATACTAAAATATATGATTGACATCACACTTTCATGTGAGTCTAAACAATAATTAATTTGATCTTCTTTTAAACATGATAACCATGCACTTGCAACTCGTACAATTACCATCATGTATGATCACCGAAATCTCTATTAAAAACCACTAAGGAAACAAATAATTAAGAATTGACTTGCAACATAGGCATGATTACGTGTACACATGTTTATCACATGCTTCATATGTGTACTTATTTTTACAAGGAAAAACATTCATTGCTCTATAGAATTTGAAAGTGACACGTGTACTTTTATCAATTAACGAAATATGTGTATTTTATTCGGCAGTTTTACTTCATTAATGTTTTTTTTTAGGTTTACTTATCTTGGTTTATAGTATGTATGTTAAGGAAATATTAAATGATATTTGGGAGACTTTATGCATATGGAGAAAAAGATTGGTACCACAAAGGATTTTACAATACCTGACACCATGACAATGATGTGTTACAACATTATTAATCTAGTGCAGTTGAATGTTTATTTTGCTTGAATTAACAAATGAAAGGTGGGAAAACAAAATAGTTGACCTTATTGTGGAAAACAAGAAGGCTCAATCATGCATATCTACTTCTTCCATTAAAGAAGTTGTTGTATCCGAGCATAACAATGTTGATAATTGGATACAATATCTCAAATGAAGTCAATCAGCGTTAATAGCTTTCAAACAATGTTGTTTTTTTATGTTAAAAGTTTAATTGTTGATATCATCGAGAATAATGAAAATATATATGAAGGATTTGAGAGATTATCAAGAATGATAAAGTCTATTTCAGTTTAACATGTTCTTCCTTAAGCCTTTATAAATCAAAATGTTAAATATAGTAATAAGAATAATACGTTATATTTTTTGGGTACAATTATACTATAAAATTTAATATCGTAAATTATGTTATAATAAATGCAATAATTTCTTGTTTGGACTAAATAAATTTTATTAGTCAAATAAAAAGTTAAACAACTAACCAACAATATATTAGTCTAATGATAAGTTAAACAAGTTAAATTTTTATCATGAATTCATACACACAACATGAACAACGTCCATTTAAACAAAGAGTTTTTTATAATCAAGAAAAAACAAAAAACACATAGTTTTTTTCTTCTAAATAAACAAAGAGTTTTTTTATATATATAGATTAAAAGCAATTCAAATGTTTTTTTGGTCAAGAAAACAATCAAGTGTTTGAAATAAATTAATACAAAGAGTTTAATAATATATATTTTTTAAGGAAACAAAACAATAATTTTAAAATTTGATTTTCAATTGTCAATGTTTTTACTTGTTCATGAACAACAATGACTTTACTTTTCGGTTACTAAAATATATGATTGAAATCATGTATGATTTTTTCGTATGAATCTAAACAACAATTAATTTGATCTTCTTTTAAACACGAGTACACTGCACTTGTAACACATATGATTACCATAATGTATGATCACCAAAATCTCTGTATTAAAAACAATTAAGGGAGCAAATAATTAAGAATTGACTTGTAACACATACGTGTACTTATTTTTACATCATTGAAAAGCATTCAATGCTCTTTAGAATTTGAAAGCGACGCATGTACTTTTAACAATTGGCAATTTTACTCCATTAATGAATTTTTTTATGTTTACTTATCTTGATTTATGGTTTGTATATTAAGGAAATATTAAATGATATTTAGGAGGCTGTATGCTTATGGGAGAAAAATACTTCAGCTTAAAAGGATTCTGCAATACCTGACACCTATTACACTCTATATTACAACTAATTTCACCTCATCACACCAATAGAGAAATAGAGAGGGAGGGAGGGGGGGGGAGAGAGAGAGAGAGATAGAGAGAGAGAAATGTTTTTATTGAAAATTTGACGATTTCTGCAAATGACAATTACTCTGAATATCTTATAACTGCTACAGTAAAGAGGTACAGGGTTACCATTACTAAAAATTCAGTTGTTATTGATGGATGAGTTTGTATCAAGGTTTAAGCTCACTGAAAATTTTAAAATCTGGGACTCGTGCCCGACTGTCCGAAGTGGGGTTGACCATTCAATGGAACAATCCTGAGTTTACTTCTACACTCCAAGTCTCTGTAGCTTCAAGAGTGTTGATGGTGGAATTGTATCGAATCTCATTCATTACTTTGATTCTTAGAGACTTTCTATCAGACCCTAACATTGAATTTGCTTGTTTCTTGAACGCTGAAGAGGTAAGGAGTAGGTTGGTTGTTCTTTACTCTACTCTTCATGGATTAGTATTATATTCTCATGACTTGAAAAAAGTCGTTCCTCTCCATTTAGCGTATGCAAGTTTGGTTGAGCTCATTTTTGCGAAACAGTCAATAGGAAGGTTTGACTTGGGTCATCCATCTGGTTCTCCGTGGCATTTTCACCATACCTTGTTGACAGAGTAGCATTTTACCGTTGTTACATTGATACCTTTTGCTGCATCGCAGATTGCAGAGGATTGTCTCTAGGTATCAACACAAACTTATCTTCATACTTTTATGATATAACTAGGTATATAACCCGTGCGTTGCACGGGCTTGATTATAATGTTTTTTTTTAATACATTGGAAATAACAAATTTTATTGGTCTGTTGAACTTTTTATTTAAAAAGAATGATTGTCAAAATATTTTTAAAAAAAATTCACACATCAAGTAAATATATAATATAGATAATGTGTCACCCATCTGTTTTAGAAATCAGTAGAATTATTATAGTAAAAATTTCATTTATTCTCTCTTTTCTCGGGTTTAGTTTATATCTTACTTTTCTCCTTTATTTTAATATATTTTAAATTTTAGAAAAAATTGTCGATATTCAATTATAATTTGATATCTCAAATTTTTATTCTAACTTGAGTCAAATAAATGATTTTATTTAAAAATTCAAATGAAATAATATAATTTATAAAAAGATCAAATGTTTTCATATGTATCATTGCATGGTTTTTAGTAAAAATATTACTCCTTCCACTTTTTTTAAAGTGTCGTTTGATTTTTGATTATAAAATAAACATAAGTTTATAATTTATAATTAAAATAAGGATTTTATAGAGTTGACATATAAGTAATACAATTTTATCTCTAAAAAAGAAAAGCATTAGAGTTTTATAAAGATAACACATAATTAAGAAGACGGTTTAGTTACGAATTAGAGAAATTTATACATGAATGAACTCAAGAATAACATGTGAATGAAATATCTATCCTTGACTAATTAGAGAATTTGAAGGATTAGTACTTAATATTTAAATTTTGTTACCTGCAATAATAATGCCATAAAGAGTTTAAATTCTATAAATAAGATGACTAACATGTTAAAAAAAAAAAAAAAAAAACAAAATAGAAGAACAATTCTGATGAAAAAAATAAAAGACTCTATGAGTGTTAAAAAAATAAGAAAGAGTGGAAGTCATAAGACCCATCAATTTTATTGGCGAGATAGTGTGGAAAAAATTAGAAATTTATTGGATAGAGAGATATTGTATGAGAGAAAAGAAGAAGCATCAAATTTAGAGAGAGAGCAAAAAAAATGTAGAAATTTATTAGTGAATTAAAATTAGAGTATAATGCGAAAAAAAACAATATTTGGGAGGTGAAAAAAACATATGCGGGTACGTAGTGGAAAGACATGTAAGAATGATGACATGAGAGGTCAATAATAAAAATAAAAAATAAAAAACATTAGTACAAATTAGTTGGCGGTTACATTATAAAGAAATCAATAAATATATAGATATATTATAGTATGTAGTAAGTAGATGAAAATAAAAGTGGACAATTATAAGAAGTGTGATAAGGTTTTTTTTAGAGGTGATCCAAGATGAAGAATGACTCAAATTTAGTTTACAGATAATATTTTTTATAGCTTAAACATTGGTATAGTTGAAGCCTACAAATGACTCAAGTTTACTTTAGATATAGAAGAAGATATATAGTTTATGGTTTAGAAAGCTAGATTTAAAAATATAGAGATTGTAGTTAATGGTTTTAATTTATTTTGGTTGAATCATTTTTTTTAAGAAATTGTATTTCCTAAGCAAACTACTACTTTATAGGATCCTAAGCAAACTACTACTACAACGTGTAACTTGGATAATTTCCTTTGCCCTTCTCTATATATCATATTTTAGGGGCATTATTCTCTATATCTCTCAACTCTTTGTCTTTCAATTGACCTGTAGATTTTCATTCCTAGTTGAATGAATAGAAATATAAAGGGTGGGAATAATCAGAGTTAAGGTTTGTGTCAAAAACCACTAATTTGTGACTACCACATAAGTCAAAGAGAAATGAAGAGTGAGGGATCAATTGGACACTCTGGTGAGAGAAAACCCACATGATATACACAATTCTACAGTTTAGTCTTCTAATTCTGCTGAAATCATTAAGAAAATTGGTATTATAGAAAAAAAATCTCAAAATCATATACATTTTTCTTCTTGAATAGAGAAAGTAAACTAAAATAATGTGTGCGTCAAAATTCAAAGGCCATAATTTCAATTAAATGAATTTTATAACTATGATTGAGTGTCTCTTCAGTTGTGTCTGAACCATACAATGAATGTTTAGAGTTGTGGACTTTAAATCATATCCACATAGCACTATAATCAATTTGTTTATTATTTGACATATTTTTTCATTGAAGTTTCTGAAACATTTACATCATCGTTACATTTACTTGAATTTTTTATTAGAAAACTATTTGGAAGTTACTAATTAATTATTATAAAGTAAAGATAAAAGTTCATAATTTCTAAAAAAAAATAAGGAGTTTTATAAAATTGAAATGTAAGTAATAGAGTTTTATCTCTAAAAAAGATAAGCTGCATAAATTGAACTGTTCATTAAAATAAATATTTTTCAATGGCATGTATGATCGACTCATTTGGCAATCACATTGCATTTTTTATTCTTGTAAAAAAAACATTGAATTTTTTATTTTCCTACCCAGTTAATAATTCTATGACAAAAATCCATTAAAAAAAACTCTATGACAAAATATATTGTTGAATTGCTTAAGGAATTCAAATCACTTACAACTTGAATTAATTCATTGTTGATGTTAGGATTCCTTTTTTCTTTTTTAGCAAAGGATTCCCTTTCTATCACATCACATATTAGTAAAAAGAATATACATTAAGTATAAAGAGTAACCCATGAGAGGGCCTGCCCGTGATAAAGTTAAACATCAGTTTAATTTTTTTTAAACAATAAAAAATTGTTAAACACAAAATTAGTGTAGTAAAATATTGTATATAAAATCACATATGATAGGAAGAATGTGCATTGATCAAGTGTTGGTAATCTCATGACTAAGAGATTCTCGAAGTCCCAATTTTATCGATTAAGAATAAGATCCAAATTTGAAAATTAAAGCTTAAAAATTATTATTGTTCAAATTATACGTATGGTATAAATAAAACTGGAGATGAAAAAAAAATCATGCGACTGTCTTACATTGTTGCTTAAGATGCATGCATGATGAAGTTGCTAGCTTTTCCTTATTCTGGTTTTGCATGAGAAATCTCCAAAAATAATTTAATATTCCTAGTCTTTGTATGGGCAACAAAAGAAAGAATTAAAAGAACAACTTTTAAAAATACATCCTTTTACTCGCCTGGTTACAACATAGAGAGAGTAAACTCAAAAACTATATTGCTAATTGCCAAATACACCAACCGAAACTTAGAATTAAGAACCACCGTGTTTTCTCTTGGAGAAGGTACAATATATACTATGAAATCCATAGATAATGATTTATGTCATGGTAAATGTAAAAACTTTTTGATTGCAAAAATTATGCACGTTAGAATTCATAGAGTCTAGCAATTAAATTAGCCATTTCAATTAAAAGAGTTATAAAGGAGTGATTTAAATGTTATGTTATTATGAATGATTAAAATATGGGGAAATGGTTTGAGGGAGAGACACATAAGCAAAGTAGGAGAATGCTTAAGATTAAAAATGGGGTATTGGTGAGCTGACAAATAAGCAACTTGCACCTTAGAATACATGTATATAGGTATATTACCCGTGCGTACGGGTTTGATTTGAATACATTCTTAGAAATTTTACATATGAGAAAATAATAATTTTGTAAGGTATAATCACATACATCGTTTAGTGATTAAACATGTTTTAGGGACGACTAATATAGTTTTTTAAGGTCCAATAACACAATCATCTAAGAACTTTAACAACTTTGACAAATTTGTGCAATATTTTTTGTAAAGTCGAGGATCTTTTAAAACTTTCATAATTTCAAAGACCTATTTAAGAGTATTGCCCTAAAATATTAAAGACTTTGGATTTACTTAATTTTTTTGTTAGAACCTTTTAATAATAACTAATTGCATTATAATAGTAATTTTAGTAGTCCTTAAGACCATATTACAGATATAAAAATGGCTAAACCTACACTTCAATTTTCTATTTGTTGCTTAGTCTATTATTTACTAAACTTAAGAATTGAGTTTAAGTTATTTTGTATATTGTTGAACATCATTTATGGTATAAAGAACTTTGAAGACCTTATCTTCTCTCTCATTCCCATTTGTGAAATATTAAACTCTGATATTGTAAAGTGTCTTTAGATTTTGAGTGACTTTAGATGTAACTTTAGACACAGCAGATATCATGTCTTTAGATTAGAAATTTTGATATAGCTTTTTTTTAAGTGAGTTTAGATGAAACTCTTTTTCTACGGGAGTTTAGATGTAATTTGTGATTTACATCATGGGTGATTTCACTTTATTGCACCAAGAGATTATTTTCCATCCATAATATTGAGGATCATATAATAAAAAAAAACATGTTAAAAATGTCATACAACACTCTACCAACATTTTAAATTTCATAATCCGAACCAAATAAAAATGGTGCGAAAAGAAATTATTTTGCACTAAATATCCTCAATTATCCTACATTTAATTTTTTTTTTTTTATACAAAAGAGGGTATGAGGCCCATGTTATAGATAGTATAACAAAGAAAAGTATTAATTGTCTTTGTTACTTTTGCAACTTGTCCATCCAGTTATAAAACTCATATCTCAACACACCAAAAAAAGAAAGAAAAAGAACACACGTCTCAACAAATAAGAACAAAAAATTGTTATAAAGAACCGGTCCTTATATGCTTATATAAAAGTGTCATGCGAGCATGGGCGGATCCCTTCAAGGCTAGGTGTGGCTATTGCCACACCAGCTGAACCAATTCTTTTTATTTTTTATTTATTTTTTATTTTCAAGTCCAAATTTTATATCATTTATGTTCAATTTAAAAATATAATCACATATGATGCCTTAATTTGATGGTAAAGTGTGTGTTTTTCTAACTTATTGTCTTAGGTTCAAATCTTAGCAATTGTTACGTAATCAATAAACATATATAAAGGAATACCTCATACGTAATCAATAATAAATATATATAAAGGATACCTTTTTGGAGAGGGTTTTTTTATTTTGAATTGACCATTCATTTAAAATATTTTATATAATATTATTGAAGTTGCAATTAGAAAAGGTTAAATTCCACTAAAATATAAACAATATTTGTTATTTTAAGCGTAATTTACTTTGCTTAAATAATTAGTCACAATGATAATTTCATCTCAGATCCGCCCCTGCATGAGAGGCAACTCAACCTAAAATGGAACAAAAGCTTAAGCTTAACACAATAATCAGAGGAAAATATATAATATAATAACCAAAGGAGTTGGTACCTGTCAAAAGATAAAGAAGAAAGCAAAAAATACGTGACTAATATAACAACTGATTAAATTGTAAAATAATTAACATGATAAGGGATGAGATCGAAGTAATTAACATGAGTATAACCGATGAAATTAAATAAGTTACATGTACCAAAAGAAGAAAGCATACAAACAATATTTTTCACCTAGTTCAAGAGTAAGTGATGAGATTGAGAGATTATAGATATAATTTTAGTGGAATGACTTGTAAGATAAAAAATGTGTGACTAATATAAAAACTCATCAAATTGCAAAAGAAGAGAAAATGAGCGATTATTATCATATTATAAAGACAATTGTGTGTTCATATAAGAGGTGACCTTTCAGCAATACCCTCTTCTATCTCCAAAACATATGCAAATCCGGTTTTGAAGAAACAATACCCATTTTATAAAGCTAAAACCTGTTAGAAGAACAAATATATAGATGAAGATGGATGAAACTAATGTAAAATATATAACAAAAAAATGGAAACAAACGGAAGAAGAAATAGTGAAGGGACATAAAAAAAAACGTTGAAGAACATTAACATTTTTCGTGTGATGGCTGTTACTAATTAATTAAGAGAAAATGGAAGAGTGGGTAACGGTTACTTAGTAATAGGAAAAGTGGATGCAAAATGTGATTAGAAGAAAAATAATGGAGAACCTAGCATAGAATGAGTGAGTAAAGAATTAAAATTATTGTACATGAAAGGGGGCATTTGTGAAGTGACACATAAGCAAAGTGTAGCTTAGAATGAGAGAGAATACATGTAAAGAAATAATTAGAAAGGGAGGCATTGGTGAGGTGACACATAAGCAAAATGTAGGTTAGAATACATGTATATATAGATAGATAGATAGTATTATAACAATGATGTTTTACAACATTATTGATTTAGTGCAATTGAAGATCTGTTTTGCTTAAATTAATATTTTTGCTTTCTTTATTTTTTGCATATCTTTTTGTTTCAATGTCATTTCTTCAGAGCATATTATACTTTCAGACAAAGTGAATTTTATCCTAATGAAAATGATTTAACAGAAGAAGGGTGGTAAAGCAAAATGGTCGACCTTACCGTAAAAAATAAGAAAGCTCAATCATGCATTGAGAACTTATCCCATTAAAGAAGTTGTTGTCTTCGAGTATAATAATGTTGATAATCGGATACAATATCTCAAAGAAAGTCAATCAACGTTATAGCTTTCAAACAATGCTTCTTTTTGTATGTTGAAGGATTTGAGAGATTATTATGAATGGTGAAGTCTACTTCAATTTAACATATCATTCTTTAAGTCTTTATAAATCAAAATGTTAAATACAACAATAAGAAAATTACGTTATAATTTTTTTGGGTACAATTATACTATAAAATTTAATACCATAAATTATGTTATAATAAATGCATTGATTTCTCTTTTGGACTAAATAAATTTTATTTGTCAAATAAAAAGTTAAACAATCAACCAACAACAATATATTAGTCTAATGATAAGTTAAACAAGTTAAATTTTTCATCATAAATTCATACAGACAACATGAACAACAACCATTTAAACAAAGAGTTTTTTATCACCAAGAAAAAACCAAAAAACGCAGAGTTTTTTCTTCTTCTAAATAAACAAAGAGTTTTTATGTATATAGATTAAAAACACTTGAATAATTTAGAATGAATAGTTCAGAGGGCGGCGCGTGGGTGTTATGCGTCGGTGAGTGAATCATCAAATGACACCCAAAAACTAACAAAATAAACAATGAATCATCATAATGTTGTGACTTCCATGGAAGTCTACATTGATTTGTAACATCATTTTATACTAATAGCAACCACACAAATGAGGTTGATGTAACATCATAAATCCTTAAAGCGATAAATCACACAAATAATACAAATCATGTCAAGGATTTAGATGTTATTTATTCTATAAGTTCATCATACAAAAATAATTTCATCAAAACATTGCAGCGGAATAATAACATCATCACATCAGCAGCTAAATAAAACATCTTCACGTAACCATGTCACATAATCAAAATACAACTCCATAATAAATCTCCAAATATAAAATCTTAACTCAACATACTGAGTGATAAAAATCTCAACAAGTCATAAAGTATAAATGACAAACTGACACCCTTAAGCTAACTTACCCCAAGTATAAAATCTCAACAACTCACCAAGCAAAGAAAACTACTCATGCACGTCGTCTACTATTCATAAGAATAAGGCAGGCGGTCAACCGAACGACCACTGGGTTAGCCACATTCTATAATTAAAGTATAATCAAACATAAACATTCAAAGATTCATGCATAGCACATATACATACTCAACATTCATAGAATACTAATTCCACATGGATATTATCTCTCCTTTATCATATCATATCAACATATATTAATTCTTAATTGACATTATCATCACAAGTTTATCACCTAACAACACCAATCCACGTAAGAATTTCTCACCTCATTCCCTGTTTAGCCTAATAATCAAACTACACCAATCTCATCATTTAGGAATTATCATCCTAACATGCCACCCTATTCATTTTACATAAAGTTCATATTATCCTAATACATACAAATCATCTAATTCACACCAATCATATATGTCACATAAACTCTTGCCTAATCAAGTCAACAAATATGATTCATCTTTTCAAAAGTATAAGCAAGGAAATCGTTGTCACCAAAGAATCACTAAATCACATACATATAATTCATACTTCATTATTTTCACCAAAATAAACATCATCAATTAAAATCACGTGTACAAGTATCACCAAGAATAACAAACATCCTCAAGTACACATCTTCACATGTTTACCAAATTTCACCAAGTTCACCAATGCACATAAATCACCAAGGTTCACCAAGCACATATTCAAATGATTCATATAATTCACCAAAGCACATATTTTCATAGACTCGAATGTATGCAATGCGCTCTATACACGACTCTATATGCATGTGGTGCCGGTTGTCATTTTGATTACAAAGTATTCGGTCGTCTTCGTTGGATTTAAATATCCTAGTCGTCTTCATTAGATATAAATATCCTACTTATGAATGCATGAACATATGACTCAACAATGCATACGTTCAACATACAATTCGTCATCATTTTCGTCTTCATTTTTTATACATGCATTCATCATCAATAACATCGTCATTTTGCATGTAAGACTTCACAACAAAAAATAAATCATCATCATAATCATCATTAACCATCATTATAATCATCATCAACATAATCATATTTATCACCAAACATTCATCAAATAGTCATTATAAAAAAGAAACACATTCGCTTCATAATTCACGAGTCATAATTCAACAAGAGTCATCACCAAATCATCAAGTTAAAATCACCAAAGAAGAATCATCAACAACCAACACCTCAAGGAAACAACACATATTAACAATCACATTTTACATAAAACACAGACAACTACCACATTATGATATTCATCATTTTAACACCCAATCTTCATTTATTCATTCTTATACTATCATATTAATATGAAGGTAAAATCATTTGTTATCCGGTAATGAAACCACATTTTAACAACGTTCGTCTATTTTCACCACTTTCTACGTTTTCTAAGTATTTCAACAAAACAAGGTAAACATAATCAAACATCTCAACCAAGCATATACACTACTCACACATGATCATAGTAGCTTATGCATATAGGCATCATAGGCCAATTCCAATTGATTCCATAATTTCACAAAGTTCGTCCCACTTTATCACTTTTCAAAATAATTCCAATTTTCAAAGTAAAATCATGTTAAAGCTCATGAATACCACCCAAAACATTTTTTTATAAATCAAGGTTACATTAAACAACCCGAACCTTACCCTTTTCCATTAAGAAAGACAAGTTTTGAAAAATCATGCATTCTTGAACATTGTTCAAAAAGTTTGGTTCGATTCCCAAAACCATGTTCAATCTAATTTATTTGATGTTTCCAAATGTTTAGAAAGCTTTACAACAATTAAATACATCAAAAGAATCATTTACGGATGTCTGGAACGACCACAAACGCTCTAAAAGTACAAAACAACATGTTTTGTTCTGCACCAACTCACCGTGGCATATATCTCACTCGTTGGGCGAGTTTCAGACAATACAGGTTTTTAAATTTTCTCATTTCGCGCGTAAAATTCAAACTGGTAATCTGATTCTAATTCCGCTTTCGCCTACGCGCTCCTTACACTTAGAACTATCACATTCTATCAGAAAAATCAAGTTTCTCCCATCCCAAAACAACTCACTCAAAACCTCTCATAATCACATATTTTTCAAAAACACTTAAAAGGATTTTTCAATCAACACCCAAGTTTTTC
Organism: Medicago truncatula; assembly: GCF_003473485.1. NCBI lineage: Eukaryota > Viridiplantae > Streptophyta > Magnoliopsida > Fabales > Fabaceae > Medicago > Medicago truncatula. The sequence continues at coordinate 10,197,201 of NC_053046.1, read as the reverse complement.
CCCAAACAACAACTTAAATCACAACAACACAATTAGTGATACCCAAGGCATGAATCAACACCAACAACAATCTCATCATATAAACATGATTTCATTAACAATCAACAACAACATCATTTTTCACCAAATTAAGCAAAACTCACAAAGGTTCATATTAGCATACTTCAACCATGGAAAATCAACAACAACAACAAACTTAACATCAAATTAACATACCCAAATTTATCATTAAATAAGGAGCACAAAAATTGACATTAAAATTCACAAAAGTCACAATTCACAAATAAGCATTTATTCGCATAATTGAAAATAGGAGATTATAGCTTAATTATGAAAAGGAAACCACCCCCCTAACCTCTAGTCTTGAAGAATCCTAACTTTGGCTTCCATTTAACTCTTAGCTCTTCAAACCCCAAGCTCTCTTTCTCTAACTCCTCTTATATCCTCTGGATTCACTTTCTCTCTCTACCTCTTATATTTTTGTGAAATGAATAATGAAAGCTTAACCTAATTCTCACAAGAGTTATGCTTATATACCACCTTTAATTGGGATAGGTCTCTAATTGTCTTAATGGACTCGATATTTTTACCAACTAATTCACCAATGTTACTACTTACTTAAACCGTTAAATAAGGAATAATTGCCGTATCTAAATAATTACTCCAACTCACTAGTAACTTAGTAAAAATAATTATTCCCACTAAAACACCAAAAATAACCCTCTTAATTAAAATGACTATTTTACCCTTGCTCGTCAAATGACCAAGATGCCTCTGAGCCTAAAATGACTAAAATACTCTTCTCAGGCCAAAATCCACTAATCCCGAAAAAAATACACATCGATATAAATAATCACATACAAACACATATAAACACATAATAAATAATTAAAATAATTCTAGCGAAAAACAAACTGTTACAATTGACATCATATCTTCACCCAAAGTCTTAAGACATTAGATATATGGGTCATCACACTTATGTGTTACTCAACATATAATCTTGCATACACGTGAAATTTTAGCTCACACTTGACACCCTAGCTCCCCCAACCAAAATCCATGACCAAGAATCACTCCCACTCCCCCGCATTGTTGAAGTGAGATATGATACTACCATATGCCCTTCTTGGGCAGCAAACACACAATCAACACCTTGGAGAAAGAGCAAACACACAAATAAGAATGATATCACATATACATCCTATATTTTAAGGTTAAAGTATATGAGTTTTTTTTTCCACTTATTTGTTGTTCAACCTCTACTCTTTTATTTAATGTTGGACTTTAACTGACACTTAATACTTTACAATATTCTCGATGATGAAACTCTAGCCCGTAATTGACACTGGTGTTCATGCTAATTCAAATTAAATCACAAATCCTCATTCTCAATACGTGCTCTGCATTGAAGAATCCTAAATCCTAAATCTAGGAGTATTTTTGATGGGTTTGCTTTTATTGCTGCGATTTTTGGTGTGGGTATTGTATTGAGTTTCTTTTTAGTTAAAATAATAGCTTCAATTGGACATTAGCTTGTTAATCAATAAAGGCTAAATTACACCGTAGGATTCTTTAAGTTATATACTAGTATAAATTTCCATTTCGTGGTTTAAAATATAAACTTCAAATTAAATTGAATGGATAAGGTTGTAATTGTATAGTTGAGACTTAAGATCTATGAGAAGACGCGTGGTTCAGTTAGTTCTCTTTCAAACTTTGTTGAGTTAAAGCTGATCAAGCAGTAAAACAATGCAGAGTTGAGAGAGAAAAGCTCACTTAACTTCTTTTTCTTTGAAAGAACAAATTTTATTAATCAACCAGATCCTTACTCAAAATGAACAGAGACCGGTGAAATTAAGAATACAAACAAAAGGCATCGTATATAGGCAAAACACCTGAAATAAACATCCTAAAAACACCTCCGAGGACAACACCCACCAAAGTACACGTAACCACCTAAAACAGACTCCTTCTAAAAAACGACCACGGTAAAAACGATATCCAACCACCCATCATATCACTACTCACCCCTAAAAAGCTCAATTGACTTAATTTAACAACCCATTACAGACCTTTGGATTAAAGGTAAACGATGTCCAAACTAAAGTTTGATTGGGTTGATCGTTAACTTTTCCATGTAACATGTAGAAAAACCTCTCATTGGACTGTCTTCTTTCAACATGACTTTAATTAGAGTAGTTCTCACCGTTTTTAGTGGATCCTCAACATGCCTAGGCTTTTAACAAATTTTGAAGTAAATACATTAGGGGTGTTCAAAACCGAACCAACCCAATAGAAAAACCGCAAACCAAACCAATCCAAACCGAAACCACAAAAAACCGCACTTGATTCGGATGAATTCGGATGACTTTTGCACTGAACCGCGCGGTTTGTTCGATTTGCGGTTTGCATCTCAGCAACCGAACCAAACCAAACCAAACCGCAAAATGAATATTACTTAAACATGTACTATCCCAATTACATAACTCAAGAATCTCTTTTGATTCGATTTTTTCATTGTTGCACCATCAGGTTCGATTATAATTCATTTTCATCTCTTTCAAGTGATGAATTTGTTTCCTTTACTTTCTAATAATTTGTTTCATGTTTATGTTTCTTCTTAATTTTACCTATTTTGATATAAATTTTACCTAATATTTTATCATATAAACAGCAAAATAAAATGTCATATGTTTATTTTGTAACAAGTTGGCAATATTAGAGTTAATGTAATATTTTTTTTATCTCGCGATAAACCGAACCAATCCAAACCGCATTGGTTTGGTTTGGATAACTTTTTAAAAATCAACCAAACGAAACCAAACCGCATGCTGCGAACACCCCTAAATACATGATATATAAACTCACATATTTCTAAAATTGATGACATTTATACACCAAATATATAGTAATGGAGATGTCCATTTCTTTTCAAATATGGAGGGGTCCTATCACTAAATGGGTTCTACCATCATTAATTATTTTTTACTTTTTTCAAAATTGTGTCTTTATCTCTCCAAATGAAGGAAATGGAGAAGGACATAAATGGAGAGGATCTTAACTCCTTAATTAGGGAATGTTAACTAGGTCCCCCGGAGCACCGGTTAACATGACCCTTTAAATTATTTGGCAACTCTTTGGATGTTAATGAGAGCCTTACATGAATCAGATTCATTGAAGTGCTCTGAAAAATCTGTTTTACAAACTGAGCCTACAAAATCTGTTTTCAAAACTGAACCAACTCATGTTAAAAACAGCTGATAGAGATTGAACAATCAAATTGCTACTAGTTCCATGACCAGTCAATAAAACAATAATAAAAACAAACATCGCAAAAATGTATCCAACGCTCAACATACAACAACCAAACATAACCACACCCCAACTATAACTCGATACATAACGCATTTCTCTAAAGTATATTCACGCAACCAAACTACGGCTGAACATATATCTGGCTTCATTTTCTTTTAAAAATGAAACTCATGTAAGGAAATGTCATGGCAGCAGCCACAGCTGCAAACCAATCCAAAATGAGGTTGAGGATCCAAATGTTAAGCGTTGACTCAAACTAGAGATTTTGAATTCAATGACAGTTGCACAAACAATTTATTACACAAACTAGAGAGTTTGAACTGGAAGACAGTGACATAAACAATTTATTACACGTCAAAATCAGTGGGTTTTGCAAAATCAGTGAAAGTGATTTTGTAGAAACTCTATATGTTTGGTTTGGCACTTGATCAACATTTCTCGCATTCAAATGCACTTGTAGCGTGAAAATATCAACTACAATATGTAGCAGTGAGCAAACACAGCACCACAGTGAATTCAAACACTGCCCCAAAGTGTAGTTTTTGCTAAAATTGTGGTGACTCACTATGATTCTTAGCAATATAAATATTCCAAACTACACAAGACTTACACACACTAACAGGCAGATAGGCAGGTGCATACCTTACTTGGCGGGAGACAGCATAGAACAAAATATAAAAACAAGCATATAACATATTATTATAAAATCAATAGTAGAAAAGCTAGATTATTCAGCTGCAACAAACAGTTTGCACTAAAACAAAAACAAAATTTCCATGCTGTCTGCATAATGTGTAATAATCTTAAACCGGAGAACAAAAAACCAAAATTATTTAGTTCAGATAACCACACAAAAAAAAACTATGACAAACATATAAATGGATTTTACTGGGAAACCCCAAGCCATTTAGAGAAGTTGTCAAATTCAGCATAATCAGAATCTGAGACCATGGTGTTATACCAAGCTTTCCCTGCAGCCTTGATGGCAGAAGCTTCCTCCTGAAAGAGTGATAGGAACACAACGAAAAGTAATGTTAGCTTCAGACAATAAATAAATGGTAATAAGATTGTCAATTAACGAAAACAAAATACTCAATACAGCAAAAAAGAAACACAATCAGAAAGCAGGGAACATATGGAATTGCATAAACCAAAAGTCATCCATTATTCCACAAAAAAAAAAACTCATCCACTCATCTAAGTACACTCGGCTGAAGGTCTAAATTGGAATACACCAAAAAAGACACAATCAGAAACAAACAGGGAACATATGGAATAGCAAAAACCAAAAGTCATCCGTTATTCCACGAAAAATCAACCCATCCACTCATCTAACTGAATGTCTAAATTTGAAATAAAATCAAACAAATTAAATTAATAACTGGAATTCCCAGGAGTTAACCAAAGCTGCCATCAAATCCACTTACAGCTAAAAAATACTTAATTGCATGATAAATATCAAGGGTGTGCTAATACCGATTGTTCAATAAAATAGTAGAGTAAACCCGGAAAATCAGTCTCTATTGAAGTAAAGATCAGAATATGCAAGGAGCTCACTGATCTCAACAAACTTAACAAACTCATATTGATCACTCGAACAAGTATGTATCTTGATGCGGGCCTCAAGAGCATGATCAGAACCCAAGTTTTACAAGTATGTATCTTGATGCGGGCCTCAAGAGCATGATGAGAATCCAAGTTTTGATAACTTAAGATGAACTTCGTTTTATTTTAATCTAGGTTGGAATAATTTTAGGCTTATTTAGATTTGAGATTGTAATGGTTTTTAATCAGTTTTAATTACATTTAGTTTTAAGTTATGAGTAAGTGAGATACTTTGCTTCTTTGCACTTAAGACAATACAAGTGCAAAGACCCTAAAGTACACATTAAGTTAACAAAATCTAATTACCAAATCACTACAAACGCAAATCAAAAACTATGAATTACTACAAAAAACAACTTTAAAACAAAGTTCTTTATACTAATTACTAAATTATTAGAGTTTGGTTTTCTTCATGCAATTGAGATCCTCATCCTATCTTCACAAATCAGTCTCAACTTTTATACAAGGTATGCAGACACAACCTAATTAAAGCACTCAATCTAAATAGAAACGAGTACTGAAAATCAGCAAGATCACAATTGAAATCAAAGTGCAACTAGCACATAGTTCTTCTTTGGCAGAATCCTAGGAACAATACCAAATCAACATAAAATTGATCATGCACATGCATAAAAATATACATCAAACAATCAAAACAATAAGCTATGCAGGCATGTGGACTAGTCTAAATAGCAGATTACACGTCTCAAACTAAGTAGTATAATTAGTATAGATAACATAACATTCAAAAATTGAGCACCATAATAATTATGAATATCACCTTAGAGACAATCTTTCTCTTCTTGTCAAACTTCTCCTTCTTGGACTTAACCCTCTCAGCCTCAGCAAGCAAAGCCATCCTCTTAGCAGTCTTGGCATAAGGATTAAGCCGGAGCATAACATTAAGATTCTTAAGAGGATTCTTCTTAAGCGTAGCCCTCTTAACATCCTTCTTAATCGGTCTCACAACACTCTGCACCTCATCACTATTAATAATCCTAGTCAAATCAGAATTCACCATCTTAGCCCTGGGCAAAACATACCCTTTCTTCTTCTCTGAACCCTTATCGAACGTCCCATAAATTGAATCCAATTTCTCAAAAGCCGACTTAGTCCAAATCACAAACCTACCCAAATGCCCGCCCGGTGCAAGCTTCAACAGATTCAACCTCTCCACATTAGTAATCTCAACACCCGGAATATTCCTAAAAGCCTTCACTGCCTTCGCCCCATCGGTACCATAAACAATTAAGGGTCCTTTGCGTGATATATATCGCCTATTCCTCATCTTCCCCTTTCCGGGTCGAATCCCAAGGCTATCCTTGGCCTTCTCAGCATCAGCAAAAGCACCAACCTGCTTCAAAACCTTAATAGCCTCCTTAGTTTTCTCTACTCCTTCAGCAGCATCACCAACAACAAGAGGAAACTCTGGAACAGTCTCAATCCTATGACCGCGAGCAAGAACCAATGAAGGAATGGCAGAAGCTGCTATAGCTGAAACAACAGCATAACGTTTCTGATTAACATTAATCTTCCTGTGCCATTTCCTCCAGATCCTTGTCGGAGCAAACATTCTACCACCACGACACATGTTACCAAAAGCAGCCTGACCAGCACGGTGGGTCCCACCACCAGCAACACGAGGAATACGTGAAACAGCACGTCCAGTACCCCATGATTCAGCTGAGGTTTGGTGGCCAGCTTTACGGCTGACAGCGTAGGGCTGTCGGGAGTTTTTGGAAATGTTGGAATGGACGAAATTGACGATGTCAGGACGGATTGAAGCACGCATGACATCGGGGATTGGAAGGGTGTTTGGTGAATCGGTGGACATTTCCGATTCTAGGGTTTGGATTGTGACAAGGGGACGTGCTGCTGCTGCTGCGGCGGCCATTGGTGGAGGAAGAAGAAACACTAGCTAGGGTTTTTGCGGGAGGCTACTGCTAAGTGTGTGAGAAGAAGGGTCTGTTATGTGATGGTGAGATGAATGTAGTGTGTTTTGGGCTATGATTTTGAAAACCCTAAGATCCATGTTTGTTTGGCCCAAAAATTAAAAAAAAAATAAAAAAATTATTCTTTTTAACAATTTTTAGCTACGGAGAAAAATAAATTTGGACAAGTTAATTTGTTTTGTTTTGTTGATAAAAGAAATATAGAGACAAAAAGAGAAAATGAAAATCATAAAATTTTATTTTATAATCTTTGCCAAGTAGAATTTGAATTTTGTATTTTGAAGTTGTAAGGTTAAAATTTTACCATTGAGCTAATACGTTAAATTTGATGTAAAAGGCAATTAAATGTTAACTAGAGTATATCATATGATTCAAGAGTTATATTTAATGTAGTAAACTTTGAGTCAGAACCATTCGTTACATTTATATACTTTAAGATTATATTGAAGAGATAGATTTAAAGACTAGATGATCTATTATAACTTTTTTTTAACGGAACTTGATAGCTTTGGGCAAGAGGAGGTGTTGTTAGATACCGGACCCGCTATCATGACGATGCTAAAGTGAAGGCATTACATTACAAGTCAATAACAAAGAGATTAGCACAGTGGTTACTATCCATTAATATTAAGGAAAAGTAGTTTATTTTTGATATGTTAAGAGTAGTAATAGGGAATTTAGTTTCATATTTTGTGTATAAATAACTCCTTAGAAACTTTAGCGGTATTGAGAATTATTTAGTGAAAGAGATTTGGAGTTTGACACGAACTCAAAGAGTGCACTTTACTTTATCGTATCAGAACTCGATGATCTATTATAATTAAAATGTAAACTTATAAATAATGTAAATTTTGTATGGGCCACCGTATTGCTCTATTGATTTGACGACTGATATTACTGTTCGAAGACTAAGTCAAAAGTGGCATTGGGGGCAAAAACTGCCAAATATCCAATACATATGGGGTTGTTTTGTATTTTAATTAGTTAGGGGACCAAAATCGCAACTTTTAAAAAGATAGGGGGCCAAAAGTGCAATTAAACCTTTAATTTTTTATCTTATTTTATTTTATAATTGTCATCAAGTAGAATTTGAAGTTATAAGGTTAAATTTTTACCATTCAACATTTGAGCTAACACATCACATTTGATTTAAAAAGCAATGAAGTGTTAATTGGAGTATATCATATGATTTAAGAGTTATATTCACCGTGGTAAACTTCATTACATTTATATATTTTATGATTATATTGAAGAGACAAATTTAAAGACTGGATAATCTATTATAACTAAAATGTAAACTTATAAATAATATAAACCTTGTATGGGCCACCGTGTTGCTCCATTGATTTGACGACTAATACTATTGTTCGACGATTTAATCACACTCTAAAAAATTTAAGTTACACGTAATTTTAATTAAAATTTAATGATAACACTAGATCTATCCTCCCAATAGAAACATTTATATAGAATACCTAGATTGAGTTTAGGTATATGACATGGATTTGGCCTACATACAAAGAACATATAAACTAAGACTATATAAGTTACATGAATAAAGTGTATTTACCTGCATAAATTGGGTTTACATAAGTTCAATTTACAAAGGTTATATTTTAGTTTACATAATTTATGTAAACTAAGTTTGCGAGTGCTACAACGGTTTGAGATAAATACACGTCACCGGAAGGAGATAACAATCAAAAAGTTTTGGATGCCCTTGAAAATTGATTTTCATTTTTAGGGAATTTTTGTTACTTCGAGTGTAACCAGGGTTTAACGGGGTGTGGCTATAAACTGTCTTGTTGTTTTCACATATAATCTTTACTGTGAATTTCTATGGAGAGTAATGTTTTTTTTAACTAACAAAAATATAAGAAATAAACAATCAATGACACCTCTAAAGTGTCACACTCTCATTAATTTAGTCCCTACAATATTAAAATCAACTAAAAGGTCAATAAACTATTCTGTCATCTAATTATTTAATCCCTCTAGAAACGAGATTGATAGTTTTTTTTTCATAATTTAGGGGCTAAGTTGATGTATTTTTCATTGTTTGGAGACCTTTTGGTTGCTTTCAATAGTTTAAGGACTAAATTGAAAAGATGAGGATAGTGTATGGACCAAATCAATTGTTTATTTGAGATATATCAACTAATTTTATATAAGTTAAATATGTTTTGATTCTATATATGGGAGAATGGGGGAGTCTAATATTGCTATTTGGGAAGTGGTGCTGGAGGATGTTGGTAGATAAATGAGGGTTGTGGTATACTGTTTTAATGGCGAAATATGGTGAGGAGGGAGCACTTGAAGGAAGGAGGTAGAGATGATTATGTTTGGTGGAAGGAGTTGGCGTGGACTCGTAATGGTATTGAGTTCGGAGATTGAAGTTAGTTTGAAGAGAATTTAAGGAGGGTGGTGGGTGATGGTGTTGATACTTATTTTTTGTTTGATAATTGGTTGGAGGTATTCCTATCACTGAGTTGTTTAGGAGGTTACTTGTGTTGTCAATGAGTCAAGGGACGTCAATGACAAATATATTTGCTTTGGGGTGGGATGATGGAGGAGATGCTTGGAATTGGAGGCGTCATTTGTTTGTGTGGGAAAAGGAGTTGGTAGTGGAATGTACGACTTTACTTAACATGGTTACTTTACAAGTTAGAGTCGTGATCATTGGCAATAGAAATTAGACTTGACATTTGATTACTTGGCCAATGGAATATATCAATTGTAAGCTTGGTCTATTCCCCATGTTCATATTCCTGTTTTAGATCTTCTTTGACACAATGATATTCCTTTAACAGTATCTGTGTTTGCTTGACATCTTCTTAGGAATCGGCTTCCTACCAAAAATAACATATTTAGGCGAGACATCCTTAATCAATACTCTCAACTCTGTGCTAGCGACTAAAGTTTCTATTTAACTAAAATAAGAAATAAATATTGTATAAAGACCACAAACGTGTTTAACAATTTTTAAAATTGTAAATTATTAATTAAATTAGTACCCCATTAATATTCCAAGAGCTATGTAATGTTGTTAAGTTGTCTTGACAAAAAAATGATGTTAAGTTTCTTTTTTTTTTGAAAAAGATGTTAAGTTGTTAATATCATAATAATACATTTACTTTTTACAAAAGCATATTATAATACATTTAAAATCAGGCAAATAATAATAATATCTAGAACGCATTTGATAGAAAATCCAACCTAAAAGAAATTTGACCTAACATTTTACAATATTTTGAATAATTTTGAAACATTAAAAATATGAAGGATAACATTGATACGGTTCTAAACAAAATGCATATTTAATATTTAGAGGAACATTACTTAATTTTTTTTTTTAGAGGAATATGCGAAAAACATCAACTTTAACATATCCATTTTTAACGTGTAAAATTAGTTAGAGCTTATCATTTTATGTGAGACCATTTTTAAAATGATGAGATTCATTTAAATTTCACTCAATAAAAAAATGATTGTTAGGATAACGTTCCCACCCTTACTTTTTTTTTTTTTTTTGATGGTCGGAGTTCAAACTCTGAATCTTGCATATATTATGCACTGTCCCCTAACCTTACTCTTGATAAAAGAGTAGTGCCATTAACATTCAAATTACGGTCTTTACAATTATCTTATTAAGTGAATCATATGATTTCTATTTCTCTATAGAAGTTAATTTTTAAAATAGCAGGATTTACTTGAATTTCATCCAATAAAAAAAAAAAAATATTATAAAGAGAACGTTGAAGTGAACGTCGTTAGCACTCATTTTACAGCATAAAGCAATTTGAGACACTTTTGTTGTTGTTGCCACCATATAATTTGGCTTTACTAGCTTCTTTTGATCAAGCATAGTTTCTTTAACACCCTTAATGTACTTTGGACCACTCAATATGAAGAGTAAAGATCATTGCTCCTCACACTTCTCATGCTTGTCTTAACTCTCACATGAGTTTGCAGTACCACGGTTGTTGGGCGTGGGGTAGTAACTCATAAGGTTGATTGGTTTCAACTTTCAAGCAACCTTTCATGATTTTATGTAGAAATGAAAACGAGGATGTAACTGTCGTAGTTGCATAATGTAGCTGAAAAAATAGGTCATGAAATATTCATTTTCTCGTGAATCTTATAACTACACATTAATTGAATCCTTAGTTTCCTTGTCTAATATGCAATCTCTATAAATATTTTGTTTTCTTCATTGTAGATTGTACAGGCTATGGCCGGCTCCATTGGCAGATTAATTAGGTTATAAAGATCGTTACGTCCAAGTCACATTTTATTTGACAAGGTTACGTACAAATTACATATGCATACGATTTTGTCATAATAAATAATGAAGATGACTCCATTTTATTTTAACTGTACCACCTTCGTTTTTTTTTTAGATAGACGAAATAGCAAAGTCATTATAAACTCACACACACAAGTGGAGGTACCGGGGTTCGAACCCCGATCATGGCATCCGGTCTAACAATTTCGGCATTTTGCCAATTGAGTTAGGACTTATGGATCCACCTTCGGTTTCTTTATAAACCAAAATAACTAATTAACATAAATCAAGAAAAATAATCAATTCCCTTTTTTCTTCTTCATGTAATTAAAAAAGTTATCGCATTCCCTAAACAACATTTTTTATGACAACCCTTTAGTTTCTAAAAGAAGGAGATCATATTCATCCAAAACTTGATCAAAAGATATGCAAAATTTGACAAAAAATTGTTCCAATCAACAATCAAATTCAGGTTCATCCAAACAATTTGTTATTGAATGAAGTCCGTTGATCATTTTTGTCCAATCACTTAATTTCTTTTTAGCTTAGAAAAACTTGTTTTTTTTATATTTAATTTTGCATTATACTGTGTTTTATTGAATGATATTTTGATAATAATAACATATTACTATACTTTTTTATTTTTTATATTTGAATATATCATAGTATTTTGTTTACACGATTCCGTGGTATTTAACATGAATTCATATGATAATAAAATATGCACTACTGTACGAGAAAAAAACACCAGCAAGAACAATTTTGTCAAAAAAAGAAGAACATTTTTTGTCACAAAAAAAGAAGAAGAACAGTCATCCATTATATACACATCATGCAAATGCAATATATATCACACATATTAAGAAATGTAATTAATATTGTGTGGGAAAGAGATATTATGAATTGTTTTACAAGATTGTTCTTAATAAATGTCATAGAAAAGATAAATGAAAAAATTGAAAGGAGAAAGAGTAATAAATAGTTAGGGATATAATAGGAAAAATAACATTAATATTTCATTGGTATTGTAAAGCGACATACAATTTGAGACAATTTTTCTTTCTAAAGTGACATACAATTTGGGACGGATGGATGGGTCTAATCCCATCATCCATTACGATGATCAATTTTTCTCTATAAAACAACGATAGACGACTAATTTGAGGGGTGTAATCCCATCATCCATTACGAAGATCCATTTAAAGTCAAATCATAATAGTACCGTATGAATTTATCCCACCGAAATTGATGCTTAAAGAAATCGAAATTGAAACTTTAAGAACACATTCTAAAATCTTAAACCAATCATTAAATCAACCCTAAACAAATTAAAATTAGTTTCTTATTAGCTTAAACTTTCTTCTCGAAAAATGAAAAATTAATCCCCAACCTTGCTAATAGGCGTCAACAATTTTTTTAACTATTCCGTAAAAAAAAGTTTTAAACTGTTTCCCCCCAATTTTAAAGTAAAATATACATTTTTAATTATACAATTAAATTGGAAAACCCTATGAGCTGGAAAATGAAGGGTGGGTGACGACTAAGCAAGAATTTTGGGTGGCCTCTTCCCGCCGGAGGCAGACAGTGACAAATTTTATACAAAGATTGTGGGGTCCACTACGACCTTTTCAAATTATCATGAATTATTATTAAATTATATTTTTATATTACGCCACATATCTATGACAAATATATTTATTCAAAAATAAAAAGACAAAGTGTAAACAAAAAATGGCGAAATTTTTATCATTAATCTCATCTGTCTATATTTGACAAAGTTTAGATAATTACATATTTTTTATGAAACAATGAATTTAATTTTAACCGAAGATGTCACATTTATTTAAATACATTTTTTATTGAAAGTATGTGACATTACACTAACACGAAATGACATAATTGTAGAGTGTGTGAAAAACCAAAAGATAGTAACACAAACAAAAAATATGTACATTAATATCATATGCATTTAATAAATAAATTAGGGTCTTGCTAACCAATGTCCTCAAGGTAATAGTTAAGTAAACTAAAAATAGTATATTTATATTGAATTCAGCAATATTTTGACTTTTAAAAAGTTAAATTCTTCACTTTTCACCCTTTTTTCAATACATGTTTTTATTTTTATCATCTTAACCAATGCTTCAAGGGTACTTTTAGTTTTTCCTAATAAATGAAGGGAAGAAGAGAAAGAGACTCACATTTATGTAAACCAAAGTATTTGGCCGCATAATCACTAGATTATGAGAATCTTTTTTCGGTTGAATAGTTATAAATCATCAATTACTATCAATTATTATTAACTCCAAAGACCATTCATATTTTAGATTTTTTCTAAACAAAACACTCAAACAAACATAGTCTTATGCCAAATGGAAATGCAAGATTTAAAAAATAAAAACTATATAATATAATATAATGTTACTTAAATGACAATGAAGTTTATGTTTATGTATATTTAGTTGTGTAACAAGAAGAATCTTGTTTATCTGTGTTTTCTTTCATGTCAATCTTTATTTTTGAGTGAAGAAGAAGAAAGTGTAAAAGTAGTTTAAGTTCCCCAAAAGCCTCATTGTTTAATAATGTTCTCGTGACTTTCTCTCACCTGTTTTTTTTTTGTCCACTGGTAACAATTTCAGCCTCAAAAATCATAACTTCAATTATTTTTCTTTCATTTTTCAACCAAATCTATTCTTAATTTGCTTCATCTTCACTTTCTCACTGGTCCAGATCTCTCTATTGCACTGCACACCATTGTTTGTTCCATTGCTGCTACAAAGGTTGTTTTTTTCCCTTCATCTTAAGCTCATTCTTCATGTTTTGGATCCTCATGTGTTTTTTAGTGGAAATGCAAAAGTTTCTTAGTTTTGTTAACCTTGTACTTGCTAGTTTAATGTTGTAGCATTTTGGTTTCTGGGTCTGTTTCTTTCTTTGTCCTTCATAATTGTTATGTTTTATTTTTTGTTCATGAAATTCATGAATTGTTAAAAAAATTGTATTTTTGTTAATTTGATGTATTTTTGTTTGTTTGTTTCTGTTCTGTTCTATTTATGATATGGTTTTGAATTTATACCTGACTTGTGTTTTATGCGGCAATTTACAAACTAACATTTTTATTTAAGTCAACATAGCTCAAATTGTGTGTGTGTGTGTGTGTTGTATTGTTTGAACTTATGTTTAGGTTTTTGGTGATGCAGTGGATGAGCTTGAAGAAGAACAAGCTTTGTTGCTTTGACTAGTTTCAATTTTTGTTTGTTGGCAAAAGAATATGATATTTGATATGCCACCATCCGGCGCCCAAAGTGTGAGGACAAACAGATCTTCATTTGGTTCTATCAATGGCAGTGAGGGTACACCTTTACATAGCTATGCTACTGTTAGCAATGGTGATGGATATGACAGTGATGGCTCCAATTTCGCACCACCGTGAGTATTACCTGATCTTTTTGAGTTACACTCTAATGTTTATAACTCTTTGTTTGTGTGGAAAAGGAACATTTTTTTAATTTGGGATGTTAGCAAGCAAATGTTGAAAGCAAAATTTATAAGTCACATTAGCTAATTTTACTTTTGAAGCTAGTAATATTATTTTCTTCTTCCATATTGTTTCTCTGAGGGTATGTTTGGTTCAACCAATGGGAGGGGAGATATTTTAAAATCGTTTGTGTTTGGTTCATCGGGGAGAGGGGAGAGATTTTATTGAAGGGAAAGTGTACACAAGCTTAATTCTTGCATTATCTTCTTATTGTCTGATCCAGCCATAATTCTAAGAATGTACTATTATGCTTTTTGCATGTTTGGTTTTGCGGTGGGAAGGATTGATTCTACAAATTTGATTATGGCTGAAAGTCAGTAAAATATAAAGTGTGGGTTGAACAATAATTTTATGGCTAAGTATCAATTGTAGAGGCAAAAACTCTAAATTGTAGCTGCATGTTAGAATCAATTCTAGAGGCAAAGTCAATTCTATTCGAGAACAATCAAACATGTCAAGATCAATTCTACACATCTAGAATCAATTTTACTTCCCCAGAAAGTGGAACCAAACATACTCAAATCTTGAATTGAATGACCAGCTAACAACAATGCAAAATGAATTGTTTGTTTGCTCGTATGCAGTATTCTTCAGTTTTTGACATTGTATTTTATTTTTACTTGCAGCACACCAACAACTCTATCAACAGCTATTCCAGCAGAACTTGCTGGAGCAGCACCTTTGATTGACAGATTTCAGGTGGGAAACTATATATGTTAATCTCGCTTCAAATATTATTTTCTAACAGTTATGCATTCCTATTATTTTGTGTCTCAATGATTTTTGTATGGAAAATGTTAACTAGCGCCCCAGGGCACTAGTTAAGGAAACCAAATATAGTATAAGTACCTTGGAACTTGTGTAATCAAAGTTTAAAAAGTGTAAAAAATGATGTTTTCAATGCAAATATTTCCTTTTTTGTTTCCTTAACTAGTGCCCCGGAGGCACTAGTTAACAACACCCTTTTTGTATTACATTCTGCTTGAAAGGTAGTGTACTTTCTAATTTAGTGCTATATTGCTATGATTATGGTGACATGATCTTTTGTTATCATGTTTTCTCAAATGTTGTATGTTATAGGTGGAAGGTTTTTTAAAGTTGATGCAAAAGCAAATTCACTCTGCTGGGAAGCGAGGATTTTTTTCTAAACGATCTGTGGGACCCCAAGTTCGAGAGAAACTTACAATTGAAGACATGCTTTGCTTCCAAAAGGTAATCAAATACCAATTTTTCAATAAGTGGTTATTTTTTTTTTTATAAAGCACATTAATATCTAACTCATGAGTTCATGCAGGATCCAATACCAACATCATTGCTTAAGCTGAATGGCGATTTGGCAAGCCGGGCAACAAAGTTGTTCCAAATGATTTTGAAGTATATGGGTGTTGATTCGTCTTCACTAAGCTTAGAGGACCGGGTTGAGCTTGTAGGTAAACTATACAAGCAAAGTTTGAAGCGTTCGGAACTCCGAGATGAACTTTTTGTCCAGATATCAAAACAAACGAGAAACAATCCAGAGAGGTAAAAAATTTTCTTAGTATTTAGTAGCATGCTTCATGTTTTCTTTTCTTAGCCTTTGCTCAATGTCGCTGGATTTATGTTGTTTGTATTGGTTAATTGGTTAACGGTTGAAACATTTCTTGTCTCAAAATCAGGGAATACTTGATGAAATCATGGGAGCTAATGTATTTATGTGTGTCGTGCATGCCTCCTAGCAAAGACATTGGAGGATATCTGTCAGAATATACCCATAACGTGGCGCATGGTGTGGCTGTTGATTCTGGGATCCGAGGTGTTGCATTGAACACTTTAAATGCTTTGAAGCACTCTCTCAAGGCTGGTCCTAGGCATATAATACCTGGACCTGCTGAGATCGAAGCTCGGATGACTGGGAAAAAGCTCACAACTATAGTCTTCTTTCTGGATGAAACATTTGAAGAAATTACATATGACATGTCAACAACCGTAGCGGATGCTGTCGAGGAACTTGCAGGAATCATTAAACTGCCAACATACTCTAGCTTTGGCTTGTACGAATGCCGTAAAGTTGTCACAAGCGCTAAATCATCTGATTCTGGCAATGGTATGTCTTTTTCACTTCTTGCTTGTGAAAATTATTAAATTAGCTGAGATCAGTAGTATAACCAATCTTCTAATGTTATTATTCAGAGGAGTACATTGGTTTGGACGACAATAAACATATCGGGGATTTACTAGCGGAATTTAAGGCAGTAAAAGAACGAAGTAAGGGAGAAGTTTTGCACTGCAAACTGGTCTTCAAGAAAAAGTTATTTCGTGAATCGGATGAAGCCGTGACAGATCCTATGTTTTGGCAGTTGTCCTATGTACAAGTATGCCTTTTTCGCTTTTGTTTTACGAGTTTGGTTTGGTTTTTCTTCCTGAACCGAACCATGAACGGTCCTGTGCTGTCTAGCTTGAGAAAGCGGTTTCCTTTTATTTCTAGTTTTCACTAGTAATTACAAAAATGTCACATTTTTTTTCTTTCTTTCTACTTTGTTACCATTTCCTATACAAATATTTGAGATCAGGGAATAAGTGGAAAAAGTGTTACATTTTTTAACTATGATTGAAAATAGAAAATGTTTTCTCCAGCCAAACAATCTATTGTTTTGATTTGAATAAAACTGTGATCTGCTTCAAGGTATTGACTTGTTGGTGCTTGGATACTTGTTTACAGTTGCAGCATGATTATATTTTGGGTAATTATCCTATTGGAAGGGAAGATGCATCAAAGCTTTCTGCATTGCAAATCTTGGCTGAGATTGGATTTGTTAGAAGACCTGAATCATGCCCGTAGGTGACTTTGAACGTTCATCTTGCTATAAACTATCTTCCAATATTATTTTAACATCTTTTGATTGATTTTACTATGACCAAACTTTACAATATTTTCTACTTTCTATAATCTATTATATTATGACTGCAACTGACTGTGATTTCTGTGTTTATCAGTGATTGGAATTCATTTCTCGAGCGATTTCTTCCAAGGCAAATAGCAATGACTAGAGCTAGACGCGAATGGGAGTTGGACATTCTTTCTTGCTATCATTCACTGGTATAATAAGAGCCTAACTTCATCTGATTGTTTTTCTTGTTCTATCTGTGATAAGATGGATTTCCCTTTTCAGGAGAATGTCACGAAAGATGATGCAAGACAACAGTTTCTGCATATAATAAGAACACTTCCTTATGGCTTTTCTGTATTCTTTAATGTTCGCAAAATTGATGATCCTATTGGACTCCTACCTGGACGAATAATACTAGCAATTAACAAGAGAGGGGTAAGATTCAAAACTGATTTAATGTCATAATGATAATATTACAAGGTTTATTATAATTTACATGTAATAGAACACTGAGTTGTACTTTTAATTAATTAAATGTTTGTTTCTGATCAATTTTCTATAGGTTCATTTTTTTCGTCCCATTCCAAAGGAATATTTGCACTCAGCTGAATTGAGAGACATAATGCAATTTGGAAGCAGTAACACTGCTGTATTTTTTAAAATGCGAGTTGCCGGTGTTCTTCACATATTCCAGTTTGAAACCAAGCAGGTACTATTAACACCTTCATTGAAATTTACCATTTTACTCTTCAAGTTCCCAATCTTTCCCTTTGGGCTTGATCAATATTTTTTTGTTAGATTGGGGTTATTTTATATCATTGTTGTTTTATCATTTTTGCAGGGAGAAGAAATTTGTGTAGCCCTTCAGACACACATAAATGATGTAATGCTGCGCCGATATTCCAAAACACGATCTTCTCCTACAGGTTCTTTGGATAAAGAAATTTCTACTGAATTCAAGTCTCCGAATTTGGAATCGTACGAGAAACGTGTTCAAGATTTAACAAAAGCTGTTGAAGATTCTCAAAGGACGGCTGATCAAGTAAGTCTAAGATTCTAATGTATAGTATATAACATAGAGTATAACACAAGGTGTAGAACAAACACCTAACTGTTTATAATATTTAAATCATGTTGAATAGTTGATGGAAAAATTGCATGAGAAGCAATTACAAGAAGAGGAGACTCTCCACGAATTAGAAGGCTTGAAAGAATCTTTAGAAACTTCCAAGAATAGTCTTGCAGAAGTTACAAATGACCGTGATAGGCTTACATCACTATGCAGTGAAAAAGATAATGAACTTCAGGTAAAACTTTTGACTCTTGGTAACTTCATCGCATGAGTCTCATTTTTATCTTTGCAATATTAACTTTTCTTAATGATTATGCAAATTTACTAGGCTAAAATGATAGAAAAAAGGAGCTTGGAAGCAAAGATAGCCAAGTTGAATAGTTTGATGATAGAGGAAGTTACCAATAAGGACTCTAGTGGAGCTAACGACCGAGTAAGATACTTTCTGTTGCTGATATTGATTGGTTCCTTTTCTTTTCCTGATCAACCACTGTTTTCATCTTTAAAATGTTGACTTCCGATGTCACCTAATAGGCGTTGCAAAAGCTTGAAGATGACTTGAGACTTTGTAGAGACGAGCTTATGTTAGCTGAAGAGACCATCAAATGCTTGACAAATGAGAAGTTAGTTTTGAGACAAAAGATATCTGAGCTTGAGAAGAAGAATACTGAAGAGGTAAAATAGCTTGTTGGAACTAGATATATGAATTTAAAAGCCTTAATTTTAAGATGATATATTCAATCAACATAAATTCTGGTTGGTGTGATGCAGATTAATTATCTTCAACGAAAACTTGAACAAGAACGCAAAGCTCTGAACACTCAAGTACACGGCCTTGAAAGAAAACTAGATGTGCTTAAACAAGAATTAGTTATGGCTGAATCTACACTTTTGGCGAAGGACACTGAATTGGCTGTGTTGAAGAACAATTTAAAAGAACTAGAAGATTTGAGAGAAATGAAAGAGGTTTTGCTACTTTTTATTTATAGGTTCAACATGTTCACTTTATTTGCGTCACGTACAAGGTAATTTCATTTATCAATTTCAATTTTGCTTTATGTAGGACATTGACAGAAAGAATGAACAAACAGCTTCCATACTGAGGATGCAAGCGGCACAACTAGCTGACATGGAATCACTTTATAAGGAGGAGCAGGTTCTCAGAAAGCGATATTTCAATACCATAGAAGGTGAACATAAAGTTTAATTTCTATGTGAATGTGTGTATATATTTACATATATAACTCACATACATAATAAAAACATTGGAATATGGTTATCTTTTTCAGATATGAAAGGAAAAATACGAGTTTACTGTCGTCTAAGACCCCTTGGTGAAAAAGAGATTGCCGTGAAAGAAAGAAAAGTTCTTACTTATGTAGACGAGTTTACTGTTGAGCATCCATGGAAAGATGATAAAGCAAAGCAACACATATATGATCGCGTGTTTAACGGCAATGCAACTCAAGAAGATGTATTTGAAGATACAAGGGCAAGTCTTAGCATAACTACTAAGAAATAATAGTTGTTTACTTTTTTTTTTTTTTTTTTTTTTTTTTTTTTTTCCGAACAAGCAAAATAGTTGTTTACATTGAAATAGATTTAACATTTTCTTATGCTCGTTACTAAGTCTTTCTTTTGAAAATTCACAATGCAGTACTTGGTGCAATCTGCTGTAGACGGTTATAATGTTTGCGTATTTGCCTATGGTCAAACTGGCTCTGGAAAGACGTTTACAATATATGGATCCGAAAACAATCCCGGTCTTACGCCACGTGCTACTACAGAGCTTTTTAGAATTTTAAGGAGAGATGGTAACAAGTTTTCTTTTTCCTTGAAGGTACAATTGCAAAATGGAGCTTGATAAACATTTGTCTATCCATCTATATAAGTTTATGTCATTAAATACACTTAATGCACACACAATTGTTGAGTAAATTAACCACAACTTTGATTTGACAAATGTCTTTCTTTACGGTTTGATGTAAACTTCTTTTTGTGTTTACGATGCAGGCGTACATGTTAGAATTATATCAAGATACACTTGTAGATCTCTTGTTGCCGAAGAATGCAAAGCGATTAAAATTGGATATTAAGAAGGATTCAAAGGTTATTCATTATTTTTGTGGTTGTAAATTTTCCATTTCATAATTCTTTTAATTTTATGGATTGGTTTCTCAAGCTGTGATTGTTTATTTTAGGGAATGGTAATGGTAGAAAATGCAACCACTGTGTCGATTTCCACCATGGAGGAATTGAATAGAATAATACAAAGGGGTTCAGAACGGCGGCATACAGCAGGGACACAAATGAATGAAGAAAGCTCAAGATCTCATCTTATACTATCAATTGTAATCGAAAGTGTCAATCTTCAAAGCCAATCAACTGCAAGAGGAAAGGTATTAATTGTCTTATATCTATGAATATCTTTATATATGCAACTTATACCACATTCATTTTTTTTTCTTAACTATTTGAAACATGAACATTTTATTATGCAGCTGAGTTTTGTGGATCTTGCTGGCTCTGAAAGAATTAAAAAGTCAGGCTCTGAGGGTAGTCAATTGAAAGAAGCTCAAAGTATAAACAAATCATTATCAGCTCTTGGAGATGTTATTAGTGCTTTATCTTCAGGGGGTCAACACATACCTTACAGAAATCACAAGTTAACTATGTTGATGAGTGATTCACTTGGAGGCAACGCCAAAACTCTCATGTTTGTGAATGTATCTCCAGTAGAATCAAGCTTGGATGAGACACATAACTCTCTTATGTATGTTATCTCTTTTCTGAACTTAAAAATGTTTGACTTTCACATTTTAAGTAGTATAATTTGGCTGATTTTCACTTCTGTTAGGTATGCATCGCGTGTGAGGTCAATTGTGAATGATCCAAGCAAAAACATATCTTCGAAAGAGATCGCTCGACTGAAGAAATTAGTTGCTTATTGGAAGGAGCAAGCAGGTAGGAAAGGGGAGGATGAAGATTTAGAAGAAATTCAAGATAAACGACCAACTAAAGAGCGGAGCGATGGCCGCCATTCAATGTAGGAGCTTCAGGCAACTGAGAGTTCATAAATGGCTTCTAGTGAAATGGATTGACCACCTGCTGTAATTTTTGTCCATGGAATGCTGCAGTCTCCACATTCCAAGATCTCATAGGCTTAATAGGTTGTTGTAATTTGTTTCAGAGGGGTACAAGCTGTATAGTTTAATCATGTATATATTTTTAGTAATCTTTAACTGATTCACATATACATAAGTATATACATTATGCTACTTTAATATGATAGTTCCTGCATGATTGTGAGATGGCATAAGGTTAGATGTTGATAATCTGGAGTTGAATTCCTATCTAAGACATTATGTTAAAACGGGACCTTTATTCTTTTGAAGAAGAATATAGTGTAACAAAAGATAAAATATGAATATATCTTTTAAAAATAAACTTTAATCTAGTCAGAAATAGGTCGATAAAACAAACAAGCTTGTCTCATCAAATACACTTTCTACATGAAGCAGAGGCTGACAAAATTTATCTTCATATTTCTGCAGGATTTGAACAAAAAAGACTAATACAATGAAGGCAAATACCAACACATGCCTATAATTACAATAACAGTTTTCACCAATGAAGGTCAAATACATGACACACAATACGGCACCAATACATCAATACGTTTTTTTTATTTTTATTTTAAATTGAAGATACAGCTGGTATACTTTAATAAAAAATTAAATTTAAACTATAGATTAAAACTCAAAATACAATCTATGGGTTAAAACTTAAAAGCAAAAAAAAAAAGCACAAAATTTGGACCAAACAGACATATAACAACGTAAGACACAATAATTAAATTGCCTTCACACGACAATCAACAATATCATCACTCTCAAACAAACAAAAAGACATAAAACAAACTCCAACATCAAAAGAAATATAAATATAAGTAATATTGATGATAAAGAAAGTGATAATTAGTCAAGTACTATATGATACTCCCTCCATCAAGAAGTCCTAACTCAACTGACAAAATGCCGAAATTGTCAGGCCGGATGCCATGACCGGGGTTCGAACCCCGGTACTTCCACTTGTGTGTGAGTTTATATTGGCTTTGCCATTTCGTCTATTTACAAAAAAAAAATTATAAGCAAAAAAGACAAACTTTTATCATATTTAATTATGTTGTTTCAAAAAATTATCTCTTCCAAAGAAAAATTAAATGCAAAGTGCATTCAATTTGCTATCTCTTTCATTTTCTCAATGACCAATAACCAATGAAAATTGTTTTTACATCTTCCTATAAAACTTATAAGAAACTATGTTGCAAACTACTATGTTTTAGTTTTTTTAATAAGTGTTTTTTTTTTTTTTTGCTTATAATATGGGACGAATGGAATATATTGCTAAAAGAGAACACCATTATTTAGTCAATTACATATATCCTAAAAATAATAGAAACATCCGTGTGTATCGATTTTCCACCGCCTATCCCCGATGTATCTGAAAAGTATTGGGCGATTGTTTTTTTTTTTTAAATAAAATTTTATCTCTGGATACTCTCGATACGTATCGGGGCGTACTGGATAGGTATCGGTGCAAGATACATATTTGATACCGATATGTCATCCATTTTAAAGTAGAAGAACTTGAAAGGTTTTCACATATCAAAGACAAACATACTAGCGATAAGCCTCTTTGTCTATAGCTTGTCTCTCATTTGTTCTCTTACACAATTCCATCTCGAACGCTTGCTATATAAGAAAAATTGTTTAAATGAATAATAAATGATTTTGGGAAGATTTTTCATTCAAAATTATACCTTTAAACAAATTTACATATAAAAATGCTAATTTTGTTTTTAGGGAAAGAATTCTATATTATAGTTGATGTCTTAATGTCATTTCAAAAACTTAAAAATTTATATTATATTTATTATTTTGTTGGTGTCAATAAAAACAAAATGATTAATTATTTTTTCCTCGGAAAAACAAATAAAAACAAAATGATTCTTTAAAAAGAAAAAAATGATGAAAGTCAAAGTTAGTGGAATCCCACTACCAAGTCTACCACTAGTGTCATAACCTTGCTTCAACACCTTCTTCATTCACGATTCCGCGTTGCCTTTGGTAAACATTGTTTTGTTCTGCTTCCTAGCCACGCATTTTGCAGATCCGATTCATGGAAGAGACTATTCCAGTGATTGATCTTGAGAAGATTTCAGAGCAATCCGAATGCCAAAAACTAAGAGAAGCATGTGAAAGATGGGGTTGTTTCAGAATCATCAACCACTCTATTCCTTCCACCCTTATGTCTGATATGAAGATCGTTGTTCAAGCTCTTCTTGATCTTCCTATGGATATCAAGAAAAACAACAAAGATGTCATTGCTGGTAGTGGTTACATGGCACCAAGTGCTGTCAATCCTCTCTATGAAGCTTTAGGCCTCTATGATTTAGGTTCTTCACAAGCTGTGCATGAATTCTGCTCTCAATTGAATGCCACACCTCATCAAAGGTTTCTTCAGTTTATCATTTAATTGATTTAGGTTTAGGATTTAATTCATATACACCCTCGATGTAAAAAGCGGTGTAAAGAGTTTTTTATGCTGTCAATCAATCAATCATAACTGTCAGTCTCATGTGATTAAGGTTGTTGTTGGTTATGAATTATGACCCTTGATATTGTTGTGTCCATAATTATAGTTGAATGACGGTTACATTAAATATCCTGATACTGCCTGCAATATAGATTGAGATTTTGGCCCGGGACCTTTGTTTAAGACCTTACATGTCATGTAACTAATATGAGTTCCAAAATGCAATTTTTATGAGCAGAATGTTTTGTCATAAGCACATGTGAGACTATTTTGGAGAGCTTATGAAAACAACTTATGACATGTCCATAAGTTTTTTCCGCTTTATTTCAATAAATTGTCTAGGATAACTTATAGCTTGTGCAAAAAAACAATTTGATTTTATCTCTTGTGAATGAAACAACTTATACACTGTCACATATATGTTAAAGGGTTTGTATTGTTTGGATTACCGTGTCTTCCACATTGATATGCTTAATAAAAATGTCCATCTAGATATTATTGTTTTCTTTGGTTTTGGTGCTTTTAAGAGTTTATCCATTTAGTTTATAAAAATGCAAATACTGGTTTCTGGAATTGTTTCATGGTTAGGTGCATTTGAGTTTGATCACTTTAACTTGATGTGGTGCTTATTTCGTATCCTGGTGAATTTAGCAATATCGCAATGAGCCACTGTGATTTTTTAAACTTTGTAGCTTTGAACCGTGATTTTTTCCAACACACGATATCAAACATTCATATAAGATTATATCCTCTCAAATACAACAGTTAATTTTTGCAAATTTTATATTATATAGTAGCATAGTTTAGTTTTCTCATTCTACTAGCCAATTATTGACCTTTTTATGTATGGTTGATTATTACCAGGGAAATAATGGAGGCATATGGCAAAGCAATACATGATTTGGCAGTCAAAATAGGACAAACGATGGCTGAATCACTGGGCATAGGTAGTGCTGATTTTGAGGACTGGCCTTGCCAGTTCAGAATTAATAAATATAGCTTCACCCAAGAATCTGTAGGGTCCCCTGGAGTCCAATTACACACAGATTCAGGGTTCCTAACAATTCTTCAAGACGATGAAAATGTTGGCGGTCTTGAAGTGATGGACAGTTCTGGATCATTTGTTTCAGTCCCACCATTTCATGGAACCCTCCTTGCCAATCTTGGAGATATTGCTAAAGTGAGTGCTAGTTAGTAGTTGCACTGTAAATCACTAACTTTGTCACTAAACTTTCACATTCTTTTCTACCTGCTATTTTTATTGACAGAATATAAGAATTTTGATAAAATATTATATACTATAGTAACATATATAACAAATGTGTTATATTATTACATTTTGTTTACTTGATAGCCAAAGCAAGAGAGAGTGCCTAAGTTCAGAAACTAAATTGGTTAATCAATGATTATTCATTATTCACCATCATTTGGGCCTTAGCTTATGTTTTAACCTTATGGTGTTTGAAAATTGTGTGCTGCAAGTCCTGAATATATGAAATGAAATGAATACAGGTATGGAGCAATGGAAGGTTTTACAATGTAAAGCACCGTGTACAATGCAAGGAAGCTACCACACGCTTTTCAATTGCTACATTCATGTTGGGACCGAGGAAGGGAAATGTTGAGGTTCCAACAGAGGCGGTGGACCATGATCACCCACGTCTATATAAACCTTTTGTTTATGATGATTATAGAAAGCTCAGAGTTTCGAAAAAGATGCACACTGGTGAAGCCCTTGAGCTATTACGCTTGGCGTAAAGATTTGAGAATATTAGGACTTCATCCTCTCTACTGGGCATGCGAATCTTGTTGATAGTCATTTTTTTTTAATCCAACACTCCATGGCCATGTCACAATTCACAAATAAGTATTAGTACAGTGTACATCCGTGTGTACATGTAGTTGATTCTATGATACTGATTGCAAGCTATTAGAGAATGATAGTTGGGAAAATTGGTGATACTCTGTTTTTACCATTTGATATTATTTGATGTAAGGATTACAAAGTAGAGCACAATTATATATAGTGCTGAGATGAATACATTACACACAGATCCTAACTAAACTAACTCTGGCAGTAGATGATTATAACATATTCTATAACAGAAGACTGTTTATATGATCACTCTAATACCCCTTTCAAGATCAAGGTGGGTGAAACACTTTAAGATTGGTTCTTAAGTCTTCAAAACGAGAGGAAGAGATAGGCTGCGGTAAAGTTGTTTGCTAACCAATGCGCAGCTGGGAAATCAATTCTTGTGCATAATGTTGTTCAGTTTAAGTTTAATTTGTAAGTTGCAGCAGGATTTGGTTTAGATCAACAGGATTTAGTTTAAGTTTTAGATCATATCCATAATGCTCACTATTTTGTTTTTCTATTAAGGAGCTTTTATATTTTGCCTACTATATTCATTATATGATATTTATACAACCTTCTATTCGGTTAAAAAGCCAAACTTTTCAATCTTCAACCATTCAAAGCATGTAAGGGAACTCTGTCAACAAAGATATTCATTGCCACTGCCATAAAATCCAATGTGCAACCTTGATTCAACTTTTCTTGGCTGCTTATCAGAACCAACAAATGTAGTGCACACTAAATCCTTTTCGGGTTTTCATGACTAATTTGAGTTTTGGGTTAATGAATGATAGTCATTTGCTTATAATGGTTTCCCATGATTTTATAGTCTTTAATGGTTTCCCTTCTACTAAATCCTTTATTTTTGCATACAATGAACACCGCGATTTTGAAGCTATGTCTCGTGGGTGGGCATCCTCTAGCTGCCCTCCATAAAACTACCTTTACTTTTTTGCAGAATTCGAAGTCTACAAATTTTCATTCAGTTACCTTTCACTCAACCAAAGACTTTTTATGGTATAGTGATATGCCGATTTAACAGTGTAGTCTTCATAGGTTGTAAATTTCCAACACCGTTCATCTTCTCCTATCTCATCCATAATTGACATGGCAAGAATACTCTCCACATCTCTTCCTTGAACACCTCCTTCATACCATCTATTTTCCACTCACTTCCGTTTTCCTCCGTTAAATCGATTACCATATGTTTTCCATCCCCATCAACATATAATATAAATGTTAAATATCCGTATATAATTTTTTTTTTTTAAGGAATCCTTATATAATAGTATAGCATATGAATATTTATTTAACTTTATAAATACTATTTTTTTTATTAAATTAAAATATATCTCATTATCATACGTCATTATAAATATATTTTCTTATGTAATGATTTTTTTTAACATTACAATGTGTAATGATTCGGTCATGTAGGCACAACTTAATTGGTAGCGGCAAGTAAAATATTATGCGGGGACCGAGGTTGAGCCCCAAACTCCTCACTTATCCACATTTTAAAATGTGTGAGCCATATCCACTAGACTACTTGACCAAAAAATATATATGTAACGACTCAATCATAAGGTTCAACTCGATTTAATGTGTGTGTGTGTGTATATATATATATTTTTTCCTTTAGAAATCGAGTTACACAGACGGATCATTCAGTTCAATCACGTGATTTATTCAATAATCCAGTTGTTCAATTAACAACCTAGTTCTTTGACCGAGTTGATAACTAGTCTGAATTTTAAAAGTTAAAACACTAGATTGAATCATATTTAACATAAAGCAATTCAATAGTCAATCGAATTAACCCATATAAAATATGTAGTAATAAAAAATATTCACACTCTAAATAAATTGGTCGGCCACATGAGGTTTTTCTCTGCTCTGCCACTGATCGAATACGTATGCATATAGATCTGCAACGTTGATGCTTAAACCATTGTTTGAATCTACAATTGATTTAAACTGGTCTTTCAATAAGAACCAAACGAAGCACCGAGACGATTAATCAAACAATACGACACAAGACGATGAAGACATACTCGGACGATGAAAAAATAAATCTAGATCTATGTGAAAATCACTTATTTAGATTAAAATGGGAAGAAAAATATGAAGAGGGTTGATTTCAGATAAAAAAAATTGACCGAAAACCACTCCTTCAAGGAAGAAATTGGGAGAGAACGTAGAGACAAAAAACTAGATCCGACTTGTTGGAGAATTAATTCAAATGAATAAATATCGTTTTGTTTTTGTCCAAAAAATTGCATATATATTTTTGGTAACCCATGAATTATGTTTTTTTAGAAGAATGGGGTAAGTTAAAATAAAAGGAAGATTACAAAAGATTAGCGATATAAAACTCGACCTAATGAAAGTGAAAAATAAACATCCAAAAAGGTAATACATATCAACCCAAAGGGTAAAGAAACTACAACGAAACAAGTAAATCCGAGTCCAGAACAAACAACCATGCACCATATGCACAATCCAGCAAAATCGCGTACGAGAGCGAAACCAAATTGAAAAAAAAGTGGTGTGTGAACTTTCGTGAGCACTGAACCCAAATTTTGATTATCGGCGAATGAACTCGACCGCCATCACGAAAACAAATCCACAAACCAAGAACCCACTACATGGAAACAAGATAACAAAATGCATCAACTGCCTTTTTGAGCAACATAGTCTGAAGCCAATCTGAAGGTCACCACGTAACTTGCAACCCACATATCGAGACTTGGAGTACTGAACAAAGAGTAGCTCACAACCCTCATCACCTTGAATCCGTCATAGAAGCCAGATAACAACGACAACATAGGCGACAACGAGGAAACCAGAAACCACCAGTGAAAAACGACGACAACTTTAACAACCCCTAAAAAGGGGTTTAAAGAGGCATTGTCACGATAGAAAGACCGTGATCGCACCATCCTCACGAAAGGTTAAATCAGAATCGTTGGGTAATTTTAACTGGGGCATCATATTTATTATGATTATTATTATTATTATTATTTTAAAATATACATAGCACGTGTTAAATACCTCTTTGAGAAAATCTGTCTAGATACATTTAACGTGATACTACTTGAGATTTGTTTTGACGTTTTGCGTGCGTTAATCCTTCGATTTTCAAGGGAAATGGACCCTTATAATTTAAAACCCGACAGGAGAATGAGTAAACTATATCAAATAATGATTCCACCCAAATTTGTTTTGACTAATAATATTGTTCCTTATTGCCTTCATTGTAATTATATATATGTAATTTATCTCTCTTTCAATAAATAAATAGATTATTTTCTATTTGTAGAATAAATCACAAAATGAAAAGCCAAATGTGTTCAGCTGCTAACTCAGAAATTAGTCTGACAAAAGGCCTAATGGTCTAAATCATGGGGATATATTAAGGCGCCCATTGACAACAAGATTCTAATTATAGATGAGTTATCAAAAAGAAATACTAAATCACGAAATGACATGTGACAAATTGAACTTATTAATGTTAACGTGTGAATTTATAACTTATTTTAAAATTAGCTATTTTTTCTTTTAATAGTATTGAAACAACTTTATAGCTCTATCTGATAGTTAAACTTTAGTTGTCACCATTTTTTCCCCTTCTTGTTCTTGACATATGGAAGAGGATTAGTATCCCTCCAAACTCTCTCTCTCACACACACATAATTAAATAAATGATTTAACATATTTTCAGCCTTCTTTCATAAGTTTTTGTGATTTTATTGTTGTTTGTTTTGATTTTTCATCTTCATGTGATTATTTTCCGTCTTAATGCCGTATATAAAAAAATCCTCTTAATTTTGGAAAAAAAAAGAATTTTGTTCTTATTTTTGAAAATTAATTTTCAGATTTTTTATTTCTAAACTAATATAAATAAATTTATATTATTTTGTTATTTTTTCAAAAACAAAATAGGCACAAATGCCACGCGTACCCAAAATAAAAAACAAAATTAATTATACAGTCAGTGCGCCACATAATCTAAAAAAGGTGACTCAGTGTGCCACGTCATCAAATATGCACAGTCGGGAGGGGGCGGGTCATCTTGATTTTCTTTTTTTTTTACGAGGATTGACCATTAATTTGTAACCAAAAATTTCTTTAAAAACTCTTTAAAAATTTCTTTTGTAACCAAAAAAAAAAAGAATATCTGAACATCTTTTTTGACTAAAGATAGCTTTAATATATAAAAGTTATGGATAATTGACCAATAATATCTATTTGTATATTTGCATCTCTATATTTTCTCCCTACATTACCCACCCAATAGAAGAAACAGAAAAAGAAAAAGCAACTAGAAAATGACGGATGAGACCATTCCAGTGATTGATATTGAGAAGATTTCAGAGCAATTCGAGTGCAAAAAGTTAAGAGATGCATGTGAAAAATGGGGTTGTTTTAGGATCATTAACCACTCCATTCCTTTGACACTTATGGCTGAAATGAGAATGGTTGTTGAAGCTCTTCATGACCTTCCTATGGATATCAAGAAAAACAACAAAGATGTCATTTCTGGAAGGGGTTACTTTGCACCAAGTGCTTTAAACCCACTATTAGAATCTTTCGGCCTCTATGACATGGATGCTTCATAAGCTATGCATGATTTCTGCTCTCAACTGAATGTCACACCTCACCAGAGGTATGCCACACTTAAAAAAAAAGATTGAAGAAGAGAGAATTTTGTATTAATTAAAATACACTAATCACCATTTTTCAATCGTATGCGAGAAGATTTGTAATCTTATGTTTATCTTTTTAGTTTTATTTTGTAAGTTTAAATACATTTTCAATTTATGAAAATATATCATCTTTGCTTTTAATCCTAGCAATTTTCTTAGAGTGTGAACAATTGATTTTCTTTGATTACAAGGAAAATAATGGAGACATATGGCAAAGCAATACATAATGTGGCTTTAAAAATAGGACAAAAGATTGCTGAATCAATAGGCATATTGGATGCTGATTTCGAGGATTGGCCTTGTCAGTACAGAATTAACAAATATCACTTCACTTCAGAATCAATAGGTTCCCTTGGAGGTTCACTGCACACAGATTCAGGATTCTTAACAATTCTTCAAGATGATGAAAATGTTGGTGGTCTTAAAGTGATGGACAATTCTGACTCATTTGTCTCGGTCCCACCATTTCATGGAACCCTTCTTGCCAATCTTGGAGATATTGCTCAAGTAAGTACTAAGTACAAAGTAATTCACTAATTTTGTTACTAAACTTCTAAATGAAAATACTAATTAGTCTCTACTGTTTAGTTCTACCATCTCATTAGTCTATAATATTATATAGATTGAAAAAAATGTTAGAGACAATTAGATTTTGGGTCTCGTTAACGAATGCCGCCGTGACACTCTTTAAGCACACCAAAATAAATAAATATTCTTTAAAAAAGTAAAATATTTTGATTTTGAATGCATTAATTACACACATTTTTATAAATACTTACTATTTCCAGCCCTTAAAGAGTGCCTCGGGGGCACTCGTTAACATTTTCCTTAGATTTTTTTATAGACAACCTTATTTATCCTCTACAACTATAAAGAGATAATTGAGGTTTTATATTGAGTATGATTCAAACTTATAAAACAAGCAATTTGATGCATGAATATATATGGTGGGTGACTCGATTGATATGCTCTAAAAACCATAGTATATTTTTATATTGAATCTAACTAATTCTTACAAAAAAATGTTTGTAAGATGGAAAATGTCAATCTTTATCAATTGATGTTAGGTCTTATCTCTATTCAATGTGGAAAATAGTGACAAACTATTTTTATTTACTTGATAAATAAAACAGGAGAGAACTCCTACCAACATGATTGGGTTTTGTGAAAGGGACCAAACTCCCACAAAGTGGCAAACCAAAGTTTGAAATCCGACTGGAAATGGTCACGTGTGGTGCCTGATAAGATTTCAAAAAATCGAAAACCACACAAAACTGAATATTATTAGATGCGTTTGAACTTGTAAAACTGCTCAGATCGAATCATATTTCAGATTCATTTTTCAATACCAAACCGAACTATACTACATACATATGTATTAATACTTATATCTTTAAGGAATAATTTTTTGGTTGGTTTTTATTTATTTTTTAATGATACTTATTGGTATAATTTAATCTATTTATTTTATTATTTCATATGTTTCAAACATAATCGATCACTGCCATTCCGTAATGTCAATTTTTAGTATATTAATTATATGTTATATTTTGCATAAATACGAGTTTTATAATTGTAATTTGGACATCCTAAAATCAGCCTAAATTAAACCCTATTAAATTGAATTGGATTAAACCATGTTTTTGTATATGAGTTGTCCAAACCAAACTGAACCACATATAATTTTTTTTTAGGATTGGATTTTTTATTTTTTTTTTAGCTTAAAATTGATTCATACTGCACTGCAAACACTGCAATATGTTCACATAAAGAAAACACTACAAACATTCTTATATATAGTTCAATGAGTGATTAGTTACCTTCACTCCTTCACTTGGGCTTTAGCTTAGTTAAGCTAAAAAGCAAAAACTGACTTATGGTATTTGCAAACTGATTGCTTTGTGCAAGACCTTAATATATGAAATGAATGCAGGTATGGAGCAATGGAAGATTTTGCAATGTGAAGCACCACATACAATGTAAGGAAGCTACTATACGTTCAATTGCTACATTTATGTTGGGACCCAGGAAGGGAAATATTGAGACCCCAAAGGAGTTGATGGACCTTGATCACCCACGTCTTTATCAACCTTTTACTTATGAAGAGTATAGGACTCTCAGAGATTCCATAAATAAGGCTGGTGATAAATATCTACAGACCGGTGAAGTCTTTGAGCTATTGCGTTTGATCCAGTGATTTGAAAGTGTCCCTTTTTTTAGAAATTTTTATGGATGTCCCTTTCTCTGTTTGCCAGTTAATTAAAATAAACATTGGTGTCTAAATCCTTTGGAAAATAACTTTTGTCAATAAAGGAGAATGGTTATATTGCTAGTGTCCAAGTGCTAACTAACTCATATACGAGGAAATGGTTATAATGATACTTTTAATAATAAAAATAATATTAAGAAATGGTTATAATGATACTTTTAATCCATTATAACTCATATATGAGGGAATGGTTATAATGATACTTTTAATCCATTAGGGTGTTAAGCTTCATATTAGAGGTAACATTCATTGGTTGTGCTTTGGTACCTTTGCTTGATCGTATTAAAAAATGTTATTTGGGTGGAAGTATAAGAATCTTTTCATGGATGATCGTCCGGTTCTTTAAAAATTGTCTTGTCATCGATATCACTCTAGTTTCTTTTCTTCTTCAGGGATCACATATGTTTAATTTCCTCCATTGATCTCTTTGTAAATGTTTTTAATTGAGGGGTGGGGTTAGGAGGCTAGAAAAGTCTATTGGGTAAATTGGGCAAGTAAAGACCAAATAAGTGAGCTTAAGAGTAGACAAAATGGTAGACTTCATTTTTGTTATATTAGTAGATTGACTATTTTTTCTCTCAATAATATTGAAACAACTTTATGGTTTTCATTTAATGAAATATATATATATATATATATATATAAAAGACATGTACTATGAGAATGACTATCTTATATATGAATGATGGGAATAATTATCAACTATTAGATTAAAAATAGATGGTTGAGATTAAAAAGTTCTTTTTTAAAAACAGATATACCTGTCCTTATTATATCAATTCTCATAATCATCTTCTCCAATCCATCTCTTTGTTGCATTTCATCTTTGTGATTCACATAGCAACACCAAAAACAACAGCTTTTCATAAAAGAATTGCAAAAAGTTCTATATATAAGGGCTGTTAATTTACACCCATCGAAAAATACTAAGGTGTAAATTAGCAAACTACAACCACTTAAAATCATTAAGGTGTAAGTTAACAACCTACACCCACTTGATTATTTACACTATTTTTTATAAGTTTTATCAAATTGTTTGCACATACCTCACTAATTTACACCCACTTTATGTTTCAAATAAACAATTGT
Source organism: Medicago truncatula (assembly GCF_003473485.1). Classification (NCBI taxonomy): domain Eukaryota; kingdom Viridiplantae; phylum Streptophyta; class Magnoliopsida; order Fabales; family Fabaceae; genus Medicago; species Medicago truncatula. The sequence goes on along the minus strand of NC_053046.1, from coordinate 10,163,044 downwards.
AAACATTGAAAAAAAAACTAAATAAACACAACAATATTTTTTTAATGAAAAATCAATTTTCACTTGTGTCTTTTAGTTCAAAACATTACTTTTTTATTAGAGGAATTCAAAACATTAGTTAAATAATTTTTTTTTTTTTTTTTTTTATGAACCTTATGTTAATGCTGTAAAGTTTTTCCATAAAAAAAAAAAGCCATGATATTTTACGCTTGCAAATGTGTGTTCCTCTTTTTATTCCCAACATGCATTGAAATTAATGGGAACTAATGGAACTCTCACGGAAATTCTATCGGAAAATTAGAAAAACAATGTCTTTAAGCTAGTTACAAAATTGTCCTTCCATTCAAAGACATAACTATTTTCCGGCAGAATTTCCGTGAAAGTTCCCATTAATTTCAATGCATGTTGGGGATAACAAGAGGAACACACATTTGCAAGCTTTGAAACATAAAAGTGAGTGTAAATTATTGAGGTGGGTGTAAAAAATTTCATAAAACTTATAAAAAATAGTGTAAATAATCAAGTAGGTGTAGGTTGCTAACTTACACCTTAATGATTTTAAGTGGGTGTAGCTTGCTAATTTACACCTTAGTATTTTTAGATGGGTGTAAATTAGCAGCGAATGCTAGCAACACTCATTTTTCAACACTCTATAGCACTCACTCTTTTATTGGATAAAATCAATGTATGTCCCACCACTTTGTGTTGGTTCCATTTTCAAAGTGTAGACCAACAATTATTTAAATCAATAAGAGAGTGAGTGTTAGAGAGAGTGTTGCTAGCATTGCTCGTATATATATATATATATATATATATATTGATAAAACATTATTTTCTTTGATTTTATTCCTTTTCAATTTTAAAGTTGGATGTGGAACATTTTTCCATTTTACTCTACTTTAATTTATGTGTTTAGTCCAAAATATAAATATTTTTTTTGAAGGATAGTCCAAAAAATATTATATTTCCATTTCATTATATTCCACATTAAATAGCTTAACAAAGAAAGTTATGAATATATTGTTGACCATTGATATACATATTCCTACAAAAGCATATATATTTTAGGTTATATTTTCATTACATTCTATTCAATACATTAAATATCTTAACAATTTTTTTATACTAAAGATAGCTTAATATAGAAAGTTATGAATAGTTTTTTAGGAAGAAAATTATGAATAATTGACCAGATATGTATTTATATATTCAAACGTCTATATTTTCTCCCTTAACTATATCCCCTAACAAAAAAAAAAAAAAAGCAATAGGAAAAAGGATGGCAGACATCATTCCAGTGATTGATCTTGAGAAAATTTCAGAGCAACTCGAGTGCAAAAAGTTAAGAGATGCATGTGAAAGATGGGGTTGTTTCAGAATCATTAACCACTCTATTCCTTTGTCCCTTATGGCTGAGATGAAAATGGTCATTGAAGCTCTTCATGACCTTCCTATAGATATAAAGAAAAACAACAAAGATGCCATTCCTGGAAGTGGTTACCTTGCACCAAGTGCTTTTAACCCTCTCTTACAATCTTTCGGCCTCTATGATATGGGTTCTTCACAAGCCATGCATGATTTCTGCTCTCAACTGAATGCTACACCTTACCAGAGGTATGTTTATGTTTATTTTTATTTTTTATAAAAAAGATTGAAGAAAAGGGAATTTTTTTTTATTTAATTCAAATACACTAATCATCATTTTCAATCGTAGGAGAGAGGATTTGAACTCTATGTTTATCTATTTAGTTTTTTTTTTTTATAAGTTTAAATATATTTTTAGTTTATGAAAATATACCATCTTTGCTTTTAATCCTTGCAATTTTAATTTGTTTTTGTTTTAGTCTTTATACACACATATTTATCGTTTTATTGGTTTGATCTATGATATTTTATTTTAGTTCCTACAAAATATGTTCATATTGAAGTCTCTCTATATAAAAATTATTTCAAGACTTATTCAGAGGAACTAAAATAAGATATTATACATATTAAAGAGACCAACTTTAATGTAATAAATTTTACCATGACATGAATAAAATATAAAAATATATTTTCAATTTATGAAAATATATCATCTTTGCTTTTAATCCTTGCAATTTTCTTAGAGTGTGAACGGTTGATTTTCTTTGATTACAAGGCAAATCATGGAGACATATGGCAAAGCAATACATGATGTGGCGGTAAAAATAGGACAAAAGATTGCTGAATCACTAGGTATATTTGATGCTGATTTCAAGGATTGGCCTTGTCAGTACAGAATTAACAAATATAGCTTCACTTCAGAATCAATAGGATCCCTTGGAGCTTCAGTGCACACAGATTCAGGGTTCTTAACAATTCTTCAAGATGATGAAAATGTTGGTGGTCTTGAAGTGATGGACAACTCTGGCGCATTTGTTTCAGTCCCACCATTTCGTGGAACCCTCCTTGCCAATCTTGGAGATATTGGGCGAGTAAGTATTAAGTACAAAGTAATTCACTAATTTTCTCACTAAATTTGCATCTAAATGGAAATATTAACTAGTCTCTAATGTTTAGTTCTACCATCTCATTATCCTCTACTATTATATTGACTGGAAATATGTTAGAGACAATTAGATTTTTATATAGAGCTTCATTTAACCTCTGCAATTATATAGAGACAATTGAGATTTTATATTAAGTATGATTCAATCTTATGAAAACAAGCAATTTCATGCGTGAGTATATATGGTGGGTGACTTGATTGATATGTTTTAATACCATAGTATATTTTTATATTAGATTTAACTAATTCTTACAAAAACATATTTGCAAGATGAAAAATGTCAATCTTTATCATCTGATGTCAGGTCTTATCTTTATTCAAAGTGAAAAATAGTTTTTTTTTTTTTTTTTTCAATAAGTTTCATACAAATATTAGTGACAAACTATTTTTATTTACTTGATAAATAAAACGAGAACTCCAACCAACATGATTGGGTTTAGTGGAACGGACCAAACTCCTATAAAGTGGCGAACCAAAGTTTGAAGTTTGACTAAAAAAGATACCCATGTCTAGTGCCTAACAAGTCTCAAACATGATTACAACACATGGAGTAGGGATGTTCAAATTCAAACTAATCCAAAAAATCCAAAACCACACAAAATTGAATATTGTTGGATGTGTTTGGACTTATGAAAAGCGCTCGATTGAATCATATTTCACATTCATTTTTCAAAACCAAAACGAACTAAACTGAATACATATATTAATACTTATGCTCTTTTTAAGGAATTAATACTTATGCTTTATTAATTTTTCAAACATAATTGATCATTGTCATTATATAATGTTAATTTTTAGTATATTATTTGTTATATTTTGCATAAAACAAACTACCTTTTTCTGTCTTTAAAATATTAAATGGTTTTTTACAACAGTAATTTGGATATCCTAAAAACTATCTAAATTAAAACCCATTTAATTGAATTAGACTAGACCGCACATAATTTTATTTTAGGATCGGATAGTTTTTTAGCTCAAAACCATTCATACCGCAAACACAAACAATGTGGTATGTTCACAAACAAAAAATGGACTACAAACATTCACATAGAAAAGGAATCAATGAGAAACTAAAAAAAAAGGGGGAAAAAGTGTCTATGTTCTGAAACTAAATTATTCAATGCGTGATAGTCACCTTCACTTAGTTAAGCTATAAAATTTGAAAAAAAAGCAAAAAATGGCTTATGATATTTGCAAACTGTTGTTTGCTTAGTGCAAGACCTTAATATGTGAAAGGAAATGAATGCAGGTATGGAGCAATGGAAGGTTTTGCAATGTGAAGCACCATGTACGATGCAAGGAAGCTACTACACGTTATTCAATTGCTACATTTATGTTGGGACCCAGGAAGGGAAATATTGAGGCCCCAAAGGAGTTGGTGGACCATGATCACCCACGTCTTTATCAATCTTTTACTTATGGAGAGTATAGGGCGCTCAGAGTTTCTATTAATAAGGCTGGTGATAAATATCTACATGCTGGTGAAGTCCTTGAGCTATTACGTTTGGTCTAGTGATTTGGGAAATTTAGTGCCCCTCTTTTCAGAAACTTTTATATAAGTCCCTTTCTTTCTTTGTTTTCCAGTTAAAATAACATTTGTGTCTAAATCGAAAAAGACTTTTGTCATTAAAGGGGAATGGTTATCTTGCTAGTGTCTGAGTGCTAAATAACTCATATATGACAGATGAATATGGCAACTTTGGTCAGTGTGGAAATAAAACGAGTTTTACTACCGATCTTAATAACTCTAAACGCTAAGTATCTTTCAATACAATTTGTTGATTTGCTTTAAAAAAAATTAGTTCTCAAGATTTCAAGTATTTATTTGTTAAATCATTTTCGATAATTGTTCATGATTGCTATAGGAATATGGGATTGTCAAGATGTTTTGCAAGTTTCAAAAATATCTCAAACAATTTACAACAGCTAACTATCTCTAGTGGTTGAGATGGAGATGGTTTTTGAAGCTCTTCTTGACCAGAATGGATACAATCAATAGTGCATATTGATTGCAAGTTTTGTGGCTTGAAAGTCTCTCAATCTCAGATCTAGGAGCAAATACCTGAGCAATGCAAGTTCTTTTGAGGATGTTGTCATAGTACGGTCTCCATGAAATCATATTTCCTCCAATAAGATCACAACATTCAGAAGTTAATCTCCTAGATGATGGTGATCCGGACAAGTCGGAATCAGAATAATAAGTGGTTTTTGCATCACCCTAATATTTATATAATAGGCTATGACATTGGTATTAGGCATTTGATAATGGAAATTTGGTATGATGCAAAGACAATAGGTAGAGGTACCAAAGTGTGCAGGTTATACATGTTATAGTTATACTATTGGTTATGCTAGTCAAAACTTAATTGCATGATGATTCTGAGATATGTGGAATTAGGTTGGTGCATGTTAGTGACGACATGGTTTTAGCTAGACTAGATGAATAAAGTTGGAAAATACATTGTAAACATCTTAGGGAGTGATTATAATGAGTAGGTTGAGAGAAGAAATGAGAGAAATTGAGGATTTCTTTTGGAGAGCAATTGAAAACAATTACCTGGTCATTTTTGTAACTCTTGTTTAAGAGAAAATAGTGAAAAAGGATAGAAAGTGAAGTTTTATCTTGGAGAACTATTGAAACTAATTTCTTCTAACTTTTTGTATCTCTTTGTAAAGACTTTTTGATAGTAGATTGGATAGTTTTTCTCTCCAAAATGTAGATCAATTTGAGCCGTACTAAAAAAATTCTTGGTTTTTATTTCTCTACTATTTTTATTTAATTGTTGATTTATTGTATACATTATTGTTTGTTGTTGCTTGGACTTTTTTATTATTGGTTGTCATTATTATTTGACCGACGTCTTTGTTCTTGTTCGTTTTGTTTGACACATTGTTTGTTTATACAAAGGTCTTCCTCTATTGCATTTCCAAACAATTTTGTGAACTATACATAAAGAAAAATAAGGTGAGGTTCGGACTACCTTTAGAAAAGATGAGATAAGTTAGTTACTCACAACCAATTAAAATCAGTCATATGTGCTCTACTATAAATATCAAACATTTATTTTTAAGTTAACGGTGTACAAGAGTATTTTTTGTTTTGAACAAGCCAAAGCCAAAACAAAGGAGGCTGCCGCTCAAAATAATAGAAAAATTACATAAAGATACCCATACAAAATAAAGGATGTCGCCACCACTCATGGTAAGTGTAGGCGAAATTAATCGTTTTACGCCTGAGCCAATTAAAAGAAAGTAACTTAACTTGGTCGAGCAATTGATGTAAAGGTAAGACATTGTTGTTGAAAATCTGGTTGTTTCTTTCCTTCCAAATCGTCAAAGCACAAGAGAGCCAAATGAGTTTCAGGATTGGATGAGATTGGCGAGGAAACCCTCCTAAGCGAGCAAATTGGTGAAAGTGATCCTGAGCACAATATGTATCGACCGAAGAGAGACCAAGCCAACTCCGAATATGCATTCAAAGCTGACCGAAATGACTACAAGTGATGAAAAGATGATCCGCTGATTCCTGTACACCGCAACAGCCAACACAAATGGTTGTTTCTTCTGGAATGATACCCCATGTAAGAAGATTATCCTTAGTTGGGAGACAGTTACGAAAGAGGCACCACGCGAAGAGAGTAACTTTGAGGGGAACATGTTTAAGTCAAATATTTGTCGTAATAGACCTCTCATCGTTGTGATCAGATTCTGTGAACGGTGTACAAATGATTATTTTTTTAATTTGTATGTGTATAGCTTGCCCACAACTTTTTAAACCTAGAAATAGGAAGATACTGGGAACAATTTTGTATCCATTATAGTGCTCTTAAAGTAAAATCCATAATATTGAACCCATAAACATTATGGTTATTTCCTCCTACTTTTGTTAAATTTTACACCAAAAACATTATAGTGCTCTTAAAGTAAAATCCATAATATTGAACCCCGTCTGCTGTTTGAAGGGAAAATGGGAACATAGATAGATGTTTTTACTATTTAAGGTAAAATATGTAGAGAACTTATCTAGATTTAATTAGACAACATGAAAGGTTTAGAAAGAAAACTATCATATGAAATATATTATATATATGAAGTATCTAATAGGTAATGTATGGACCGTACAGAAGTGGACTGAAATATTATATAAGCTGAAGTGATTACTACAAGTGCTTCGGTCTCTTTATTTAAAGACTTACTAGTAAGATATATAGCAAGGAGGTCATGTTTTCTTTATTATATAGTCATATTTTAACTTCAACCAAAAACAGGTCATGTTTTGATATTTGATGTTTCAGCAGTATATACGAAGATAACGAGGAGGCCAAGTTTTATTCATTAATTAAACATAAAGAAATTTAAAATGTATTTTTAAATTAATTCATTCAACTGGTCATGGGTTTCCTTTACTAACTCTTTTTGTCTCATTTCAAACTAATAATTCATTTTTGGGGATTAAAAATGAAATTATGTATATTTATAGGGATTATTTACTTAATTAAAAAGAAACGGTTAGTTAATAGATCGGATTGAGTCCACTCATTTGATGATAGGGATAAATCACAATTCATTCACTTATTTTTTTAATTTTTTTTTTGGTACAAACTTATTTTTTTTAATTTAATAGACCACCTTAAATTATAATACAACCCATCGGATAGTTTATTTTTAACATTAATTAAAATTAATTATAAATAAATCAGAAATAAAAACTTCCTCTAAAAAAAAACAGAATATTCAAATCAATTTTATATTTATTAATAATATATATTAAAAATTGGAAGGAAAATGTAATAATTAATAATTGAGGTTGGATTGAGTGAAACTCTTCTGGTTTTACCAAAAGACAGTTAGGCAATGTTCTCTTAAATGCAAGTATCCCACTTTTGATTTTCTTTCAACAATATTCTCTTTTTCCAGTCTAAAATGTTCTTTTTATGCTAATAATTAAAACAAAAGCAGGAGGAAATAACCATGCAAGAGAATGACAAAAGCTATATTATAAATCCATATATTATCAAATTGCGCAGCAAAAGCAAATATAAAGCCAAATAAACTATTGTCAAGTTGGGTTTAAGAAAATAAAATAAATTTCAAAGCTTATCATGATTAGGGAACATACGTATAAGCCATATGCTAAAAGTTTAAAGTCGACACGCAAATAAAACACATCAACGTTGGCACAGGGGTTGTCATTTTATTATTGAAGGGGTCTTTTGTTTGAAAGGTATCTACTACTTTTCTCCGATTCCTAAGCAGAGAAAAGAAATAATAAAAGTGTTGTTTTTTACCAAAGCAAAATCAAAGTATTTCATTCAACAAAATATTCCAAATACACAATATATGAATAAAGTTATTATAAGTAGGGTAATTGATCTTGTCAAAAAAAAAAGTAGGGTAATTGATAAATGTGTTACTAGAGCATGGAGACTGCATATTTGTTTGTCATCTTGTAAACACAAGTTAGAAGTATTTTTTTTTTTAAAGATAAGAGGGGTCCTGCAAAAGGGAGAAAAACAAGTAGAACCATATTGAGAATAATCATAAATTTGATGTCAAACTTCACCTTCTCTTGCAAATAAAAACAAGAAAAATAATAGAAGTGATGAATCTTCTTGAAAGGTGTTCGAAGAGGTGATTTTGCACTTGATCCTGCTAGCCTGTCAACTGACATATTTCGACCGGCAGGTCAATTGGATCAAGTTCATAAGAACCTATTCGGAATTAGATCTGCAACATAATGATGAAATGCAAAGTGTTTCAAGAGGATCGTTTTGAGTTAGATCATGCTGCCTTGCCAACTGAGATACTTATATCACCAAGGTAGCAAAGATCGAGCTCATAACAACCTCTTGATGTTCATATCTTTTGGAAGGAAGATTTTTCAATGTTTTTATTGTGTTCTTACAACAAATGAACCAAGCACACTTATTTATAGAAGTTTATGTGCGTACGGACCTCAGAAACTGTCGGTGCAATGTGGACCACACAAAAAATATGTACTGAACTGGGTCGGATTATATAGTTTGAACCTAACTTGCACCATATATATCTTGATATATTTGACGACATGATCAAGATCTATATTTTCTATCTATTTATTTTTTAAAATTAACATCTTTATCGTAAAGTTCAAAGAGAGATTTTTGATAGCATGATAAAGATCTTTAGAAAACTTTTCTCTTTGTATTTCTTCAATGTGTTCCTTCGGTGCCGACAAAAATAAATTTGGGCTAAGAAGAGAAAAAAAAAATCAAACAACATAAAACTGACCATAGATCTATATTGAATTCAACAACATAGTTCAACAACATAAAATACGTAATAAAAACAATATAAAACACGTAATAAAATAAAATACAACAGATCATGAATCAGCTAAACTAATGTCTTCGTCTGGTGTGTCCAGCAGTGCCATGATCTCTTCGTAGTTCCTGGGCCGGATCAAACTTTTATGGATTTGTTCAACAGATCTTACCAACAAAGTGTCCAACTCGATCGATCCTCCAGTACTGTACTATCAAAAGATCGATAACATAGTTCTCACGTCGTCATCGTTCATGAGCTTCATCCGGCTGAACCACACACTCCTGGCTGAGTCGGTTGATGGATGTCGATACTCAACATCGTCCACCCTCCGCGTGTCTTTGTGGTTGAGTTGGCGGTTGATTTGATCCAGCTGATCCTTCAACCTGGAGATGGTGACATCAGTGTGAATCATGAACAGATGGGTAGGCTGATAATGAGCGACAAAACTCTTCCTCAAGAGATTTAACATCACCGCATCAAGTTAAGATTCGAACCGATGATCTCTGGTTAAGATGGAAAAGACTTTTACCATCTTATCTTAGTGTAAGAGATACAATCTCATTTATGATTATGGATTTGCTACAATGTTTTCTCAACTTGATGCATGTTTCATTTTTTTAATTGTTTTTTATTTATTATTTTGTAATTAATGATGTGTCCTTCATTAATACACTTGATTGTTCCACTTTATCCATCATTAAAAATTGTCAAATTATCAAATTCGAGTCTAAAATAGAGGACTAAATGGATAATTTTGAAACGGGAAGATTAGTTATGTGAGTGGCGTAAAGTAGGGGACTAAATTTGTAATTAAGCTATTTTAGATATAATATAGGCCAATTTAATTTTAGATGTGTCTTCCCTTTCTTAAGAATGAAAGTGATTCAGACAAAATCAATGATCCCAACAAACCAAACCTAAAATTACCCTATTCTTTTTGTTTGAATAAAAAATCTTACCAATTTTAAACGTAACCAATGGATTGGTTCGCTTATCGATTTTCAATTTTGAAATTCATCAAACTAATGAACCGAACCAATAGGTTTATTAAACATACTAATTAGTCCACTTTGACTTAGCCCAGAGTCACCATATTACTAACAATATCCCCGAAAGAAATATATGTAAAAGAAAGAAAAAACTAAAGCTTCTCTTTGCTTACTTGAATGAGTAGAAAGAAATAACTAAATATAACAAATGACAAGTTTATCCTTACTGACTAAAATTTTAATATTTAAGTAATGTATAATTGTCAAAAATAATTTAAGTTGTTCAACCAGGTGTTCACATTTTTCGTCTTTAATTATGTTATTTCATCTTAAAATTTTACGAAATAACCACTAACAAACAAGATAAAAACATTTTTATATCTTTATATGCGTTCAAACTTCAAATAGATATTCATATTTTACTTTTAGTATTTAAAAAAAATACTATTTTTAATTGCACTTTCAAGCAAATCAATCAACTCCAACCCGAATTGAATATCTTCAATTTACTTTGCTTTATTTTCAGGAAAAAACTTAGATACAATTCCTTATGTGTTTTTTGTATGGTTCTTAACTAAATTCACCACGATTTATTATATCCAAAAAAGATATATTTTTAATTAAGAACCATACAAAAAACATATAAAAAATTGTATCTAAGTTTTATCCTTAGTTTCGCACCTAAATAATTGAAAATGGAGGCAAACCGAACTGATATAAATTCAATCAATTTGAATATTATCTTTTTTGCTAAAAACAGAATTGTTACACCCCCTACCCTTTTCTGTCTACTAATGTGTTCTCCTGCTAGATACCAAATTCAAGAACTAAGCGCTCTATTTTTATTTATTTTTTGGTCAGGACTAACCGCTCTATTTAAATGGAACCTATTAACTATTTGTGCTAAATTTTGCAACCTCATAGATAAATACCCCTCTGTCTCATATTAACTTATTTTTTAGTCAAGATTTTAAATATATAGTTATTCCACTGATAAAGTATTTAAATGTGAATACGGGAGTTGCACATTATCATAAGTTATTTTTTCTTCTACGACCCAAAACACTTCCTAAAGGGACGTTATTACTCAGCTGTAGATCATTTACCACATTTGATTTTGTTTTTTAAAATGTCCATTCCCTGCACATGTCAACCTGTATTATCCTCTTAAAATAATATTCTTACCTAGACAAAAACAACAATTTCAAACATGGAAACTTCGTAGAAAACAAAACCAACACAAACCCAATTGCACCTTATTAAAATCACCTTCAAAACCTGCTTTTCCTTAAACAAAGAAAATTATCAAAAGAGCAACTAACCATTATAATAAGTATCCATAATCAACAACACCACCATTCATTTCAAACAACAATGCTTTCCATTCAGTGTCGCCGCCGGCACAAGTCCGACATGGCTTACCTCACCGCCCTCATCGGCATTCTTCTCCTCTTCCCGGCAGCAACCTCCCAAGCTCAAAACCTCAAAAAAGAAACTCACTCTTTTGGATTCTTCAACGCCACCAATGAACACTATTTTCAAACTTTATCCACCGCAACCATCCATTTCAACGCCCTTCAGGTCACCCCGGACAGCGCTGGAAGTTCAAACATCGTTCCCCTTTTCAACAACTCCGGCAGAGTCTTTTACAAAGAACCCTTTAAACTCTGGGATGGCTCTTCCTCCACCGGAAAACTTGTCTCCTTCAATACTTCATTTCTCATCAACATCTATCGCTACAACAACGGTACTCCTGGCGAAGGTATCGCTTTCATCATCGCACCTTCTCTCTCCATTCCTCTCAACAGCTCCGGTGGTTACCTAGGGTTAACAAACGCCACCACAGACGGAAACGTCAACAACCGTTTTGTCGCTGTTGAACTTGACACGGTTAAACAAGACTTTGATGATGACAAAAACCACATAGGACTTGACATAAATAGCGTCCGTTCCAACGTTAGTGTTCCTCTTGATTTGGAACTCTCTCCGATCGGAACTAGATTCCATGTTTTATGGGTTGAATACGACGGTGACCGGAAAAATCTTAGTATCTACATGGCGGAACAACCTTCACAAGATTTACCTATAGTGAAAAAACCGGCTAAACCGATTATAAGTTCTGTTCTTGATCTAAGACAAGTGGTGAGTCAAAATTCTTATTTTGGATTTTCTGCTTCAACGGGTATCACTGTTGAGTTAAACTGTGTACTTAGATGGAATATTTCAATGGAAGTGTTTGATAATAATAAAAATGAAAAAAATTTGAGTATTGGTTTAGGTGTTGGGATTCCAGTATTGGTTTTGATTTTAGCTGGTGGTGGATTTTGGTATTATTATTTATGTAAGAAGAAGAAGAGTGATGAACATGGTTCAACTTCTCAAATAATGGGTACATTGAAGAGTTTACCAGGTACACCAAGAGAGTTTAGTTTTCAAGAATTGAAGAAAGCTACAAATAATTTTGATGAAAAGCATAAACTTGGACAAGGTGGATATGGTGTTGTTTATAGAGGAACTTTACCTAAGGAGAAATTAGAAGTTGCTGTTAAGATGTTTTCTAGAGATAAGATGAAAAGTACTGATGATTTCTTGGCTGAACTTACTATTATCAATCGTCTTCGTCATAAACATCTTGTTAAGTTACAAGGTCAGTTTCATTTTTCTTTTTCTTAATTAATTTTCATTAAATTCTCTAAGTTAGCTTAGAAGTTAATTAGATCTAATAGTAGATATGTCCAGATCATATAATTGTTTAGGAATGTTTCATACCAATGCCATTCTGTCTGTGTTACCGTTATTGTTGATTGATAATTGAATTATTGACACTTTTGACCAGCTATTATTGGTGAAGGTTGGTGGTGTATCTGGTCTTTTAAAAGAGAAAAGGCATTTCTGTGATGTTTTTTTAATCTAAAATAAAACATGCATTGTTGTGATCTAGCTAAGTACTATACCTTGATTAGCTGTACATTTGTTTTGACCTATGGTTTAGTTTTGGATTGAAAGTGACATTTGATTCTTATGACCGTATATATATGGTCAATATTAATTGCTATCCCAATAAATAATATAGAGAGCTTTTTCTGCTTTTTGTCCGTATGGTCAATGCTTAGCTTAAGCTTCATTTCATTGAACCTTCCTTCATCAATCAATCCTCAAACGCTGAAAATTTATGGAAAAAAAAGGATGAAGAAAATGGAAATTACAAGCATAATATCCTTTTCAATCTAAATTTCCAACGTAACATTGTCAACTTATTAATTAGTCAAAATAAAAAATTCATCCAAACAAAATTAATAGATTTTAGAGTAGAAAAAACTTAATTGAGTATCATCTTGTAGTTAATTAAGGCCCTAGTGGTAAACATAACCCCCCATCAGCCGGCCAGTGTTTCCACGAGTCTTTTTTTTTTTTTTTTATATATATATATATATATAGTAAGATAAGATGAAAGGCACGAGTTATTATCATCAATAATCATAATAATATATTAATTAATAACAACAACAATAATAATGCATACCAATTCAGCTTTTCGTAACTTTTAAGCATTGCCAACTAGTCTAACAAAAGAGTTCATAAATAATATATACGATGACTTTGGCTTGGTATGGTGAAGTAAAGACTAACCATGTTGTCAACTTTGAGTTGTCATCAAAGAGATAACGATGGATGTGTCCTATATATCCAAATTCGTACTTTGGTGTATAAAAATTCAATGTTCTTACTCGTATTGACTCAGTACCTAAATTCAATGTTTGAATATAAGTCGATAATTGATAATATTATTGTCATTGAATTAAATGTTCGTTTAAATACTGAGAGAGAGTTTGCCATCTATTTAAGTTCAACAAGGAACGCGAAGGAAATCCAATTTACACCAAAAAATTGTTGGTTTAAATATGTTGGTCTGAGTGAAAATTCAAACTAGTCATTTGACAAAACTATGTGCCATTTTAGTCCTTTAAGAATGACATTAGTCTCTTTTGAATGATAAAACTATTGCATTAAATTAAGGACTAACATGTCTTCATTTTATCATTCTCATGATTGATTATGACTTTTTCTCAGGATTGAAATGGTACACTTGGTTTTTATCAGAAACTAATTTGGAAATAATATGCAGGATGGTGCCACAAAAATGGAGTATTGCTCTTAGTATACGACTACATGCCTAACGGAAGCTTAGACAACCACATATTTTGCGAGGAAGGAACAAGCACAACCCCACTAAGTTGGAATCTAAGGTATAAAATCCTCTCAGGAGTCGCTTCTGCATTGAATTACCTACACAACGAGTACGATCAAACTGTAGTCCACAGAGACCTGAAAGCAAGCAACATAATGCTAGACGTTGATTTCAATGCACGTTTAGGTGATTTCGGCTTAGCACGTGCACTAGAGAATGAAAAAACATCGTATGCAGAATTAGAAGGAGTACAAGGTACAATGGGATACATAGCACCGGAATGTTTCCACACAGGAAAAGCTTCAAGAGAATCAGATGTATATGGACTTGGTGCTGTGTTTCTTGAAACAGTTTGTGGTCAAAGACCTTGGACTAAAATTGAAGGGTACCAATTTTTGGTTGATTGGGTTTGGTATTTACATCGTGAAGGAAGGATTTTAGAAGCAGTTGATCAAAGTGTTGGGAATGAGTATGATGTTGAAGAGGTAGAGAGGGTATTGAAATTGGGATTGGCTTGTTCTCATCCTATTGCTAGTGAAAGACCAAATTTGCAAATGATTGTTCAGATTTTATCTGGGTCTGTTAATGTGCCTCATGTTCCACCTTTTAAACCTTCTTTTATGTGGCCAGCTGTGGATTTAGCTAGTCTTGCAAGTACTGATTTTACAACAACAAATACTAGTGAGTACACACCAATCAATACTAGTAACTCACAATCTTCTATGCATGTTGGATTCTCAGATAACAGTTCTTTGGTCTAAGACTGAGACTAATCTTTTTTTTTTTTTTTTTTTTTTGTATTTTCTGTGTGTATGTTGAGAAACAGGAAGAAAATTTGTTCAGACTTTTCATTTTTATTTTACTTTTATATTTTTATTTCACTTGATTTTTAACTGTAGATTCTTTTTTCTTCTACTTTTTTTAATTGGAAAGGAATGGAATCAGTGTGCATCAATGTATAGATTAGGAGGGAAACGAAAGAATGTGGCTTACAAAATAAACCAGCTTTTAGTTCCATTGAGATTGATTCAAACATTCACAAAATTGTGTCTCGTGATAAATAAATATCATAAAGAGAACGGCTTTATTTACTCAGCCTTGCAGTTATGTGGCTATGTTTCTTATTTCTCTAGAAAAGAATCTTATGAGGATGATTGAATTTTGTGATTGAGTCACACTCACACAAGAGCATAACTTACTCAACATACCTGCTAATTGATTTATTAACATAATAGACTCTGAACTGTAGAAATCAAAAAAATATTAAGAGCCGACAACTAAGTTATTGGCCTGAAAATATATATATTTTTGCTGATAAAAAATTTGGGGTGAGGGAATGATGTCTTAGTCCTTAGTTAAAGGCTAGAAAAACCTTCGAGCTCAAAGAGCAATTACAAATCCTTCAAATAACACAACTCATAATGAAAACAATTATTGTAATTTTTATTATTTTCCAAAATGCAAAACAAGTATTTATTTCAAACAATTGGTTTTTTCATTGTTAAACGTAGGCATGACAACAAAATCCATACCCGTGGTTATCCGCCCGAACCAAATCCAATTTGACGGGTTTTCCCCGTTTTGACTGGGTTTGGGTATGGGTATGGGTTTTCCCCGATCTCAAAACACGGGTATGGGACGGGTATATAGGTACCCACCCCGAACCCATACCCAAACCCGTCCCAAATGTAAAAAATTATTTTTTGTATTGTCATGTTAATAAAAACTACCATTGATATTTAAAAGATCAACTAAATCATTTTGTCTAACAAATGTGAAAGTGAGCTTATTGTTGGATAACGTATTACAACATTGGTCTTGGGGATGCAAAAAAAACTTCTATTTTTTATTAAAAAAATATTCAATGCGGGGACGAGGATGAGGCGGGGATACCCAAACCCGTCGGAGACGGGGATGAGATTCAATTTCTCATCCCTGTTGGATATATAGGTAGAGTAACGGGTAAGTATATGAGAATCGGGTATGAAAACGGGGAGGTAAAACTCGTCCCCACCCCGCCCCATTGTCATGCCTAGTTAAACGTAGGGTATACAATTGCTTTTGTATCTAAAATTAATTTTAATTTAAAGTTAAAATTTATAGTCTTTGACTTTAAAATTATTGAATTTACTTATTAAAGTAAATGTATTTATACATTTTCAGATAGACTGAATCATAGAATCCTTCACCTTTGATGTTTGTCTGAAAAGTAAGGAAAAATTAAAAGAAAAAAAGTAAAACAAAACAGCATTTCTGAAATGAATCCTTCACCTTTGATTTTTGTCTTCACTTCTCTTTTTCTCCCTCTCCAACTTTTAACCTTTTTAAGATTAAAAAAAAAAAAACAAAAAGCCATAACAGTTTAACTATGAACGAATCACATGTTACCAATTACCGGTAACCGATATAAGCAAAACAAAAGGAACAATCAATTCCCTTTTCCTTCACATGAACCCTAATTTTCTTTCTTTTTCACCTTCGAACAAGATTTCATCTCCGTTATCTTCTTCACCTTTTCAAATTGCCAACACCTCAATTACTTTCTCAAGGTTTGTATTTCTATTCCCCTCCTCTTTCATCCAATTATTCCTCTCAATTTCACCCCCAATTTAAGAGTTTCAATTTTTTTGTATCCAGAAGGATTTTTTAATTTCGTTTTGGTTAAAGTTTTTGCTTTTTCAATTGGGTAGTTCTGTATTTGCAGCTTTTAGATGGTATATATTTTCGTGATTAGAGGGGTTGTTGGGTAGGTTAATTTAATTGAATAGCCTTCAATCAAACATAGGGTGCTAGTGCTGGTGCTGCTTGTATGAAATTCAATCAGAAAGTTTTTTTTTTTTTGAACTGAAATTTTTAGCTTTAGGTCATGTTTGGATAAACAGCTTATATTGCAAGTTATAGCATAACTGATTATGAATAAGCTATTTCTATATCACAAGATAAGATAAAGTTGAATTCCTTTCTTATAAACTATTAAGTTATTTTCATAAGTTACCATGGAGAGCTTATGAAAATAAGCTGAAAACACCTTATCAACATGTCATAAGTTGTTTACATAAGTTCTCTCAGACAATGTCACAAGTGCTCATGTCAGTAGATAAGCTTAAATAAGCCAATTTAAAGAGACCCTTGGTTTATAACAGTGTTGTCAAATAGAGGCTATTGTGGCGGTATAGTGCTGTAGTGTAGTGTAGCAGAATTTGAACAAACCACTATTTGCTGCAATCCGCAATTGAGAGCACTGATATATAATGCTAAAAATCAATTTTGACTTCAATATTTACATTTTTATTTTTACTTTCACTAACTTCATTTTTGTGTTTGTGTGTGTGCTGTTAACTTCTTATTTTTTTATTTTTTTGGTCTGCAGTGACTATTAGTGAGAAATGCAAGATCCAAGGATTCCTTTGTCAGAGGAGATATTGAGTATTAAACCAAAGAAGAAGAAAAACTCAACCCAGAAGGCATCTCTACTTCAACTGCAAGGAAATATTGTCAAGGGAGGGGGACAGGCTCCTCTTCCATTGAAATCAGGACACAAAAATTCCAAAAGACACTTGATGACTGAAGTCTCGCCACCTTTTCAGAGACCAGAAGGTTCCAATTCAGATTCGTTGCCCGACTCCTCTGCGGGTGGAAATGAATACCGTCAATTGAGGCGGAAGTATTTGCAATTGGAGGACGATGGTTTTGTATTAGGAAAAGAGCTAAAAGAGGCTGAAGATCAGGTAAAGACCCTTGAAGAGGAGAAGATTGCATTGTTGGATCAACTTGTTGTAATGGAAGGCCTTGTTGATCCCTTGGAGATTCACTCATAGTGTTTGCAATTATCTATAACTTCATCTTCTGATTGTGACACCTACATGTTGTTATATATGTAATGCCTATATAGAAGTTTGATGGATAAAAATCATCTGTAGAGATTTTACAAGTTAAATTCTAAAGTTCACTGATGTCTAAAATGGAGTTCAAACTTCATATACATTACTAGTTTTGTCGTAGTTGATGTAGATTGTTCATATTTCTTGTTCATCATCTGGATTCCTATATGATTTACTATGAATTGTGATGTACTGTTTTAGAAATCAGCAACATGCTGTCATTGGACAATGAACTTGGGGCTCAGCTAGAGAGCAAAGATTACTCTGGAAAATGGCTCTTGAGTAAGAGGGTGTCGCAATGTTACTCATGAATGTTGTTGCATTTTTTGTTGTTTCTGATATGTATAGAATTTTACTATTTTACCATATTTGATCATCCTGCAGCTATTTAATTCAGGTGTGCCCCACTATAGTTTCAAGATCTTGTATTTTTACTGGAACTAGGCATATCTGCCGAACCCACTTAGTGGGATAAGGCTTGGTTGTTGTTGTAGAACTAGGCATATCTGCAGGTACTTGCTGGCTGTCCAATAATCAGTTCCTGAATTTCTGATTTCATCATGATTGCCTTTAGAAGTGTTTTAGTAACATGCTATCAATGGTGTAAAATAAAGTCCTTAACATTCATTCAGACTAATTGAAAGAGATGGGGAATGTAGGATCAGAATATGGAATATGAAAACCCCTTATAAATAGCATGTAAGGAGTGGTGATTAACGTATTGAAAGAGATGGGGAATGTAGGATCAGAATATGGAATATGTTAGCTAATTAGCTATAAAGTAGTATTTTGACAAGCAAAATGTGTTCATATGCTTTTTATTTTTAAATAATTTTTTTTCCACAACTATATATTTCTGAGTAAAATCTTATAATAATGACCAAACATCCCACCCAGCTCCCAGACACATGTAGTATACAAAGTATTACTACCGACTAACCTAAAATTCTACATAACAAACTTTGTGTTTGACAGATTCTACATAACAAACTTCTCTACTGTAACAAATAGTGACAAAGTAAGTTGAAGGTGTCGAGATATCATTTCTTCAAATTCTGTGTTTGGTATTCCTTGCTTTTCCAAACATGTAGCTGTAACTTAAGTTTGGCAGTGATCATCTAGATTCATCAGAACTTCAGTATAACTGTTTGTTCTTATAGTGACCATGGGGATCTCACAGCTTCTAAGCAAATATGTACATATTTACAAGTGTTGTTATCTGACCAACCCAAGGCTTGCTGTTGCAACCTTGACAACTAAAGGACTGGTGACCTGTGACATTCTGCTCCTCCATGTTAAGAACCCAAATCCATATCCCTTTAAGGGAGCGATTACTTTGAAATTCACAGTAAACTTGATTTTCTGTCCTGTTCTTGTGAACACTAACCGGTTTGGCACAACTGTAACATTAACTCCATCTGGAGACAGCACTTCAGCTTCATATACACTTCTTGCTTTTCCAACATTAGTCACAACCCGCGTTGCTGAAAAGCTGTCTTCAAGATTGGGAACTGTAATAGATGGATAGTTGAGATCAGATGGTGATTTGAATGCTCCATCACATGTGCTGTTGTCTCTTGTAACGAGATGGAGTGACTTCACATCATAACCAATTGAACACAGGAATGCAACAAAATCTTCCGACTGTGAATCATATACAAGACCAGGATCCAGAGCTCCTGCAGGATTCACAAACCCTGATCCATAATCAAATGCATCAGCCCTTCTTCTATCAGGATCCGCTCTAATTGGTTCGTTTTTCTTATCCACAATCGTTGCTGCATATTGAATTATATGATTAGTTCCTTTAGATTAAATCTAATCTATTAGGGAGCTTTACTTGGATGTCTGATTGTGAAGAATCTCAAATAAACCACAATGAGTAATACAAGTTCTAGATAATGTGTAATACCAGTAGTCATGATGGCAGATTTGATAGCAGATGGAGACCATGAAGGATGTACAGCTTTGATTAAGGCTGCAATGCCAGTTACATGAGGACAAGACATAGAAGTTCCTGATAGAATATTGAACTTCATGTTTCCGGCTGCTGCTGGAGACCATGCTGCTAGGATGTTTAACCCGGGAGCTAAAACATCAGGCTACATAGCAGTATAAGAAAAAATCTTCAAGGGTTAAGTTGAGAAACAATAAGGCATTTTATGAACTCAATGGCATATATATAAATAGGAGTATAACCTTCAAAATTTCTGGGGTTAAGGAATTGGGGCCTTTGGAAGAAAATGCTGCTGCGCGGGGTGCAGGCTGAACTCCTACTACAGTCTTTGCCCCGGAAATCCTTGACATAGGCACGCTATTCACCATTGTATAATACATGGTTAGAGAATGGAAGTAGATGATATCAAAATGTGTCTATTATATCAAATATAAAACAGCAAACCTTGTGCTATTGATATAGGATAGAATCTGTTCTCCTGTTTTACTTCGAACAATAGCTGAAGGTATCACGAACGGGATTGCAACACCTTGATCTGTTTCGTCAATAAGTATCATCCCAACTCCACCTGCCTCTTTAACTACCTTACTTTTTTCCAATTTTGACGCCATTGAACCCTCGTCGTGTCTACACACCAAAATTTTCCCTTTTGTTTTGGTCTTGTTTAGTGAGCTATCCAAACAGTAACTGCAGAAATATAGAAAAGAGGACAAGATTTAACTTATGAGCCGTCTGTTTGCATTGATATTTAGGCAACTCTAGCTTTTAAGTACCTTGTGCTTCACCTGGATTGATAAGGAGTAAAATATCCTGCAAAGGCTTCAGATGCAGGCATTGTTCTTCTAGAGGCATTCATTTCCACTAGACTGAGACTCTCACCCTAATGCAGTTATAGAGAGGACTAATTAGTAGTGCAGAAAACATGCCAAGTTAAAAAAACATAGAATTCAGTTTTACCGCGATGTTGATGCCATTTCCTAACATGATATCAGACGTGAAATCCCTATCTGTTGAGCCAGCAGCAACAGTAATAATCCATGGTGCAAGGTTAGTTGCAGAGCCAACGGTTCCTTCATTTCCAGCTGATGCTACTACAAGTACTCCGTGTCTAGCAGCATGGAAAGACCCAACAGATATGGCATCATTGAAATAGTCACCTTGAGGAGATTCAGGACCAAGAGATAAAGATATAATGTGAACACCATCTCTTATGGCATCATCAAAGGCAGCTAACAAGTCCACATCATAGCAACCTGAATCCCAACAAGTTTTGTAAACAGAAATCCTAGCCATTGGTGCACCTCCCCTAGCATTTCCTGCTGCTAACCCATTATAATTCATGTTTGAGACGTATCGTCCTGCTGCTGTGGAAGCTGTATGGCTCCCATGACCAGAGCTGTCTCTTGCAGATCTGAAAGAGACTTTTTTGTCTGACCCTTCTTCTGTTTCATATCCACTCATATAGTATCTTGCTCCTATCACTTTCCTATAATATACTATCAATGATTAACCAATGAAGACGGTCCAACTTGAACCTAATAATGCATATGAAGTCAAAAATAATTAAAAAGATGATGAGCATGTGATTCAATCAAAAACCTGTTGCAAGATGAAGCATTGAATGCTTCTCCTATTTGACAATGGCCTTTCCATCCACGTGGCACTGGTGGCATGTCAGTGTCTCTAAAACTTGGGGATTCTGGCCAGATTCCTGTATGAATAGTGTGATAAATGGTTATGACTTATGATTAAAACCTGTTAATATTCCCATTTATTAGCAAAATCCAAGTAAAATATAGTTATTGCCTTAACTATTTCCAATTGGTCACATTTAAGCTTGAAGTTATCACACTGGAAAATATAGTTATGAAATGATGTTCATAAAAGTAAAAGGATAAAAAAAGTGTGTAAATCCATGTGAAAACCGACTAATAAATGTTTTCACGAGACTTCTAAGAAAAGGTGCATGTTGTACGTGAGAATGAAGGTATAGTTACATAGAAGTTATCAAAAAGGCATCACCATACTCTAAGAATACGACACCTGTATCAATGAAACCAACAATAACATTTGCTTGGTTTTTGTTTGAGTATCCCATATTCTCCATGGTTTCATCATCCAAAAGTCCCATAAAGTCCCATGAATGAGTAGTATACAACTTTCTTTTAGAATTGGGGAACACAGAAACTACTCCCGGCATTTCTGGTCACATTCAAACCAAATAAATAAGTAAACAACAAAAATTATAGGATACTTTAAGCATTGAAGCTTTAAGGAAGAGGAAAATGTCACTGACTTGAAATTTGGTAAGCTTGTTCATTGGTCAACTTTGCTGCAAAGCCTTTGAAACCATGTTTGTAGCTGTAAATATGTGAAGCCTGTGCTTGTTCAACACTGTTAAAAAATAAGGAAAAATCACATACCTGAAATTACATAGAAAAAGGGATATTCCAAATGAATACAAGAATTAATTTCTTACCTTCCACTATGAACATCTGCTAGCATTTGATGATTATGCTTCAGAATATCATCTGAGTCTTGATCACTACCTTTGCTTCCCATGTACACTACATAAACCTGTCAGTTCCATCCAATTCAGATTCCATAATTTGCACTTAAAGACAAACAAAAGAAAATAATACAATACTTTATGAAAACCATATACCTTAGTAGAGAAGCCAAAGCCAGAATTTGCAACAAGTACTGCAAGAAGCAGATTAAAGATATGGTATCTTAAAGAAGACATTGTTCAAAAGAGAAAAGAAGAACAAGGTTCTATAAATAAAAAAATAAAAAGAATCAAAAAAGAAAGATGATGATTAATTAGAAGTTAGAAGCAGAATCTTGGTTGCAGTTGTAACATTAGCATGTGATTATGTGTCATGTATAACGTTAGTTTCTTGTGTTGTCTTAATTGAATGAGATTATTTATATATAACAACAAAAAGAATGGCAAAACGTGGAGTAGTGGGAGTAAAGGAAAGTAGTAGTGGGAAAAAGATTTAGATGAAAACAAAGAGAGAAGGAGTGTTGCTTTTGGTACAAGCAAAAGGAACCGCAAAGCGCCATATTTCTATTAAACCGTTATATATATCTTTAAAGCAATGTAAAATATCAAACACTCAACCATGTTATAACCGTCCCTATATTTTCATTGCATGATTCATTCATTATTTTCAGTGATGTTATCTTGTTCAGTGTTTCAAAAACCCAACAGGACGGTTCAATCGGTTGTACCTTAAACTGACGGTTTGGTTATTTAGCGGTTCAATCCCAGTTTCGTTCGGGTTCAAGCAATTTAAGGCAGTTGAACCATGAACCATGAACCATGATTCAGAAGTTTTGCTTGTTTGATGTCTTATCCGATTTTTAAAACATTGATGTAATTAATAATTAATAATGAGTGGTTTATACTGAATTTGTGAGTTTGTTTGGTTGCTGTGACTTCAATCAATAGTAGTATATGTCTCCATCTTAAGGGGATTGGACAAGATTAATTAATCAAATAGTACTTGTCTTGCAATTATTGACTTCTACCACCCTGATGATGTGTTTATAAAGTTTTAGATATCATACATGTGATGTGATCAGCAAACAAATATATCATTGTTCAAACGATTAGAAAGATTCCACTGCCTTTCTCATCATTGACTGTGAAATAGTATATGATTTTTTTTTTTATTTACTGTTCGAAAATTGTTGGCAAGTAACAAAATTTTTATGTACTTCAAGTTTTAAAAAGGGGTTCAATATATGTCCGAACCTTAGAAACTAGCATAACAATTAACTTCTAACATTTGCCTTTAAATAAATAACCACCACATGGTGTATGTAATTGATCCGAAGTGTATCTCAAGTGACGGTAGGAAGCATACGGTAGAAAAAGACGGTAGAGTTTCATATGAGTGGGTGATGCATGCACTTGTCAACATTCAAGTTAGTATTTGATTGAGTAGAGTGAGAGACTTATTATAATAGAGATTTCATATGAATTAGGATAAAACTTGTTAAAGCCGTTGAAAGATTTTCAACACAATTAATGGATCATCGTGTGATGTTGATTACGAAGTGATTGATTGCTGGAAAGGTATGTTAGTATTGGTTGGTGGTGCAACGCTCAAGCATATGTACCTTCTAGGTAGTTTATTTTGTGTTAGGCCTCAACTTAATCGAGTTCGTTAACATTTTTTTCCATTCCATGTGTATCTTTATACAAAGAGATTGAGATCCTCTCTATTTAATAAACATTTTCATTTTAAGAGATAAACATAAGACAAATTTTATGGTACACCTAATATTTTAAGTGTACCGGTACACCAAACATTAAAATAATAATTAAACTGATTGTTTTTTGAAGGAAAAATAATTATTTTCTATCATTGACAATTATAATAATTAAATCTTATTTACCAAAAGCGTCGATGAAATAAAATTTACTTTTTTTGAATTTTTATTGCTCATAATGAAGAATATTGATTATTTTTTATGAGAAAATGTTAAAAATTTAATATAATTCATATAAACAATGAAATGATGTTTTTTTTCCTCATGAGATGGTGTTTTCTAAAATATAAATAATGACAAATAACAACTTATTTCATAAAATGATCATTAATTTATAAATTTATGAAGCAGAATATCAGTACACCTCAATTTATGAGGTGTACCATAGAAACTCCCTAAACATAATAATATAATATATTATTGTGTTCATATCTCTTCAAATACAAGTGTTATTTAAATAGACAAGATTCTAACCCTAAGCAAGATATTTAAACCACTAAGAAAGGACCTTTTCTATTGAAAATTCACAATTTGATGTGGGAAATTTCATGGTTGAATATGTACCATCTTAGGGGATTCTCTCCAGAGAGTCCAATGAGATCCTCTCCGTTCAATTTTTTTAATTGCAAGCATTTATAATTATTAAAAGGGTAATTAAAGGTTCAGATTTTCACTGCGGAGCATCAGTGAATTGTCGCTGGAGAGGATCCAAGTCCCTACCTAAGATTCTAAACACGATCCAATTCCAAACCAACAAATGTCTTTGGATCTTGTTAGAATATGTTGACCATTACGAAAAGCAATTGGGCATAATATATACGTCGAAATTCAACCAATGTTTTTATATGTAGTTTTCTATCTCTTGTATTTTCCTTTTCACAGTTCCTATCTTGCATCTCACGTAATCATATAGATTCACGCTTATCATATACTGTCTTTTTCTCTAAACAATAATTAAGGTTGAAAGGATTAATAAAAGATCCTTATACTTCACTCATATAGTCCTGAGTATGTCAGCACAACGTTTAATAATTTATAGTAAGATACAAATTAATCAATTGACTTGTGAGATTATTAAATTCGTGAAGAATTGTTGTTAATTTTAAATTTTATTGAATTATATTAAAAGATGGATTTATTGTGGTATTTTTTTGTAAGAGGTAAAAGTTTTACCAAAAATTTTAAAAAAAAAATTGAGGGAGAGTTTTTGTGTCAACAATCGTGGCCGCTCAAATTCAAGAAAGTAGTCTCCAAGTACAAACAACAATAATAACTTTATGAGTTTGATCTAATGGTAAAAATATGTCTTAGACTATGAATTTTTAGATCTGAGCTATGTTAGTACCTTTAAAGTGATGTAAATATAAATTTATTTTTAAGTGATCGTTGAGCCTAAAATCCTCCTTGTCATGAACTGAATTTATTTTTAAGTGATCGTTGAACCTAAAATCCTCCTTATCATAAACTGGATATCATCTCCACCTTAAATATCTTCTATTAAAAAATATAGGTATCTTAGCATTAAATGAAGTGCTATTGTAAGGATATAGAAAAAATGACGAAAATCAAATGTATGAAATTTTGTTATGTCATATCAGAAGAAATCATTTTCTTAAGATAGATAAATAGACAAGCCGCATTAACTCAATCAACTTTGTTGTATAAAAGTAAGAGTATACCTATTTTGAGCTTGCAAGTTAGTGAGAACCCCTCCCATCATCTAAAATAATACTACATTCTCTCACTCTACATATAGGTCCCTTTTAAAAAAATAACAGAAATTTTTCTCAAAAAATAAATAACAGAATTAAAAAAATTGAAAGTGGTAATAAATTTGTTTGTAATAACTATTGTTTTTACAATTTTATCATTTAAGAGGGAGGGTTGGCGCATGTTTTTCAGCATAGTATTTAAAGTTGATTGAAGAAAAAAGATATAAAATAAATAATGGTATGATGGTAAAGAATTAATTAATGTATTTGGAAATACCAAAAGAATCTTATAAAAAG
Source organism: Medicago truncatula (assembly GCF_003473485.1). Lineage (NCBI taxonomy): Eukaryota > Viridiplantae > Streptophyta > Magnoliopsida > Fabales > Fabaceae > Medicago > Medicago truncatula. The sequence goes on along the minus strand of NC_053046.1, from coordinate 10,136,899 downwards.
AGACAAAAAAATTCAAATGGATCTTATAATTTGGGACGGAGGTTATAGTTTCTGGCAGTGATAAGTATAGGATAAGATGAATCTACCAACAGCAGATGTTGAGTTTAGTCGAAGATGTTAAACTTTTATAATGCGGCAAACCAAAGTTTTAATTTCAATCAAGATAAATATTTACATTTATTTGTCAAGATGTTTTCTCCGCTAATGGTAATCGTACTCAAGCGCTATACACGAATCTCCCTTCAACAGTTGTAAATTACATCAATAATACTCATATCCAGTTTAACGCCCCCATTGAAGATGCTTTAATCTGGGCTCAAAATAAAAATGGCACCTACAGTAAAAAAGTGGATACGCCTGGCTGCTCTCCCTCACGGAGACAGGAGCCAATTCCAATACTCACTTTTCTTGGTCTTGGATATGGAGGTTGCAGGTTCTGGAAAAATATAAATTTCTCGTATGGTTTACTTGTCACAATGCTTCTCCTACCTTATCTTTGCTTCATCATAGGAACATAGCTCTCTCGCCCACCTATACTCGATGTTAAGATCATGATGAAACTTTCCTTCAATGTGTTCGTGATTGTCAGTTTTCTAGTAACATTTGGCAAAAAAATTGGATTCTCACGTAACGACTTTTCCTCTGCCACTTATGTGTATGGTTGGATCAAATTTGACACTCTAGACTCTCGTTCCACTATCTTTCTTGCTGGTCTTTGGTGGGTTTGGAGGCATCGAAACCTAGTGTGCCTTAATTATGAAACATGGTCTCTGACTCGTCTTTGCAACAACTTCCATAGTTCAACAGGAAATGCAATCAGTTTGGGCTTCGAAAGAGACGGTAGTGCAGCTCATTCAGACCTCCTAATTAAATGGAACAACAGTAATCACTTTGGTTCCATTCTCAACGTTATGGTGGTGTCCTCCGCAATAGTGCATGTTTTTACCTCTTAGGCTCTTCGGACTTCATCCCAAACTCAAATGATATCCTCCTAGTAGAGCTCACAACAATTTACCATGGCATGTTACCGGCTATCAAGGCTATCAAAATGGATATTGATGATTTAGTTTTCTCATCAATCTCATCTTGGGTGACACTCTGTGGTATCACATCTACGCTGTCTTAATTCAAGATATTAAGAATTTGTTAGCCGATCAAAACTTCTCTCTTCATCATATTCTCAAATGAGAAAAATCAATGTGATGACTTCCCGATTAAATTAGGAGTTTCTTCAGAGGTTGATTTAGTCATACATTCATCACCTCCAGTCGACCTCCTCTCACCGCTCAAAACCGACGTGTTTAGTGGCGGTTTCACCGCCCAGCGATCCCGGGCTCCGGCCCAATTTTTTTGCAATTTTTTATGTAAATTCCTCTGGATTTCTTATATAAACCCCAATAAATTAGACAATTTCTTTAGATTTTTTAATTATTTGCTTGCAATTTTTTTTACTCAGACTTTATAATAATTGTGGCTCCACCGGGGAATGAGTAGGAAACTTTCTTCCTTAGGCTCTAGTTTTTCTTTCTCTTATTTCTTTTTCATTTGTTTTTGTTTAGTCTTATAACAAAAAAAATTACATACATGCTATTTCAGCCAGAATGCATGACGTTATCGTACTTAGATGCACGTAACAGCAACATCTTATGTTTCTGTCAGTTCACTGAATCAATCAATCAACCAAACCACGTTACTAGCATTGAATTTAGATCCCAAATCCAAACAACAACTTCAATTAATCACAAACAGCCACGTGTCATCCATGTCGACACGTAACAGCTCACCACACTCGATCACTCCTAATATACTATCACACTCACGTGCCGTAACTCACTTTTCTTCTTCTATCAAACGACCCTTTTACCCCTCACTCTTCCCGCGAATTACAAATCACTCCCTCTTCACATTTTCCCTCGCCATTCGCGTGTTTCTCCAATACGACACCGTTTTCCGTCGCACACTCTGTTTATCGGAGAATGACGACGGCGACGGAGAAAGTCTTCAACGGAAAAGAAGAATTCAGCGATTCTTCAAACACCTTTCGCTCAATTCTTGCATTATCGTTATGGCTTGGATCCATTCACTTCAACATCGCAATAATCCTCTTCGCTTTACTCTTCCTTCCTCTCTCCAAATATCTCTTGTTCGTTCTCTCTCTCTCTCTCATTATTATTATCCTTTTTTTTTATTTTCATAATTTTGTTGAATTTTTGTGTGTTAGGGTTTTAGGTTTTCTATTAATTTGCATGGTGATTCCAGTGGACGCTAAGAGCAAATTTGGTAGAAGATTATCTAGGTAGATTTTCGTTTTTATTGTGTATTTGCTTTTTCGTGACGTGAAATTTGAGCTTTTTACTTTTTCCTATGTGTAAAAAGTGTTTTTTTTTTGTTTCGGTATATTTCATTTTCAGGTACATATGCAAGCATGCGTGTAGTTACTTTCCGATTACGCTTCATGTAGAGGATATAAAAGCATTTGATCCTAATCGTGCTTATGGTTTGTTCTTTAAACCTAAAAAATGATAATTGGGTTGTTTCTGTTATTTTGTTTTACATGAATTATGTTGTTTTATTGAAATGACAAGATAAATTGGGAAAAGAAACGAATTTGGAAACATTGTTTTGTATGTTTTATTTGATTGATGTAGTTGTTATGTTTATAGGCTTTGGTTTAGAAAGAAAATTAACATCGGTTAGGTAAATGTAGATTTGGATAATCATTTCCTAGAATGGGAGGTTAGTGAAGAGTTAAGACTGTGGAAAGTTTGACTATTGAGTAAAAGTTAAACTGAAAATGAAGCTTAAGTGCTAATTTAGTCTGATCGGTAATGCTTGATGTAGTAATTATAATATCTGTAAGCATAAAACATCAAGCTTAGTGTACAACTTACCTCTTTTCTCTTCAGCTTCTCTATGAAGCAGTAGACTAGAGAAGTGTCTTTTTCTTCTTTATGTACTCATTTTTTGGGTGTTTAATATAACAATCCATTCTTCTTCCTTGAGTGTTTAATGTAATCTATATGAGACCTTTTTAAAAAACATAAATAAATTAGCACTATAACCAACAATGAGGATCAGTTGAAGTTCATGAGATTTTTACTCTGGTATTTGTTTTTGTCGCTCAATTGGATTCCTTTTATGTTGATGTATACCAACTTAATGTTGGCCGTTAATTTTTACTCTGTATTTTAATTATTAGGATTGGCATTTCCGCATAACTACTTTTTGTGAAAACCCCAAATATGACTGATAGCTGCCGTGCTGAATTAATTCTTGCTTAACCTTGGTCCAAATCAGAAACTAGATTTACGAGCTTTAACTGTGCATGTTGTTCGGCCCTTCTTAGTTGCTGGAGTTTTCCTTATATGTAACATGTAATTAGTACAATTTACAATAAGCTTTATATTTCCCCATTATTTTAGCCGCATGAAATTCATAGTTTTCTATAATTGTTTTTTTTTACCAAATCAAAGTAACTTTTACTTCAGTTTCTCTAGTTGTCCTAGTTATTGTGGTATTTTTCTGTTGGAAATAGGTTTCAAACTCGATTTTATTATATTTGCAATTTGGCCTATATTATTAATAAATCATTGGTTATACTTTTTTGGTGTATCTTCTTGTTAGTTGCTCATTGATAGTAACAACAGTGGAACAAATATGCAGTTTTTGGTTATGAACCACATTCAGTTTTGCCAATTGGCGTTATTGCACTAGCTGACAACACAGGTTTCATGCCTATTCCAAAAGTTAAAGTTCTTGCTAGCAGTGCGGTAAAACTTTTGCTTGAGGCACTAATGAATAATGATTACTAATAATTACTGAGATTTCCTTTACAAGTTTTTCTCTTTGCATTTCAATGATAGGTGTTCTACACACCATTTTTAAGACACATATGGACATGGTTGGGTCTTACACCAGCAACAAGGAAAAATTTTATCTCCCTGTTAGCTGCTGGTTATAGTTGCATTTTAATACCTGGTGGAGTTCAAGAGACATTTCTCATGCAGCGTGGTTCCGAGGTGCATTGCTTTTTGCCCTCATCTTACTCAATGCTCATGTGATTTTTCTCTTTCTTTGACCTGCCTTATGATACTTATTTTCTTATGATAATAAATTAAAGTGTTCATTTCCTCCAGATATAGGATTGTTGTTGATACAAATTTCAATAGTACATCTGTGCAGGAATTTGTTTTGCTATTAAATCACTTCAGCTCATTTGTGAATTGCACGTGTTTTGAATTTCAATTACATTAATTTTTTTCCTATGATATTTCATATCTATTTTAAATTAAGATGGAGGAAAATGAATTCCGTTCTTTTGTTTAGTTGGAGTTTTAAGATCAATAACCAGAAACCATTCAGCCCATTTTATTCTATTTCTAGCATCTAGTAAGAATGACCTCCTTATGTCATTATATATTCAGTTTCATAGATGTTAACAGGATAACTTGAACACTTTACTTTATAGATAGCTTACCTTAAGGCAAGAAGAGGTTTTGTCCGCATAGCATTGGAGAAGGGTCATCCCTTGGTTCCTGTTTTCTGCTTTGGTCAGGTACTTATTTCATCTCTTAATCTTACATTCATGTGGAAGCCTTACACTGGTGCACCTTTATTTTGACTTCACATGTCAGATTTACAAAAGTGAAACTATTATGAAATCTACTTGCATGTCACTTTTGGATCTGCTAACTATATTTTCTTTGCTTATTTGTTTTTGTTTTACTGTGATGTATTCTCATAAGTTTAAGATAACTATCCTTTTTGGTGTAACTTTGATACAGTCAGATATCTATAAGTGGTGGAAACCAGATGGAAAGTTGTTTCTGAACTTCTCTAGGGCGATTAAGTTCACCCCAATATGTTTTTGGGGTATCTTCGGGTGCGTGATTCTTTTATGCGTCAATTTATTGAAGAGGATGGATTAATTTAGTAAAAGATCTTTAACTTTTTGAACCGTGCCTTCCACATTCAAAATGCTACCTACACACACATTATCACAAAAAAGGATCGACACCTAATATAGAAATTAGAAACAATAGTTAAAATAGGTCAGTTTTTGGTGGAAATAAGCTTAAACTATTTGCTAAAACATGTAATTGGAGAAATTGGATTCAATTGATGTTGTTCAGGATGCCTGCCTTTTCCGTTCAGTTATCACTTTTAATCGTAACTGGCAAGCTCTTACTTTTAGAAACTTATTTCGCTCAGAATAGTTGATTTGAGTAGAGTAGTCAATTATTGTGCAACCAGAGCCTAAACAATAGTTAGCATCAAAGTTTGATCATCTTTAGAACTTTTAATTTCATATTTGTTAAACAAATCATCTCATCTCCTTTTTCAGATCCCCGGTACCGTTCAGACATCCAATGCATGTGGTGGTGGGTAGGCCAATTGTGCTCGAGAAAAATCCAGAACCAACCACGGAGGAGGTATATGCACATTCTTAAAGCATTTTTATGTTTAAACAAGGATTCTCAATTTTATTTCTCGTTAACTAGTTTTCACGATGGTAGTTATAGTTTGGAGTAGTTCTATAAGAAACTTACATGTCTTATTCTCAGCTTCGATAAGTAACATGCAATATACTTTCATAATCAAGAGCTATTACAAAAATGTAAAGAGTAATGTTATATGAACATCTAAAAATCAACAACTTTTGAACAACTAGTATAAAAATACATCAATTATAACTATTGATGTGACTATAAGAGAGAGAAACAACTAATTAAAAAATGACATAGTATCTATACGGTATAGATATACGATGTTGGACAACCAAAAGGTTGTCAATATATCATTTCTCAACCAACATGGAACTGTTTCTAGATGGAAATTCTTGATACTGTGTCATGAATATATATGCAAATGTTGATGGTTCAGCTGACAAAAAATACTGGCTTATTTGAACCTGCTTTTAGATTGCCAAGATACACAGTCAGTTTGTGGAAGCACTTCAAGATCTCTTCGAACGGCACAAAGCTCGGGCTGGCTATCCAAAGCTTGAGTTAAAAATTGTTTGATAAGGCCTTATTATCATCCCATGTAGCATCAGTTTATTTATGTATTTTCTGTTATCTTCTTTTGTGGATGGAGGTTGGTAAATGTAATTGGGGCCATGTATTTTATTGTATTGCATGTAACAAAAGACCATCTCCTGCAGGGTCATTAAATAGAAATAATAATGTGAAAAAGGCGTTGACTTATTTTCGTTAGGTTTATCTGTTTTTTCAAGACTATTACAAGACCATCTCCTGTATTGGAAAATTCTAGATTGCTTCTGAAAAAATATGGATAATTAATCCTTAAGCCAATGAAAATCAGCCATGTGTACCAACTATGTACACATGACTGATTTTCATTGAAGTCACATCGTGTTGGATTTATTGTCAACATTTTTTCAAAGGCAACATAGGTCTTACCGATAATATTTGAAAAGAATGTCCTGAAATAATGGTTGGCTTTTGCTATATCTGATGACAGATTAGAATTCATGTTGCAAAACCAATCTCTAGTACGAGATTGCCCTTTACGTAAAAAGTTATATATTTCAGTTCGTTGGCACATTATAAGTTTTCGAAATTGAAATCAAACAAACTCGGAGTAATGGGACACTAAGTCTAAGTTTGAGGCAAAAATGTCGATATTGTTAGGCCGGATGTCATGACCGAGGTTCGAACCTCGGTACCTCCACTTGTGTGAGTTTATAATGGCTTTGCCATTTCATCTATCTATAAAATAAAAAAAAAAAAAAAAAAAGAAAGGGACGGTTTTGGGGATGACAGTAAAAATAGAGATTTTGTTTCAAAAAAATCTGAGTGTTTGTAGATAATGATGATAAATGAATACTTATTAATATTTTTTATTTTATTTTAACAAAAATACATTTAAAAATGTTAAAAATTTAATGTAGTATGTTGTTTTTGTCGTGAGTCACACTCCTCCAGAAACACATTAGCATGCAAATTTGTGTTGTGCAATTGAATCCACTTGAATAATTAATTCCTTCATATCTAATTTCACTTTTAATAAGAAATATTTTAAACTAAAATATAACTAAAGAAATCAGCCTTACGTACTTTTCTACACAATCGAGCGATGAATTCTAAGACATCAATACTGAACTAAAATTGCAAAGCCACTCCTTAGATATGACTCTTTCAAATACAAACAAATGCCATTAAAAAATTTAACTAAAATTGCAGAGCCCTCCATAAAGAGGACTCTTCCAAAAACTAGCGTATGCCGCTAATTGTGACGCTCACACGGTATTCTTTAGTAAAAGGCGAAAGAATAGTTCGCTATGTGATCATCACACGGCTCCGTGATCTTTACAAGGAGAGGTTCTATCTTTTTATATGCAAGCTGCATAGTTTAGTTTATGAATTGGGCGATGTGGGACTTTATCAGACACGCACCTGTTCTCACATGTCACCCACCCGTTCTCACATGTTTCCCCTATCCACTCCTTCACACATTTATTTGAAATGTTTAATCTTTTCTCTTCAATTTCATGTGTTTAAAATCATTTTAGTTTTCTGCAACATCTCAAAACTAGAACATTAAATATTCATTGAAACTTTTCTTCTAAAAGAAAGAGACTAAGATACAGAGGCTTCTTTCTCCCTTTGGTGGTTGGAACACAGGTGATAAAAAAGTTGAGATAAGAGTGGGAGAATTTTATCCCTATATATCCTTAATAAAATACTTACAGTATTAACAAGGCATGAATTTACAGTAAGGAGCTACAGTTGTCAGTTTGCAGTAAGAGACTTCGGATTAATCCTCTGTCTTTTTTCCCCTTAAGTTGGTCCTTTATGTTTCAAAAGGTTAACAACATTGACCTTTTTTTGCTTAAGAAAATTAACATGTGTTGATGCCTTTCTCATGTTTAATATGCCCCTGCTTAAGAAAATGCAGAGATTTAATCTGTCTTACATCTAAGAGGATACACCACAGAGAACCTTGTGATGCATATTCCCTTAGCCACCATTCCTTTTAATATCTCTCTGACTCAACATCTGCAGCCTTTCACTGGAAATATCTTTAGGAGACAAAGACGGTGTCGGCGATGGTGGAATCGTGAAGAATGGGTTCAGGAAAAGCAGATAAATAACAAGCATTCTGAGAACCTGATTCACAAAAGTTTAAGATGTGTATAAGCACTTATGTTTAACAAAACACAACAAAAAAATACCAAATACCAATGAAAGACGAAACACTGCATGCACTATGAACAGTTAGGCATAACATTCTTCATTCAAAAATACCAAATTCGAATGAAAGATGAAACAAACAGTAATCTTCGTTGCACAACAAGGTGACCAGTCTACCTTTTCAAAGAAAAATATATACAATGCTGCACCAGAATGCTTAAGCATACAGTATACGAAGTATACAGACTGAGCCACTGCCAAACATCTCAAGATTTCAAACATTGTATCCAATCATCAGATTTCACTTAGGGTATAAAAAGCAACAGCTTTAGGAGGAAGGAGACAACTAATAGAATTTAAAAACTAGTCAATCATCAATTCACCTTATCGGGGAGAAAATATCAAAGGTTTCCAAAAGAGCCACTTATATTATCCCTTCCCATTTGTGTAAAATCACGTCTGCTTGGTGATTTGATTATGATATTCAACCCACAGATAAAAAAAATCCCACTCTTACTTTTTCACTTCTAAATGACAACAGAAAAAGTTAGAGGGATAAAATACCAAGCTAGATGGCACAATTTTGACAGCATGCCAAAGGACTAGTGCTAAGAGTAGCATGGTATTGCAGAAACTACTATATTAGAACATTAGTAACTCTTCGATAACAAATTATTATCATCCATTCATCTATAAATCAAGTCAACAATGGTCTATGAAATTATGCAATCATCTCAAGACTAATACATTAGCATAAACAAATTATACGGAAATGAAACAAACAAAGAATATAGGTGCAATCATCTCAAGACTAATACATCTCAGGATGATGTGTGCATCATCTTCAGCTGTAGGTGATCGTTCCCGTCCTTGTTCAACTGGCCGGGATGGTCACATGGTTGTCTGACAGACTCAAAACCCCCTTTTTCCTTTTTTTATCATGATTTTTGAGACTCATCCCGTATAATCATGTACAAGTACTACATTGCACTTCTTTTGTTACAATAAAACACACCATAAAAATAAATATGATTTTTGGAAAAGAGAATGATAATGTTAACCTAGGTTCACAAAGTGGACATTGGAGGTTTGTGTTGCTTGTGTTCTATGGTCCATTCCCTTTCCCAAAGATAACACTAACTGGATAACAAAGAGACTCATGGACCTGCCATTGTTTCACAGGGAAACCCATATGTTTTCTTGAAAGTGATTTTGTTTTTCTTTTTCCCTTCCATTTTTGGATTTGGTAAAGTGCTTTAATTAAGTTTGTGACACGTTTTGGGTCATCACCATGTTGCAGTAAATGGCTGATTTACTTGAACAAAAAGCACTAGTGAGTGAGTCGACTTCTCACATGGACATCCACTTTACTTAGATTTGTAAATGTCATATTTCCAACTAAAAGAATAAAAAGATGGGGTTTTGCTAATGAGTGTCATGAGAGAATTGTTTAAGGAAGCTATTAAAAGAAATTTTATCTTGAAAATACAAGCCAAAGATATGTAAAAGTCATAACTACACATTTTTCTATGTAAAAAATACCATTTTTAAATACTTAAACAATGCACTAAGAGTATTAGTTAACGTTTCCCAAAAAATATTATGACCAATATCAATCGTTAATTAAAAAATTAAAAGTAGATATTATAGGTATATCCTAAAAAATTAGGAGATTGCTACGATAACAGTTCTTATCTTTTTCACTTTAATTTTTTTTTTTTGGTCAAGTAGCCTAATGGCTAGAATTTGCCTTTTTCAAGATGAATAAGTGGGGTGTCCGGGGTTCGAACTTTGGCCCCTACATATAATAATGGATGTCCCTGCCAACTGAGCTATGCTCGCGGGGACTTATACATTTTACTTATTGACAATTAAATATTGTATGAACCAGATTTATCATCAACATTTGAAATTATTTAATTTATACTATAAATCATTTTTGCTTAATTATAGTTTTATTCTTCATATTTTCATTCACTCATGAAATTGGTCCCTCATTTTGAAATCCCTCAGTTTTGATCCTTTCTCATATTTTTGGATTAAGAAACAATGATGTGATATGTTTGATGACGTATCATACGATATGATGATGTAGAATTATCAATATTCATCGAATTACCTAAAAACTCCCTAAAAATTTCAATTTAAATATGATATATCATCATTTTAAATTAAACAACTTACCTATACCCACCCGGGGCAGACCCCTATCGGATGGTCTCTTACCTATACCCACCCGGGGCAGGCCGCCCCTATTTCACTTTGAGGGGATGATGATTAAAATTTAAATGCTACTCTATGCTGTTTTGTCAAGAGTCACTCTTCTAGAAACAAATTAGGGAAAGTATTACCAACAATGAATTTTACAAGTTTTTAAATAACTACCTTAAACAAATAGCATACCATATTACATAGCAACTACATTAAAAAAAGAATACAAAAAAATTGAACTAAATTTGCAGAGCCCTCAATAAAGAGGACTCTTCCAAAAACTAGCGTATGCCGCTAATTATGACGCTCACACGGTATTCTTTAGTAAAAGGCGAAAGAATAGTTCGCTATGTGATCATCACACGGCTCCGTGCTTAAAAAAAGTAGAGATCCTTTCATTTTATATGAAAGCTGCATAGTTTAGTTTATGAACTGGGCGATGTGGGACTTTGTCAGACACTAATTAACTTGACTACTTCCATTCTCCCCTTGAGAATGAAGAACCTGTTGTCACATCTTTCCCCTATTCACTCATCCACATATTTATTTGAAATGTTTAATCTTTTCTCTTCAATTTCATATGTTTTAAATCATATAGTTTTCTTCAATATCTCAAAGCTAGAACATTAAACATTCATTGAAGCTTTTCTTCCAAAAGAAAGAGACTAAGATACAGAGGCTTCTTTCTCTTCTTGGTGGTTGGAACACAGATGATAAAAAAATTGAGAGATAAGAGTTGGAGAATTTGATCCCTATGATAAAATACTTACTATATTAATAACTACAAAACTCCTGGTTACTCCTTCAGACAAAGATTGTGTTGATGGTATTACGAAGGAAGGATCCAGATAAGCTGATCTGACACCTGTACACAACTCAGTCACCTGCAACATTCATTTAAAAATGACAAAGATGAAATTGCTTTGCACTTGCGGGATATTCAACCTCATCTCTTCTCAAAAATATTATATTAGTCTAAACATATGTAAGAATTATTTCTGTACACTCATCCATAAGCAGAGAAATAACAGGCATTTGGCGAACCTGATTCACAAAATTTTAAGATGTACATAAGCATACATGTTCAACAAAACAACAATTTGCAATATTTAAATGGGCCCCAGCTACTTGAAACAGTAGCACCACCAGAGCTGTGTTTGTCTGGTTACAGAATTTCGAAGGCATTTATATATAATAAATCCCAAAAAACGAGTTACAACGAAAACCACAAACTTAGTCCCACATCGCTTAATAACAGAAAAACTCAATTGTTTATATACCTGAAACTAAGCACATTCTAGCACGACCTTACTTGAACAGGATCTGTTCTATAGGATTATACTACTGTGTCCTTGATTTCTAAGAAGACAGGAGCATACGTCTGGTGGATGAACCATGACCGTGTGATCAGAGCGTGATTAACGGCCTGGATGATGTGTGCATCATCTTCAGCTGTAGATGATCGTTCTTGGCTTAGTTCAACTGACTGAGATGGTCACACGGTTGTCTTTCAGACTGAAAACGACATTGTACTTTTTTTTTACAACAAAACGCACCATAAAAAACAAATATGATTTGAGAAGGGAATGATAATGTAGATTCCACTTAGGAGGAAGGAGAGAACAAATAGAATTTAAAACCTATTCAAGCATCAATTCACCAAATACCGGGGAGAAAATATCAAAGGAGCTACTTATAATATCTCTTCCCATTTGTGTAAAATCACATCTGCTTCGTGATTTGATTATGATTTTCAACCCACAGATAAGAAAATCCCACTCTTACTTTCTCACTTCTAAAATGACAACAGAAAAGTTACAGGGATAAAATACCAAGCTAGAAGCCACAAATTTTGACAGCATGCCAAATGACTAGTGCTAAGAGTAACATGGTATTGCAGAAACTACTATATTAGAACATTAGTAACTCTTCGATAACAAACTATTATCATCCATTCATCTATAAATCAAGTCAACAATGGTCTATGAAATTATGCAATCATCTCAAGACTAATACATTAGCATAAACATGAAATGAAACAAACAAAGAATATAAAGCAAACCAATTCTCACTAGGGAACAGTAAATACGCTTTTATCTTTGGCGGCAACTAAGTTTTATCAAAGAAACTAACAGATGGAATCTCTGTATCATCCTACGAAATCTGTACATCCTCATTATCAACCAAGTGTTGCTGTACACGGTTGAAGAACTTCATCAATTGGTTTTTTCACTCGAGCGACAGATTTGTCTATAAAAACCTCTTCGTAGGAATCTGGCACATTAACCAAACCCTCATTCGTGTTGTACACGCTACTCATATCGATGCCTTTGAACTCCAACTACTGTGCAGCTCCTGACTTCAACTATCTCATGTGGACAGTTGCTGGCAATTAGTGTCCTCATCGGATATTCATATCTCAATTGAAGGTCTTCTTCCATCACAACTTGTAGTTGATGAACGAACAAGTATGCCAAAGATTATTGTACAAGGGCACTCATCGGATATTCACTCCCTCATCAACATACTTAAGGGCCTCATGGCAAAGATTATTGTATCGGATACTAGAGAATCCGGAGCATCATTTGACAAATCAGTTCATTCATCCAATATGACACCACTTTTAGCATTTCGGCTTCATCTTTTGAAAATATAATTTGATGGTAAAGTAAGAAGGTTATTCACCCTAACAACAGTCAAAATGTGTCTACAAACTATACCAGAAAATTAAACATCTGGCAACTACGAGTAGCTTTCTTCTCAAAACAGTTAAATCAGACAAAGTAGGCACTATGATCTTTCTCTTATTTGGCTACTCTATACACTTAAATTATTTAATAAAATTATAATTTAATCCGAAGTACAGAATTCGTTATAATAATAATAATAAGAAAAATAAAAAATATTATTTATATTTACTTAAATATGTTGTCCTAGTAGGCCTAAAAACTTCTTTTTTTTTTTTTGTATGACCTTTAGTTTGGCCTTTTTAATTAAATAAACTTCTAATAGAATCTTAGGCTTATCTATTTAAGAAAAAACTTGGTCAAAGGTCTGATGTAGCCTAGGCCGTAGACCCCTGGCGGATGGTCTTACTCTTACCTATTCCCGCCCCTATTGGCAACGAATAGGAGTGTCCGTTTGAGGGGATGATGATTAAAAATAAATGCTACTCTATGCTGCTGTTTTGTCGAGAGTCACTCCTCTAGAAACAAATTAGGGAAGTATTACCAACAACGAATTTATACAAGTTGTTCCATTAAAGTAGGCATACCAATAACATAGCAACCACATAAAAATAAAAGAATACAAAAATATTGAACTAAATTTGCAGAGCCCTCAATGAAGAGGACTCTTCCAAAAACTAGTGTATGCCGCTAATTGTGACGCTCACACGGTATTCTTTAGTAAAAGGCGAAAGAATAGTTCGCTATGTGATCATCACACAGCTCCGTAAATTTTAACAAGCTGAGGTCTTTTCGTTTTATAAGTAAGCAGCATAGTTTAGTTTATGAATTGGTCGATGTGGGAGTTTATCCGACACCAATTAACTAGACTACTTCCTTTCTCCCCTTGAGAATGAGGAACCTGTTCTCACATCTTTCCCCTATTCACTCATCTTTCCCCTTGACAACTCAGTCACCTGCAACATTCGTTTACAAATGACGTTGGTCAACATGTTATGCATGCACTATAAAGTATAAATAGTTATTAGGCGTCATTAAAAAATACCAATGAAATATGAAACGAGATAGTACTCTTCATTGCACAAGAAGGTGATCAGTTTAACTTTTTTTAAAGAACATAGTACAATTCATTGTATAATTCATATTGTTGCACTTGGCAAATATTTTGAAATGACTCATAAATACAGATTTGTATTTTGTTGCCAAATCCTCAGTCCTCACACCATCAATCAAATCTGTTATGGCATTACACCCAACCTTTGTTTTAGGAAAAGAGAATGGACACATGGAATGAAGTTCTAAAAGTCATCTCCAAGCCTTCCTTGCAAGAGCGAATTGTTTTTTACTTATCAAAGTCATTGTAGAAACTCTGAATGCTTTTTACTATTTATGTTGCACTTTAAAATACTTATTCTAAGGCGATAAGTATAATATTTTTAAAAGCATGTAACTTTTAATGAAAAACTTCATACGATAACTTAAATCACGGTGAATTTGTCGAAATAACGGTGGAACTGTGATGTTGTTGATGCTACGAAGTGTAGCTTTTGCCAAAATCACAATGGCTCGCCGTGATTTCACTCGCCTAGTTCATCGTCAATTTAAACATGCACTAAAGTGTTAACTGCTGCTAACTACCACTTAAAATTTCAGCTATAAAATCTTACTAAAGTGTTAGCTGCTGCTAACTACCACTTAAAGTGAAAGATGAACAAGGTGATCGATTTAACTTTCTCAGAGAAAAATATATACAGCTCCCCGCCAGAATGCTTAAGCATATAGAGTATACAAAATGAGCCACTGCCAAACATCTCAAGATTTTAAACAGTTTATCCAATCATCAGTTTTCACTTAAGAGTATAAAAAGCAACAGTTTCAAGTGGAAGGAGACAACTGATAGAATTTGAAAACGAGGCGAACAATTCATTCTAAGGGGAAAAGCAATACTTTAAAAAGCATGCAACTTTTAATGAAAACCTTCATACAATAACATGAATACAGTGAATTTGACGAAATAACGATGGCACCGTGATGTTGTTATGCTACAAAGTGTAGCTTTTGCCAAGATCACAATGGCTTGCCGTGATTTTGCCTAATTCATCGTTGATTCAAACACACACTAAAGTATTATCTGCTGCTAACAACCACTAAATATAAAAGCACAATGCAAACACATTTAAAATTTCAGCTGTAAAATCTTACCATTCATGAAAATGGGCCCCAGATTCTTGAAACGGTAGCCCCACCAAAGCTGCTTTTGTTTTGCTACAGAATCTTGAAAGATTGCAAAACTTAAAAGCATTTTATATCTAAAACCCAAAGCGAGAGTTACAACAAAAACAACGAAGTTAGTCCCACATCGCTTAATAACAGAAAAACTCAACTGTTTATATACCTGAAACTGAGCACAATCAAGCACGACCTTACTTGAACAGGATCTGTTCTATAGGATCGTACTACTGTGTCCTTGATTTCTAAGGAGACAGGAACATACGTCTGGTGGATGAACCATGACCGTGTGATCAGAGCGTGATTAACGGCCAGGATGATGTGTGCATCATCTTCAGCTGTAGATGATCGTTCTCGGCCTAGTTCAACTGACTGAGATGGTCACACGGTTGTCTGACAGACTCAAAACAACTTTTTTTTTTCATGTTTTTTGTGACACAGCCCGTAAAAATCACATAGAAGTACTAACATTGCACATTTTTACTACAAATCGCACCATAAAAATGAGAGATTTTTGGAAAGGGAATGAAAATGTTTACCTTGCCCAAAGAGGACATGGAAGGTTCTTGTTGTTTGTGTTCTATGGTCCATTCCCTTTGCCCTTTCCCAAAGTTAACTAACTGGCTCGGTTTCCTTCTTCATAAACATAACAAAAAGATTCATGCAGCTGCCATTGTTTCACTTGGAAAACCAAAGGTTTACTTGAAACTTGAAAGTGTTTTTTTTTCTTTCTTCCATTTTTGGGTTTGGTAAAGTGCTTTAATTAAGTTTGTGGAGGTGCCACGTAACTATGCTTCAAGGGTAACAATGGACTTTAACATTGTGACACGTTTCGGGTCATCATGCTGTAGTAAGAGCAACTCCAACATAGAAATTCTTTTTTTAATACTTGAAAGTCACATTTACACATCACTCATTTATAAAATTTTAATAATAGTATTTAATAAACCCTTAATCTCTTCATCCTAACACATCACATAATTTTTTAAAATAGGATTCATCGGTCATTTATCAATAACTCTATATCATTTAATTTTGTTTTTTAGTATTATAGATGTGTGGGACCCGCAAATGTATGAGATACTTATTTCATACCTTTAAAGTTCATTAAGTACTCAATTTTTTTCTCACAAGTCACAACCATCCCATGTATCATGTCTTATAGAGTAAAATCTTACCCTTGTGGATGGTAAATGGTTGGCTGATTTATTTGAACGTAATAAACATTCAAAAAAATTTCAAGTAGTTGAAATTTGAGTTTGAACTCTGATCTCTGTATATTACAATGAATTGTCTCTACTAATTGAATTATGTTTACGGGGACATATAACATCAACTTTTCTAATTTAAATTTGTAAAATGTCAATATTTAAAATTAAAAAAAAGGTGAATAATATATCTATTATTTTGATTATTTTTATCTAATTTTTTTAGGGATATATCTATTATTTATTACTACAGAAAAAAATTATATCATGGGATCTTTAAGTTTAACGTTTGTATCGAATTTGTCCTTTTAGTTAGAAGTTGGTCTTTTATATCAGTTAGTCCTTTAAGACATAAAATATATGCATCAAGTAAGGTCTATGTGGACAATTATTGCTAGGTTGGTAGGTCCAAATTCATCGCTCTCAAAATTAAGGTTCATAGTTGTATTTTTCGGTCTTTATTCAAAACATATTCAATCGATTACTTGATTTATAATGTTGTTGATGAAATTTTTATTTGTAAAAAAAATGTATGTAACCGATCATGTCTAGTGTCATAAATGTTTTTTGGATCTTTCACCTCAATGTTAAATGATTCATGTAAGCGTTTTTTTAACAAAGTTAGATGAAAACAATGGTCATTTTGTTACCAAAAAAACAAATTAATGGACCAATTTAAAACTTAAAAAAAAAAAAAAAAAAAAAAAAAAAAAAAAAAAACTAAAACTACTATTCGAAACAAACTATTAAACTTAAAAACCCTATCTATTGTTCATTAGTTAGGCAAGTATATATGATATGAACCTCGTTTTTTCTTTTTTCGAGCAAACATACGAACCATGTTTTTTTTTAGGGAGATATGAATCGTATTTATTCATCAACATTTGATATTGTTTAATTTATACTCTAAATTAAATTAAATTTTTCACTTAGATAACGCATAAATCTGTAGTTGTAGAACATCATCTTTTCGTTCTTCTAATATTGAGTAGAAACTCTCCTCAGGTGAGAGTTTTTCTTGTCCTTAATATCACCACATATTTGTCCTCTCATCGTAACACACCACCACCCAAGCCCCAAAACACCAAGATTGATTTGGTGAAGATAAAAAAACTCAAAATATCTGCCCATATATATAATAGGTTTAATTGCACTTTTCCTCCTATAGTTTGTCAATTGTGCGATTTTGCACCCCATAGTTTTAAACGAGCGATTTTATCCCCTATAGTTTTCCCTCTTTCTGATTTTATGGTCCCCATGACATTTAGTACTGATTTTTTATCAATTAATGTGTGTCACGTGTATAATTCCATTTTTTAAAAAATAAAAAAATGGTATTTTTCAGATTTTGAGAGAATGAGACACGTGATATTTCTTCTTAAAATCTGAAAAATCACGTGCCCCCTTCTCTCAAAATCTGAAAAATACCATTTTTTTTATTTTTTAAAAAATGGAATTACACACGTGACACACATTAATTGATAAAAAACAGACATATCATCACTAAATGTCATGGGGACCATAAAATCAGAAAGGGGGCAAAATCGCTCGTTTAAAACTATAGGATGCAAAATCGCACAATTGACAAACTATAGGAGGAAAAAGTGCAATTAAGCCAATATAATAACTCTCTACTTTTTTCTTCCTACAGCTCCATGTGGGATTTAGATGAGAATTTACACTTGACACAATATATCATTCCTTAATTCAAAATCTCACATTTTTTTAATTTGTCATCAACTTCATCTTCAAATAGTACAAGATAATTCTCATGACTAACCATATTTCCATAATGAGTACTCTTCAACTTCTTTTTTGTCTTCTCTTTTAGGTTTTTCAAATTCTGAATGAATTTTAGATTTGTGCATTACCATAAGTAGAAGTTCATCATCTCATCAAACAAAGAAACATCCAACTTTATAATATAGTCATAAAATTATCTAACATATTTTTTCAATGTAGGCACAGACTATTTTCTATACTCTGATTTAAATAAGAAAACATATAACTTAACTCATTAAGGAGAATAACTTAAGAGCATAAGTTATCATTTTCTTATTAGGGAGAATAACTTAACTTAAGCCTATATATTTTGGAAATTAGGGAAACTTAAACTATTTTAATAGGAGTTTGAATTTGATGCTGCTGCCAATATAGACCAAATAATACACGGTTGGTGCAAGTTGCATGATGCACGGCACAGATACGACAAACTGTTTTTGTCATCTACAGACGAATATTTGTCTTGAGTACATTATTAGATACAAAAATATCTGCAATGATCCAATGAATATAGGAATTTATAGATGAGAAGGCATTACCTATAAGCCGCATATATATATATGCGGATAAATAAATTGATAAATCATAAATGACCTGTTGCATACTCACACATATATACATATATGAGGAAAAAGCTTCTTCAAGTTACAGATAAAGTTGAGTTGAAACTTGAAAGGATGAAATTTAATATTGTAAAAAATAAAGTATATTAATAAATAATGAATAATAACCATAGCAATGAAAAATAATAATCAAGAGACAAGCCACATGAAGTAGGTTGACCAAAGAGTCACTGCAATTGACGCCAATGCATAGGTCCATAGCATCATTACAGAACATTCACTTTCACCAGCTCCAAATAATTGTGCTATGGTACCTGTAGACATAGGAAATACACTTTGAACCATATTATAACCAAAAAAGATAATTACTAAAGTAAATTATCTAATGTTATGTGAATTATTATATATGACTAAGAAAATAATAAAAGTTTATGTATTACCTATATTCATGGCTGGTGGAAGTGCATATTGAAGGAGAAGTACAAACTGATATAAGGGATCTATTTGCACCAAACCCAAATGTGTTGCACCTTTAATAATTAGAACTCCAAAAATTGGGAGCAAGATATATCGAACTACTATGATTCCTATAATTGTCCAAAATGGAGTACTTGCTCCCTTCAATCCTGCTCATTTATCCACTCCAATGAAATTATTAATTAAACTAAATGTTGACATTAAAAAGCTAGCTCAACTCTATATATAAGAGACGAGTGAATATGTAAGTTAGTTCTCGAAGTTGTAAACATTGGTCAACATAGTCCTTCAATTTTTAATATTGGTTAATTATTCTCGAAATTGTAAAATGTCATTCAAAATAGTATGTTGGTCAACTTTTGTTATTAGAGGTGATGATGTAGCACGTTAGTTGAACATGTCATATTGTACATTGATCTCACATCATCATACTTTCACTATCAACTAATTTGCCTATAAAATTTAGGTCATATCAGTGACAAATTGGTCAATAGTTAAGAGATCTAAATTCAAGACAGATTAACCTCTAGCATACATACATTGATGTATA
Source organism: Medicago truncatula (assembly GCF_003473485.1). Lineage (NCBI taxonomy): Eukaryota > Viridiplantae > Streptophyta > Magnoliopsida > Fabales > Fabaceae > Medicago > Medicago truncatula. Next base: position 10,117,036 of record NC_053046.1, on the reverse strand, counting down.
ATCAACGTGGAGGGACCACAAATTCAACTGATCCGTCACATCACAACCTCTAATGATAGAGATTAATTGAGCGACTATTTAAAATGATCTTTTACAATTTCATCGATGTATTTATCAATTTGCAAAAATCAAGAACTATTTTGACCCGTGTTTACAAGTTCGAGAGGACTAGTACTAAGCACCACATTTTACATATATGCTTTACCTCTAAGAAGGTTGGCACCCATTATAAGGGTTATTGTTGGAATGGCAGCATCACTGCATGTAATAACAGGATATAATGTAACCTTATGTGATTCAAAAATCTTAAAGATGAAAATTTGAGATGCATATACCCCAACATGGAAGCAGAGTCTTCAATCACATGAAGAGGAGCATTGCTTCCAATCATTAACCTACGTAACCAAGGAACTACACCAACAATAAATCCAACAATCTGCATAAGGAAAATTTTAATCATAAATTTTCCTTTCTTTTTCACATATATATATACATGAGTAACATACTGTGCAAATTATATTACTATATTTGCATTGGACTGTTGCAAAGCAAAACATAAGTTCACGTAGAAAATGAAAAATATATCATACCGCCCCAAGAGTTGCTGGTGAAAATATGCCTCTGAAATTTGGGTTGCCTAAAATCATTCCAAATTTATGCTTAATTTTATCAAAGACTGGCACCTGCAAACATAAGAAGATTTGATATATTGATCCTTTCTTTTTGGATTTTTTTCTTCTAAATATAAGATATATGAAAAGGAAGTTTATAGCAACCTTAATTTTCTGCTCAGACTCATTCTTAGAAAGCAATAGGGTGTATGCATCATCCACATTGCCTTTTGTTGGACTTGTATAATTTTCAGAGCCTTCCTCTATGATTGATTGTGATACATCCCTTGAATCCTCCAAGGTGATGGAATCACTACTTTTGTTACATTCTTTGTGAACATTTCTTGAAGAAATCCGCATTATGTTGTACACGTAAGTCCATATAAAAACAGCTCCAATCTATGGTTTCCCCAAAGAAAACAAATAAGAGTTTACATTATTAACTAATCATCGACGATCATATATGTGGCTTTAAAAGTAGTTATGATCTTTCAAAAAGTAGTTATGATTAAAGTCAAACAGTTTCAATAATTTGACAATTACGTCTGATTCGTAATGTAAAAAATCTTTACACTAGTATATAAATTAAATCCTAAGATACAATTGTAGTAAAATGGATATTTTTCAATAATTTCTTAGTGATGACAACATTTGTGTAATGTGATTTAAGAATTTAGTGAAAGGAAGTAATGAAATTACATACTGCCATAGAAAGTGAAGCATAAGCCATCCCAAATTGATAGCATACATCAGGATCTCCAAAAGGACTACCTTTGTCTTTGCATATAGCTGGAATAATTATTATAGGCAAGTTTCCTAAATTTCCTGTTGATACATCAATCATAAAATAAACTCAACTTTAAAGATGCATTAAACAATAAACAGTGTTATAGCTTCATGAAAGCTGCAATACAGAATATGAGTATGAATATCGAACCTGAGACTTTGAGGAGGGACATACTCCCAGGTTCGATATTCATACTCATGTTCTTTTTATGAAGAGAAGAGATATATCTACCTGCAGAACAGACACCTACTATGAGACCTTCTATGTGTCTAGGAGGCTTTGTGAGTTTGATAATAATCCATCCTAAGGCTGAGCCTAACAAAAATGTAACCAATATGTTCACTGGCATGAACCACCTAATTATGAAAATTAAAAAGTGTTATAAACCATAATTAAGAAAGCAAATCCTCAAAATAAAAATTAGGAGCAAAAAAATGAATAAAATAACCACTCACAAAGAAACAACATTATCTAAAGTGATTGTTTGTGCCAAATTACCACCAATCAGACCAGGATTGAACACATAATGTACAAGCTGTCACAGATGAATTATTGTTGTTTATAAGTTATATATAAATAGAAAGAAAAAATGATATAACAAAAAAAAAAATGTTCTTCAAGAATTTATGAACTTACATGATTGGTTTGATTCCTTGCATCTTTTCCCAACAAATTAATGTTATCAAGTGCAAGAAGTAGACCAATTCCAGTGACTAGTAGTACTTTGATCACAGGGAAAGAAGCAACAGAAAATAGCTCTAGAAATCCCATTATCACAATTAAATCTTCCAAAACTATATGCTATTTAATGTATCCTGCACACAAATTAAAAAATTTCGCTTATATATATGAAACAAACTTGGAATTATAATGTTGTTAACAGTGAAAAACTGAAAATAGTAAAATAAAACCATATATTCTATTGGCAAATGAACATAAATATGAAGCAAATTGCTTCATCCTATATGAATCCTTTATCTTGGTTTAACATGAAGAACACTAGGAGGAATTAAAAAAAGGAAAATAATTAATGAAACTATAGAGTTAAACTGACAAAGGCATCTTCTAAGGGGACCAATATATACTACTTTAGTAAAGAACTTTCATTAAAATTTGCACACTAATAGTAGAAAAAGTGAGACAACATTAATAATTTCATTGATGCTATTTTGGTCCATTGAATTGAAAAAACTTAGCATGAACTATATCACTTACCGTATCTTGTGGGTTGTGTATTGCACCTTCCTTAAACATGTATGTGTGTGTGTCTTGTTGCTTTTAATGATTGGAGTGAGGCCAGAAAGACAAAAAATAACTTTGTCAGCTTCACTCATCTATCAGTATTATTGGACTATCTTAAGCCACAATACGTAAGATTAATCTATTAATAAATAAGAGTCTTGTGAATTAAATATTATATTGAACATTTTTCTATCCTCAACTCTAATTTATATAGAGTTGCGTATAGATTAAAGATTAATTCTCCTCCATATATTCACAGTGTTGCTTATCTAGCTATATTCTTTGGGTAGAGGACAAGAGTTTGTGATTAGTAGACCCATTTGCTAATTAATGTAATTTAGAGGAGACAACCATGTTGATACGGTAAAGCGACAAAACAACAAGTATTTTCAAATGATGACAAATGAAATGTGTGTAAGTTGAGGTACTTCAGTCCAAATTACTTAATTAGACTTTTTGGACAATATGCCAACTTCCAAGCTATAATCAAACTAACATTCTCCATTAAAAAATTTGAAGAAAAAAAAATGTTGGATGAACGATCATAATTCATCCACTTGGGTATATCGAGATTCTCCGTATTTACGCAGTTGAGATGACAGTTTGATCAAGATCGAATAGTTGAGAATTAACTTAATATTTAAAATTGTAAAATAAAATCCACAAGGTCAAGATTTTTATCAAGCTGTTATTGATGTTTCAAATGCATGAATGTGAAACTTTTAATTGCATGAAACCCAAATTCAACAAAGCATATATATGTACTTCATCCGATCAACAAAACTTCATTTTTTTTGATATATTAATTATTCAATATATCTAAAAAGTAATTATTTTTCCTTATGATAGGCACCCGAATGGAATATTTCACTTTCACATGCCAGCCAGGCCAACTAGAATTGTGTAGAGGCATCTGCCTTGATCCTTGATGGCGATAGTTTTAAGATTGAATTGAATCATGTACCAATAAATGGGAACCTTTGTTTGGATAAGTATGATGAGAAAAAGCCATTAAAAGAAGTGAAGACTAAATTTAGTTCCTAATAAAAATTTCAAGATCCAATTTAGTCTTAGAATAAAATAAAAACAATTTTTATTGCATAAGAAAAATAAATAAATCGAAACAATTTAGTTTTTACCTTCTTTACATTAAGTTTGGTTGATGAAGAAAATACACAGAAAAGAAAAGAAAAGAAAGTGATAAGAGCAAAGAAATAAGATTGATTATTTGGTGGGTCAAATTAAAAAAAAAAAAAAGATTATTTAGTAATTTGGTAAGAGATAATATGAAAGAAAATGATGAACATATATATTTATAGAATGAGTCCTTAAACATAACACACATGCTCGCGATGACATGCGTGAATGTTGATGTGAGTCGTGTGATTCTTTTTCAGAATTTCATTGTCTATTAGTCCATGACCCAACCTTAGATATTTGTTTCGTATGTATGTTAATAAAATAATACACATGTGTAATATTCATAATGTATGCACTAAAAGCCACCAATATTTCATTTCAGTATGAATTATGTTCGGATTCACAAATTATACATCTCCACTTTATCTCTTGCATGTATATAAGGAAAGAAGTACTAGTATAAACTATAATACAATGGTAATAACAGAGGGGTGAAAAGTCGTTCCCATGAAAATGCAAAGGTTTAAATTAGACGTTTTATATCTTTTCGTCTAGTTCATCGGTCTAAATTAAACGTTCTTTGAAGTAGTCTAGAAATCCACAACTAAGAAACAAAATCAAATCACTTCATCAAAAATTCTTTCGAACGATTCGTCATTTGATAGAGTTCATTAACCACTTAAGTTCGGATAACAAAAAATGAAGTGTGAAAAAATAATGAATAGCAAATACTATAATCAAGAGACAAGCCACATGAAGTAAGTTGACCAAAGAGTCACTGCAATTGACGCCAATGCATAGGTCCATAGCATCATAACTGAACATTCACTTTCACCAGCTCCAAATAATTGTGCTATGGTACCTGTAGACATAGGAAATAAAGTTTGAAAAATATTACAACCAACAAATCTAATTACTTAGGTAAATTATACAAAAGAACATATATATTAATGGTGTACAATTTGACTGAACTATAACTAAGAAGATCATAAAAGTTTAATTACTACCTATGCTCATAGCTGGAGGAAGTGCATATTGAAGGAGAAGAATAAACTGATATAAAGGATCTACTTGCACCAAACCCAAATGTGTTGCCCCTTTAACAATTAGAATACCAGAAATTGGTAGAAAAATATATCGAACTGCTATGATTCCTATAATTGTCCAAAATGGAGTACTTGCACCCTTCAATCCTGCTCCATTCTCCAAAGAATAAATACAAGTTCATAAAACAGAATGATAACATTTTTGTATTGTAATTTCAGAATTGATGTGAAAGGAACTAATGAAGTTACATGCTGCCATAGAAAGTGAAGCATAAGCTATTCCATATTGATAGTAGACATCGGGATCTTTGTCTTTGCATATTGATCCTCTATCTCGATTTAATGTGCATTTCATCCCTGTAATTTAGACACGTTTTGATTTTGTCCTTGTAAAAAAAAAAAAAACATCCCTGCAAAAAAAAATTGTTTTAAAAAAGGTCCTTGACCCCATTTTTTTGCTGACATGGGATGGCTTTGGCAACGTGGCAGTTGCTGATTGTGCAACTTTTGCCACGTGGCCCTGACATGGCAGCCCACGTCTTTAAAATATTATTTTTTTTAAAAAAAAATTGAAAATAAATTAAAAAATCATAAAGAAAATTCCAATTTTTTTTTTTGAAATATGAAGAATTTTTTTTGGAAATTAGTGTTTTTTAAATCTGGAAAAAAATTAAAAATTATATAATCTCAAAATTTGTAACTTTTGAAAATATAATTTTTAGTATTTTCGAAAAAAAATGTAATATATAATTTTCAAAATAAAAAAATAATAATTTTCGAAAATTTAATTTTCAGTTTTTTTTAATTTATTTTAAGAATTTTGAAAGAAAAAAATTTAATTAAAAATCGAAAATTTAATTTTTCTGTTTTTTTTCTTCAGATTTTATGATTTTTAAATTTATTTTCAGCTTTTTTTAATTTTAAAAAAATAAATCAGAATTTCGAAAAAATAAATAAATAAAAATTGAAAATTTAATTTTCAGTTTTTTTTTCCGATTTTTTATGATTTTTAATTTAAAAAAAAGATTTTTTTGAATTTTGAAAAAAAAGAAACAAAAATTAATTATGTGGCATGCCACGTCAGCGTCACGTGACAAAAGTTGCACTGTCAGTAACTGTCACGTGGCAAAAACCATGCCACTTCAAGTGAATAGTGGGGCCAGGGATATTTTTAAAAACAAAAAAAAATTACAGGGATGTTTTTAAAAAAAAATTACAAGGACGAAAATCAAAACGCACTCAAATTACATATTTAAGCTTTAAATATATATCATCTAGACCAATACTCAGAGAAATTCAAAGAAAACTTTAATAAAATGACATCTTTTTTCTCTTGTTGAGTTTCTTCTTTGCTTTTTCTATAAAAAATGTATTTATGTGCTACTTAAACTCTTAGAGAATGATTTAATTTTAGTCTTTTGTATTTCTTACAAAATAGGATTACTTTTTGTCCAAATTTTAATTTGGTCTACGTAGTTGGGAACATTATTGGATGAAAATAAAATTGTAATGTTGAAAATATGTTGTGTATTAGCTTTTTAATTTAATTTTAATGTTGAAAATAAAAAAAAAAATATTGTCTAAAAAAACCGTACTAACCGAACTAAATCAAACCGCATACTTATTTATCTTGCGGTTCTGATGACTTTTAGCCTCAAAACCGAACCAAACCGCACCATGAACACCCCTACGTGACACAACAAATTTGTTTTGACTCTTTTTTTTTTTGTGTTAACCCTCCGATTCTAAAAGGAAAATGGACCCTGATGATTCGGAATTCAACATGAAAATAAGTAAAGTTTGACCGATAATTATCCAATCCAAATTTGTTTTAGCTAATGATATTAATCCTTATTGCTTTCATTGTAATTAAAAATTATATATATATATATATATATATATATATATATATATATATATATATATATATATATAACTTTAAGTAAATAGTTTGACTGTTTATATTTTATATATATTCCTAAATAAACTTTGTATATATTTTAATTTATGTTTTCATTACATCCCTCTAGTATCCATCCCCCAACATAAGAAAAAGAAAAAGCAACAGGAAAAATGACGGGTGAGACCATTCCATACATTGATCTTGAGAAGATTTCAGAGCAATTCGAGTGCAACAAGTTAAGAAATGCATGTGAAAAATGGGGTTGTTTCAGGATCATTAACCATTCTATTCCTTTGACCCTTATGGATGAGATGAAAATGGTTGTTGTAGCTCTTCACGACCTTCCTATGGATATCAAGAAAAACAATAAAGATGTCATTCCTGGAAGTGGTTACTTTGGACCAAGTGTTTTTAACCCTCTCATAGAATCTGTCGGCCTCTATGATATGGGTTCTTCGCAAGCTATACAAGATTTCTGCTCTCAATTGAATGCTACACCTCATCAGAGGTATGCTTAGGTTTATTTCAAAAAATACTTTTAATATTTGCGTGGAGCATGTGACTATTTAAGTTTTTTTTTTATAATAAAAATGTACATACTGGTTTTTTTTTTATTATATAATGGTTAGGTTTAATTAACAATTTCATTGATAAAATATTAAATTAACAATTAATCCGGATGGATGCTAAAGTTTTTACGAGTACTATTTAGTCCTTGTGGTCATTTGTTTAGATGATGATTGCTATCAACGTTTTATTTCTAACACCTACCTGAGTCGTGATTTTCACTCAAATATTAATTATATGATGTGAATTTTTATTTATATAATTGTTATTGTTTTGGTTATAAAAACTAATAGAAGTATTTATTTTAAAAAAAAAAAAAAAAAAAAAGACCAATATGCGTTTGATCTAGCATAGCATAAAAAATCAAGGTTTCATTTTCATATAGGCGTTTTGTCCGTATTTAATGCTCAGAAGTTCGTAGAATATGATACATCCGGTGAATCTTTCAAAAAGGATACATCCGGTGAAGTGAACTTGTGGGAATCTAAAACAAGAAAAATAAAAATTAGAATATATTAATTTTTTTAGGGGAGAATATATTAATGATTTCATACGAATTTCATACTTAATTTTATAATTCATTCAATTTTCATAAACAATACAAATTTAATATATTGATGATTAAAATATGTAACAAATTAATATATTAATGGTTAAAATCATAAACAAAATATATAATTTGAGAATCCTAAATGATCCCCTAGAGTGCAACATGATTGCGAAGGAGAATATAAAAAAAAAAAGGAGAATAAGAAATCCTGCGATTGAGAACTGGAGGAAGGTGGAATGGAGACAACGACAGTAAGTGGCATAGAAGCTGGTAGTCGATGTTGGAGGAGAAGATGGAGAGAAGATGGATATTTTAGTAATTTACATAATTTATTGATGAGTAGAGGTACCGGCGGTAACATGTTTCAGCAAATCTAGGTATCTAGCCATAATGTAACGGTTAGTTAAATATCCGATTATTATATCAGTGAATACTCGTTAAACTACTTGTTTCGTGCATGTGTTAAATTTTATTCGTGGATGCCCGTGAACACAGTTTTTCACTATCCCTACCCATACACATTCAAATTTAAGGATAATTACTCGACCCTAGCCCAAGACCCATAAATATGGGTTTTTATCATGTCCAATGCATGTAATTTTTGTGAGTGCCTAGGAGGCTTTAGTCCAATTGCCACCCTTGGTCCCTTTCACTTGAATTGAATTGATGATTTATAAGATTATATAATCTCATATACTCCTACAATTTAGTAGGAACATTTTTTGAGGTTTATACACATATGTTAAGAAATAAAACAAATAAACGAGAATAGCCACATTACGAAATTATCCGTATTAACTATTAGTGTATATTCTACTTTATAAATGTATAGTAAAATATAATAGTAATTAATTTTAAAGTAATGATCACATATTATTAATTAGAGTGTACAATTGGTCAAAAAAATTAAAGGGTACAATTCAAACTAAATAAATAGTGTTGCCTTGAAAACTAAAAATGAGATTCATTTTTAAACAATTAGTTATTTGTTAAAGTGACACTCGTTGTGAAATGCAGATGGTACAACCCTAAATTTATGCAAATTTCTAAAAAGTTAAGTGATAAAAAAGCTCCTTTCTGATACTATCCCTATATTCATACACATTGTTTTCTTACAGGTAAGATATGTTTTTAGTCCTTGTGAAATAACAAATTTTTTGAGTTTAATTCTTAAAAACTTTTTTTTTGGTTAAATTCTTAAAAATATTTTGACCATTATTAGTCCATACCTCTTATCACCACAAAAAAAAAGTTTATACCTCTTATAAAATCAAGTAATTTAAAGCACCCATTTTCATAAAATATAGAGATTGAAAGCATCCACTGGTATTTTTAAAATGACTTCAAAAAATAAATAATTTATATGAACTATAAACATATTTAAAATTTTTATTAGATAACATAGTTTTTTTTTACTATTAGCCGATTATTGACCTTTTTTATTTTACTTAAAAGTGTGAACGGTTGATTTTCTTTAATTACCAGACAAATAATGGAGACATACGGCAAAGCAATACATGATGTGGCAGTAAAAACAGGATAAAAGATTGCTGAATCACTAGGCATATTGGATGCTGATTTTGAGGATTGGCCTTGTCAGTACAGAATTAACAACTATAACTTCACTTCAGAAACAATAGGGTCCTTTGGAGCTTCAGCGCACATAGATTCAGGGTTCTTAACAATCCTTCAAGATGATGAAAATGTTGGTGGTCTTGAAGTGATGGACAATTATGGCTCATTTGTTTCAGTCGCACCATTTCATGGAGCCCTCCTTGCCAATCTTGGAGATATTGCTCGAGTAAGTACTAAGTACATATTAATTCACTAATTTTATGACTAAACTTGCAACTAAATGGAAATATTAACTAGACTCTAATGTTTAGTTCCACCGTCTCATTAGTCTCTACTACTATATAGATTGAAAAAAGTTAGAGACAATTAGATTTTTATAGAGAGCCTCATTCTCTGCAATCATATAGAGACAATTGAGATTTATATTTTCATAGAATGCCTACAAAAAATGTTGATAAGATGAGAAATGTCAATCTTTATTAAGTGAGGTTAGGTCTTATCTTTATTCAACATGGCAAATAGGTTTTTTCTAATTGGTTTCTTACAAATATTAGTGACCAACTATTTTTATTTACTTGATAAATAAAACTAGAGAGAACTCCAACCAACATGATTGAGTTTAGTGAAGGGTACCAAACTCCCACAAAGTGGTGAACCAAAGTGTGAAGTTCGATTGAAAAAGATACCCACGTCTAGTGCCGAATAAGTCTTGAATAAGATTACCTCGTGTGTAGTAGGGATGTTCAAATTCAAACTGATCCACTAAATCAAAAACAACACAAATTGAATATTATAAGAATCAATGAGAAACCACAAAAAGGAAAGAAAAAAAGTGTCTAAGTTCTGAAACTAAATTGTTCAATGATTGATTAATCACCTTCGCTTGGGCCTTAGCTTAGTTAAGCTATAAAATTTGAACCAAAAAAGAAAAAAAGGGCTTATGATATTTGTCAACTGTTTGCTTTGTCCTCGATCTTAGCATATGAAATGAATGCATTATGTAGGCATGGAGCAATGGAAGGTTTTGCAATGTGAAGCACCGTGTACTATGCAAGGAACCTACTACACGTTATTCAATTGCTACATTTATGTTGGGACCGAGGAAGGGAAATGTTGAGGCTCCAAAGGAGTTGGTGGACCATGATCACCCGCTTCTTTATCGACCTTTTACTTATGAAGAGTATAGGACGCTCAGAGTTTCTGATAATAATGATCGTGATAAATTTCTGCAGGCTTGTGAAGTCCTTGAGCTATTACGTTTGGTTTAGTGATTTGGGAAATTTAGTGCCCCTCTTTTCAAAAATATTGATATATGTCCCTTTCTTTGTGTTCCAGTTAAATTAAACACTTGTGTCTAAATGCTCTGAAAATAAAGGTTTAATACATCATTTGGTCCCTTAACTTATTTTTGAATTTCACTTTGGTCTCTTAACTTTAAAGTGTTTCAATTTGGTCCCATAAATCTTCTGCTATTTACTATTTTGGTCCTCTCCGTTAGTATTTTGCAAAATCTGTTAACTCTTTTCCACGTGTCAGTTAAGATTGATGATCAACAATTGGATTTAAAAAGCACACGCGACATACCGTGAATTCACAACATATGATAATTATTATTATTATTATTATTATTTCACTACCAAAAAAAAAACACAACTCTTTCCTCTTTCTTCTTCTTTGAAACAACGCGCATCAACCTCTTTCTCTTTAACCGCCATCAAAATACTTCTTCCACCATAACTCCACCGTCGGACGTCGTTTTACCACACCAACACCACCATAGAACTACTCTTATATTCCTCTTCAAAAAGGCACCAACTTATTATTAGATTGTTAAGATTTAAAAAACCTAAACTCTCACCTTCTCTCTTACTTTCCGGCCACCACAAATCTTTATTTGAAAAACTAATATGATTTTCTTCTTCCCCATGATGTCTGCAACAAAACCCTATATTTATTTTGGGATCAGAGAACTTTCACCGGCGACCACTACGCCGGAAACTGCTGCAACCACGCCGGTGACCATCGCTTAATTTCTGCAAAAACTCACAACAATTTATGAACCCAGAAGCATACAATACTCCATTCTTCCCTTCTTATATTCTTCACACAAGTGTGGACAGCCGCAATAATAACAACAACAACTTGATATTTTGTATTTTATTATTTATGGATTTTTATTTATAGGTTTTCATCTTTTATTTTTTGATTTTTAGATGGATGAATATGGTGTGAATAGACTGATTAATGAAATTTTTGATGTTAAGCTTGTTGTTTTTATTGTTGTTGTCGTTTGTAAAATTTATTGTTGTTGTTGAAATTGAGATTGGAATGTTCGTGGTTGTTGAAAAGGTTGTTGATGATGGTAATGAAGAAATTGTTGATGGTGATGAAGTAGAAGTCTGGTAATGAAGAAGTTGTTGAAAAGGTTTTCTTTTTTTATGCGCGTTGTTTAGAAGAAGAAAGAGGAAGTAGTTTTTTTTTTTTTTTTGGGTAGTGAAATAATAATAATAATAATAATAATGTGCTCTGAGTCCACGGTATGCTATGCGTGCTTTTTTAAGTCTAACCGTTGATCACCAATCTTAACTGACACGTGAAAAGGAGTTAACAGATTTTGCAAAATATTAACGGAGAGGACCAAAATAGTAAACGACAAAAGATTTATGAGACCAAAATGAAAACCAAAAATAAATTAAGGGAACAAATGATGTATTAAGCCGAAAATAAACATTTGTCAATGAAGGGAAATGGTTATACCGTTAGTGTGCGTGTGCTAAATAACTCATTTATGAATGAGGGATGATGCTCATTTATGCACGTCAAAAGCCTCAATCCTCAATTCCATAAGTCGAGAAACCTTCCTTAAATTGACACATGCATGTTTTTTATATGAATGTTGATCACCCTACACAATCAAACAACATGTCATGTTATTCAAAATATATGAAAATAATCAATTTTAAGTAAAGAAATTTGATAGAAGAACCAAAACAATGTGATTTTAAAACGGGAAAATCAATTTCAAGGAGACAAAACTATAATTAACCCCGATCTACGTTTACAATCTTAGGCCATCTCAAAAATGATTTTTTTGTAAGAAATTGTGTTATTTAAACATCTATTTGTTTTTTTCTTTTCTGTGAATATTTTTTTTTTTTTGACAACCTAATGAATAACGATATATTTTTACAAATAAAAGTATATAGTGACACGTAAATCAAAACAATATAGAGAAAAAAAAATTTATAATGTAAGTTCAAGAGAACAAGTTATTACAAAAGTTGTTATAAAATAATTGTACAAAAAAAAAATGTCGAAATTATTAAGTCGGACGTCATGACCGGGGTTCGAACTCCGGTAGCTCCACTTTGTGTGTGTAAGTTTATGATGACTTTGCCCTCTCGTCTATCTAAAAAAAAGTTATTTTTCTTAAATGATCTTTTTAAAAATAAAAAAAAAAATCTTAAAATGACCTTTTAAAAGTAGGGGTATCGTTAACTTGTGTCCTTAGGTCACATCTTAAATTTTCTTAAATTTTGTGCATTTAATTCATTAAAACATTAAAGATTAAAGTTAACGCACGCATTGGAATATATTATTTCTATATTTGGCTTCAAAACTTATGTCATAAAGGCACAAATTAACATTTCCTTTGTAGAGATAAAACGACGTCGTACAGTGTCCTTCCCTCAGTTATTTTACTCCAACGTAACGCAGCACGTGACGCGTGAAAGAAACGCGCATCAAAATTCTACCGCTTCAACATGAAATTTGCGTTCTTCTGAAAATTCCTTCAAACCTCAAACAGTCAATTTAGGGTTTTTCCAAATTCAACTTATCAGCGTATCCAATTTAGGATTTTCTCTCCTCACACTTTAGGATCGCCCTTCAATCTCAATTCGCACAGGTAATCTCTACTAATTTTTAATTTTTTTATTTATTGTTAATTCTTTTTTCACTTCGAATTTCGCATCATTGAGTTAAATTACCATGCAAATCAATGTTTTGACCTTTTTGAATTTCAAAAGCACGTTTTTTTAAGGTTAGTAAACCATGGTTGTTCTATAAGTAGATTACTGGCTAGGGTTTAGTATTAATAGCAAGGTTTCATTGTCTTTTTATTTTATTTTTATTTATTGTTGCAAAAGTTGCTGCTCAATTTAAAGGAAAATTTTATTGGACAACGGCAAGACCAGCGCGTTGGGTGGTAAAGAACCAACACGAATGTAGTTAAGCGTAGCAGGGATGAGGATGTTGCTTTGATGTGTGGTAAGACTAGACGGGATAGAATTAGAAATGAGAACATTAGGGAGAGCATTGGGGTATCACCTATAGTAGAAAAGATGGTAGAAACTAGACTTAAGTGGTTTCGGCATGTAGAGAGAAGACTTGTGGATTCTGTAGTAAAGAGAGTAGATGAGGGGAGTCAAATCACCAGAGATAGGGTAAGACCTAGAAAAACTATAAGAGAAACTAGTAACAAGGATCTAGAGATTAATGAGTTGGAGAAAGACATGGTTTTTGTTAACACACTATGACGTCGTCTGATTCATGTAGCTGACCCTGCTTATTGTGATAAGGCTTGGTTGTTGTTATGTTTATTTTTTATTTTTACCAATTTTTTTCTTGAATGTTGAATTAATATAATGAAGTTGGTGTAGGAGGTTATTGTGTTTTCATGCTTTAAAATTTGCAAATGAGTGATACAAATGAAAACGATGAAGTGGATCAGGGTGTTCCGGCGAATGTTGATGTAGAGGAAGCTGACCATGTCATTAGTGAAAATGAAAATTCAAATCAAGCTTCAGTTAGTCCAAAATTAGGAGATGATGATGAGATGATTATTGATAATCTTGCTGGTTTGGATTCATATCTTGATCAAGAGATGCATCTTGAAGTTCAACCGGTTACTGTAGAGGAAACTTCAAAGAATGTTGAAAATGTGTCAAATGATGTTAAAATTGGGAAGGAAGAGGTGCATGCTGAGGATGAAAATGTGAAACCCAAGGTTGTTTCAGAAGGTGTTTCACAAGAAAATGTTAAAGATACCCTTCATTCGGTTCCAGTTGAAGCGGCTGATGCTCATATTTTGGATACAGCTGAGGGTGAAGATGCTTCTGATGTGAAGGTGGACGCCAAAAAACTTCCTCTGTGTAGCAACGGTGTTGAGAATGATGATATTGCATGTCAAAATAATGTTAGTGATGGTGATGTTGAAATGATAGCGGTGGAGGTTGAGGTGAAGCCTGAAGTCTGTGAAGCGGCTGTTAGTAAAGCTTGTGATCTTGAACCTATATTGTTGAGTAATAACAATCCTACTACACCACAACCTGCCTCTTCTGATGCAAATGAACCTATACTGTCAAATCATAATGATCCTACTACACCACAACCTGCCTCTTCTGATGCAAATGAACCTATACTGTCAAATCATAATGATCCTACTACACCACAACCTGCCCCTGATGATACAAGGCCAGAAATCAAGAATGTTTTAGAAGTTAAAAGTAAGGATGGTGAAGAGCAAGTTGCTGAGCCTGTAGATAATGAAAACCCAGATTCACCGCAGAACATGTTTTTCTTGGATGCTGATCATTATTATGACGGAAATGAGTCGGGAACAGAAGAGGACCAAGCAGCTTTTATGAAGGAGCTTGAAAACTTCTTTAGGGAGAGGAGCATGGACTTCAAACATCCCAAATTTTATGGAGAATGGCTTAATTGCCTTAAGTGAGTTATCTCGGTTGATTTAAATTTTTAGCCATCTTTGAATATGACATAAATTCACCAAATTCTGAAATGTTGTCGCTCTGGACTAATGCTTTTTTTGGTGGAACATAAGGTTATGGAGAGCTGTAATGAGATTGGGAGGCTATGAGAAGGTATTCATTTATTTTCCTTTCTATTATGTTGAATGTTTCATACAAATTTATGTAGCTGGTTTTGGAAAAACGATTAAATATTGTAGAGGTCCATAGTGATTTCAAATATTGATTGATGGTTAAGCTTGTCGGCATGGGCGGTTCTATGGCCCGGCGATCCCAGGCACTCGCCCGGGCTCTGGCCCAATTTTTTTTTTCAATTTCTTATGTAAATCCCTATGAATTTCTTATATAAACCCCTATAAATTGGGCAATTTCTTTAGATTTTTTTATTATTTGCTTACAATTTCTTATGTAAACTCCTATAAATGTGTTGCAATTTTTTTTTGCCCGGGCTTTACAATAATCCTGGCTCCGCCACTGCTTGTCGGTACACTGAATGAGTTGTTTGATTTTTAATTTGGTCTTTTTTGTCACTCTCATGGATTGTAAGCTGCAAACAGTGAGAAGTAAAATAAAGTGAACACATGCACACCCACAACACACATCTAAATATGTGGAGAGAGTTTAAACTTGCAGAAGGAATTTTGTGTATTTATTCCCACTTCAGTATGTAAGAAGAAGGTAATTGTGATTGCCAGTGCATTGTGAAAACAAATATAATTCAAAATATGCAGAACATCTAAATTCGTTGAGATTTTAAATTTCCAATTATTATAAATTCTCATGATAAGGGCATTCAAGATAATGGGTTTTGTTAATTACTGAAGGACGATACCAATCTTCCCCATAATCTATTCCCTTCATCACCCTAGAATCTTTTTTGTTAGATTAATAAATGGACAGTTGATTTTGATGCACCCAACAATTTGTAAATTTGGCTACTTAAGGTATAGTGTGGCTGTGGTACAGTTTTCTTTTAATTCTTAGGTTTCAAGTAGTTTGCTTTAGATGAGCGAAATTTGAGGCATTCTTTCTTGAGGCAAACTAGCACTGATAGAACTTTAGGCTGTCTATTTGTTTATTTCAAATCAGTTGTTTTCATTGTTTATAGGATATATGCCTAATTGGCCTGTATTTTTTAATAGGTAACCTCATGTAAGCTGTGGCGGAGTGTGGGAGAGTCTTTCAAACCTCCAAAGTAAGGACTAACTTGCACTTTCATGTCTGAAATTGTGATATTTCCAATTTTCATTTGTGCTTTTTGTTTCTTTTTAAGTGTTATTTGATGTTAAATTTGTGATATGTGTTGTGTTGTGTCTAATCTTCTTAGAATGTTTGTTCGGGCTTAACTTAACTCTAAAAGCTAGCTTATGGAGTGAGGTTTACCCTCATACAACCGTTATTCTTGTAATTTGAAACTCTCAACATCCCCTCCCTTATGCCTAGGACTGGCCATCTGGACCGTGAAGTTTGCATGCTTGGGCATTTGCGGGTGTGACCCAACGGACACATGATACTTTTATATCATTTTAAAATTTTGGTTTGCTTCTAACTTAACTTCAAAATCTAACTCTTAGGGCGAGAGTTGCCCCCACTTATTGTTTAGACCATATCAATATCCACCGTGGAACGCTTACCACTCTTTTACAACATTGCAATGATAGTTTGTATTGGAAAGGTTATTGAGTACAATTTGCGGTCACATTTTATGTAAATGGATAAAGCTGAGATGGGTGCTTATGTTGAAGCATTAATTGATGATAAATTTTCATATTGATAGAAAAATTTATTTGCATAGCTTTGCAGTTTTTTTTTATTTTTTATGATATGGGTGGCATGTGTTTCTTTACCCCTTTCTTGAAATCCTTTGTGAGCTTTTTGGATAAACCTGATTATGCCCAGTAATATATCAACATTGTCCTCTGTTTTCATCTTATGCAGGACATGCACCACAGTTTCCTGGACTTTCCGAGGATTTTATGAGAAGGTGATTCTTGACTAATAAGTTATATTGTAATTAGACCTTTTATTTGAATTTTGACATTTAGAAATTACAAATATAGTTTATATATATTCTTGTTGGTGTTCATTTGAAGTTTATATTTTACATTTAGAAATTACAGATATAGTTTATATATATTTATATTCTTGTTGGTGTTCATTTGAAGTTTATGAGTAACACTTTGTTTGCATGTGAATGTTGACTCTTGATGTCAATAATATATTCATATGCATTTATGCGAATTGCTTGAGTGGTTTTTGTGATACAATACTTTTTTCTGATTGATAAGGTGATAAATTTCAAGCAATTGCCTTATTGGAGAAGATTTCATGCTGTTTATGCAGCAGCGTAGCACCAAATTTTTCTCTTTAATATATTCAATTCAATACTATTCCGTTTATGCAGTAGCCTAGCACGGTAGCACCAAAGTTCTCTCTTAATATATTCAAATCAATGCTTAACTGTGACATGGGCTATAGTTTCTGTCTGTTTCCTTTCTCATGGTTGGCTTAAAATATTGGTCTTTAACCATGCTTTTAAATATAATATAAGATATACATTTATTTTTGAGAAAACTGTATCAGATATTGTACGTTCAGAATGATGGAGTCCTGTAATCCTCACCTTTTTAACACTTGTTTCATTGTTGCTGTTTCAAATGTTACTCTAGGCCCTTCTTGATTATGAAAGGCATAACATAAAAGGCGGCGAGCTGAATGTACCTATCGCTTCTCCTCCAGAGCCTGTGAATGTTGAAAATCAGGTAATATGATTTGTATTTGATTTCTGTAGCATGAACAATAAGGATCTATGTAAGGAGTATTATCATCACCACAATCTTATTAACTGAATGTGTTTGATTAGCTTATTTTGCATTTGAAACAGCTTATAATCAAGATTGTGTTGGGAGAATTTTTGAAAAATAGAC
Source organism: Medicago truncatula (assembly GCF_003473485.1). Classification (NCBI taxonomy): domain Eukaryota; kingdom Viridiplantae; phylum Streptophyta; class Magnoliopsida; order Fabales; family Fabaceae; genus Medicago; species Medicago truncatula. The sequence continues at coordinate 10,098,920 of NC_053046.1, read as the reverse complement.
ATTAACACGCTGATACTGCAATTCTCGTTTTGATTGTCTGTCAAAATCATTTGCTCTGGTTTAAGAGAATTTTGTTGGTATATTTATAGGCTCAAAATGCTTCTTATATATCTAAAATAATTTAGTTGTTAACACAAGTCAAGTAGCATTCATATTTTCCGGTTAATGCTTTCTTGAAATTAAATCAATATGAGCTATCTGTTGCTCAGAATTTTTGCTCTTCTTTCCCACCCATATATTAGTATTCACTGCATTCGAGTTTGAGGCATCATTAGCTGGGTTAAATTTTATATAAAAGTTGCCTGAACAATATCTGAAATTGATTATTGCAATTAGGTAAATTTGCACCCTTAGTATTCGTAGTCTATGCGATAGGAGTTGAACTATGACTCTGTCCTTATTGCTGTGAGCGTGAGCACTATACTTATTTGTATCTCACAATCATTTCAATTGATGATGGTGTCTAGGGTTTAGCATCAGGTAGATCCCGGAGATATGCTGCTGAACAGGCTATGCGGGGTTGGCACTCGCAACGTCTTCTTGGCAATGGTGAAGTTGGTGACCCTATTATAAAGGTTTGGTGGAATTTTGAAGTTTTTATTTTCATTTTTCATTTTCTGTTTTCTTACATCCATAGAATTGTTCAATGCTTCTCTTTTCTTAGGATAGGAATGCTGTGTCTGTGCAAAAGCGTGAAAAGCAGCTTAAGAGCATCAGTATGGTCCTCCATTCCTTGTGCTATAAATTTTAATTTTGTAGGTGTTACCATGTTAGATTATTCTCGGTATTGAATTATGCACTTTATTGACTCAGATGTACCTAAACGTAAGAGCCCATCTTATATGGATAATGCAGTCAAAGCAGCACGGAGTAAACCGTCAAGACCACAGTTAAGACACGGTTACTCCTTTCTATATTCCTTTTACTGTATGTTGTGATTGCTTACTTGTTTGTGTAGTTAGAAGGTGAAATATGCGTTGCCAACTTATAGCCATGAGAGATTTTGTACTTTGGCACTTTGTTTTATTCACTACTTGCATGCCTATGCTAACATATGTGGCTGCTAGGTTGGGAACAGCTGTGGTTGACATAGGACCTTCTGCTGATTGGGTAAAAGTCAATGTTCAAAAAACTGTAAGTTCTTAATTTTTGTATTTGAAATAATATAATAGAAGTTGTATATGTAGTTAATTATCTCAATGTAAACTTTCTTGTGCAGAAAGATTGTTTCGAAATATATGCTTTAGTTCCTGGCCTTCTGCGGGAGGAGGTACTACATATTCTAACTGCTTTATCTTACTTTAATATATATTTATCTGCATTAATAGTATATTAGTATTATGATGAAAGTTAAGCTATCTTTTTCACTATTTCCCCTTCCCGTGAGAGTTGCCATTGGAAGCGTGCAAAATTCATGGCAGAGTGGGTGGGAAGTTCAGCTTATACAAAGGACGCTATTACCTGTTTGTAGACTATTATGTAATATTCCCCTTCATTCTTGAGCAATATAAATATATAAAAGAAAGCTGATTGCTTGATGCCATGTAAATATTCATAGTAAATTTGCATTGCATCCTCAGTCTACATAATAAATCTTTACTAATATTACAATGTTCGCCCTTCAAAATGTCCTATGCTGAGGCTATCAGTCATTGGGATCTTACATGCCAGCACAATGAGTAGAATTAGAACCCTTGAAAAATTGTTGATGCGGTGTTGTGTTCTCCTCTCAAGGTCTTATATTTGATTCCCCCTGATGCCAGTTTTGGTGGGATAAGTCCATACAGAGCTATGCTCTAACTTTAAATGGGTCCCCCACAAGTGGACGGTGGGATCGAACCCTCAGATTAATCGGTTCTTGGATCGGATAAGTTACAATGCTGAAATGGTGTTGTGGATAATGATGCCTACTTTTCTAAACCAGGTACGTGTTCAATCAGACCCAGCAGGACGTTTGGTCATAAGCGGCGAGCCTGAGCATCCCAATAATCCTTGGGGCGTGACACCTTTCAAAAAGGTGAGTTATCTACTTTTTTAAACCATAATTATTTTGTTCTTGAATACAATGGCAAATTACTCAGTCACAGTGCTTCTATTATTTTTCTGATATAATAAATAATTTCATGAATCAGGTTGTGAGTTTACCCTCAAGAATTGATCCTCATCAGACATCAGCTGTGGTAACGCTGCATGGACAACTGTTTGTCCGTGTGCCATTTGAACAGTCAGAATAGTGGTTGTTTATGCTTTTCTTACAAGTTACAAATTTCCTGTACTATTATTTATATTTATAGGATAGTTGACTCCGAAACAACAATTTAGAGGTATTATTCATGGCTTTAAAACAGATGCCTATTTATAGCTTAGGGTAGAATATATATATTTAATGTTAGGGATGTTTTCTCAAGCATTACAATTTGACCGTGTTAATATGAGCTAGTTAGGATTTTGTAATGCTGAATGTTATAAAATTTGCATGATGGTTGGTTCGTTACATTCCGTTAAGCTGGCCACAAGTATAAAGTGCTCAATGCATACAAGAAATTTTAAGTTTCAGCGCTCTAAATTTCACCATGTTGCGACGCCTACTTCCCACAAGAAGCGTATTTGGTAATGTTGTGGTGGTCAATCTGGACGAGTAGAAACCGCATCTTATTGAAAGGCATTGGCGTGCACTCCTTCACCATTATGGCTCTTGGGATTTCAATGTTTGATCACTGGACTCGAGCTTGAGTGATTTTGATGACTTGTGAACTCGCGGTAGTGACTCGGCACCAAGTTAAGTAGTCTAAACATGTAAGGAGTAATATACATGCATCTTTCCGTACGCATAGTGTTGGGATTGTGCACCCTCAAGGAGAACAGTGTTTTCTTGATGGCTAAAGCTGAACGGTCGAGATGGTAAAATATTGGTTTTTTGTTTTTGTTTTTTTGTTGCTATCAATGTATTATTGATAACTTGGATAGGAGCATCTTCAAAGTAGAAGTGGATTTTAGCTATCTGCAAATGGAATTAACCATCCAATAGTAGATATCAGAGTTTGGTGCATGATGAACAAATTGTAGAGACTTATTGAAGTTTAGTAGTTATAGAAACTCATGTTTTATTAGAAGATAAGTTAATGTAGATGTTCGTATCTTAGCTAGGGGCACTTTAGCTGATTTAACTGCTTCTAAGACGAGGGAGGCCTTAATTTTCGCGACATCTCCTTGATTACTCTACGGGTCATAGATTTTTTATTTTATTTTTATTTTTTGATAAAGTATTGATCGTAGAATGATATCTCACAAGTGACATAGATTTGGTAGCTCAACCATCATTTGTGTTGTGTAGTTCATTCCCTCATTTCAACTTTTTTTCTTTCTATTCACTTGAAGATGTTTTGAAATGTAATTCTAATGCTGTATTCTTTTCTCATTCACTGTGAAAGACTTGGTTTATTATTGTTAACTCAAGTTCCATGCTCGTGGGAAGAAAAAAATAGGTTTTTCCATTGACAAATTTTTTTTTTTTTTTTTTTTTTTTGTTTCATTACTCAATCTACCAGTTAATCTATTTTGACTTTTGATACCTCCAAAAAATTCTTACTTGTCTAATGGTTTTCATTGAAAAACTTTCTTGTTGACGTAATGTTATAAACTAGGCTGATATGAGATTGATGTTGTCCATTTAATATGAAATCGTTGAAACTTCATTACATACCTCAAATTCATTAGTCATAGAATATCTTATTATTTACCACCAGTAATATATTTATTTGAACACAACAGAAACAAAACAAAGAAAGTGTAATTTAAATAGAACGGCATAAGATCAATTGATTTTTACATGTTTAAAATGAAAATAATGCTTCAATTTAAACTCTTGAATGTTGATGGTCAACTTTGCTCCTTACATGTAATCTTTTGTGGTTACTTTTAGCCATTGTTTCTAATTAAAAAATGCTTGAGTTGTTCTAAATTTAAAGTCAGCACTCCAATGAATATTTGCATGTTAGTTTGGATTAAAAATGTGAGGGTCATAATCATAGATAATAGGTTACCTACAAAAAAAATGGCTACTAAAAGTTTAAGTCAAAGCTTTGTCATTTCTTGATAAAAATATACACAAAAGTTGTTTAGACAGGTAATGTAATGGCATCAAAATATGCATTTAGCAAAATTGTCCAAAATAGAAGGCATTGGTTGTGTTGAGTTGATGGCCAATGTTCACATAGCTTTCTTCATCTAACTCCTTGGCATATACTTGTTTCATGAACTTCTACAAAAGCATATATACATCCATGTGTTAGGCTATCGTTTAACAAGAATATGTCAATATGTCATAGCATCATCAATAATTAATCCTTTAACATTAAATAAAAGGCTGAATTATTCTGGATATAGTATAAGTTTGAGGTTTGTAACAGATTGTTCATTTAAGTTATTTTGGTCATGTATAAGTACTTTCCGTTTGAGGTTTGTAACAGATTAATCATTTAAGTAATTTTTTATCACACATAAGTTTTTAAGTTTGTAAACATTTTCGATTTAATCCTTCTACTATATCATCATTTTTGTAATGTTTGGTTAATAGAAAGACCGTTGAAAATGTTGAAACGAAGAGACTTGATGAACTCATCAATGGAAAAATATTGACAAATTCATTTATTTATCTCATTTAAAAGCTTCAAATGAACAAATAATGAGAATAATATTAGTTTATAAAGTAGGTGTTAAAGGTAACCTCAATAATTTTCAAAGAAAACTGTGGATCAGCTACGCTTTTGGAAGATTAGTGGATCTTGAGACACAAACCTGTAGCAATTAAAGACATCATAAATCTGAGTGACCATTAGTCCTCAAAGTTTGTTATTATTATTAAAGGTGTGTAACAATAAAACAAATTTGTATGCAACAATCACATCCCTAATATGAAAGCCAGCCACTCTACCATAAAAGCCAATTCACAAGTCAAACTTTGTTAGACTAACAAAGTTTTAAAAATCATATTATAATATAAGCTAATCAACTCAACCGGGGAATCTTACCAATTTGATTACTAATTATCCTATTCCTTTGCTGCTTTAGTCACCTACTTTGAAAAAGAATCCATGGCATTTTTATCTTTTACTCATTTTCCCTTGTCCCTTTTTGACCCTACCACACCAATCAATGATTCAATACCTTGTTGTTTAATTGTTTATCATCCCTCTCTATCTTTATGATAGGTTAAAGAATTGTTTATCATCCCTCTCTATCTTTATGATAGGTTAAAGAATGTCTCGGGGACACTCGTTAACATTTCTCTTTATAATATAATTGTTTGTCAAGCTTCGTTGCTGAAATATAAATACAAGTTCCGTAAGTGTAGCTCAATTGAAATCTATCAGAGATAATACTTGCAGGGACTGAGGTTCGAACATCAGATTCTCCACACTTAAAATGTGTGAATCTAGCCACTATAATACTTAACAAAAATAGAAAAATAATTAAGCATAAAAAAATTGTAAATCAAACATATTTTTATAGCATACTTTAATAAATTGTGAGACTCTTAGCACACACTCCTTGCGCCCAAGTCCAAACATAAGGAGTGCGAGGTGAATGATTCAAGAACACTGACTTGATAACAGGTGATTCAACGAGTCTTATATATACTATGATATTACTTTAAAATTTAAGATGAACTTAACTCAACTTTTGCAATATCAGTTTGTAAGATGAATATTGCTTTCACCGGTAAATATATTTTTATGTCATATCTAATCTTTTAGGATGTGTTTGAATTGATGGTTTAAGAGGGAAAAGGAGGAGAAGATTTACTTTTCTTTTTTAAATTACCGACGGTATAACATGTTTTTCTAAAATAAATTAAGTATGATTGAAGTATTATATGATCGTTTATCATGTTAATATGTTAACTTTTTAAAAAATATTTCATAGTACTCACAATTTAAATATGAAAAGTAAACCCTCCCCTCTTAAACCCTCCATCCAAACACACCCTTAATGTGAGACTCAACAGTTCTCAATTTTAGTATTTAAACATACACAAGTTTTTTAAGTTTAATCCAGGTCACATATAATACACCTCAAAGGATCAAACTCCTTTGTCTTTGCAATACCAAACCGTCCAAAGTTTCAAAATAGTCTAAATCCACAAATTTCCAAGCTTCTTCCTTCATATTCTCATATTCTCCTTCACACCTCAAACTCATCATTACCTCACCATCCAAAAAGTCATCCTCCAACATTATATATTTATTTGTACACAACAAAGTTTGCACTTTGCATAAGCCAAAAAAATGAACCAAATGAGTTACAACAGAGTTAGCAGCACCAGCAGTAGCAGTGGTAGAGGATCATCATTTTACCATGGAAAATGCAGAGGATTTAGGCTAAACCTCACAAGACTTTACTTTTCGCGGCTACGCAAAAGAGTCAACTTCTTCCTCAGAATCTTTGATAAGTTGAAGCTGTCTCATGTACAAGGTTTTCAGTTGTTGAAGAAAGTTTTCTGCAGAAAAAGTGGATTCAAAAGAAACAATAGCAATAGTAGTAGAAATGGTTTAATGAAGGATGAAAGAATCAAGGGTCAAGGTGATTGTAGATTTTCATCTTATGGAAGGAATAATTCTTTCTATGCTGAAGCTATTGCAGATTGTTTGGAATTCATCAAAAGAACATCTATTTCTTCTATGGATCAAATTCAAGACCCAATTGTAGTACATATTCATGATAGAAAAAACTCATGATTCCTTTTTGTTTGTTTGGTAGAGACAAAAATAGTTCACTACTATTAGACTATTTTGGTTTTTTTTGTGTGTTCTCCTAGAATTATTATGAGTTTATGTTTTTTTTTGTCTTTTTATTTGTTAGGAATGATTGTCTTTTTTCTGTGTATATATTTTTCTTGTGAAGTTTTGAATTAATGATGGGTTATTCTCTAGACAAATTTGAGATTGTAATATATTGTTCCTTCTATTTAGAGATTTTAATTAAACATTACAATGGAAGAGTGGCTATGGTTAAGAGGTTCATTCTTCTTAGTTGGCACATGTATGAAGATTTTAGAACTGGTTTTAACATCCAACACAATCTATACCAAAACAAATCTAACACAACAATCATATATTTGGTTGATCTAAGCCCAAAGAAGGCTAAAGTGGAGATTGTTGTTGACATCAGAAAGTGGGGAAATTTTATTATTTATTATATTTATTATTTTTATTTCTTAAACCGTTTGATTTTTCAATCAAAATGAGACCTTATAATCTATAGAGATGAGATGTAAGTAAAATCTGAACAGTTATTATTTTAATAAGAGATTGAACTAGAGTATTCTTGATTATTCGACTTTAAATGAAGTTTATTAAAACGTTAAAAAGTTTATTAGAACAATCATTATTTTTTTTAGGGAGTCCTCTTATAAAAACTTGTTTCATAGAAATAAAAGGTTATTAGAAAATGAAATATAAATTTGTACAAAAAATATATATAAATGAGTTAAAGAGTATTCTAAGAATAACATTATTAAATAGAATAGAGTGGTGGTAACAAAAGTGATTTTTATCAATTGATTAACAAACTACAATTAAAAATGAATTATTTGAAGAGTACGAATTCAAATTCTAACAAAAAATCATTAACAAAACTTTATGTGGACTCTATTTAGGTGCCTAACATGTTTCCTCCGAGACAATTTCGTTAGGTTCATGCTCATATTTTAATGAACATAAGTTCCATTCTACAGCATACTAAACGAGAAAATTTATTTCCACATTACTATTGATGCTGATTAGGAATCCACTAATGCATAGCTTTTGTGTTAATAAATTTAAGGTTTTATTCAGAAGTCCTAGCTCAACTGGTAAAATGCTGAAATTGTTAGGTCGGATGCCATGACTGAGGTTCGAACTTAATACTTCTACTTATGTGTGTGAGTTTATAATAGTTTTGCCATTTCGTCTATCTAAAAAAAAATCTAGGGTTTTGTTGGTGGGTCTCACTGAGGGTACCTTCTTGACAAGGCCAGGTTGTGGCTAAATTGGCTTACAGGTTGTCTCAACTTACCGACCCCTGTCTAAAATAATCTACGTTAATACCGACAATTATCAACAAAATCGTTTGATTTTATATATGCTATGACGCCACACACTTCTTGATTAATTGTTGTTTTGTTTGAAACAAAGACATCTTGATTAATTATTATTCAAATATTATAATGATAAGGGAAATGGGGCACTCATTAAGAAATTATAAAAAGATTTTTTTTTAAAAAAAAATTGTGTATGTTACTTTTTTGAACTTGAAAAGTGTTGTTTTTAACGTTATTTCGTCTTTTTTTTTTTTTTTTTTTATGATTTTTAGGTTGTTTAATTATTATCTTGGAGACACCGGTTAATATGACCTTAATGATAATAATAGTATGTAACATGTGTTCTTATAATATAAAAGTTTGACTTGAAATAACCATGATCATGATCAAATTATAGATGCTAACAAGCATTCTCGGTATAATATTTAAAGGGTCCTGCTAACCGGTGCTCCTGGGACATTGGTTAAGCATACCATAAAAAGAAACTGTTTTTGACTTTATTATCATTAATTACACAATTTCAATGCATTAACTACTATATAATTTCCTTTTTCATATCCTTAACCAGTGCCCCGGGGGCACCGGTTAGCATTTCCCATAATTAAAGGCTTTAAAAAGTAAGTTTTAAGTGTATTCAATGCATTGAAAATTGAAGTGTTCGATTTTTTAATGAATAAATTCTTAATTTAAAATGATTAAAGAATATCTCAGAAACACTTCTTAGCAATACCCTTTATTTAATCACAATTAAGTTTGCATATGCATTTCAAAAAAGAAAAAAAAAAGTTTTATACTATATGCATTCATTACAATCCATCCACCTTTAAGTAAATGATAAATTAGTTCATCTGATCACTATTACAATCAAAAACTCGTCTAAAAATTATGCATAAAATATTTAATTATTTATATTGCAGTGAAACATGTTTTAGCAAATTCTTCAACAAATGATTTAAAACATGTTTGAGCAATAATCATCAAAAATTCATGATTTACACACAATTAAACAAAATCTTCAAAACAACTTATTTCAAAACATCAAGCAAGAGTTTAAACACATAAACCACTTAATTTTACCACTTTCAACATACTCATAAATATCACTTAATTACAAGCACCAATTTCATCGCATATATAAAATGTTTAGGACCAATATTAAAAAGTGTCGAAGTGCATGGACTAATATAAAAACTTTAGAATAATAAATTCTGATTTTTTTATATGCCACGTGGTGTGTAATAATTGGTTAACGTTGCACACCGTTAATTTTACCTTTTTTATTTTAACATGAATTTAACATAAGGACAAATTGCAAATTTTTTATAAAGTATAGGGAGTAATATAAAAAAAATACAGAACTAATGTCAAAAATATATTCAAAATGCAAGGAGCTTAATTTATTTAACTTTTGCATACGTGGTATACAATCGAATTCATATATTCACTAAAATAATAAAAAAGAATTCATATATGCCACACCTTCTTAATCTAACCGATGTATGAAAAACTATTCCTATTCTTAACTTTGCATACAAGAACAATTAGAATACAAAAACTTAGGTAGGAAGACAATATAACAAAAACGCAACGAACAATTTACGAATACAAATAGTAGAAAACTATTTGTCATGGAGGCAAAACAAAAACCAAGTATTGTGCATCCTTTTATTTCTCTACTCTCGTTAAAAAAACCAGCAACAACATCAACCTCCAACAAATTCCGATCAAAATAGCAATATCTTTATACAATACTCATTATCAAAAAATTGATAGAAAACTAATACATACAAGAACGTGAGTTCAACTCTCGCTATCAATATTAAGACTTTATTAATATCTTTTTAATCTTAGAACATATGTAAACCTACATAAATTTGGTAAGTCTTCTAAAACTAACCGATTAAAAAATTTGTTAAACAAAAAATATATTCTATATCTTGATATTATTTCAGCTCATTATAGTAATCTTTGAAATATCTCTGTATATTAATATTGCAAGGTATATATACCTACACCCTAACACATATGTTTTTTTTTTTTTAGGTTATTCGGCATTTCACCGACTATTTCCCAGTCAAAGATAATCTTCTTAGAAATACTAGTTTGTTTTTTTTTTGAAGGATTCTTAGAAATACTAGTTGTTGGTATCTCTTTAGGTCAAATTTGATATTTAATTCGTCGAATTAGAGTCTAACCATTCAATTGGACCCAATTGGTAAAATACCTTTTTATGTTGAAAAATAAATATCAATTAAAATCTTTAATTAAAATTCTTAATTAAAAAATTTAAAATAAGGAAAGTTAATAGGAAAAAGAGCATAGGAGGGAAATGAAATTCAGATTTTGTCCAAACAACAACTGGATCACTCTTTTCAACAAAGCGCGAAATCTAATCTCCACTCAACGCGCCTCCGTCTCTTCCGCCGCATCCGCCGCATCCGCCACCGCCATGACTGACACCACCACCCTCCCCACCGTTAAAACCAAGCTCTGCATCATCGGCAGCGGCCCCGCCGCCCACACCGCCGCTGTCTACGCCGCCCGTGCCGAACTCAAACCAATCCTCTTCGAAGGATGGATGGCCAACGACATCGCTCCGGGAGGCCAACTCACCACTACAACCGACGTCGAGAATTTCCCCGGCTTCCCCGACGGCATCCTCGGCGGCGAACTCATGGAACGTTGCCGTCAACAGTCCGCGAAATTCGGAACCGAGATCTTCACCGAAACAGTTTCTAAGGTTGATTTCTCTACTCGTCCTTTTAGGGTTTTCACTGATTCACGAACCGTTGAAGCTGATTCGGTTATCGTCGCTACCGGAGCTGTTGCGAAACGGTTACCGTTCACCGGCTCCGGTGACGGTCCTAATGGTTACTGGAACCGTGGGATCTCAGCTTGTGCTGTATGTGACGGTGCGGCTCCGATCTTTCGTAACAAACCTTTGGCAGTGATCGGTGGTGGAGATTCAGCTATGGAGGAAGCAACGTTTTTGACAAAATACGGTTCTGAAGTTTACATCATTCACCGTAGGGATACGTTTCGGGCTTCGAAGATTATGCAGAGTAAGGCTTTGAGTAATGAAAAGATTAAGGTGATTTGGAATTCAATGGTGGTTGAGGCTTTTGGAGATGGGGAGAATAAGAAGCTTGGGGGTTTGAAGGTGGAGAATGTGGTGACAAAAGAGGTTACTGATTTAAAGGTTTCCGGATTGTTCTTTGCAATTGGGCATGAACCGGCTACAAAGTTTTTGGATGGTCAATTAGAGCTTGATTCTGATGGGTATGTTGTGACGAAGCCGGGTACTACGAAGACTAGTGTTGAGGGTGTTTTTGCTGCTGGGGATGTTCAGGATAAGAAGTATAGACAAGCTATTACTGCTGCTGGATCTGGTAATTCTATTGCATTATATCATTATTGTTCTTACATTAGAATAAATTGTTATGAAGCACAAACACAGACACCGAACACAACAGATACACTGACAAGTTGAAACCAATAATAAATTGACAAAATGACATGATACAATGTAATCACATGTGTCAACACCGGACATGCCTTTGATTAGAAGTGTCGGGGCTAGTTCATTATTCATTTTAGAGGATTTTCTTATTTGTGTGTGAGCGTGATTCCTGGGTTATAAAATAGCTATATTTTCTCATTTTGTGAATTTGCTTGTGTTTTGCTTAGTTGTTACATCTGATGGAATCCTTATTGTTGATTATTATTTAAGAGAATTGGCGATTGTCTTTTATTCCATTGAGTGTTAAACCAAGCTTGGAGATGTTATCTTAAATGAGGTAGGGATGTATTCAAGAGAGATTGCTGAACTCACCTTCATTTCATGGTCTATATTGTATAGACTGTGATAAACAAGTTTTTTAATAACTATGAGTTTATCTAAGGTGGAGTGTTTATTGGTGTATATGACTGGTATTGAAATGCAATGGTTTGAATGCTGCGTTTTCTCCATGTTCATATTCTGTTTTTATTTGGAGATGGTCTGATAGAAGGATAATTAATGTTGGTAAACTTTGAATTTACACCATTATACTTTGCCCTGGGGTTTGGTAAAATAATAATAAAGCATTGCAAAACAGAAGTTTAAACCTTTATTCAAATCCCTCTAAACAGACTAAACCCTAGCTTTCTAGGTTGTACTCACCGCAAGTGTAAGCACTTCTTGTATATTTAGCTGCGGACCTGACTTGTTACTTCCAATTATATAATCTAGCCTTCAAACCATGGTTGGATGGGGCATTCCCCATTTTTAGACTTACTTAAGTACCATTATTAAGGTAGATTCACATCTTTTTTGGACACATGATTATTAGGTTGACTGATTGTATTATATCTTGATAGGATCCAAAACTTAGAAGATCAGATAATGTGGTTGATAACTAATAATGAACACCAAACTTTGTTTATGGAACAGAGGAGTTTAACTCCATATAAGCAGAGAATGAACTCGGATAAACAGTGAGAAGATATTAGAATTAGAATAGTAAACAAAAGGAAGAAGGAAACCAGAGGTTACTATACGGAGTCAGAGACACCATTTTTCTTTCCTTAATTCCTATGTGACAGATCCTCTTCCACTGATTCATGTGAATCCCCTCCTCATTCACATCCAGTAACTCCCGTTCATGTGACTCTGGTTCAAAGTTCTTTTCAGTCAAATCTTCATCCCCCTAAATCTCCTTGTGTAGACCTCATTCATGGCCCAATCAGCATGTCTCCAATAAGACTCACCTTGTCCCCAAGGTGAAATTTGCAAAGTTGCTTGTGATATTAAGGATTGGTGGCTTGTTGTAGCTGCGATGCATGGAAGCTGGGGGGAATTTTGGAACATAGTTATCCGATCAAGGTGTTAAGTGTTTGACTCGAAAAACTGTAAAACAAAATATATAGGTTAGTGAGGTGACTGCTTTATAGAAGAGTATGAGTACAAAAAGAAATAGTTCATAGTGTAAAAGAAAGCAGGAGTAAAAAAAGAACATCGAGCTTGAAGCGAAAGGAGTAGTATCCAAATCAGGCCATAAATAATTTTGGTGGCTGCTGTTTCTTTGTTATAGTTTATTTTAATTGAAGTGGTAGTGATCATAGCTATTTGTTTTCTTCAAACATAAAGTCATAAACCCAACATTACTTATAGGAGGCAAAGTCATATATAAAATCAACAAAAAATGGGTTTGATAACTCAGGTTGTGCCGATACGCAACAGCTGCAATTGTCCAGAATAGTGGTAAGCAAGATCACCATGACTTCTGCGACTGTGTTTGAAAAATGCAACGCTTGGAAGTCCTGTAGCAGCCAGATGCCACTCTGCCACTATTGTTCCAATTGGTTTAGATTTTTCTCTCAAAATACATTAAGTAACTGAGGTGGTCATATCACCTCATATCTCAGGGCTTTTCTTCCACCTTGGGGTTCTAGCTCAGAAATCTGCCTCACCAGTAGTTGCTAAGCTTTCGAGTTAACTCAGTCGTACAAAGCTTACAACTTTAGGTATCAAAATCTAGTTGACTCGCTTACAAAATTGTCTGTGTTAAGTGTTAACTGTGCTAGACTCGCAAGTTTGAGGATAATTGGACAAGTCTACAACATAATTATTATTTTCCCCCAATCATGCTTAGAATGTCAATGATTTGATGTTCTTTTAATAAGAACGCAAAATTCAACATCTGAATGATAAGCATCTGTAGCATACAGAAGATTAACTTCACAGTTGTAGCAGTTGATTCCATAAACGCATCTAACATGCAAACATGAATTTATCTACGAAAGTGAGCAATACTATATTGAGTCTCAATCCTTATCTCCCTGCGTAAACAAAGTCAAACCAGAGTACATGTGCAACCCATCATTGCATGTTTGCAATGAACTCAACAACGCGAGGAGGTTAGTGAATCGTACTTTGATGTAGTGAAACCTAGCCCTGTCGAGCTGCATCTGAGCACCAATGAGGGAATCCCGTTCCCATCCATCACTCTTCAATATATTGCACCTAACTTTTCCTTGTTTTGAACTTGTGTTGCTCTTTGTATGAGTTGTAAAACTATCATGTGGTATGTGAATTTTATTTTAGTTTTGAGAATTTTAAGCTGATTTATTCTTTACTTTTGTTTTTGAAACAAAATGAATGAGAATATATATATTCATTAGTTAAAAGGACAAATTGTGCATTGGGAATCACCACATTGTTCTGTCATGTGTATTTGATTTACAAATAATTCTGACCATGTTGTAAAAGTATTAGCATTGCGTTTCTTTAGCTTCGATAATTGTGCATTGGGAATCACCACATTTTTCTGTTAGTGATCTGATTTAGGTCAAATTATCTTTAAATGACATGGAGATCTTGTTTTTGATGCAGGGTGCATGGCAGCTTTGGATGCAGAACATTTCCTGCAAGGAGTTGGTTTACAGCAGGATAAGAGTGATTGACTAGCTAAAGGGTGTCCAGAACTCACAAGATGCTTAATTAGAAGCAACATTTGATTTTTATATAAAAATTGGAAACAGCTCTTTATGTACCCTGCTAGAATCTTTATTTGTTCGTTATTATTCAAAATTTGATTGTGGAGTTAGACTTGCATTGTTTTAGATGCATTGAAGCTCACAAACATACGTATATTTGTTATGAACTTGTCATTTATTGGGCCAATGAAATGAATCCGTTGTTGTAATGATTCAAGTATATTTGTTTCCTTGATCATATCTTACTCGAGAGATTAATTTTTGCTATAGTACGGAAAGATATATCATATAAAAAGTGGTCCAATTAAAAACTTTTTAGCTAAGCACTTAATTATAAAGTAATAACAAGTTCAGGGATTCGATAACAATTTTTTTTAGTTCAAGGACCTATTAAAAAAATCCCCAAATGGTTAAGATTAATCAAACCTTTTTATTTAATGAATCTCTCACCCTGACTTAATTATGTTAACAAACTTAGAAATCAATGTTTCCTAATCTTATAAGGTATCTACCATGCCAGGCCAAGCCCGTCAAGCATTTATCAGATCATGGTGTTGTAGCCAGGGCAATAGATAGACTCACTCAAATGCATCTGAAGCTGAAGGAATATACAATGCTATCCAAAAGTTGGGTATCGATTGGAGCTTTGTCAGTTCACAGCTTGAATTGGAAGGAGTTAATTCATTCAAGAAAGCCTTTGACAGCCTCCTGGATTCACTCCGGAGAAGGCAAAATCTCTTAAGCTGGCAAGTGAGGTGTGAACTTTATGGTTACTATTGCTATGTAATGTACGATGCCATTTACGGGTTAATAAAAGACAGTGGCTAAGGGGTTGTGATGTGTGCTGCTGTACTGTGCTTCGTAGAATCATAAATCATTGGTCATAGTGATACATTGTTAGTTGGAAATTCTTGGTTTCTAGTTAAAGTTTTTTTTGTTTATTTCCATGTACTACGTATGCTGTATTTTAGGGAAACAGATTCCTTGCAATAATTGCACTATGCAGTTTTAAATCTTGACCGTCTGATCCAAATCAATGGCGGATATTGTTTAAACTAATTATGTTATTGTGCAATCCGAGTCCGTTGATATCAATCAAATTAACATCTTTGTTCAAAAGATATCAAATTAAAATCTGAGATTGTCTGCTGTGTATAAATACATGCATATCTTACTGCATTGAAGCCGGATCTGATGTTAATTTCTATGTCTGATGCCATTTTATGTTTTAGTTTTAATATTATGGTTGATTACATATTTTTTAAAATCAATGTAACACAATACAAGTTCATGTAATTAGGGATAGAACAGTAAGCTATCAACTGTGATAATTACTTGGTACCTTTTTTTCGTTTATCCAGAAACCAAGTTTATTGGTGCTTCCCACTTGTTGCTTGATGAGTTTTTTACCCCTGGTCGTTGGTTTTGCCAGAAAGGAAGGGAGCAACTTTATACGTTTGATTGACACAAAAACTCTTGATTTGTTGTGAAGTACGCATTCGGACAGTACAAAAACTGTGGTTTGCTCCAATATCGTTACTCTTGTTGAAGTTTATAATTCGATCTTGTCATTCTTTTAAGAACGTGGCTGTCATTTTGCATCCCCTCATGTTAAATAGCGTCTATAGCAGTGCTACAGTCTATTGCATAGTTGAATTTAAACAAATCGCTATCACACTAGAGGCAGAGTTAAGCTTACCAAAATCCGTGTTTTATTCTGATATTGCAGCAAAACAGAAAAGTCACAGCCTGTTTTATTCTTCTCAGTTGGAATGCACCTATTTTTAATACCAAGCAAACAAGGTCATTTATGTGTTACTGCTGAAATAGCCATTGAAGCTTAAGTGTGAAAAGACATGATTAATTGATTTTGAGGACATATGATCAAGGTTTCAATAAACTTAGCAGGACGAGCAACCACAAATTTGCTTTTTGATCTTTTGAGTATAAGGAAGGTGATAAATGCATAACACCATAAAGAAACATTGATGTGAAAGTCTAATATGAAACTAACACAAATTTGCTCTTCTCATGTTGTTTGCTTGATGCTTCTTTACAAAAACACTCAAGAGTCAATCCAACTTACAATATAATTAAAGTGATAATAATAAAAATAAAAGCAAGATTAATATTGCATTGTGAATAGAGAACTCAAACATAATAAATAAATACATGGTGAATCGGAAAAATGAAATAAGAATCTAGTATCCTACAAGTCCCACATAGAATAACTTTACCAGGTTTTGACTATTTATATAGTAATGTGGGATGTACAACTTATAGCAGATTACAAAGAAATAATTATTTTTTTCACTCCATTTTCGTCCACGCAATCCAAACTGGTTGATCAATCTACTGTGAAAAATTATTTCTTTTTAACATTTTTTTTTTACTTTTTATTTTTTCTAACATTTTTTTTTGGCAAAAATACTATTTTTAGTCTTTAAGTTTGACAAAAATATCAGGTTAGTTTTTAAGTTTTTAAATTTTTAAATAAGTTCGTAAAACCTTTACCTCTTTTAGTCTTTAAGTTTGATAAAAATAGCGGGTTAATCATTTAAGTTTTTAAATTTTTAAATAAGTCCTTATTACCATTCACAAGTTTCCAATGAACAAGTTTCCATGAATGACGTTTTCGAAAGTGCACTAATTAATTATTTATGTGATTCAAAAATTAATTACACTTAATTAAATTTGTGTGAAGTTAATTCATTTTACTTATAATCAAAATTGAAGAGTTTATGTTTTGGGTTTGTTTATTAATTTAGGGTTGTTCTTTAATCTGGGTGTCACTCTTGAAGATTGACTATAGACCGTTGGTTAGAAATGATCATGGATGTTTACTGTTTTGATGCGTAGTGAATTGTAGGTGCAGGAATTTGTTTGTGTTGGTGGTCGGATCATTTGTCTTTTTTGAAGATATAGATTCAGTGTTTCTAGCCATTCACGTACCTTTTCTTTTGTATCATATTGAAAAATTGATAACAATCCAAACTGGTTCAACAATCTACTGTGAAAAA
Source organism: Medicago truncatula (assembly GCF_003473485.1). NCBI lineage: Eukaryota > Viridiplantae > Streptophyta > Magnoliopsida > Fabales > Fabaceae > Medicago > Medicago truncatula. Next base: position 10,081,343 of record NC_053046.1, on the reverse strand, counting down.
TTATTTCTTTCTAACATTCTTTTTTTACTTTTTTATTCTTTCTAACATATAGCAATCCAAACTAATCACTAAGTCTACCGTGAAAAATTATTTCTTTCTAACACTTTTTTTTACTTTTTATTCTTTCTAACATTTTTTTTTGGCAAAACTACTTTTAGTCCTTTAAATTTGACAGAAATATCAAGTTAGTTCCTTAAGTTTTTAAATAAGTCCCTAATACCTTTACCTCTTTTAGTCTTTAACTTTGATAAAAATATCAGGTTAATCATTTAAATTTTTAAATTTTCAAATAAGTCCTTATTACCATTCACAAGTTTTCGATGAACAAGTTTCCATGAATAACATTAATTACAAAAAAAATAATTATTTATGTGATTCAAAAAATTAATTACGCTTAATTAAATTTGTGTGAAGTTAATTCATCTTACTTATAATCAAAATAGAAGAGTTTATGTTTTGGGTTTGTATATTAATTTAGAGTTCTTCTTTAATCTGGGTGTCACTCTTGAAGATTGACTATAGACCATTGGTTAGAATAACCATGAATGTTTACTTTTTTAATGCATAGTGTGTTGTAGGTTCGGGATTTTGTTTGTGTTGGTGGTTGGATCATTTGTCTCTTTTGAAGAATCGGATTCAGTATTTCTAACCATTCACGTACCTTTTCATAGACTATAAATAAATAAATATTTGAGCTTTAATACGGTTTGTGTCATTAGCATTTCTTTTGTGAATAATACGGTTTGTGTCATTAGCATATTTCTTTTTCGAGGCTAAAGGTAAAGAGTTGTTAACTTATTTGTAGGCTATCACGACCGTTAACAACATCCTTTTGATTGTTTGGGTGCGGGTCAATTTTTGTTTTTTTTGGTGTCTATTAAACTTTAAAGATTTTTTTTGGGTACGTCTTATGTGAAGGAAAATGCTTGTATGATGTTTAATATAATTCTATTTTGACTTATTGAAAAAACTATTTATCGAACATATACTATCTCATTACTGGTAAAAAAACATATACCATCTCATTTACCATTTAATATTTCATTAACTACTAAAATACAAGACATTAATCATTTACTTCATTAGTCTTAATGTCGGTGACAAACAGAGGATACCAGCTTACTAGTTACAAGTGACTTATTTTATTTGCTCAACCACTTGTAATTGTTGTGATTTAGAGATATATGGCATAAACACTACGGTAAAAAACAAATTGTTGGCTGGTGTTCCTACACGATGAAAATGATGCAAAACCAACAGCTTATGAACCTCAATTTCTGTGATATAATATCATAACGTGTGGATTAGAATAGTATTTAGAGTAATGATATTTGTACAATTATTTGATAATAACTTTTGTGGCAACCTTCTTTCTCTATTATTTTATTGGTCAAAAACAATAGAGATAGAAAAAGAAAGATAACGAATTAGAACACTATGTAAGTATGAAAGGGAAAATTATCCAAAAAAATTTAAAAAAATAGTTATGCAAATATCATTTTTCTAGTATTTATTTGTGTTTTTGTTCATAATTTGATTGTAACTACATATATATACTCATATCAAATGATTGATGGATTCCGAAAATTTCAACCATATTTAAAAAAATTACAAATTAAATTGTGTATAGCTTTAAATGATGTTTATCGTTATTTGCTAACCATCTTATCGCGTCATTTTTTTTGAAGATCATAGCTATTTGATTAACTTTGACTCACTTTTTATTTAACGATTGAATTTTTAATTTTTTCAAAAAAAATGGAAAAAGCTTCAAATACCACATTTTTAAAGATTAAGGGTTCGGGGGTCGATTATATTTAGGGAGGTATTAGCACCCTAAATATTCGTAGTACTCTACGAGAACCTCTTGATTCTATTCAACTTTTATGCTATAACTTGCTTGTTTTTTTTTTTTTTATTTAAAAGAAGAAATTAAAAGTAATGATTAAAGGAAAATAAACATTTTTATTTACATTTTTTATTGATTTGGAAGAACGAATGTCCTTTGCCTACGTACCCGTGAAGGATCAAAACCTCATAGTTCGGGGTAGAAATTGACGTTTGATTGATTTTGTGTTTTTTATTAGTTTTTGAAAAGGTTTTAAAATAAAAAGCCAAGTGGCAAATGAGTATTTGTTTGTGTTTTTTAATATTAAAAGAAAAAAAACTCAAAGTAGAATTAAAGTTGATTGCAATTTGATTAAGAAAGAAAAGATAAAAAGGGAATCATTTGATTGTAAATCAAGGTTTATTATGAAAATATTTTTGGTGATTTTTTTAGATATTTGCATGTTTTTGTTGTTTTTAATATTAATTGAAACATAAAATAAAACTAACGTGAAAATAAAATAAAAGCGCGAGGAATTTCCGTAGTGACTTTGGATCACCACGAAAACCCTTTAAGCTAACCTAATTTGTTTTGCATTTTTTAATATATATATATATAAAGCAGTAAAAAAATAAAAGGACACACGTACGCACACTTTTTCTCATTTATATTTACATTGGACCTAAATACATTCTAATTGCAGGAAAATAAATGACAATAATTAAAATGCTAAATGGAAATAAAATGAAATGCAAAAATGCTAAAAAGAAATAAAATGCAAGGAAAAAAAAGGAAGGGACAACCGAAGGGACAAAATTACCGAAGGGACTTTTCCGAAGGGACAGAAAAGAGGAGGAAGAAAAGAATAGCTCGTCAACACAAGCTAAATGAGGGAGAAGAGAGAAAAGTTCTTTGACAACTCAATAGAACTTTTTGGTGTGTGAAATTGTGTGGAATGAGGGCTCTATTTATAGGTGAGGAGGTTGATGAAAATAGAAAAGTGGTTTAGTGTGTGTTTAGTATGGCGGTGGGGAGAATTGATTTTGATATAATTGAGTTTGAGAGTATTGATTTTGGTTAAAAGTGAGTTGGAAATGAATTGATTTATGTTTGGATACACTTTACTAGAAGTGATTCTTACGAATTGATGTTGTTTGGATAGTTTGAATGAAAATTGATTTTGAACGTGCAACGACCAAATTATCATTTTAATTGTATTAAAAAGTGAATACCCAATTTTTATTTTAGATAATTAGTTTAATTTTTCCAAAAAAATAAGATAATTAGTTTAATTTATTCAAAATCATATATAGGATTTTATTGGTTCACAAATTCATATATAGGATTTTACAATGTTTCATCTCTAACCTAGAGAATTAAACATGGCGGCTGCAAGATGTTGTCCATGGTGATGGTGTGAGATGTCTTTGGCTTGTTGCTCTTCAAGCTGCGGCAGCAATGGCCATTCAACTAGGTGACATATTTTGCGAAAACATACAAGAAGGAAGCTTCTTACATAACTGCAGATGGACATAAAAGGGGCAAAACCGGTAAATCAAATTTATTTGTTGTAGAATTGATTACAGAAAAAGCAGAAGTTTGGAATTGCTGCTTCTGTGAAAATCACGTTTAGCTCAAAACCATATATTTTCAGAGTTGCTTTTTGTTTTATCCAAACATCATTGAAAAGGAAAAAGTTACGTTTGACAAAACAAACTCCGTTTTGGATGGCACAAACGCCAAACCAAACAAGCACGTAATGGTTTTTGATGGTGATTAAAAGGCTTTGATGATGATTTTTTTGGAAGAGGAAGGGTGAAAATATACGTAAATTTATTTATTTTTAAAAACAATATACTCTCAAGATTGGTGTTAAAAAAAAAAATTATATAATCAAAAAATATATCTTTATTTCGTGACATTAAGCATTTCCCTATTATAAATCCCATACGTTCGACGATACTTTACTACTCAAGAGGAAACGGTGGGTCTGAATTTTTGCTTAAGCGGTCATTCTGACAAATGCAAGGACAATTGAATGCTATAATTCTAAATGATTTGCCTTTAATGCAAATTGATGATGAGGAAAGTGACAACCTTGAAGGAAAGAGGAATGATTAAACATGCAATGAAGTTTTTTTTTTTTTAAATTCTTACGGAAATTCTCTCTCATCTAATTCGTCATTTTTACATTGAGTCAATTAAAACCCAACACCTAATTAAAATAGTAAAAAAATAAATTAATATCAGTTACGGGTGGTGGTGATGATCGGCTAAAGAAAGTGGGGAGAGGATAGAGAGAAAATGTCAGACATAGTAAGGAAAATTTTGATTTTAATTTTATTTATTTATTATTTTAATGAGGTGTTTGATTTTTATTTGTTGGATATAAGAATGACGTGTTAGGTGAGAATTCACATAAGAATTTATCTTTTTTTATCGGTGCCCAGGTTACTTAGGGCTGTGTTAAGGGTAGTGACTATTAATTGGAACTGTCGAGGCATGGGTAACCTGTATGCAATTTATGTGTCAAATTTTCTGGTTCGGTACTACAAATCGGATGCTTTATTTTTCTAAAATAATTCTTTCAGTGGTTCTAATTGGATCAAATAAAGAAGTGAAAACCTACTACCGATAATTAAATTTATTTCATAGATTACACAAAAATTTGATACACTATTAATGATTTATGCTAATAGTTTATTGAGAAGAAATGTCATTTATTCGAAGTTAAATTTTGTTGTTACTCTTGAATAATTTGATTGATCGCTTGACGTTGAAATCCTAAGACCATCCTCAACGGAGAAGGTTTAAGTTCATAAGCATTGTAACTTTTAGGTAACTCTAATGAGGAGAAAAATAAAAGAGGAATCAATGAATAATGATGTTACTTTAAACCTCTTCTCTCCTGCATGTTAATGGTAAAGATAATACAATGAAATATGTATATGTCGGAATTCAAATTCCAGATTCTTAACTTATTCACCTCAAATAGTGAATTCTATCGATAAGTTACTTAACAATCATTTTTTGACAAATTAACCAAAAAATAAATAAATACAATTAACTGTGTTTTTCTTCTTCTTTCGCACCCTTACAAAACTCAAAAGCATGGATGAAATCAATTTTACTATCACTTTAAAAATAAAAGAGTCTAAATATATCTAACTTTACTTTTTTTTTTTTTTTAAATATGCGTAGGATCGAAGATTAGAGACGCAATTTGGCAAAAATAAAATAAGGATGCAGGTGCACAAGGTTGTAGGCAATATAGTAATATATATAGTTATAGTTGAACTGTTGATTAAATGGTCCACACAAACCACACAATTTTTTTTTTATTGAGTCACATTTTGACACAACATCAGAGATCCGTTGATATATTTGCTCTTAGAGAATTATCTTTGATATTTCCTGTGGTAATTACAATAGTTGAAAGGGCGTTCATTTTATACTTGTGTTCAACAACCATGAAAATTTTGAATAGAGATGATAGGAACACATGCGAATAATCCATGTTTATCTAACCCATTAAGAAAGTGAACATGCAATGCAAAAGTTATAATCAAATTCATTAGCAAAGTGACATTTGTTTCCGGTAGAAAGTGTATATTGTGAACTACATAATTTATGGAGGTTGTCCATCTTTGAGTATGAAGAAACCCCGAATTCCACATAAATAAAATATAGATAAAACCTAATATGAAATTATAAATACAGAAATCTTTTATCTTGCAACCGATTTTGTAAAGATGAGAACATATTGATCTCAACCACTCATCATTTATATGAACACACAGTCTAAATCTTATTGTTAGTCTCATAACTATGTTACTTGAAGTGGAAGCTCTAAGCCTCATATATGTTATCCATGGGACAATTAAGTATGGATCAACTAAGGTGATATTCAAGTTAAACTCACATAACACTGTTGAGGACAATGGGTGCAAATCGTGGCACGACTTGATAGGATCTGAAACAAAATTTATGCATTTTTTGATTCATTTGTTGAGTAAGTTTGGTGAATCTCATAGAAATCAAATGATGGAACATTTAGAGTACTTGGATACTAAAGATTGAAGGTTTTTGGGTGAGATTCAAAGCTTCAAGATGTGAATCTTGGAGAACCAAAAGAGAGGGCTCTTGGGAAAGGTTTGGTGCCTTATGGGGAGAGATTCACGGGGTTGGGAAACACATGAGTAGAGAGTCAATTGGAAAACATTTTGGGTGGGTGAAATCATTGAGTCTATTGTTCATAGAAAGAGATTGAGAAATGGGTAGAAATTATGTTTGTTCTTGAAGAGTTTGTTGAAGCTAATTTCTTATAACCTTTTGTATCTCTTTGTAATGAACTCATTGATAGTGTATTGGAGATATCAATATCTCCCCCAAAGTGGGTAATTGTTGGACCAAACTAGGTAAACGACTCTTTGGTGTTGTTCCATTTTCTGTACTCTTTTTATCTTGTTTATTTTTTGCTTCGATTGTAATTTTGCTTTACACTTGGTTGCTAGATTAGATCTAGATTTGTTGATGTTGCATGTGGTTATTTTGATTATTAGTTGTCATTGATACTTGTCCTACAAATCTAAATTTCATTGATATGAGATTTAAAGTTACCGAATTTACAAAATTGATAAAAAAAAACATAAGTAATTAAGATATTTTTTTTTGACAAAAGTAATTAAGATATATATATTAAGGGAAATGCTAACCGGTGCCCCCGGGGCACTGGTTAAGGGTATGAAAAAGGAAATTATATAATAATTAATGCATTGAAATTGTGTAATTAATTTATAATAATGTCAAAACAGTTTCCTTTTATGGTAATAATTCCTTTTTATGGTATGTTTAACCCGTGCCCCGGGGGTACCGGTTAGCAGGACCCATATATTAATAATGTTTATAATCATTGGTCCTTTTATCTTTTTATTTTTTCAAAATTTGCGTTCTTTTAGAAAATCGGGATACAATAATTGATATTTTTTTTATATCCTTATAAAAACCAAAAGCATGCATTAAATACATTTTACTTTTAGTAAATAAATTATACTAAAAGGGTTTATAATTTTGTTTTTGAAGAAGCTAAATTAGCCCACCCAAGTTGATATCGGAGAGAATCGAACCTGAGAGCTTAAGAGATTAAGATTATCTAATTTTATTATCTTTTTAATATAATATGTAGGACCCAAGATTAGAGATGCAGAGAGTAGTCGAGTACGGGATAGGAGTACCCGTCTGATATAAAACTACGAAAAAATTAAGGACGTTTCAACGATACAATTAGGAAATTGACTTTTTTGAAAAAGTTATGTTTGTTTACCCAATAGTATAACTGTTGATGTCATGTCAGCTAGTGTGGACCACTCTACGACTAAATTTTACTTTATTACAAAAATCAGTCCTCATACAAAATATTAATTACTCTTGATTTATTAACTTATTTTATTTAAATTAAACTATTTGTTAATTATGCACAAATTAAATCATTTTTAATATCCTCTTTCTTCAGTTTGATTAAGCAAGACGGTTTTAGGGTTCAAGAATGTGAATTTTGGAGAAGATGAATTTTGGAGAGAAAATGATTTGATTAAGCGGATGAATTTTGGAGAGAAACAATTTTAGTGTTTGAGAATATGAATTTTGGAGAGGATGAATTTTTTTGATTAAGCAAGACGGTATGGTTGGTGTTGGAGCAGACGAGTTTTGGGGAGAAAGGGATGGACAAAATCGATATGCAAAAAAAGATGATAGAGATAATGAAAGATGAAAAGTTTTGCCCAATTTTGATGCATAAGATTTATGATTTACAAAATAAAATAATAATAAAAATATTTAATTTTGATTTAATCAGGGACTCAATTGCAATAAGTAAAGATATAATGACACACCTTATGAGCAAATGTGCAATACACGATATAATCCGACGTAACATGGATTAAATACACAATCTCTAAAAAAAAAAAGGATTAAATACACAAATGCTCAATATTAATCATAGAATTGACTTCACCAGAAAAATTATTCTCATCGTTTCACCGTAGAATTTTCCAAAATTTAAACATGCATTTGATTTAGACAATTATATTAATATGATGAATGAGAATTTTATCTAAACCATTTGAGAAAGTGAAAACACAATGCAAAAATCATAATCGAAATAAATAGCAAAAATGATGTTGGTTTCTCGAGGAAAGTTGCATATCGTGAAGTCCAACATTTATGATCCTACATAAAATAGAAATAAAACTCAAATGAATGTATACCCAAAAAAAAAAAAAAAAACCCAAAATGAATTTACAAGTAGCAGTAATATCCTTCATCCCACAAGTCAAATATGTAAGGCTCTGTTAAACTTAAAATAAAAAATTAATATTGTTGGGTCAAGAAGGAAGCTTGTGGAATATTATGAAGAAGAGACTAGAGAGACATTATGTATATCATTTAAAATTAAAATTTAACATTGTTGGATAATGGATATATATATATTAAGACTTTTAATTCACATTTGTTCACCAATAATCTCCTTATCAGTGGTGGAGCCAGAATTATTATAAAGTTTGAGCAAAAAAAAATTGCAACATATTTATAGGCTTTTACATAAGAAATTGCAAGCAAATAATTTAAAATTTTAAAGAAATTGCAAGCAAATAATCTAAAATTTTAAAGAAATTACCTAATTTATAGACGTTTATATAAGTAGTTCAGAGGGATTTACATAAGAAATTGTAAAAAAATTGGGCCGGAGCCCGAACAACTGTCTGGGCCTTAGAATCGCCCCTACTTCTCACCATCCATCAAGTGTGAGTCTGTCTATTCATCTTAATAATGCTTCCCTCAAACGATATTTTTTTCATCCACATACACTTGCACCGTCATTGACACCCACCACATAACGAAACACTTCCCTTGATTGCTATTGGCAGGAAGTCTTTCGAGGCAAGAAGTGAATCTCTTTTGTAAACGATGGCTATGATATCATTGTTGTATCATGAAGAGAGCTCGAAAGATTACATATTTGATATTTGGTTAAGAACAACCACATAAAGAGAATTTGACTTCAAATCTCTATTTAAAACTTGCATCATGTTTATGAAATCTCTCACTTATACGATGTTTAATATTTAATTTTCCATAAAATTTCTAATTCACGCTTGCACACCAACAAATATGACATTAGAACATATTCAATATGCCTCTAAAAACATATTCGATATGCCTCTAAAAAAAACCATATCAATCTAAACCACTCACTATTTATAGTCCCACATATATACCTTGTTTCGAAATAAAAGTTACTAAAAAATGAAATTAAAATTATTTAAATGCTGTTTTCTAAATGATATTATTAAATAGATAGATATTAGATGGAAAATGTTAACCAATGCCCTAAGAGCACTAGTTAAGACCTTTAAATGGTAACTTATTATGAAAAGTTGTATAATCAATGCATCGGAAATATAAATATTTGACTTTTTTATAAAATTATTTCTTCTTTTAAAATCCTTAAAGAGTGCCTTAGGGACACTCGTTAACAAGACTCGTATTAGATTCTTTTAGCATAATGGTCAAAACTTTGGGGTTCATGGTCCAAAAGTTTGAACTAAGAAGACACTAGATCCCATTTGTTCATAAACAAATTATACTTCTCTGTTCCTTCCCGATGTAGGACTTCTCCCTTCTACACTTGCATCAAGTCCTATTAGAGAGATTAATCGTTTTAGCGGTCCAAATATGATTTGTGTGCATTATTTGTTTTAGGTCCATTTTCCTTTCATGTTTTTAGTTAAATTTTTGTTTTTTATCCTTTTTACCTTAGACTATATTTGGATTGATGAAGAGTACTGAAATGGAATGGAATGAGACAGAGCCATATTTTATTATTTGAATTTGTTAAAAAGTAGTAATGAATGAAATGGAGTGTGATGGAACTCATTCAGTCCAATACCACTTCTTTAACAAAGTTTTCAATTACCCTCAACTTGAAGGTGTATCCAATAGAATAGAACAATTGATAATACAATTACAACTTTGTTCCTATCTTTTTTATTTCATTAGCACCACTTCATTCTCTTTTTTGTTCCTCTTCATCGTTTCTTATTCTTCTAGCTCTCAAATTATACGGCTATATGTGTTATTTTGCCTTGTTTTGCTTTGATTCATGTAACAAAAATATTTCCTAAAAAAACATATTTAACAATATTATTAAAATGGGCTTTTTTCTGAGATGGTTTTGTTAACATGTCTCATATGTTGGATATATAATTGATTCAACATAACTCTCTAACACCAAGCCGTCTTAGCTCAGCTGGTAGAGCGCGTGGCTTTTAACCACGTGGTCGTGGGTTCGATTCCCACAGACGGCGTTTTTATTCCCCCAAATTATTTTTTGATTATTACTTGTAGTGATGATATCGTCATTGCTTAATATGTTCATAATGAATGAATTAATGGTCCATTAATAATTTAAATCTACTTTTGCTGACCTTAACATCAATTATGAATTTCTCCATCTCATCACACGTTTTAGTTTTCAATGATTCTACTTACTACCAAACATATCAAAATCATAATCTTTTGTCCATTAATTTTCAATTCACCTCGATTCCTAATACATGTGATAACTTGTACAAAGAAATATTTATGGAGGGATGCAATATTATGCTTCTACCAAAATCTGATATATTTTTCAGTTCTACACTCAACTAAGAGATGGTGTCTCTATCTATACTATAAGAATTACAACATTCAAATCAATATTATAATAGTCACTATTACAAATTATAAGTGTCATTTTATAACGTTAAAATATGGAATTTCAATTTTATATGAAGAAACTTAGGATGACGTTTATTTTGTTTTGAAATCAATGGAGTGTATTCAATTTGACTATTGCATGTGTGTACGTAAATCCCTTCTTTATACTCCATGTCATATATGGTTTGGATGTGAAGCTTCACCAATAATAATCAAATAGTTTAGAAAATATTTGAAGTTCAAAAAGCATGTATTTAACAAAAAGAATTACGGGTTGTATTTAACAAATTCTATTACTAGAGAAGATTGTTAAAACTCATCTTTCTAACAATATATTGCTTCATTTATCATACTACGAGTTTTTAAGGATTTTACCACATTAAGCAAAAAGGAATAGATAGCTTCAAAGTAATATAGTTGCATTTTAAGTCCAATAAAAATATTTATGTTGTTGGAGTACACTACTGGAGATATTCTAAGAGAAGATGAACTTCTAAGATAAATGGCCGTGATGAGATGATAATATAGATGATGATTGAAGGAACAATCACAAAAGCATTGCAAAACGGTGGATGCACAAAAAAAAAAATCAACAATCATTTTGTATTAAATGTGATGTGATGTGATTGCAATTTTTTTATTCACCTCCAGTAAAAAAATACACCACTAATTTGTTTTTGTGAAAGAAAAAAAAAAAACTCAATGAATTTACTTTCTTTTTTAGGGATCAATGAATTTACTTATTAACTAAAATATATTTGCGGTGAAAATTTAGAATGATCAAATTCAAATTGACTTAAATTTGACTCACCCCGTTTTTGTCTGGTTAAAAATTGATCTAGCTTAACAGGATGCGACCAACCCATTTCGCCATCTCTATATAAAATATCGTTCATATAGCTATTTGTATTACTAATGAATCCATTTTTTGTTTCCTTATACTTTCTTTCCAATTGACACATATTTGTGGCATTTCACACAATAAATATAGGCAATTCTCCTAATTTGTGTGGTGAGAATCGGAAATTGATCCTCTTGAGTGAGCGGAGGGTCGAATTAAATCTTAGCCATTAAACAAAAATTAATACTTGAAAATCTAAATGTTAAACACTTAAAATTATATGAGATGATAAATTTAATGGTGTAGATTCCCACACTGCAAAAAACAGGAGAAAAACACACCGGAGGAAATTCCCTCCCGTGAGAATCTAACCTTCTGCTAAATCTCTTCTAGTTGGTATTGATGAATCAGTTTATTAATTATGAACTTGTTCTAAAAAAGTTTATTAATTATGAAAGAATTTTAGGCAATTTCCCTTAGGTATTCTGTTTGTTTTCAAAATATCCCACTAAAATATGTGGTTAGCATTTTAAAATTACAAAGTCACAGCTTATAATTCTATCAGAAGTAAGGAAAGAAGTGAAATAAGATGATAGATAGTCAATAATATTACAGAAGAAAGACAAATAATTCTATGAAAAGTATTTAAATTGACATGCGTTGGGAGGAAAGTATTTAAAAAGTCAATAATAGAAGGAAAGTATTTAATTCATTGAAATAAGATGATAAATTTATTGATCTTTGGGTATGTGTAAATAAAAAATGGACAACTATAAAGAAATAAAGTAATTAACAACTATAAGTAACGGAAATTACAATACAATTACGAATACAGGCAGGATCATAGAGTAAAAGAGTACCATATCCTTTTTAAAAGAAAAAAGGGAACCAAACTAAGTCTTGTTTAATTCCTTCTGTACAACTTCAGAAAGATATGATCCCCTCACATGGACCATACATTAATGAAATCTAGTTTGCAGGCGGCTTTGTGTCCACCAATTATTTCCCTTTCTAAAATAATTAATACTCCTAATGAAATTTCTCTTTCTTTTATTCTTGTTCTTGATGATACATGCAAGGTTATTATTTATCTCACAATTGTGGTTTTGTCAGCTCATGAAGTAACTTTGGTGACATCTTTACTAGATCTATTGTATTTCATGTGGCTCTTTACAAGCTGCCCAGCTGCAATTGCAGACATAAGTGAGAGTTCTCCTGCAAGAACTGAACCGGCTACAATAGTTGCCAATTGCCTAGAATTTGCTCCTGGAGTTTCTTTACTAGCACCCTTAACACCAAGTAAATTCAAACAAGCTGATTGTGATGCAAGCTGTGTGCCTCCTCCAACTGTACCCACCTGCATTATTAAAAAAATATTACATAAATAAATCATACATAGAATAGTGCCATAGTGGTGTTGTCATGTCAAATTTATATCAAAATAAAAAATAAAAAAACATTACTGCTAGAATAGCACTTGAGGTAGTTGTGAAAATATTCACCTATTTAACAATCTGAAACTAATCCCTTAATTTGAAGATAGGGGAATATTCACCTACACTACACGTATGCTGCCTGTAGAGTAACATGGGACCTAAAACATGCATGTGATGACAAATATGTTCTCTACTGTAATTTGATTTTAAACAAAAGAACGCAAGATTTACAAGAAAACATTAGAGGTAAAGAATCAATTGAGAAATCAGACACACTGGGATAAATATTTATGGCACTGAATTCTACTTACATTGTCCTGCAGATACACAGACATGATATCATCTCCCTACCTAGAAACTATATACTGCTGGTATAGGACCATACACCGAATCCTTGTCACGTGACTCACCAATCATACAGCCGAGTACATAATTTTGCTTTGGCTCGGCTCAATATGTTGGCGTGATTAACTCTTTTATTATGCATGGTTGGACCATCATATTTGTGGTCCAACAAAACTATTGATCAAACTGACCTGTTTTCTTGTTTAAAGGCGTACCAAACGGATTTGGCAACTCTAGTATTATACTATTTAGCCTAAATTTGGTTTGGTATTTGCAGCCCTTCAATTCAAACTCACGTTTTCCTCCTTCAACGTGGTTTCTCCCTCTATATCTTGTTTGGTCGGTCATTAACTTAATTCTCCGTCTTTTATTATATTAACTACTAAAAAAATAGCCACTACAAAAGATTCTTGAACATTAGAGATAGTTAATAGATGAGCCAAAAAACGAAGACTAATTAAAACAATTAATTATACCTCAATGGAAGGCATAGTAACAGAGATGTGAAGGTCTTTGCCATCATTCACAGCTTCCATCATGGTCATACATTGAGAACTCTCAACATTCTGAGCAGGATCTTGACCTGTAGCCAAGTAAATAGCAGAAACAATATTACTAGCATGTGCATTGAATCCACCAAGAGCACCAGCCATGGCTGAACCAGTAAGATTTTTTAACATGTTAAGCTCAACCAAAGACTCCACACTAATCTTCAACACTTTCTTCACCACCTCTTCCTTAATTACAGCCTCACACACCACTGATTTCCCTCTCCCTTCAATCCAATTCACCGCCGCGGCTTTCTTATCCGAACAAAAATTTCCTATTATTACCAAAACACGTTACATCACAATTTGACCAACAACTTTGAACATACCAAAAAATACTAAACAAATACAAATAATCAAAACAAGAGTTATTCATACCTGATATACCAATAACATCCATATCAGGAAAATCGCTTTGAAGAAAATCAAGTACGTTTTGTACACCTTTTGATACCATGTTCATTCCCATTGCATCACCGGTTGAACATGTAAATCTAATGTATAAATTCTTTCCTGCCATTGTTGCTTTAATATTCTGTAATCTCGCAAATCTACTTGACCTGAATAACAAAATCAGTCAATCAAATTAATAAAAATCTATAAAGCATTAACACGCAGACACTCAATATAAGAGTTTACGTGTTAACATGACACGTTTACACTGGTAATAATTTAAAAGTAAGTAGAAAATTACTTGTTGAAAGTGTGAGAGAGGGAATCAAAATTTTGAGGATCTTCTAAAAAAAACTTTAACTGAGAAGCTCTTTTAGCGGAGTTGAATCTTACGACGGGGGCTCTGGTCATGCCATCACGGAGGACAACCGCGGAAGCACCACCGGAAACATAAATAGCTTTACAACCTCTATTAGTACTTGCAACCAAACAACCTTCCGTCGTTGCCATCGGCACCGTGTACTCTTTCCCATCAAGCAACAAAGGTCCGGCAACTCCCACCGGAATCTGAACAAATCCTATCGGCATCTCACAACACTGTCCTAATATCGAATCATAATCAAAACCTTCCATTGGTAAACCCGAGAGTGACTTTCCGGTAACTCTCTCCACCGCTTGGTTACGTATCGCCGCCGCACGTTTGCAATCTCCGAGTTTTGATTCAAGCGAGTATGACGGAATTGTACCGGTTACCACCGCACGGACAACCTCGTCATCTTCCATGGAAAGTAGCACCGGTGCCGGCAAATTCGCCGGAACAACTTTTTCAACGGGGATTCTCGGAGGTAGCTTCTGTGCGACTCCGGCGAGGCATGAACCGGAGTTTTTCGCAATGTCGGATTCATCTTCTTCGTCGTATTGAACAGCGCGAGAAGCGGCGAAAGGATGAAGAATGAAGCCAATGCCGAAGAAAGCCATAAGGTAAATAAAGGAAGCTATGAGGGAAACAACACCGGCAATCTCAGAGATTGTGAGAACATGAAGAGGTGTGGAGGTTCGGATCTTCTCACGCCACCTGTGAAGAAGAAAATACGCGACGGAGAAGAAAAGACCGAAGAAAATTGCGTTTGTTAAGTAGAGTGAAGATTGTGACTGTGAATCAAGCTTTTGGTTCTTTGTTTTTGAATATTTTTCGGAGACGACGGCGTTGACTGTTCTCCGGTGAACGTCCATTTCTCTCCGGTGAAATGTAAAAATAGAAAATGGAGAGAAAGAAAAAGGAAGGAAAGAAAGAAAGGACAGAGTGGAAAAAGGGTTGAAAGTTGAAAATGAATGTAAGATTTAGAAGTTATTTATAGCGAGTGAGGGAGGGAAATGGGAAAGACCATGTTGTACACGAGTACAGCGTGTCGTTTTAATACTTCACTTTATTGGTTAGACAATTTTATTTTGACAAATTTTGTCAAAAATAAAATAAAAAAATTTGACAAATTATTTTTACTTAGACAAACTTTTTTTTTTATGGTCGGGATTCAAACCTGAATCTTATATATATTATGTATTATCTTTACCAACTGAGTTAAGCTCTCGAGAACCTTAAACAAACTTATTAGTCTCTCTTTATTACCTCTTTTTATGATTTATACCTTCTATTTTCAATTTACTAACTATCCCGGTATCTTACTCTATTTGTTAAACATGATTACTTAAAATGGATGTAATTTCACATTTAAATATAATATTTATTTTTATTCACAAAATTAAGGTGAGAAAATGATGATTCGGTTCAAGGCATAAAAGATTTTAAGGCTCAAATAACATTTAAACATGTATTTGTTATATTATATTTACAAATTACACTAGTATGATAGGACACAAAATAAAATTAATACTTTTTTCTTATGATTATTTTTTTTTTCTATTTTTTTTTGTTTTTAACTAACCGAAGTTTCATAGCTTGATCGTAAAATGCGCTAGATGATATGAACTCGTGAACAACGAGGGAATATTGTAATGTTTACATAAAATATTTTTGCAGCACATAGTAGTACCTCAAATAAATGCTACTCCCTCGTCCTAGTTTAACGAGCCAATTTTGCATTTCATTAAGAATAAGAAAAGTGTATAAAGGAAATAGAGAGAAAAATAGTTTTGAGTGTATTTTTCAAGTATTGATGCATTCTTTTTTATCATAAATGTAAAGTAAAGTATATTGATTTGAGAGTTGTGAAAGTAATATTAATTAGAGTTATAATTAAAAAAAGTAATTAATGTTGTATTGAAAAGTGAAATTGATCAAAATTATTAGAACAATATTTTTTTACAAATGAGTCAATTAAACTGAGACGAGGGAGTAACTAATATTACATCATCACTAGAGCCTTGAGTTGACTAAACTAACATATTTCTCATCTGCCACAGAATAAAGTTTTTTGTTCAAAAGAAATTAAAGTTTTATGCATCAACAAGTGCTTGTGCTGCAAAAAAAAAACGTGTTTAATCAATATACGCAAATTGATTTATATTAATATCAAATGAACATAAACCTTTTTTTGGATACAAAATCAACCTTTCATATTATACAATTAATTTTAAAATAGAAAATGTTAACTTGTGCCGTAAATGTTAAGAATGTCATTAATAGAAATTATGTATTGAAAGTTGTGTTAATTTATTGCTCAAAATGTTTAATATTAATTATTTTTCAATAAATTCTTACCATTAATGAAATGAAATTAGTGTTTAACATGTATCCTAAGGACACAAGTTAACATGACCCTTTTAAAATTAGATTACACATATAGTAGGATGATTTTTAATCAACCTTTCTTTTTTCTTTTCTTTTTGTCAATTTTTTTTTACTATTTTGTGGCAAAAAAAACATATAGTGTGGTAAAAATATCAATTTTTATTTAATATTTTTTAGGAGCTTGGTTTTCTTTTTGATAAAGTAGGAGAATTTTTATTTAATGTTAATTGTAAAACAAAATGCACTCAGGTGCATGTCCTTCAATAATTTTGTAATATGTACGTAGTACCGAACTTGGGGGTGCCTCCTGTTAGCGACTAACGTTTAAAATGATGGAGTCGTTATGTGTGTGTGTGTGAATAGCAAAGGGCTAGGCATGCATGTGTTGATCTATATATTAAATATTTGTAACTGGCAGTATGTATATTAGTGTGTGTTTTTCTTCTTTCTAAATCGTACAACTCAGTGCAACCATTTTAAAATAAATAAAATCATGAACCAGATTTTTTGTTTTATCATACACGTCGCAAATGAGTGAATGACTGTATCATTTTAATAAAACATAAAACTAGGGGTCAATTAAACAATTCTTTTATGAAGAATAATAGGTGACTATGCCCAAAGCAAAACAAACCAAAGAAAAAAGGACAAAAGGAAGAAAACGTTTAAAAGGTCATAAATAGTTTGGATTGATTGTTTAGGAGGAAAAGGGAGGGGAGGACTCACTTTTCTTTTTTAAATTACGAATATTATAAAATGATTTTTAGAAAATTGAATTAACAACATTATAAATAATCATATAATACTTCAAAAACACTTAATTTCTTTTAAAACAATATTTTACATTGTTCGTAATTTAAAAAATAAAAGTGAGTCATCCCCTCCCTTCCCCTCATAAACCATCAATCTAAATACACCCTTAAGGATTTATTTGGATCGGAGGTTTACGAGGGAAAAAGAGGAGAGTGTTTACTTTTATTTTTTAAATTATAAATAATATAAAAAAAATAAAATTAATTAAGTGTTTTTAAAGTATTATATGATCATTTATCATGTTGTTAATTCAATTTTCTAGAAATAATTCTTTAATGTTTATAATTTAAGAAAGAAAAGTAAGTCATCCCTCATTTTTCCTCCTAAACCCTCGATTCAAACACACCCTAAAAGTTGTATCTAAATCTAATATATGTTAAGGTACCGTTTGACCAAGCTTTTTTCGGTCTAAAAGCTACTTTAAAACAAAGTTAAAATAAAGCTCTTTAAGGAAAAAGTTAAAGCTGTTTGGTTTCTTTATTTTATTTTATTTTTGTTCTGAAGTTATTTTTAAGTTAAAAGTTGTTTGACAAAATATTGTACAAAACTTTGAATTTATTATTTTTTTGGTGGTGTCGGGTTCGAACCTGCGACCTTGCATATATTTATGCATTATCTATATCAACTTAGATAAGCTAGAGAATAGTTTGTTTTTTCTTTTCCAATTATACTGTATAACAAATTTTGTTATAAGAATACCATATTTTTTGTGTCATTTAAAAAGATAAGAATTTATATTATATGATATTATATTTGTTACATTGTTTGTGTCATTGAAAACGATATGTTTAGTTTTTTTAATAAGAAAAAGATATGCATAGTTTGTTACAATATAAATGTGTAAAATATATATAAGTATAATTTTTTTAGGCATCTATACTTGTACTTTTAATTAAAATCAAAATTTTATAAAAATAATAATTGTACGCATTACGCAACACAAAAAAATTATACGCATTAGCGTAACAAAAAACAAACATACATACATAAAATATTACCCTAAACTCTAATGTGTGTGTATATATTTGTGAGGTTGAAGAAAGGGAATAAAAATATTCGGTGTCATTCAATGACAGCATGAATAAAAATATTTGTGAGGTTATGATAATTAAACAATATTAAAATTAAATATATAATATAAGTGATAAAAAGAAAATAAAATTCCTTCAAAAATAGATTATAAAATTAAATTGATCCTCCTTTAAAAAAAATTATATGGACCGGTTCATAAAAAATTAAATGGAAGAAAAAAAAATTGAAATATAATATTAAAAAATAAAAGAAAAGGTTGCTTGCGTTAGTTGAAGAGATGTACTTGTGAAATAAATTACGGAGAAGTAGTTTTTTGAAGTAGCATTCAACAACTTTTGGTTAAAGTTCATTCCATTCAATTTTATGCATTCTAAAAAAAATACTTTATTGATATTGTGTTTGGCCTAACTTCTCCTTAAAAATGTAGATAAGCTGAAAGAAAAAAAAAAACCTAGTCAAACGGTACCTAATCATACTTAGAAAAAGCATATGCTGCTTGATTAGCTTCACAAAACGGATGAGTCAGTGTAGTATTCAAATGATAGTAATTTGATTAATCATTAGAAATATTTAATCCTAAATTTTTTAAGTATTATACATGTGACAATAGTTGAAAAAGATATATAATGTCATTGCTATTGAATATTTTTGCATTCATCCCTATCCAATAGTGATTTAAAGAGGAAAGTGTAAAGTTGAGAACGTTCTAATCTCAACACCATAGCAAAAATCCCATGAAGTGTGAGAAACAGCCTAATTAAACTACATTGGTTGAACCAACCAATATATCTTGTATGTAATTTTCTTAAACCTTGCTCTCTTTATTTCTATAGCATGCACGATTGGCACAATTGTTTTAATTTTGTTTAGATTTTCATCGTTAATAAAATATACATCATTGGTGGGAAGAAAAGAAACAGCAGGAGGATGTTGTAACTGATTCTGTGAACTCAGTTGTCACGATATAAATTTTTTGCTTTGCTTGTTATTGACTTGATATACGGTTAAGTCCAAACATTGTCAATTTCTACTAACTTAGTCATAAAAATAAGAAAAAGGTCAATGGGTCTAATTCAAGTCTAACAGAAATTGATTCAAAAGTTGGAGACAATTCAGGTTAATTGGAAAAGTATATAAAAAGTACACACAATTTTTAATTTCCCCCAAATTCACTCTTTAGAGAATTTTCCAAGCTTTTCAATAATGTGCTACCTCGAAGGTTCGCAAATGACCAACATAGCACAAACTTAATACACTGACTTTCGAAAAAAGATAAAAAAAAATAGTGCACTACCAATTCTAATTGAATTGACTATTTTTGGCAACTAAAGGAAAGAAAATCTAGGTCAGCACACTTTCACATATGTTACATAAAAATATGTATTCAAGTGGCACTACTCAATCATGAACTTCTTGTTGGTTTGCCATTAATTGTTTCTGACTTCTGCTTCAATATTCTTGTTTCCATTGTTTCAGGAAGAGGTAACTTTTACCAACATCATCGGTGCTCATATTTACTCCGACTCATCATAATGTTTTGTACTCCTTATATTGCCGTAAACTTCCAAGTTCCATGTTTATCCTTATACTAGACTTTAGATCCGTGGGACGCACGAGTCATTTCGACTAATATATAAGAATAAGTAATGGTAAAAAAAATCCTAAAATAAATAAAAGATGAAGAGTATTATACATTTTACTTACGCAAGTTCAAAAAATAAAGTAGGAGATGACATGAAATCGTTTAGTTGAAACAAACGAATATTAAAAAATAAAAATTAGACAACGACACGGATCTAAAATTCTATTTCCAATCCTTCACATATCAAAATTACAATTGATTCTCTTCATTGTAATCATCTAAACTTATGTTACAAAAACCTGTGTTACATGAAAACCACTCATACCTAAATAATAATAATAAAACTTCAAAACAAAAATCAACTATTCTCAAAGGATTCAAAAGAAAGATTTTTAGCCTTCAAAATCACAATTCCTCTTGTTGTATTGTTTTTGTGTCAAAAGCACCATAAGTTGAATAGTAGACCCATGCACATGACTTTCCTCATAAAGATTAATATGAATAAAATGAAATTAATATTTTTGATGAGGCATTTTTTTTTACTTAAGAATTGACATGTAAATAGGGAGGGCGCAGAACAAATGGATGCACTTGAAGTGGAATAAATTTAGGAAATGCCTAACATTTTAGGATAAAGATAAATACAAATAATATGAAATTAATATTCTTGATGGGGCAGTGTGTTTGACTTAAGAATTGACTTGTAAATAGGGTTTATGGGCGCAAAACAAATGATTAAGATAGTTGACTCGGGTGAAATGTAGTAGTTACTTGAATTAGAGGAATTAGGATTTTTAGTTTGTTTCCACCCAAAACATATTTTAGAGATGTGGGTGAAATCTCTTACTTATTTGAATGAGAGAAATAAGGATTTTAGTTTGTTTCCACCAAAAAGTTATTTTAGAGATGTGGATGAAATCTCTTGGTTACTTGAATGAGAGAAATTAGGATTAGGATTTTAGTTTGTTTCCACCTAAAAAATATTTTAGAGATGTGGATGAAATCTTTAGTAGTTACTTGAATGAGAGGAATTAGGATTTTTAGTTTGTTTCCACCCAAAACATATTTTAGAGATGTGGATGAAATCCCGTAATTATTTGAATGAGATAAATAAGGATTTTAGTTTGTTTCCACCAAAAAGTTACTATAGAGATGTGGATGAAATTTCTTAGTTACTTGAATGAGAGAAATTAGGATTAGGATTTTAGTTTGATTCCACCCAAAACATATTTTAGAGATTAGGATTAGTAATTGTTAGTAATAATGTGACTAAAAGTGTCACGAAAAAGGTAGTAATTGTTACTAATAATGTTACTAAAAGCTATGCTACTAACATGCTTCAATAACACAACAATGCTACTAAATATAGTTTGAGGAGCACAAACACAAATATATAAATCAAAAACTAAAGCAAGCAAGGCTAAATTATTTATGAAATTCAAGGGACATTTGCTAAATTCAAAGACAAAAAAATAGATGCTTCCAAAACTCTTAAGAAACTAAAACTTAAAATTCAAAGTGGAAAGGTGTTGCACAATTTATCTAAACATGGACTAATTGTAAATAACATCAAGGTAGATGGTATCATGTGACCCAACCATCGGAGCACCCCCTCTGATCTTCACACCTTCACGAAAGTTGCTTGCAAATTCATCTTGTCAAGAAGGAAATGCATAGGGGGGTCAAAAACCGGGTAGGGGATACTCTTGTGAAACCTATCAGTCAACTATATATCAAACTGTCCGTCATCAACAAAAACCAAGGTAATCCAGGCACCAAGATCGATTCCGTAAAAGTCAAGAATCGCTTTACATCCCTTTGTGAGAAAAAAATGCTCCGTTTACTTTGTCGACCAATACTTCAAACTTGTTGGACTTAGGATCAGTCAATATTGCATAGCGCCCAATTTGATCTCCAAAATCACCGCCAAACATGTTTGGCAAGCATACTGCACCCTAAAAAAATAACAAACAAAAACATCACAAACGTTGATAAAATAGAATGCAAATAATTAAGAATAGGTATATTTGGCAAAAAACACATACAACATCAATGTCATATTCAACGATATATGATATGTATTTCAGTCTCAGCTTGTTGATTGCTTTGTCAAGATCGGAAAGAGGGTTTTTCACCAACGGACCTACAAAAGATTAAAAGGGATTGAAAGAATGATTTATACTTTACAACAGCGAGGAATAAGAGCAAAAGTCTATATATTTAGTATAAACCAGAGTGGAATGAAGATATGGTTACCAGTGAGGCAGTGGTATGACAGCAAAGTCTGAATGTTTCTAAAAGCCATGTTGAATCACTTTACATCCCTTTGTGAGAAAAAAATGCTCCGTTTACTTTGTCGACCAATACTTCAAACTTGTTGGACTTAGGATCAGTCAATATTGCATAGCGCCCAATTTGATCTCCAAAATCACCGCCAAACATGTTTGGCAAGCATACTGCACCCTAAAAAAATAACAAACAAAAACATCACAAACGTTGATAAAATAGAATGCAAATAATTAAGAATAGGTATATTTGGCAAAAAACACATACAACATCAATGTCATATTCAACGATATATGATATGTATTTCAGTCTCAGCTTGTTGATTGCTTTGTCAAGATCGGAAAGAGGGTTTTTCACCAACGGACCTACAAAAGATTAAAAGGGATTGAAAGAATGATTTATACTTTACAACAGCGAGGAATAAGAGCAAAAGTCTATATATTTAGTATAAACCAGAGTGGAATGAAGATATGGTTACCAGTGAGGCAGTGGTATGACAGCAAAGTCTGAATGTTTCTAGAAGCCATGTTGAATCGCTTTACATCCCTTTGTGAGAAAAAAATGCTCTGTTTACTTTGTCGACCAATACTTCAAACTTGTTGGACTTAGGATCAGTCAATATTGCATAGCGCCCAATTTGATCTCCAAAATCACCGCCAAACATGTTTGGCAAGCATACTGCACCCTAAAAAAATAACAAACAAAAACATCACAAACGTTGATAAAATAGAATGCAAATAATTAAGAATAGGTATATTTGGCAAAAAACACATACAACATCAATGTCATATTCAACGATATATGATATGTATTTCAGTCTCAGCTTGTTGATTGCTTTGTCAAGATCGGAAAGAGGGTTTTTCACCAACGGACCTACAAAAGATTAAAAGGGATTGAAAGAATGATTTATACTTTACAACAGCGAGGAATAAGAGCAAAAGTCTATATATTTAGTATAAACCAGAGTGGAATGAAGATATGGTTACCAGTGAGGCAGTGGTATGACAGCAAAGTCTGAATGTTTCTAGAAGCCATGTTGATTAAGAAATTTCGGTTTAAGAGAAAGATATGGTTTTAGAAAGAGATTTCGGTTTAGGAGAAAGGATTAAAATATATTGGTGAGGGTTTGGAGGAGGGGAGTTAGGAGATATGGTTTATGAAAATCAATTAGATTGATTTTAGGAGGAGTGAAGTTAGGAAATGATGGTTAGGGTTTGGAGGAGGGGAATTAGGAAATATGGTTAGGTTTTGAAGGAGGGAAAAGTTGCTAAAATATTAGGTTAAAATTAGGGCAACAAAGCTTTGTTTAGGAATAAGAAGATATATAAAGATATTGCCGCAACCAGGGGCGGAGCCAGGAAATTTATGGAGCCCGGGCAAAAAATTAATCATAAATTCACATGTGATATAATATATAAACAGTCATAAATTGAATTTATTTATTATTTTTTTCCTAAAAAAAATCGAAATAAAAGAGGTTTATCATTTTGTCAACAAAAGTACAATTTAAAATAGGGTTATTAATTGAAATTGACCACGTAATACATGTGAAGTCTGAAAATTCACCCTGTAATTAAATAACATGTATTCTGACCATGTAATTCGAGATTTTTATTATTTATAACCTGTAATATACGCGAAGTCCAAAAAAGCAACCGAGAGATTGAATTTTTTCATGATTTCCTAGAGGTGAGTTAAGAACGTTAAAATATGGCTTTAACAAAAAAATTATAAATTTTCGACAAACGACAAATTAATTATGAATTTTTAAAGTGTCAAAAGCTCAAAAAACAAAACAAAGGAAATCTCGATCTATAAATCGAATTTTGAGCTCATTATTTGTAGAGACATCTATAAAAATACATAAAAATGATCTGTAAAGTTTCATAGCATATCGAAGTCGTTTAAATTTATTTTGATTTTTCAACTGAAACGTGCAAAATTGAAATTTTGTTCCGCGTAAGTGTAACGCCCTAGTCGTTATTTTATTTATTTATGATTTATTTAGAGTTCTTTATATGATTTTAAATAATTGTTATTGATTATGTGGTGTGTTATATTTATTTATATGATTTATTTTGATATTAAGTAGAATATGTGAGAATTATTATTATTTTGAAGTTTGGGGATTTAATTAGAATTTAGAGGGAATTAAATGAAATAAAGGCGAGTTAAGTTAGGAGTTAGGAATAGAAACTGTCAGTCAGAAACGTTTTCACGTGCAATCAAGTTTTTGGAAGAAAAACCAAGAACAAGGGAGAAGAGCCAAGAGAACCAGAATTCGTAGAGATTTTTCATCTGAATTAAGGTAAGGGTGAGGTTTACTTTCAGTAATGTAGATTGTAATTCTGATTTTGGTTTAACAGGTTTATGGTAGAAATTGAGGATTTTGAGTTAGGTTTGATTCTTTGGTTTTTGGGTGATTTGAGTGTAGGAATCACTGTTTTGATGTTATAAATAGGTTCTGGTTGCATACAGCATTTCATTACACATCTGTAAACTAATTTGGGGAGTGAAATTGAGGAAATTGGGATTTTTGGGAAAAACCTGCATTCTGCCCGTACAGACCTTCTTCGCTCCCCCCGGCGAGTAGCTTGTCTCGCCTCGCGAGTGAACAACTTCATGGCTCGCCTCGCGAGCAGAGCCACTCGCCATGGCGAGTAAGTGAGTGAGAGATCGTGATTTTTAAATTGTTGTTATAAGGTGTATTTTGGTTAGTTTTGAGTGCCTGAATGATTTTAGAGAGGACTGTGACAATTTTCAGATTAAAAAGATGAATAGGGAGCTTAAAAATGAAGATTTAGTGAAAAAAAATGTCAAAACTCCCGAGAGCACCCTTTTTCTCGTTCGCCTCGTAGTCACCACGGCGAGTAACCTTTTTCCTGAGCTCGCCATAGCGAGCAGATGCACTCGCGAGGCGAGTTGCCCAGTACTGAAGCTGATTGTTATATACTTGAATAATGATGAATGAATTTGATGTATGAGCATGATTATGATCAATTGTGTATTTTCTGGAATTGTTGGATTAATTATGATGAATTGTTGATGACTGTGATGTATGTTTATATCTAATTAAATCATACATGTTGTTAAATTATTGGGTTGTAAGTCATATTATATATATGCATTGTTGAGTTGTATGTAGATATACACAAGTGGAGTCCATTGCATAAACATAAAGCGGTGAGGGCTTATGCCCTGGAACGCCTTGTCGTTCAAAGCGGGAGGGCTCATGCCCTGGAATACCTTGTTGTTCAAATTGGTGAGGGCTTATGCCCTGGGTATGCTTTAACCATTCAAAATTCGGTGAGGGCTTCTGCCCTGTAAAATGGTACCACATGCATGTGCATAGTCGCATTGTTGAGGAGTCTTAGTGGTGTTGTCATGTAGTTGCATGAGTCGTTGTTGTTGGTTGAAATTGTCATATATTGATGATGTTGTTAATTATGAAATATATATGTATATTGAATAATTGTTGTTATTTTAGGGTGTTAGATTCAATTGATGAATTATATATCCATTATTATTGTTGTGAATCTCACCCCTTCTGCTTGGAAATGTTGCCCTTCCTATGGGTAACTTGCAGGTGATCTTGAGTAGTGGATGGTGGCTCAAGTGTCTAGGGCTCTGATACGTAACGGGATGGGACTTAGTTGTTATAGTTTTCATTCCTTATGTATCATATTTTGGAACATGCTGATGTAGCCCTTATTGTTGTTTGAATTATTTTGATGAGGCTTTTATGCCAGGATTATTTATTGGAGAATTAAACATGGATGTTGACGTTAGATATTTTAAAAAATATTCCGCTGCAAATTATTGACGTTCTATAAGAGATGATGTTTATGAAATAGTTTTATATTCTATTTAAGAAATTTTGAAAAGTAGCGTGACATGCCTGTTTTGGTGTTAAGCTCTGATTTATTATTTATTATTTAATTGTTTGGGATAACGGGGTGTTACAGTAAGCGTATACTCACAAGTCAAATTTAGTTCCCTAATTTTGTAGGCATGACTAGAACATGATAAGAACCTTCACAATGAAATTTTATAATTTTTAAACGAGATACAAATTAATTATAAATTGTTTAAGAAATTCATAATTATGAGGGAATAAATATTCATAATTAATTTATCCCTGGTCGAAGAAATTTAATTTTGTGTAAAGCTATATTTTAACGTGAAAAAATTCAACCTGTAGGTCACATTTTTAGACTACACGTATATTATAGGGTGGTCAAAATTAAATAAGAAGAAATTCAAGTTACAATTCTAGAATATATGTTTTGTATTTTATTAGGTTATTTTTCAAACATAAAGTATATTACAGGGTCAATTTGAACAATTAACCCGTTAAAATAAGAGACATGAACCCGTCAATAGTGTGCTAAATAAAATTCCAAGACCTATTTGCGTGTGACAATTTTCAGATTGCCCAAATTTTTCTTTTTGTAAATGTGTTAATGGGCTTTTGGGTTGAGTCTAATGTGCAAAAATTATCGATCGAGCCCGGGCGATCGTCCGGGGTCGCCATACGGTAGAACCGCCCCTGGCCACAACCTTAGCCTACCAACTCATGCATCTTTTGTGTGTATGCATGGTCGTTTCTATGAAAAGAAGGATCGATTCTATTTTTAAACGAGACTCCAGTAAAATAAAAATGCAATTTTTTGTGTAGTTAAATTTCGTTAAAAAATCAGAATCAGAAGAACTTTTAAACATGAAACAAAACAAAATAAAATAAAATTAAGTGAAAGAGAGGTGAAATTTACCTAACGGTTTCGTTTGGAATGTCACTCCTACGTCGTAGGAAAGGGAAAACGAATGGTTTATGCGAAAAAGAAATAATTATTGTGATTCTTTCAATAAAATAGCTTTTCAAATTGACTTTAATCAGTGATTATACAAATTGATGGGGGTTTGATAGCATCAAATTTATGTACAGAAAGTAGAACTAGAGTCTAGAAAAACTCATATGTGTCCTGAAGAAAAAAAAATAACAAGTGATTTTTTAATTTAAGTGGGGGTGGGTATTATAATTTTTTTTTAGCCACATAGTTTTTAGAGGCCCAGTTCGGTATAGCTTCTTGCACTCCCCAAGGTTCGGCCATGTGTGTATGTATATCTTTATGAAGTCTATTGCTAATATATATCCCACATTATAACACTCACTCTTATACACGATAGAATCAATATATATCCTACCATTTTGTGTGGGTTATATTTTCAAAATGTATATCCGCGATGATTTAGGTCAATAA
Organism: Medicago truncatula; assembly: GCF_003473485.1. NCBI lineage: Eukaryota > Viridiplantae > Streptophyta > Magnoliopsida > Fabales > Fabaceae > Medicago > Medicago truncatula. The sequence continues at coordinate 10,053,472 of NC_053046.1, read as the reverse complement.
GATAATAAATATTAAAAAGTGTTGATAGCATTTTTCATCCAACGTATATCTTAGAAATAAAGGCTACATAATTTTTTTTGAGAAAGTAATATTTTAAAATTTGTTAGTCATGATCATGAAAGTGGTTTTAAAAGTGTGATTTTTCATTCACAATTGTTCATCAATGTGTTGGTGTAGTTGTAGTTCTATAAAAAAAAATAGCGTGAGGATGGAGCTAACATGCTATTCTATCTGTTTTTCTTGATAAAATAATTAAAATTACAAAATTTTGTTTGATTATTTAAAAACATGCATTATTTGATAGTATAAATTATGATAAATTCTCGGGTACACCTTGTGCTGAGAAGTTTTCATCGCCGCTGTTAATATATCTCATTTTAATTTTAAAAATAAAAATAAAAAATAATGACAAATTTGCAAATAAAATAGCTTAAGTTGAGTTTAAATATTGAAAGAAGAGCGATAATTCACTTAATATCCCTTTATATGTAGGCATAAATATTTTCTTAAAAAAAATGTAGGTATAAATATTTAAAAACTAGTTATTTGATGGAATTTTTTGATGGAAAATATCTGATTGAATAAATAAAGTAAATTGTGAATAAAGTAATTTAAATAAAAAGAAAAATTGAAAGAAAAAATTGCACAAATAATTTATATTTCATTTATGTACTTTAAGCAACTAACCACCATTTTTTTAAGAAAGAAATTCATTACATTTCATTAACTAAAATATGTCAACTACATAAAGGTACATCATCAAAAAAAAATCTTAATGCCCCAAGTTTTCTTTAGACGGGCCTGGCAACCAAAACTTTTAGATTGGTTCCTATTAAATTAAAGGGTCATGTTAACCGTCATCGTGAGCTTAACTCAGTTGGTATGGACAATGCATAACATATGCAAGGTTTGGGGTTTGAACTCCGGCCACCACAAAAAAAAAAAAAAAGGTTATGTATGTTAACCGGTGTCTTCGAAGCACTGGTTAAGGAAACCAAAAAAAGAAAGTTTTAAATTGAAAAATACACTTAGTTGACTTTTAAGGAATTGACAACACAATTTCAACGCAGTACATACTCTCTCTGGTCTCAAATGTAAGAAACAAAAAAAAAATCACACATATTAAGAAAGTAGATTGATCACATTTAAGTCATTATAAAAAGTGATATCTATATAATATAAATTTAGGACCTATTTCATAGCTTTTTATGGAAATGTTTTTCTCAATCTATTCATATGACATGTGGCACTCTCAACCTATTCATTTTCATGAGTTTTTACAAATACTCTCACCACATTCATCCTCACAAATACTCTCACTACATTCAACCTCACAAATTTGTATTTAATGCTTATGAATAAAAGGAAGTTTTTCAAATTCATATTCAATTCTAATTCAAATATTTCATATCAAATTAAAAATCAAACACTTTGAATTCAAATAATACGGATTTAAATCAAATAATTTAAATTTAAATATTTAATTTCAGGTATTATAATAAAACAAATAATAAAATTTAAATATTTTAATGTCAAAGAGATCAAATCATTGATATATGTCAAATAATAAAAATACGATTTGATTAAAAGTATTGATATTGAAAGAATTTAATGAAATGTAAAATTGTTTCATTTTTATATTCACAATAATAATGTGAGCTATTATAATATTTTTAATTTTAATGATTGAAAAACAAATATGGAAAAGTTATACTTTTAATATAAAATTTAATTCAAAAAAAAATTGTGCATTTAATCTCTTAAAAGTTGCAAAAGTTACACTTTTAATATAAAATTTAATATTTGTTTTTTATTAATAATGTTAGAAAAAAAAACACTTATTATTCAAAACAATACCGTATAATAGTGTTTATTCAAAACAAAACAAAAATAATGTTATACGGGTTATTTTTTTGGCCAATCGATGATTTTTTTTGTGAACCAATGAAATCTATAAATTTAATAATAGTTTTTCTAATACAAAATATTATTGCAACATTGACCTATTGATACCCTACCAAATTGATTTTTTTTTTGCCAATCCGTGAATTTTTTATTTTATTAAGTAGTAAAATCTATATTTTATAAATTTAATAATAGTTTATCTAATACAAAATTTTATTGTAACATTGACCTATTGATACCCTATCAAATTGTATATTTTTCTCATAGATGTGCAGCTTTTTTATTTGACCCAAATAAATAGGTTGATTTTTTAGTTTATCGTAGATGTGTTCCTCTTTTTGTTTGACCGAAAATAAATAGGTTTTGGAATTTATTGTTAGTTATAAATCAAATTGAAACTTTCTCGAATAAACATTGCAAGAGATATTATTTGCTCTTGATTTGTAGCTTTTTTATTTGACCCAAATAAATACGGGTTATTGGAATTTATTGGTATTAAAATCAGATTAAAATTTTCTAAACTAAACAACCTATTGAGCAACTTTCTTTGCAATCCGAACAAAAAAAAAAAAAAAAACCTTATGACCTATTGATTTTCTATTTTCGGCTACAAACATTTTTTGAAGAAATCAACGGAGTGATTATTGTTATTACATGATGATTTTTCCTATAAATATTGTTTATGATACTCACAAGTTTTACATCACATGGAAAATGCAACACAAATTTTCTGAAAGTCTCTATAAACTCAAATTTTTTATTGAATTGTTCTTTATTTTCTTATTTTGTTATTATTTTCTATGTCTCCTATTTGAATAATAATTTCAATTTTCATTGTTTTTATTTTTAGACTTTGGTTTATATGTGATTGAAAAATGTTAATCTCTTATTCTCATTAACATATATTGCCGTTTTCATTTTTAATTTAGATTACATAAAGCTTTTATTTTTATATCTTTTATTGTTTTTTAGTTTAGACAGGGAGACAAAGTGATTAGAAATTGTGACGCACAAAAAGTCGTTTATGAGAAAGAAGAGTCATATGATGGAGCATTGCAAAAGACATTGATAATGAGGCGTTTGAATTTAGTGTATTAAGAAATAGTGCACTATTTCTTTAATTTTTTTTTCAAATACAAGAATGACAAAGAAACTGAAGATTGTATATATTATATTGGAAATTTTAGTGCTGCGTGTCGTGAATGCCCCTTTTTCTTCATGATTTGTAATTATTAATTTATTGTATATCACATGTACATGAATAATACAAGTATATTAATACATGTGCATGAATTTAGATTATTTTTTCACGAGTTTTTATTGACACCCTCGGTAACACTTTTCACGTAAAAAATTCTAAGGTGAACTCTCACATAATAATTAATAGTTATATACAACCAATATTTCTTTAAAAAAAAGTTATATACAACCAATCAAATAAATACAAGTAACAAAGTAATAATAAAAATATAATTATTTAATAAAATATATTAATGCGATATTTCCCTCTGTAACAAAAAAAAATATTAACGTGATACAAACTTCCTAAACAAGTCATCAAATTGTAATATTTTGAATAAACATTAATTTTTATGAGAATATTTTTCTTAATGAATAATGATGTCTTCAAATAAGTCATTTTATTATAAGATTTCAAATAATAATTAGCTTTAATGAGAAGATTATCCTTAATGACAAATTTTAATCATAATTATTATGTATAATGTATTTAATTTTTTATGAATAAATTGATTAATTTGTTTACTAACTTTTTTATATAAAAAAAAAATGAAATATTTATGAATAAAAATAATTTGATCTTTTTTTAAAAATTTAAACCTAAAGACATTTTTAAAATAATTATATTAATCTTTTTTGGAAAAGCGGTTAATTTCATTTTATCAAGGCTTAATTGCACTTTTGAACCCCTATCTTTCGAAAAGTTGCGGTTATGGACCCCTAACTAATTTAAATACAAAACAGCCCCCTATGTTTTGATTTTTTGGCAGTTTTGGACCCCCAGTCCATTGTTGACTCGGTCAACGCTGACGTGACACCCTAAGTGAGGTGCCACGTGTCAATTTTTTTTTTTTTTTTTGCCTTGGGGTCCAAAACTGCCAAAGAATCAAAACATAGGGGCTATTTTGTATTTAAATTAGTTAGTGGTCCATAACCGCAACTTTTGGAAAGATAGGGGTCCAAAAAAGTAATTAAGCCTTTTATCAAAAGTTGATTTAATTTGGTGATATGTCTTTAATATCTAAGATATGTCTTTTTACCACTAGACTAAACTTTTACAAATTTATTACATTAATCTATTATTTGCTAATTTTTTTTTTTTTTTTTTTATACTTCATCTTACTCTTATGTGTGTGTGTGTGTCAAATTTTATCAACTTGTGATAAAATGAAATGAAAAGGGTTTCCAATTTTTTTTAATAATATTTATTAGTTTAATCTATTTTTTTTATCAAACCTATTAATCTATCGTTCATTTATATTATTAACATTAAAAGAGTTTTCTTTTACTTTATTTTGGATATGTAAATATTGATCCAAATTATAGTGCATTATATTTGATTGGATTTTTTTTTTCTTCAAAAGATTCATCCAAGTCAAAGTTAACCGTGTTTGATTTTATATTTGGATCATATGATATTTTGCTTAAAAAACATTTCGAATTAGACTTCAAACAAACCTATAAATGATTATTATAGTTTTTTATTTACGGTACTTTCGATTTTTATTGTTTTTTTATAGTTTTTTTTTATTGAAATCATTAAAAAAGTATTGATTTCTATAATCCTAATGTGCATTAATCATAATTAAAAAAGATATTTTATTAAAAGATAAAGAATGACAATTGAATATTTAAATGTTTGAGTTTTAATTGTTCAAAAAAAAAAATGTTTGAGTTTTATTAAGGAAATTAATACATAATAAAAGAGAGTACAATGGATAGTCTAACTCATATTATACCATGCAAACCATCTTCTTCTCCTGAAAAATAAAATAAAAATATACCTGTTTTTTGTCCTAAAAAATAACTTCTTTTTTTTTTTTAAGTGAAAGTGGGATGAGCACTTTCAATATGTCATTGTTTTTTAATGAACTGAAGAGAGTTTCATTGATGAGGAAATTAAAATCAATCAATAGTAAATGACCACTAACATAGGAAATACAATCATTTAATTCCTTCGTCGTTTGTAAGAAAAATCATTCAATAAAAAAAAATTAAATTTAAGCAAACATAAGTTTGTGATCGTCATGGGTATAAAAAAAATTAATTATGGATGATGATAACTATTTAAAAAGAAATTAAGCAAACCTGCTTCAGCATCCACGCCCACAGGTGTTCACGGGATGAGTCGGTTTTCATTATAATTTATTACCTGATGCAATCAAGTTTCATTAGGTTTGATCAATAAATAATTACACGTAATTTTATTTTAAACAAATCTTAAAAATATATATAATTAAATTACATTCTATATTATAAAAATTTCAAGACTTGGACTAGATTCTACTAATTAAAATTTGAACACTTGAATTTAATTGAAACACTTTAAATCTCTATGACATGGACCAGGTATATAATAATGTGAAACTGGATCAATGCGTAGAAGAAACGCGTTGTATAGCTCAAATACAATGTTAAATGAGCAAGGATGGATACATCGCTGCCTGAATGCAGTAAAAAATAAGCAAGGGTCTCCACATCTTTGTAAACGAGTGTGGGTAATCAAGTTAGTTGATGAGAGTATGATCTATTTTAGAACATGGAATAAATGTACTCTTATTTGAACATATATGGAAATAGTTTTTTTTTTTTTTTAGATCACATATATGGAAATAGTTGACGCTGTGACTAAAATGAAGATTAATTTTATGTGCCAGCAAAAAACTATGTGGGTAGATGAAAAGGCGAAAGAATTAGATAGTTCAAGATATAAGCATTGATAAACTGGAAAAGTTAGATTGAGAAATGATGTATGCATTATTGTGGATAAGGAATTGAAAAATGATATTGTGGATGTAAAGAGGATGTGAAATTTGATTGTATCCCACAAATTTTTAGTTTAATAAGACATATTTATTTTTTATTTTTTATTTTTTTAAAGGAAATAAGACATCTTTAATGTTATGAGTGTTTATCCATCTTAGGTAGGTTTGGAAGAATATTCTAAAGTTAAAATTTGAAAGGTTAAATTCAAGATATACCACAAGGAGAAAATGTTTTTCTAGGAGGGGATCTAAATGGGCATGTAAGGAGTGCTTGATAAGTTTTAAAGGCTTGAATGAGGGTATAGTCTTGGGGAGATAAATGCATTGGGTAAATTCATCCTAGATTTTTTTTTTTTTGTCTTTTAATCTTACTTTAGGAAAATAAAAAGGAAATTTATTACATACAAGAGTGGGATTTCATGTTCTCAAATAGATTTATTTCTTATTAGGAATTATGACAGAAATATTTGTTTGAATTTAAAGTTTTACATGGAGAGAGTTTGACCATCCAACATATAGTATTGGTTATGGATGTAAGGATTAAGATAAGAGTGGAGATGAGAGGCCATGATTGGGAAACAAGGATCAAGTGGTGACATTTAAAGGATCAAAACCAAAGTGTTTTTCTGCAAAAGATTTTGAAGGAAGGTTGTGTGAAGCTACATAGAAGTGAAAATGATACGTGGAACAAGATGACATATGAGATTAGAAAAGTAGCAAAAGAGGCACTGGAAGAATTAATAGGTTTTGGACCTAGCTAGGAGTAAAAAATCTTGGTGGAACCAAAGAGTTCAAATTAAAGTGAGAATCAAAACAATACTTCACTAATAAAAAATAGGGATAAGGGTGATACATATGAAGACTATTACACATTAAGAAATTTAGCACATTCCAACCTTGATGACAGGGTTGTTTTCGAGGGGTGTGTTTTTTAGGATATAGTAAAGGCTGATTAGAGTAGTTTAAGTAGTTAAAAGGTACTTTTTTTTAGGATATAGTAAAGAAAAAACTAAGAGTTACTAACTCTACGATACCATTCAACATTTTCTACATTTTTTAGGCTGATAAGTTTAAATATAAAGGATTCTCATATAAAGCTAATATTTTTTCTTTCTCTTCAACGTGCACACAAATGCATGCAAAGGTGTTAATATTAATTTCGTTACTTTACATTTAATATACAGATATGCGTATCGGTGACGATGACTTTAAGAACCTTTGTTTGATTGAAATTGAAATGCTGCTTCAGGAAAACGGAGAGTCGCTTACTGACTTCAAATCTATACCCAGGCCAAACGCAGCAGACATGCCAACTTTCACAAACAAGCTTATCGTTGATGAGCTAAATTACAACAAAGATGAACTGTAAAAGACACATGCTGATATGTTACTGATGCTGATTGATGAACAAAGATATGTGCATGAAAAGATCATGGAGTCCGTTGGTTCTGACGACGATGGTTTCTTTTTCTTATATGGTTACAGTGGTATTGGAAAAACCTTTATATGAAAACATTGTCGGCTGCTATTAGATCGAAGGGGTTAATTGTATTGAATGCTGCATCTAGCGGTATAATGACTCTTCTATTACCAGAAGGAAGAACCGCACACTCGAAGTTGACGGTCCCTATTGAGATTATGAGGCATCATCGCTTACGATGGAAAAGGATAGTCCTGGGGCAGACCTAGTGCGTGCTGCAAAGTTGATAATTTGGGATGAGGCTCCATTGATGCACTGATGGTGTTTTGAGGCAGTTGACCGATCAATGCGTGATATCATGTCCAAGAATGATCCCCTAAACGAGTTTAAACCATTTGGTGGAATGACAATAGTTTTAGGTGGTGATATTAGGCAGATATTGCCTGCTGTCCGAAAAGGAACGAGGCAATATATTGTTGATGCATCAATCAATTCATCAAAGATATGTGCTTATTTTGATGTGTTGAGACTTACTGTTAATATGAGACTGGGTGCATCTTTGGTACCTGCAGAGCAGAAAGAAATTGCTAATTTTGGCAAGTGGATACTCTGAATTAGAGACGGTAACAACGCTTCGGATGAGAATGGTGAAATGAAGGTAGAAATTCCTAAAGATTATTTTTCCAAGAAAGGGGAATACTCGCACCAACGCTTGATTCAGTTGAACATGTTAACGAATATATGATGTCATTGATTCCAAGTGAAGAGAAAGAGTATTTAAACTCTGATTCTGTTTGTCGCTCGGGTGAAAATTCTGATGTCCAAAGTGAGTGGTTCACAACGGAATTCCTTAATGGTATTAAGAGCTCTGGTATTCCAAATCACCGGTTGAAACTAAAGGTGGGATGTCCAGTTATGCTGATGAGAAACATGGATCAGGCCAATGAACTGTGTAATGGTACAAGGCTGACAGTTACACATCTAGGGAAGAGCACGATAGCTGCCACCGTAATTACAGGAAAAAGGGCAAGTACCAAGGTATTCATTCCCAGGATGAATCTTATTCCGAGTGATCCAGGACTACCCTTCAAATTCATGCGCAAATAATTTCTATTGACGCTTTGTTTTGCAATGACAATAAATAAAAGTCAGGTTCAATCTTTATCTCGAGTGGGAGTTTATCTTCCTAAGCCCGTGTTCACACATGGGCAACTCTATGTCGCTGTCTCTCGAGTTACTTCTAGAAAAGTTTTTTAAAAAGTATGATCATTGGTTATGTTTTAGAATTGTTGTTGCTATAATTTAGAAAACTAAAGTTGCGCATTGATTGAAAGTTGTTTTTTTTTTTTTTTTTAATTTCTTTGTAAGGCGTACTGGTCATTATAGACATGCAATTTCTATATAAGCAGATCTTCCTGCCATTGACTATTAATTCATGCATTTTTCAGGTTTAACAATCCGCAGAACCTTTTTTTTACATCGTTGTTACCCCTAAAATACAATATTTACATTAGACCATTTGTTTTGTAAAAATTAAAAACAAATAACAATCGGTGTTTTTGTAGCCCAAACTATATTTATACACACATTTAAAAATTAAACGTTTGCATTTACCGACTACGTGTATGCATGTGACAATGACTATTATATTAAAAAAATACATATTTTTTAGTTTTTATGATTAATAAAATACATTTTGTCAACAAATATTATTACACAGTACGTCGGCGTATTTTTGCAAGAAAATTACATATGCTAAGTTTAACAATGAATGCATCTTATACTACAAATAATTAGTACAAGTATAATAATCCAAATATTTTTATCGTTATATGCAATGTTTAGATATTTCAAAATATATACAAAATTAAGATGATATTTTTTTCATATCGAATTTAAAATCTATACATTTGATCAAAAAAGTTTTTTATTTCCCCGTGCTGGCACGGGTCACTATACTAGTTTTTCTAATTTTACCCTTGTCTTGGAGTAGTAAAAAAAATTAATGAGGTGGGTTTAATAAGGGTAAACTTGAAATTGTGACACTTAATAGGTTCATTTACTATAATTTTTCTTATATTTGAGACCGCCAATTTTATTTTTTTATTTCTTATATTTGGACACTGGTTAAAAAATTTCTAAATTAAATTATATTCACCCAAAACTATCCATCAATGTTATGGTGCAAAGTTATCTTCATCATTTTGTACTTGAATTGTTCAAATATGACATTATCAACTAATTGGTTTCAACTTCAGTTCCGATATAACTATCTTAATGTCATTATAGCTCCTGTAAATGTCAACAAAAGACCTTTTTTCTTTTATTAAATTTTGCAATTTTAATATCATTTAATTAGAATATCAACAGGGACCAGATTGATACAGTTCTACAACTTAAAAGATTAATTGAGGTATATACTCACCCTAATAAACTGATACTTTGGGAGGAGCTATTTCCTTTATATTCAATATTTATTACTTGAGTAAAATATTAATATTCACTAAATTATGTGAATTTCCTTGTTAGTGGATTTTGATATCAGTTTATTGAATTATTTCACATAAATTTGATCCAATAATACTTTGTTTTTTTAACAATCCAAAATAAAACTTATATTAAACGACAAAATATACTCCTCTCAGCCTAAGGTGTGTCAAGTAAGAGAAACAAAGTTCAAATACAACACTTCACCCAAAATAAGAAGCAAAATATCCAATAATACTTTGTTGAAAGATAAGTATTTGTTAATTAAGATTCTAGACAGATACATATAACATCTTTTGCAAAAAAAAATCTGCAAGCAACTAAATGTTTCATTAAGTATTTGTGAATTGTGACCACATTTACATTTCCAAATATAGACTTGGTCGAGAGTTGAGACAGATATATCTTAATTAGAAATCTGTTATGAACTTAATTTAAGATTTTTTTTTCTCTGGCTAAGCATAACATGATGTAAAAAAAATTAGTTTTATGATATAGACATTTGACTTAGCCAACAAATTAGGCGTCGGTATATCTCGAGACAAAAACTAGTTAGGAGAATTAATGTCGAAAGCAACAAAAAAAAGTAGCTGTCGTTTTGTTTGTTAGCAACATGAAATATATAGAAGCTATAAAACACACACTTTTCAGATTAGATGTGTCATGATGTCGTGTCCAACACCGATACAAAACTAAAATATATAATTACACTGAATTATATGATTTTATCAAATTATCAACGATGTCGATGTGTATGTCTGGTATCCGTGCTTCTTAGCATAGAAGTAAACCAAGTTGTTGTTCTGGTTTAAAATGTGATTATATCATACGTTTATCTACTACTATTTCTACGACTTCTCATACGTTCAAACAAAAATGCTTTGGTTGGCATAGTCCTTTTTCTCTTCAAGATGTATTTGTATTTGTGAAGTACTTTGAGATTATAAAATAAGTTCCTTCGGTCGAAGGCAACACATCGTGTAGCTAGATATAGCCATATAGGTTAAGCTTAAATCATCAATGAAATTTAAAATGAACAAATAAATTAGTTATATATATTTTAGGTTTGAAGAAATCATGATTTGTACTGTGTGTTACGTAATTCTATATCCTCGTGAATTGTGTGGAAGATCATCATAACCTGAAGTATACGATGTAGTAGGTGAGGATTTTCACTCTATTGAAATTTGATTTTAGGGTGACATTTAGTATGGGAATGGACTCTTTTTTCCCATGATGGGAAAGTGTCCTTTACAACCATAGATTTAATTATATTTTAATTAGATGGCTGAGATTGAAGAAGTAGTAATTGTTGCAACTTGTAGTTGGTCATTGTGTAAGAAAAGTTCCGGCCCCACTAATTAACTAAATAATAATTTATCAATTCACACTTTTTATTTAATTATCAATTCACACAAAGATATTGTTTCTTCTTCCTTGTGCCACTCCTGTATTTTTTTCTTCTTCTTTCTGCGAAAACGTTAATGTATTATTGTTATTGCTGCCATACTATCTGATTTTTTTTTTTTTAAAGAAGCTGCCTTTTTCAATTTCAATTGAATCTCATTCATTAAAATCTAGATTAATATTTGTCCCAAGAAAAACCCAGATTATGGAGATATTAAATTGACAACTTTATATTAATGTTTTCTTCATTCCTTCTTCAAAGAATCTTCATCATCTTCACCAATTTTTCTTATTCAAAGTCCAGATCTAAACAATAATCATAAAAATGTACAGATCTGAACAATCACCACAACAATAGGACCACAACCTTTTTTATGGAGAAGTTTATGAAGAATCAGTATATTAGGTTTGAAACACCAAATCGTTCCATGTCTAACGACCTGAGGGGTTAAACAACAAAGTTCAGATGAATTCCACACCTATGGCTGACGAATTTCTCAGTAATCGAAACATTATTGGATTTTATGATTGAAACTTTTACACTTAATTTTTTTCCATATTCTAGGTGACGAAGAAGACATACTCTGACGAGATTTTTAGGTGAAAAAAATACCACCGATATATAAATGATAGAGAAATATCTTTCCCTTACTTCACTGGTATAGTTCCAGATCTGAAGAGAAACTAAAAAAACCAGTTTAAATTCAACAATGGCAGTTTGGAGACATGGCATTTTTCGAAGGATATTAAGTTTAGAAGATGGGTAGGTGCTGATAATTTTTCAGAGAAAGTGAAATGTATTTATCAAATTCAATGTTGCAAACTTAATCCATTAAAATATGCTTTCACATTTTAAAACAAAAAAAAAGGAAAATAAGTTACAACCGGGACAAACAGCCAGCTGGCAGTAAAAGGTACATTTTCCCATCATGGGAAACTAGTTTGTTTTCCCAGGCTAAACGGCACCTGATTTTAGAGTCTCTTTAAAAGTTAAGGAAATAGTGATTTGTTGTTAACAAACAAACATAAATATGCTTTTAGAGTGGGTTTGTTTCGAGATATTTTGATAGATTCCTGTGAATAAAATTATAAAAGTATGGATCATGTAAACTTGTGTCCTAAGGACACAAGTTAATACGTTGAAAATGGAATTAAAACAAAAATATTGTCTTGAAAATATAAATTTTTAAATTTCTAAAACATAGAATGAACGATTTCCAAAATATTTCTATATTTAATTTATTAACTTGTGTCTTAAGGGCACAAGTCAACATTTCCCTTCTTATATTGCTATCTTTGTTACAAGATTAGCAAATTTTATTCTTAGGTATACAATATTCATTGCAATATAGAAAATTATTCTCAAAGAAAATAATGGAAATCATGAGAATAAATTTATACAACATAACTACCAATCAACCTCTCTATTATAATGGTTCATAGGAATATTATAATATTAACCAAACATATTTCTTGAAATACTTTAAAATAAAATTCTCATTTTTATATTTTCAAAAAAGTTACTTCTAAGAATAAATTTAGTAAATTTGAAACAGACACCCCAATGCTACAAATATTGATATGTTTAATTTTGGAATTTTTTATTCTATTGATATTTAATTTTCTAATTTTTTATATTAATTTTCATAAAAATATTTTAAAAACTTTTTGGGCCTGTATGGAGAAAATTTTCAATTTTCACATGCTCTCTAAAATTTACTATTTTAGCCTCGTTCGGATTTTATAATCCGAAGTATATTTGATGTTTTCAGATTATAATAACATCCGAATCGTATTTACGCTGACTTAAATTAAAAATGTTTACAATAATAAAAATGTTGTAATTTAAAGTGGTATAATATAAATTGGCAAGAAGTCAACACATTTTATTATTTGATTAATAATTCATAATACGTTTACAATAGTAAAAAGCTTATTGCAATAAAATATTAGACACCTAATGCTAAGTCTGAAACACAAGAAGATGAAGGGAGAAGGAGGAAAATCTTTGTCATGTGCATCCTCTAGATAAGATGGGGAATACAAGATGGTCGGGTGGGAGAATGAGATTGCGATTAGCAATCCTAAATTCAGACGGATCCCTGATCCAGAACGATATGGAGTGCAAATTTGCATAGCATAGGAACACCCTTTAATCATTCATATTATACCCACAAGATGACACGAACCAATTTTGGGGCATCATTACTGTAAGACGAAACAATTCCTTCTTTCTTACGATGCTTTGAAACTTTTCTCAAAACAATGGGTGGAGAAAAGCCTAAGACCATTTTAACCTATCAAGATGCAACAATTATTGTTTTCAAAGTTTAATGTAGCACAATTACTATTGTATTGATATTACTCTTAGTTATTTGTTGGAGAGGAATGAGTAAATAATAAGATATATAATAAATGGTTAAGAGTGGTACAAGAAAAAAGATATACAATCATATCTAAAGTAACAAAATTTATTTGTTGTATTGATACGTGTAAAATGGTCTAATAATAATTTCGTGAATTGTTTGTGATCGTTGGATGGTACACTTCAGTCGAATACATGGGTAGTTACAAAAGAAAGTGGTAGAAGAGGATATTAGTGAACCTGCAATGTGATGTCTCTAAACGATTTGTCTTAGCGAGAACTCATTAACCACTTGAATACAATTATTTGATTATTAATAGTGTTTTTTTTAAGGGTGGTAGCGTTCTTTTATTTTAGTATTTTAATGAGGTTGTATCAATCCATTTGTATCTTGAAAGTGTGTATTGGGTATGTCTTTAGCTACAAGGTGTCTTGGTTAGGAGCCAATATTTTTGTCCACATAAGCTTAATTAATTTTTCGGCCTTCTCTTGTGCTCATGACTTTATACGGTGATTTTTTTTTTTTTAACAAGAGGGCCTTAGCCCAAAAAAAAGAGAGGATTGCCGCTTAACAAAACGCGGAGTCGAAATACTAATAGAGTCAGCTAAAAATAACAAATTAATTTGAGTAGGACAATGTTCATATAACATCAAAGAATAACCTCCATCTCATGCCATATTTGCCATCGACACATTTGTTTGCTTCACGATATGAATATTGAATCTTGATCTCCCACTCCAACTCCAACAATTTTCTAATATTTTGCAATAAGCTCCAACCATCCAGAGTTCCTCCTTCTCCTAAAGCAAGTGTCGAAGCTACTGCCCAAAAATCAATATGGAGCTCCACTTTATGAAAACCACGCAATCTAGCCAACTTCAAACTTTCGAACACCCCCAAAGCTCGGCAACATATGTACTACAAGCTCCCAACCCCTTCGAAAAACCACATATCCACTCTACATTCTCCCCTCGAAACATATGCAATACCGTGTTCTTTTTAGTCAAACTAAAAAAAAAAAGATAGGATGAGTCCTCTGTATTCCTTCATAAAGGGTGGGTATAATTTTATTTTTTTACTATAATACTAGGTTCGAACATTTTTAATGAATTATATTTAACAAAAAATAAAAGTAAAAAAATGACAATATGTAAAAAATTGGAACAAAAGAGTTATGATGCCTTGAAGTGAGAAGCAACTTAATTGAAGGAAAAAAAAGAGCACTTGCAATAAAAAAAAAAAGAGGGTGTTGGCGTTAGGGTTGGGAATAGGCCAGGCTGGCCTACAGGGGCCTACGGTCTGACCTGTTTTGGCCTGGCCTAGCCTGGCCTGTTTAGTAGATAGGCTAGGCTTAGGCTTTTTAAAAAGCCTGTTTAGTTAAATAGGCCAGGCTTAGGCTTCCAGAAAAGCCTGTTAAGTCTAATAGGCCGGCCTATTAATACGTATTTATTAAAAATTATTTTTTATATTAAAATAATTGCATACATTAAAAATATAAACATCTTTTTCTCTATCTATTAGTCCCTAAATAGGCTTTGTTGTTATAGGCTTTTAAGTAGGCTTTAATCCAGTTAAAATTTACTTGTTGTTAAATAGGCTTTTAAGTAGGCTTTAAGGCATGTTTAGTTTATTTAGTAGGCCAAATGAACTATTTGATGGCCTTAATATGAAGTAGGCATGTAAATAGGCTTTCAGGCCAGTCCAGGCTTTTAAATAGGTCAGGCCAGGCCAAGAAAAACGGTCTATAATAGACCACAGGCCAGGCTCAGGCTTGTAAATTTTTTCGTAGGCCAGGCTCAGGCCTATCAAAGCCTGGCCTGGCCTGGCCTATTCCCACCCCTAGTTGGCGTGTTGCTAACCATTGCCATGAGAGTAGTATGTTTGCATTGGTTTTAACAACATTTTAACTTTTAAAAAGTTATTTATCAATTTTCACCATTTCCAGTACTATATTTCTATTTTTATCCTCTTATCAAATGTCTCTAGGACAATGGTTAACATTCTCTTTAATATTATTATCATCGTTTTTTTTTTTAAAGATTATCATTGTTTTTTTTTTGTTGTTATTTTGCACATTAACTTTTTGATTTTCAAATGTAAAATAAAAACACTTTGATTTTCGTCAAATGTAATTATTATTCTTCTCTGCATTGCAATTTGCGTGAACTATGCAAGTTCGGTAAAAAAAATATTTTCGTCCTATTCTTATTTTCTTCTTTTGCATTTTGCCTATTTGGATGGATATTGCGGCGTTTACTTCTGCAATTTCGTTTTGGTTCGATTTGTAAATATTCACTTTTAAGAAAATCGTGACTTGATGAGCAATTAATTTTGTTTTCTTACTTTCCTTTGTACTGTACTTGTACTTGAGGAATATGAATAAACATGAAAAGTATTCAAAATCAACTTTGCAAGTGAACATTGGCATTTTTTATTTTTCGGGAAAGATGTATGCAGGGACTATTTTTATTTTTTTTCAAAAAAAAAAAAACATTTTATATTAAGAAGCTAAGTCATGAAAATACACCTCCTGAATGGAGTAATGCACCTCCTCTACCCAAATACTATTTGGATTAGAGTGGGCCAAATGAGCCACCTTATGGGCTACAGGGACTAATGGTACAATATGATAGGGTTTTTATTTTGACTATTACTTTTCCCACCTCATGCCTTTCCTCGCGCGCCCTATTTTTTCCCCAAAATACCCCTAGTCCGGATTACATAATCCGGGACCATTTTCGGAATATAAATTTCGGATTATTTTGTGGATTTTGACACTTCATCACCCTGATGGATGAAGATGTCGGTAATGAATAGATGGATCCGGATTATATAATACGAACATTTTATATCATTTCCGATTATATAATCCGAATAATGTAAATCACCCTGTTGAAAATCAACAAAAGTGGGTGGTGAACGATTGTTCCGGATTATATAATTCGAAATGTTATAAATATGTCCGGAGTATATAATCCGGACTGTATCAGTACATAGGCAGAAGCCATCTGTTTTGGCGCATTTTGCTTACTTCCAAACAGACATATCATGCCCCTAACATGTTCTAACAGTAAATCGAACTTTTAAATCATCAACAAAACATAATTTTGCAAACATAACATTAATCAAATATAATTAAAAATTATCCAAGATCACATAACATTCAAAATTATCCAAGTGTTACATAATTCAAAAGCATCCAGAATATTCAAACATTAAAAGTAAATAAAATACAATTAATCCCTAATAACTACACCCCCAACACCTCTGCCACCACCCCTACCACCCTCAGTAGCTCCCTGACGACGGTAAACTTTCCCTTCATGCACCTCTTTCAACGCATCCTCCAAATGCTGTCATTCCTCAGTCCCTTTCGACACCAGGCCACTTCTCATCACAACATAGATGTGGTCTCTGATGCGGCTCATCCTTCCGCTAAGTTGTAAGTACGCAAGGTCTCCATCCTCCTGAGCAGCCTGCGCATCAAGGATCTCACGCTCCGGTGGCCTTGGAACCGGTACCGGCATGTCGGGAAGAATCATGCGTGGATGGGAATGTCGATAAAACCAATCAATATATCCATCTTCTGCCTCCACACCATGAACTGCAGGCTCTCTTAACGGGATCAAGTGCACAGAGAAAGCGGTTTGTGATCTCCGCCAAATTAACATCAACAGCTGCACTCTCAACGGGATGTCTCGGTATGGTCTGAACCCACTCAAACTGATGAAGCACCATCTCTAGCAGATATCTCACCATGCACTCTCCGAATCTCAGCCATCCAGAGTAAAGGCTGACCCGCTCAAACTGACGTGCATGACGGTGCACTCCATATGGAACCATGACAACCCTCGTCAAATCCAGCGCATCCATATAGTTTATGTAGTTGTCCATTGTGCCTAAACCAGACAGTGGTAAAAAAAGCATCGCGCGTGGATATTGATTCTCTACATATCGTTCCCAGACATCCTTGCTTTCCATACCTAGGAAGTGATGAAACACCCAAGTCTGCACCAAAGACAACCACATATAAACATACAAACCATATACTTACATTTTAAAAAATAAAACATAGTTTTTAATTTACACCTGAAACAAAGTCAGGTATCCTGCCACCTGACTGCAGTTCCAACGCGCAGCATTGTTGAGCTCCTTATACAAGTGAGCTAATGCTGCAACTCCTCATGAATAACTAGAAACAAGATCAAGGTCTCTGAAGAACTTCAGGTAGACCACATCAACAGCCCACTGGCTCATGTCAGTGAATATCGTGATCCGCACAAAGTATAGCAAATATATGCAGACAACCTGTTCCCGCAAACCTCTCCACCTCCTCAGTCACACCATACTCAGTCGCCAAATCCCCCTGCTCCTTCAAACGCTCCTTGAAGATCCTCTCCAAGTAGCTAAATCGGCAATGTGCACCTTTGGTCTTGTCGACCTCAATAAGAGCATCACCCATATCAGACCCCAAGTACTCCTCCATCAATTCCACCGCCTCGTCCCGTGATATGGACCCGTGGGACAGGAGCAATCCGTCGATGGGGATATGCAGCAAAGAGGCCACATCATCAAGTGTGACTGTCATCTCCCCAAACGGAAGGTGAAAGCTGAAAGTCTTCTCATGCCACCTCTCCATAAAGGCACAAATCAGACCATGGTCAATCATGCTGTAGCTGGTATCCTGGAGCCAACCAAGGCCGGTGCCGTGCAATCTGTTCTCCCACCACCGTGCAGCTATGATAGGTCTGGTGTCATCATCATGCATCTCTTCTATCTTCTTTTCGTTGTTGATGCATTTTAATTTTCCACGCCACTGCGAATAATTAAAATTAATAAAGTGAGTTTAAACTTATGGCTTCACAAACAGATTTAACATAACAGAAACAGGCAGTTTCATAAATATCAACATCATTTTCACACAGATTAACATTAATAAAGTGAGTTTAACATTAATAAATACATCGCCATCAGCC
The DNA here is from genome assembly GCF_003473485.1 of Medicago truncatula. Lineage (NCBI taxonomy): Eukaryota > Viridiplantae > Streptophyta > Magnoliopsida > Fabales > Fabaceae > Medicago > Medicago truncatula. Next base: position 10,034,907 of record NC_053046.1, on the reverse strand, counting down.
GCCTTCCTGGCCACGTGCACATGGTACTTCCACAGCAGGCCAGTCTCGTGTGGGACACCGGGATAGTCATCTAGTGGCTCAGGGCCCACCACCTTCTCCTTCTTCTTTTGCCTTTACCATGACTCGACATCTTCCATTTCCTCGTCCATAGCATGCAACTCCTCCTCAAGCTCCTGCTTCTCCATGTGTTGCAAGCCCACATCAGGCTGCTCTTGCTGCAAGTCCATATACTCTTGCTGCTCCGGCTGATGCTCGACATCAGCACAGCGTCCTCTAGCACCCCGACGCCTCGGAGGAACACCACCTTCATCCTCCAGCCGTTGGCTACGCGCTCTCCTACGGGAAGCATGCCCTACCTCCCTTACACGCTGAGTATTAGATGTTGAATCTTATGTAACATTCAAATTAGGGTAATTAACCATCACGATCAAACAGCACAATCAAACTACACAAAACAGAAGCAAAAAAATATTTTGGGTTCGTCCGGATTTCAAATTCTGGACATCAACAATCTAGTCCGAAAAAGGAAATTCGGATTGCACCCGACCAGAATTCCAAAAAAAAAAATATCAAATTAACCATGCAAATGTACAGAAATCGAACTTACCTTCCATGATGGTTGACAAGGGTTGAAATGCGATGCTTTTGAGCAACAAAACTCCAAATTTGGACAAGATTTATGGTGTTTGGAATTTGCGATAATGTAGAGAGAGAGAGAGAGAGAGTGTGTGTGTGGTGAATGTGAAACTGTAAAACTGTAAAAATGGGGGTGAAGTCCCTTTTATACTTCGCAGTTGTCCGAAATTTATATTTCGGAAAACGCATAGATGTTCCGGATTATAAATTCCAAAGGGTATTTTCGTAATTTTCATAGGGCGTGCGAGAAGACCATATGGTGGAAAAAATAATAGTCTTTTATTTTTAAGTTCTTTGTTTTGTTTTAGGGAGGTTCTTTGTTTTGTTGAAAGATGTGTGTTTGTTAACGGTAGACATTTTAAGTATCTCTATCATTATAGTTCTTTAATGCAACAAAATTGCGAAATATTTTCATGTATCTATTTAATTAGTTATTTTGATCATCGAACATGTTTTTTATTGATTATTTTAGTACTCATATGAGTCTTTCGTTAGTTAATAAAATTACAAACAAAAGAGATACTTAAAATGTTTTTGAAATTTTGATACAATCAGATGCTATAATGACAAAACAGCACACAATTTAGACAAAAATATACTATCAACTCATTTATTTGTTTATTATTATTATTATTATTAGTTTATTGAAATTTGTTGTTTTTTAATTTCTCATAAGTTCCCTACTTCTTTTTCTGCCGTTAAACCACGAAGGCTAATATTTTGATGTATAAACTATAAAGATCCACATTAGAAGTTCATTATCCTCGTAAGTTTAGCTCAGTTGCTAGGGATATTATATATTATATGTAGGAGCCGAGGTTCGAACCTCAGACACTCCACTTCTTCACAATTAAATTATGTGAGACTTTAGTCACTAGCTACTTAACAAAAAAAGTATTGAATTCATGACAAAATACTTACGTGACCCAATTATGTCCTAACTATAACACATTATGTTGGTCATCATATTCTATCTTTCTATTTCAAGTTGATAAAAGTATAGTACAGTCCGCTAGACGCAAGTGATACATTCTGCTGATCGTCGTCATATTCTATCTTTCTATTCAAGTCGATCGATAAAAGTATAGTCAAATCCGCTAGACCCAACCTTAATTGATTATTTATTTTTGGGTTAATAGGTCTTTATCCTCTGTAATATAGGGTACTTTTGGTTTTGTCCCCTATAATATTTTTTTTTAGATTTCGTCCTTGTAAAATGAAGATTCTTCACGATTGCCCCCTAAGCCCATTGACTCAGCAGAATCTTTGATGTGGCACTTAGGTGGCCTTTTCTTTTTAATTTTAATTTTTTTTGCTTGCCACGAGTAAAAAATATTTTACACGTCATTTATATTTAAAAAAATCTAAAAAAATTCAAATTATTTTTTTAAATTAAAAAAATCGAGAAAAAAAACCAGATTTTTTTCAAAAATTAAAAAACATTTAGATTTTTTTTCCAAAATTTTAAAAAATAGAAAAAATTTCATATCTTTTTAAGAAGATATTTAAAAATTTTGAATTTAATTTTTCAAAGAAAAAAAATTCGAAATTAGAAAAACTTCAGATTTTTTTTGCAATAAAAAAGTTTTTTTAATTTTTTCTACAAAAAATTAAAATTTTGAAAAATATTTTAATTATTAAAAATCTAGATATAAATGTTTTTAAATTCAAATTATAATCTGAAAAAAATTCGATTTTATTTAAATTTTTAAAATCTTAACTTCAGATTTTTTTCAAAAACTTTAAATTAAAAAAAAAAATCAGTTTTTTTTATTTTATAAAATCTTGTTCCGGAATTCAGATTTTACGAAATTTTGAAGATTTTTTAAATTCTGAATATAATTTTTTATGAAATATTTTTCAAAATTAAAAAACTAAAAAAATTCAATTTTTTTCGAAATTAGGAATATTTAAAAAAAAATTATGGAACTTAATTTTCAAAACAAAACAATTAGATAATATTATATTTTTTGAAGATTTTTTAATTTTAATTTCTATTTGGATATTTTAGAACCTTTTTCGTTATTATTTTAAAAGATTTTGAAATATATTAAATTTGAGATTTTTTTATAATTTTTTTCTAAATTTAAAAACAAATTATTTTTCTCCTAATTAATTCGTTTTTTTTATAATTTTTGAAAAATAATTTTCATATTTTTTAATTATTAATGACGTGTAATATGTTTTTCATGCGTGACAATCAAATAAAAAGAAAAAGCCATGTAGTTGCCACGTCAGAGATTTTGCTGACTCAAAGGGCTCTCGAGGGGCAATCGTGAAGAATCTTTATTTTATAAGGACGGAATCTATTTTTTTTTAGAGGGGGCAAAACCAAAAGTGTCCTATATTACACGGGATAAAGACCTATTAACCTTTTATTTTATTTTTTTGGTAGATAGACGAAATGACAAAGCCATTATAAATTCACACATACATAAGTGGAGGTACCGGAGTTCGAACTCCGATCATGGCATCCGACCTAACAATTTCGACATTTTACCGGTTGAGCTAGGACTTTTGGATAACCTTTTATTTTTTAATAAGAATTGGACCTTCAAAATCAGTATGAAGTAAACGACAAAAAGAAATACGCGGACCGTATATTAAGGTGCTCTATTTCTCCACTCACACCCTCATGTAACGAACTTCTCGCTGCCTTCGTCTTCAAGGTTTCGGTCCAAACGTCGTCGCTCTCTCTCTCTCTCACACACACACTTCACTCCATTTCTAGGTTTTCCTCTTCTTCCTTCATTCTCGAACATCAAACTTCACTTTATCATTACTGTTATTATCACTCGTTATTCTTGTTATTTTGCGTATAAAGTTTTCGATTCTAGTCAAATATTACTATTTTTGTTCACTCATTGCAATTTCTACTCTTTGATGAACTATGCAAGTTTAAGAATTTTTTTTATTATCGTTCTGTTCAGAGTTTTTTTTTTGTGTCTTTTTTCCCTCGTTTTCATAGATGTTGCCTTGCGTGTTTATTTCTGCAATTTTGTTTTTGTTTGATTAGATTTTTCACTTATGAGAAATTTGTCACGCATTGTGCAATTTTTGTTGTTGTTTACTTAAATTTTGCTTGTGTTGTATTTGGGAATATGAATAGACATGGAAAAATTCAAAATCAACTTTGCGTGTGAACATTAGCATTTTTAATTTCTACGAAAAGATGAATGTAGTGATTATGGTATGATAGGTTTTTTTTTGTTTTTGTTTTACAACTTTTTTGAGGTTCAATTGTGAGCTCTGCATCACTGACACTTCTAATTGAAGACGTGTCCGTGCATGACACTAACACATGTGATTGAAGACATGACCTGATGTTTGAGACGTGTCAGTCTGACATCGACACATGTAATCGGAGACAAACATGTCCCACACCGACACATGTGATTACAATGAATTATGTCATTTTTTCAAAATTTTATTAGTGTTGAGGTGTCCGTATCCGTGTCCAGTATCCGTGTGTGTGTCCGTGCTTCGTAATTTGTAAGTTAATAAAAAGAGGTGCATCCCTTTTTTTATCAATATTATCATCATTATCCTTGTTGTTCGGAAGAAGAATACTGCAATATTTGGTTCCGCGTCATATTGTCAATTATCACGTCCCATTGCTATGTTTACCATGATTTTGTTTTGTTCATAGTTTTTTTGTGTCTTTTTTCCCTCGTGTTCATAGATGTTGCGTTGCGTGTTTACTTCTGCAATTTCGTTTTTCTTTGATTAGATTTTTCACTTATGAAAAATTCGTCACACATTGTGCAATTTTTTTTTGTTGTTTACTTAAATTTTGCTTGTGCTGTATTTGGGAATATGAATAGACATGGAAAATATTCAAAATCAACTTTGCGTGTGAACATTAGCATTTTTAACTTTTTTGATTATGGTACAATATGATAGGTTTTATTACTTTTTTTTTATATAACTTTTTTGAGGTTCATTTGTGAGCTATGCAACACTGACACTTCTGATCAAAGACATGTCCCGGTGTCTGACACATGTTAGTGTACACCGACGCATGTGATCGAAGACATGTCCCGATGTCTGAGACGTGTCAGTGATCGAAGACATACATGTCCCAATGTTTGAAACGTGTTGGTGCCTGACAACGACACATGTGATTACATTGAATTATGTCATTTTCTCAGTTTTATTAGTGTTGAGGTGCCCGTGTATTGTCCGGTATCAGTGTCTGTGTCCTTGCATCATAATTTGTAAGTTAAAAAAAAAGAGGTGCATTCGTTTTTTTATCAATATTATCATAACTATCCTTGTTGTTCGGAAGAAGAATACTGCAATGTTTGGGTCCGCGTCATAATGTCAATTATCACGTCCCAATACTATGTTTACCATGATTTTGTGAAGATGGATTTCCTAGCTTCTCTTTCACCGCACAGCTGCATCAAACCTAATGCCAGACCAAACACATACTGCATTTGCAAGCTTAGCTTTTTGAGATTTTTTAGTAAAGCTAATTTTTATTGCACTGAATTTATGCAGATGAGCATGGCCCTTAGCCTTAAAAAAGACTGGAAACCGATATGCGACATAAAGTTCTCAAGTCCTCCAACTGAATTGTATGGGTTGTATATTAACTTTGACGAACTTGTTATGTTATTACCTGTACTTTATGATGAGACAAACAAATTATTTAGTCTGCTCTATTTACTAATGAGTATATTAACCTGAATATATTTTTTTTTTACAGGCCACAAGAATTGAATATAGATTCAATTGTTAAAAAGAAAAAGCTAGCTGATATTTCTGCATTGCCGCAGTTTTCAGTAGCACCTGCTCCAAACTCTTCACGTGACAGGAATGAGTGGGGAAAGTTTCTGAATTTCCTGCACAGATATGATATGGTATAAAATTTTATTTTTCCAGCCTAAATTCTTTTCTTTACAAAACATGGTTTGGAAGTAATTTAAGTAGTTTAAGTTTTATAGATTACTTATGTATATCAGGACCAATTATGCCTCGAAGTAGGAGACAAAGGTCCAGTTATGGCTTTTATAGCGGCCAATGATCACTGATATGATGATATTGTGGCAGTTCTTATGGCAATGTTTTTATTCAATTGTTTGGTGTTTTTTTCACCATGTGTTCTAGTCATATTCTTGTTGTTAGTGAGACTCCCCCTTTTGTCAATGAACAATATACAGATTCATTGAACAATATACACCTACAAATATACAAGACATAGGCACGAATCAATTTCTGGTGCTTAGTGAGGTGTCGGCTATATTCTCATTTACATGGTGCTGTAAATATTAAATTGTAAAAATTTAAAAATTATGTGCCAGTTTCCTTAACCATGTTTTTGTTGTTGTCGTGTCTTTGTCTCTTGGTTGTCAAGATCACTGAACCTTTTTTGCCTTATTCTTCAAGTGCCAACGTTTATGATATGAGAAATGATATTCGAACAATCATTTTTAAACAACTTTTGTGACAACTCTCTCTCATACTCTCATTGTACTTTTACTCTCTCTCTCCCTTTTTCTCTCTATTGTTATTGTCCAATAAGGAGAGAAAAAAAGGTTGTCACTAAAGTTGTTTACAATTGGTTGTCCAAATATCATTTCTTTTATACCATATTCATGATTAACAAATAGAGTAAAACTAGTATATTTTCCCTCATGGCGTATGCTTTCTTCTTTTGAGTAGTTGAACTGGAATCAATAAGACTCTGTTTTCCAGGTTGCTATTACAGGCTTTGAGCAGTACAAGTTTTACATTTTACCTCCTCCTATAGTATCTATATCAAGCACAGTTAATATTGCATATCAAATAGGCAGTATATGTACTCGTCCAAGAGATTGTGAGTCAGGTTTGCCATCTACAGCTCACTGTTTTCATTCTTATTTTACAACTAGTCAATGCAAATGGTATGAAAACATTACAAACATAATGTTTTGCATGCAAAAAAGAATGGGCATGCATCTTAATAACTGATGAACATCTATTCTTTAGGTTTATGGAATTATTAAGTTGTATTTTTAACGTTTGCCTTTCAAGTTAATGATCGTATTTGTAACTTTGGTTTGGAATTTCCTTATGCATAAAAAAGAAGTGTATGAAAATCTTTATTAAAGCTTGGCCTTTGTCTCTTCCGTGAATGAAAGTAATTGTAGTAGATTCTTCGTTACCAGGTTCACACTTAGCTGAGGAACGGGGTGGACACGATACTATCATGGCAAGAGGTCCATCGAATGGTGGAGATGTCAGCTCTTCACGTCCTAAGTTCCCTCCCGAGGAAGATCTTGCAAATCATTTTACATCTGAAACTTGTGGCGGAAGTCAATCACGTGTGATGCAGGATAGACTGCACGGGAAAAATTCTGTAAAAATAGACCAAAGTTACTTGAAAACACTTGGCCAGGCTCACTCTGGATGGATTTTTGGTGGAATAGCTGAGCTTGTTGATAATTCGAGTGATGCCAAAGCAACTAAGTAGGTTTATGTTTTTTTTTCTGCCACTGTTGTCATGTTTTTGTCCTTGTTACCAAACTTGCTATCAATAATGTGTATTTTTCTAACATCTAGAATTTTTCTTGGTAAGGCTTTTGGTTTGAGGTTAAAAGTTTTAAGGAGTATTAATAAATTTATCAATCTTCGCATCTTGGAGTTGGTTCTGTGGGGATTTTGTCATGTGTTTCTTGCGACTGCTTTTAAAAAAAATTGTGAATGGCTGTGATTTAAGGACTGTGTTTTTGAAGGGTTTTGGTTCTTTTGATTTGATGTTAAAAGAAGACTGTTGAAGTTATGAGTTTTAGATAAAAAAAAAAGAAGAAGAATAATAAGAAGAAATATAAGTATGGTGTGATATGATTATAATGATTTGATACTAACTTTGCAGTAACTTGATTAAAAAGACTAATCACTAACCTCTTTTTATAGGGACACAACATAAGAATCCTTATCCTAAATAAAAAGGAAAATCAGGAAACAAGTCATGATAATGACCACAAAATATGGAAACTACTCCTTGGAGATAATCTAAGATACTCTAATAGTAATAATAGAAAGGTCTAGGAGATAAACAAAGATATTCTAACATAATCTCAAAGATATTCTGAGATATTTTATATATTCTCTAACAGAGATAATCACCCAGCATTTCGAGTTTCCATTCTTATCAATATTATCACACTTATGGTTACAAAGTCAAAATGTGGCTGTTTGATTTGTAGTAAATAGCATTTATCCAGTTTCCATTCTTATCTATGTAACTGGACTATCTACTTAAAAAGCTACATATTGTTCCTTTGATGTTGATGCAACAGGATGGATATTTTTGTTGAAATGATAAAGTTGAAAAAGTCTGGGAAGGATGTACCTATGCTGTCAGTAATTGATGATGGTCAAGGGATGAACCATGAAGAGGTTATAAAAATGGTATCTCTCGGGCACAAACAATCTGGTTATGATGATAAGGATCAAATTGGTAGATTCGGTGTTGGATTCAAGGTAGCTTTCTTCCCATACTCTTTTTTGCTTGCCCATGTGTTTTTTTAACTTAATTTTGGCCTTTTGGCGCACATGATTTTCATAAATGTCTTTATCTTATATGTCGTGTTTAGTCAATGTAATTTTTGTGGGCTACCAGCCTACCACTGATGTATATTCAAATAGTTGGAGGGTGTTGTTTGCTTTTGCATTTTATTCATGTTTTTTGCTTTTGCTTTTGCTGTTTTTTACCGGTTCAAGTTCTCTTTGTTATGTAGTTTATTTCTCCATCTAATATCGATTATAAAAATATTCACATTTTTTACTCTCCAATATAAGCAATCTTCAATCACCTTCACTGTATTTATTGCCATTGTTTCTATAATGCCCTTCATCAGTGCTAGCAGACAATTGAAATGAGATTAGCCAATAATAAATATCATAAAAGGGTATTGTTGTGAATGTGCTTAATTTTTTTTGTCTAGGAGTTTTTTTTATTGTTGGTTATTCTTCTTTAATAAGAAGAAAAAATGATTTGTTAAGTTTTGTTTTGCACGCTTAGTTTTCTTCACAAGAGTTTCTCTTATCTTTAGCGTAGATAGTTTTTTCGTGATTGTTGTTATTGACATTTGAATACGAGAATGAGGTTGAATTTCAATAAAAAAAAAATGGAAATGAATTTGATACCGAGTTTCTTGAGAGATTAACTATCAGCGTTATGAATTTATAAGTGTACAATTGGAATCCGTTGATTATAGGCATTTAATCAAGTAACTTAGTAATTACAAGCTACAGACTTTCTAACTTATCGTAATTAATAGTTGCATCAGAAAAATAGTTACAAGGAAGGATAAAAAAGCAATATAACACTCCTCAAGCTGGTGCATATATGACATGTGTAAACCTTAGCATATGTAAGTTATCCTTGGGCCTGTGAATTGGTGAAAGTATCCACTGGCTCACCATTGGAATTCAAAATAGGTGTAACGTCCTCGCCTAAAAAGATCTTCTCGCAGAGAAAATGACAAGCAATCTTTTATGTGTTTAGTTTTATAAAAGAAGACCGGATTGAGGGCAATATGTAAGGCTGTCTGATTATCACATTTCATACTCACGGGCTCCAATTTTCAATTCCTTAACTCGCATAGAAGTTGCTGCAACCAAATAAGCTCACATGTAGCAAGATTCCTAGCTTGATAGTTTGCCTAATGGATAAAGCAATAATATCCTGCTTCTCGCACTTTAAGAAAAGTAAGATTCCCCCATCTTTGGGGCATCTCACCCATTAGAGGTTTATTGTGGATCATTGTAGCATCTAGTCCGATCTGCATTTGTATGCGAAACACTATTAGTGGACCTATGTTCTTATAAGTTACTTATTTTCCAGAGATTCTTTGATTTATCTCAAGATTCGAGTCATTGCATCCGAGGGACTATTCTAATGAAAATTAAGGAATTAACACACAACACTAACAAGTAGCAACAAATATTATACAGTAAGCTAGTATAACTTCTCGAATAGTCTTCAACATCTATCACAGTCTACAAAGGGCTCTCTCTGATTTAGCAACTACCCTCTTCGTTTCATATTAAGTGTCATGTTTGGAATCTTTGCTTTTTTTTCCATATTATTTGTAATTTTAGAATACTAATAAAACATTAGTCATTGAAGCTCATATGCCATCTACTTTTTAGTTTGTTTTTTATTATTTTGATTTTGTATTTCTGATGTTACAAGGAAGACATATATAATAAGATACTTTTAATTCATGATCTTGTTTTGTTTCATATTGAATTGGAATAAATATAAACTATAATATATCTTTAGTCACACCTGTATTGTACTGGTGCAGTGAAATTTTGAATTTTTGTTCATTTTTGTTTCCCCTACAATAGACAGGAGCAATGAGGCTGGGCAGAGATGTTCTTGTTTTAACCCAGACTGCTAATTCCAGATCTATAGCTTTTCTTTCACAATCGCTGAATGAAGGCAAGGATGTACGTTACACAACCTGCATTTTCTTTTAATTATACTGAAGACATAAGGGACGACCGTTTGTGTTGGTACTATTGTTTTAATTTTTACTGTATCTTCATTTAAATGTTTTATTGTAGAATATAGAGATTCCGATAGTTAGTTACTGCCGGCAAGGACAACAAATGGAAGTTGACCCATCTGCCCAGTCTGAGAGTTTAGCCAAATTCAATTTGAAAGCTATTCAAGATAACTCACCGTTTAATAAATATCTTATCGGCGAAAAGGCAGCCCTGTTTTGTGGTGGTACGGGAACCCAAATATATATATGGAACTTGGATGAATGGGGTTCAGAGTGTTGCCTAGAGTGGCATGACGGATTGAAAGGTGGGAGTTCTTTTCACCAAGGTGACATTTTCATCCGCAGCAAGAGGAGTCGTGCTCGTCTAGGCCAACTTAATCAAAAGGTTTGGTGTCTCTTTTGCTTTTATGAGATGATTAGCAATTGAAACTATACCTGCTTTTTCATATTTCTTGTGGCTTCAGGTTCCTCTGGATTACTCATTACGAGCTTATTTGGAAGTCATCTTCTTAGTTCCACGAATGAAGATATCTGTTCAAAGGAAACTGGTAATTCCATTCTTGAAAGTCAATGGAACCAGAATGAAAATTTTGTTCCTTCTGCCCTTCAATCTTTAATTCTAATTGTTTGTTTTATCTTTGCTTAGGTTAAAAGTCGACCACTAGCAAATTTCCTCACTAATACTATTATTGCAACTGGTGACATCTTGGGAAGGGCAGTTGAATTGATTTTAGGATTTAGTCAATTAGAATGGGATCAAGCAAGCTGTGGAGTATTTTTGTATTGGCATGGTCGCCTAATTGAGGTAAGGATTTAGCCCTTGGTGTATATTTGTAGCTATTAAGGGGCTTGGAATCCATTGTTAGACTATGGTATGTGACATAGCCTGATCAAGACATCAAACTCAAGATCTTGTGGCTGATTAATAAGCATTCAAATGTAGATGGGATACCCAAGAAACGTAGATCTTAGATTTGTGGGTATTGTTTGTCCCTAGGATAACATTTTGGCACATGGAATAAAACATGAACAAAATGTGCCCCCTTTTTCCTACCTTATATCCTTTTTTTGTTCCACCATCAATACAGATCTGAACAAAATTCATATGTTTTTGTTATGTCTGTTACACAAAAGGCTACTTAAGATCCAGGCATTCCAAATGTATTCATCCAAGATATTGGGTGAGCTGCATGCTGTTGTGAAAATGTCGGGTGCACTGAAGTGCCCCTGAGCTGGCTTAATACTTTGTTCACCAATTTTCTGTGTATTCACGTGGTGCCAAAGATTAACAGGATGATGATTTTACTAAATCTTTGTAAGGTCCTCTGATAAGGGTAATGTATAACAAGGTTTGTGTGTATTGCCTATATTCTCCAACTTGAGGGCCAATGATAGATAGGAAGAATTGAATCTGAGTATCTACAATCATATGGGATTTACAGGTGTATCTACACACACATACATGAAGCAAAGAGAAACGTGATCCAAAGATATCTGAAATCAAATCAATTAGCCTAGGCTATCTAAGGAAACTATGAAAGCCTGATAATAGGAAATAAATAATAGTGTAATATCTAATAAATCCATTAGATGTTTACAATCTACTGAATATGGTAATTATACCATGTTTTGTATTTAGCAATAACAGTAACTAGGATAACCAAAAGTTCTTCTATGTATTGCTTGTTTTCTGTATATCATAGCTCCATTTTGTAGCTTAGAGTAGACACATGGATTCAGTCATAGTCCTCTCATTTTCTTCTCTTCCTTTTCTCTTTAGCATCTTGATTTGTTTCATAATTTAATTCAAACCTGGAGTTTAGTTTTAGTATAAACTTAGGGTTAGGTGTGATTCAATTGCCTTTTATAAAAGCCTCCTATTGTGAATTAATACCAATGGTGATTTCTCCTATTTCACCAGTGAGATACACACTGAATTAATATCTCGGATAAAGTCTGACCTTGCCTATCCCTAATGCAGTTTTGTGCCAGCTATCCTAAATGAAGTTTTGTCTTTGGCTTTCCCAAATTCAGTTTGAAATCCTTAACGTATTATAAAAATGACCGATTTATAATCAACTATTGTGATTTGTACCAGCCTTCCACAGTTAATTATAACAGTAGTGATCTCCTATTTTACTTATGAGTCACGCCTTGATGAATAATAGATGGCTGTAATACACACTAGGCATGGTTTGAATATCTAATTTTTGTTTAAGCTCTTGAACGTTAAATTTGGAGAAATAGTTCTCGCTGCCTATAATTGTCTGGTGAGAAATTTTTGGAGACGATAATTCTAGTGAGTCCCTTTATCCTTTGGTTGTGCTTGTGCAACAAACCGACCAACTCTTTTGGTTGATGATCATTCTAACACTGCTCTTCTATGCACATCTCCTGAAATATTTGAGTTGGCTTTTCAGCCATTTTTTTGCAGTCTGTATAATATTTTCGACAGTTTATAACAAACTTAAATTAAAGCTCAGTAAGTTTTAGCTTACAGCAGTGTTCGCTATTTCTTTCGATTGATCTTCATATTTCTTGATTTGTTTCCTGAATTAATTAAGGTTTTGGGTCTAGACGTCTAGTAACCGTCATGATTAGTTTCCTCACTTAATTAGAATCAGGAGTCCACTCATAATAGAAATTAAGAGTTGGCACTTTGTCATTTTGAATTAAACTGCAACTATTTCCTCCTTATTTAAAATTTTATAATTACTATTTTTCTTTACTTTTATAGGCTTACAAGAGAGTTGGTGGCATGATTCATAGTGCAGATGTGGGCCGGGGTGTAATTGGTGTCATGGATGTGACCAATTTAATGGTATGTACCCTTTGATTGCATTTACTCCAATACTATATTGTTTTACTATATTGTTTTGGCATTGATTTACATGTAATTTAACTATTTGGCGCCTTTGAGAAAATAATGTTGCTTCTACAATCTGCCCTAATGATATGATATGATGTGCCTCTGTTATGCAGATCTGCAGTGGGTTTGTTATTATTAAAATTTGAATAGTATGTATGTTAACTGGATAGTGAAATGTCATACTACTTTTTGGCTGGAGTAACACTCAAATATAGATTGCCTAATTTTTAGTTATTATTCTTAATGTCATATTACAGAATTAGTTTACCACAAATCAATTGAAACTTATGAAGAAACAGTATGTACTTGAATATGTTTTTGCAACATTTATATGCTTGTACGATCGGCCCAAATGATACTACTATGTACGTCGGCTTAATTCTGTACTTCTGAGAAGGGAAATTATTTTTTGCATAAAACCGTTCTCTATCTATGTCACAGGATTCATCATCATCACTGTTAATAAAATTATTTTATCAAAGTCGTAAATCCAAATGCTTAGTACTTGCGCAATAATCAATTGCTATTTTCATCTTCACAACATTTGAAATCCCGTACTTTATTTCCTTTTTGGCATAGGATGATCAGGATGGTCGTGTGTGGGTGCACAATAACAAGCAGGGATTCCAAGACTGTGAAACATATGCATGTCTTGAGCAGTGGCTTGGGAAAAAAGCAGATGAATACTGGGACAATAATTTTGATTCACTTAGTTTGGTAATTCTATTATCATATTTCTGAAAGATCGTCAAATTCTTGTTATTCCTTTAGGACTAAAATCAATATGTTGTTTTAAATTGAAGTTGCTTTCTCAATGTGGGCTGTCTTTCCAATTTATCATATTAGGTTGTTTCAAATATTTGAATTTGATAACGGTAACTTAATTAAAATTTTGAATGGTTCATGTCCTCTTATTCTTTCTTTACCTGGGAAGATTGCTGAACTTTAATTTTATTTATTCCGTAGGACAATGAGGACAACTGTGTCTACAAACCAGATTGTGAGTGGGTGCAATGTGACAAATGCAGAAAGTGGAGAATGTTACCTCCCACCTTTGACAACCGAGAGTTGCCTATGCAATGGTATGCTAACAGACATTTCACATTCATATATCTGTTTGAATAAATTGTGACTGATTTTTCTTTGCTTGATTGTATAAGCAATATTCTCTCTCTTGCTCATTTATATAAGTTCATATTGCTTGAATTGAATCTGAATATTTCTTGTATCATTTACAAAAAATTGTGCTATTCAAGAGAAATTGTTCCTGAGATCCCTAAATTTGGAGCTCTCATCAGTCAGCGTAGGCTATCAGCTTATTGTTAAGATTCTCACATTGGATGTGATATAGAGTAGTTTTTATTGTGAGATGAATTGCTTACCTTTCAACTCTATTTTGCAAGGTTGAGTTAGAATCAACCAAAATTCTAAGGTTGAGGCTGAGCCGATCAAAGATCTGGCCACCCCAGTCATTGCGTTACGCTCTAGATGTTCTCACCTGGTCTCGTGTGTGTGGCGGTGTTTTTTTTTTTGGGGTGGGGGAGGGGTCTCTTACATTGGATGTGATATGGTCTGGATAAGTGTTAATAAGTTAGAGACATCTCTCACCGATTTTGTGGAATGAGTTAGACACTATCCAAATTCTGATGTCTATCATGGTATAAGAGGAAGGAATAATAGTGGAAAGAATGATTAAAATCTGATTATGATAAGGAAACACCAAGAGATAACGACATTGTTAATTTATAAATATTTGTTGAAGAATGCACTTCAATAATTCTTATTAAGAGAAATGCTAGCAACACACATTTTAACACACACTGTCTTTGATTGGTTAAAATTATTAATTCAATAATGAAACTATAATCATAATTAGTGTGTTACAGCTAATATAGCGACTCATGTTTCGTAGTGCTAGGAACCCGGAATTCTTATTGATGAGAAAAAACACTTTCATTGAGAAAATAGGAAGAATGTGAGAGAAAAACTGTCTTCCATGGTTTCCCCTTTACAACAAAGCCACTGGTCTATTCCTAAAACTTTACAATACTCAATAATCCTCCTCCTCCTATATCCATGTATTCTTGTGTTCATATATGATACTCTCTAACCAATCAATCAACTAACTAATGCTTATAATTGTATTTTTAGTTCCTGTTCTGTTGTAATAGGACTATAGGTTTTTTTTTATTGAGTTGTTGCTTGGTGGAGAGGTGCCGGCTGTTATAAGGATCTCTTTTTGTGTTCTCTTTTTCCTCCTATGCGGGTTTAGTGCACCTTGTGCTAGCCTAGCTTAATAATATTTGCCGATTAAAAAATAAAATAAAAACTAACTAACTTTCCTAACTATCCTATATTCTATATCCTAACAATACACGCCCCTCACAAACAACCTTTTCCTCAAGGTTGAAATCTACTAAATTTTCTCATGTTTTATAGCTTTAAATATTTGAGTTCTGCAAGTTCCTTGTCTCTCTAAAAATAATGATTCATATAAATACTGATTCATCATTCAGTATTCAATCTGAATGAAGTTTCCGATTTGGATAAAATCAAACAAAATATTGCCCTTTTCTCAGATTCTCTTAATTTCACTGAACTCTAGAACTCGAATGGTTGCACTTGGTCAATATCATCATAAAGGGAGGGATTCAAAAATTCAATTTCAAACCGCCACCAGAGGTTTGGCATTGACCTGAATTTTTCAGAAGTTAAAGTGCAGGATTTCCTTGCAATGTCAGGATCACCCAAAACCCGATTGTTCATCCTTGGGTGTTGCTATTGTTGATTCGAGTCGTGGTCAGTGACTGTCCCTGCAGTCATCATTAGCTCCAAATAACATTGGAACCATTATTTCTTTATGAAATGTTTTGGCTTATTTATTTTTTGTATATTGTAGAATATAATTTTTGGAAATATTAAAGGAAGATAACAATATCGATGAAAGCAAATATGATTGCATGTTTTGTGCATTAGTTAATTATGAACTCTTGCTATTTTAGGTTCTGTTATATGGAGCCTTTCAAAGGTAAATGTGCAGACGCTGAACAGAAGGTGAAGCCTGGCATAGTCGCTGTTTCCACGAAGCGATCAGGATATGATTGCATGCTGAAAGGTTCTCGTAGTATCAAGATGGAACCTGATGCTGATGTTTCTGGAACAGGTTAGACCTTAAACATAATTAGACTACGAAATTGGCCCATTATATTTGCAATACATTGTTAAAAGTTCTATACATAAATTCTAATATGTTGGATATAAAATTTGATGTTGTGCCTTTCAAATATTTATCTTACTCTTGCGAATGGCCAGGCTTAAAATTTAACTTCAATATTCCCATCCCTACATCAAATGAAATGGTGTAAAGTTTAGTGAAGATGGAATATTATTTTTTATAGAAATTTATGCTTCATTTTTAAATCCACAGCAGTTTAATCGACAGAATAGATGATATTTTGCAAGTTTTTCTTCTTTTAAAATCCTTCCTGACATCCAGCCACTAAAAAGTTACATCACTTTGGTTAGTAGTATCAATATACTTACGTGCGAACATAGGTATTATGTAATTTATATTGTGATTACGGTTGCTAAATATATGCTGATTTTTTATTTCATGAGTATGTGTGACCTTTATTATGTGTTATCTCAACTTGTAGATGACAAATTCGTCAATTCTGAGGATGTACAACATCCAACCTTGAAGCGGTTGAAAAAGGGACTTCCAAGACACGAAGATGCCAAATCTCCGTCCTTAAACAAATCAAAAAAGAGATAATCACACAAGTTAAAACTACCACTTGAAATATATTTTTCTTTTTATTCTCCAATCTGCACAAGTTCAGGTTTTGGAAGCCCAAACCAAAATGTCCGCCAACGACACATTCTCAAAACCTTGGAGTTCTCTTTTTTGGCGGGTGATGTACAGGCCCCCAAATTGTTGAGCATATTGGAACACTAACCAACTTCCGAATTCCGATAGTGTTTTTTGTGCGTACAAGCCTATGGAGTTTTAGCTTATGATAAATGATTCTTCAACAATTACATATTTTTTATTTGTTAACCCTCTGGTTCCTAGAGGAATGACTCTGATAATCTGAAGTTCGGCTGAAATGTAAGTAAAGTTTGGCCAACTTTGATTGAATGCTTTTCAACATGTGAATATTATTGACCCATTCGGCTGAAATGTAAGTAAAGTTTGGCCAACTTTGGTTGAATGCTTTTCAAATGTGAATATTATTGACCCAAATTTCTTGCATTTATAACATCTCACATTTACACGTTTTAATTGATTTCAACTCTTGATTTAGGATGATCTTTAAATAATCTTCAAAGTTGATTTGATTTTGGATGGCCAAGATCAATAAATGTGTCACACATTTACTTAGCGGAATTCAAATCCTTTTTATACCAAGGAAATACACTTTAATATGCTAGGGAACAATAGTTCCCATAACAACTTGCAAACGAAGAGGAGAACATCCAAGGGGAGGGTTGGAAAGACGCTCAACTCCATGTGGTTGGCCGTAAGCAAAATTTTGCCATCCACTCTACAAAACAGACAAAATCCTAGTAAAATTACCAATTTTGACCCGATTATTCAATCGACCCAGTGTGTACACGTGACCCAGTTCTATAAAGAGGCTTAATACATCATTTGGACTATAAGCAATTTATAACATATATTAAGCATTATTTTTGTTTTGGTAAAATCCATCGATTTTGATTGTAATTTTACAACTTTTCAATTTTGCTATCTTATATTAACTCTACAAAAGTAGTCAAGTAAAATCTTTTGATTTTAATTGCGATTTTACAATTTTCGATTTTATAAGTCCCTATCTACGTGAAACAAAATCTCACTTGTGCACAGATCAATAGTCAATGTGAGAAGGCACACAACCATGAACCATAAGCTTCACCAACACCATCAGGTAGAGCTGTCAAAACGGGCGGCCCGGCCCGTTTAGGCCCGGCCGGGCCAAGGGCTTTTAAGGGCTGGGCTAAAAAGCCCGGTTTGAATATGGGCTGCAAAAAATGAGCCCGAGCCCGGCCCTATACGGGCTCCCGGGCTAACGGGCCGGCCCTGGCCCGTATTTTTTTCTTCCCTTTTCCATTCTTTTAAGTACGGAATATACATAAATATGCCGGGCTAACGGGCCAGCCCGGGCCCGTATCAGTCTCTCACACACACAGACCACAAAAAAAAAAAAAAAAAGTTGTATTTTTTGCGGGCTTCCGGGCAGCCCGGAGCCCGGACGGGCTAGCCCTAACGGGCCAAGGGCTTTTACGGGCCGGGCTAAAAAGCCCTCTTCAATTTCGGGCTCCAATTATTCGGCCCAAGCCCTACATTTTATTCGGGCTTTCGGCCCGGCCCATTTTGACAGCTCTAATCAGGTCATATTTTTACGAAAGCCCGAGCTCCAAATAACCTCAAACGCAGTGATCGCCCGCACATCTCTGTTGTAAGGGCATTAGAAAGCCAAGATTCCTCATTAAACTACCTAGTACCTAGACAGTGACCACATAGTATTGTCACATTTCTCACTCCCTCGCTTTTGGAAATCATACATAGTTCTCTTCATTTCAACATCGCTTTTTCTTGTACGATCATCAACTTTTTCATGGCAGGTCAATTATCCACCACCTACTCTTCTCTTCTCCGCCTTCCTCCTCTCCCGTAATCACCTCTTCTTTCCCTTTTCCCTTTCACAATTTTATCATTTTTTCAAAGCTTTTTATATCGTTTCTTATCATATTACTTTTTTACTTATATTGTTTGATTTGAGTAATTGGTATCTTTATGATCAAAATTTGTATAACCCTACTGAAATTGAATTTAAATTTTCAGCATTCAATTTCAAAATTATGGTTATCTCATTTGCGAATGTTAATTTTATAAAATGAATTATTTAAATGTAATCACCACGACCGGATAATCAGACTTGTTAGTTAGTCCAACAGAGGTGGCTACATTATATGTTATCATGTGTCATTACTTGTTCTTTTTAATTTGAAATGAATCAAGGTGGTTTTATAGGAAGATAAGTTGTCTCTGTTTGTTATGTTTTATGTGAATGTTCAATATGCCTTGTTTTATTTTTGAGTAAATTTTTTATGTTAGAGTTTACTAATTAGGTACTTCACAGTTGTATTTGAAAATTTCTGCACATGTTAATGTTCTTACTGAATTATTGTTGTTTTTGTTGTTTCCTTGCTTTATTGCTTATCCTCTGTTTGTATTCTAGAACTCACAGTTTATGTGTATGTGGTTTTTAATAAGGAATAAAGATTTGATTCGACGAAGACGCATTACATTCTACAGGAAGGAAAAGAATCTTGCCATCACAGCTCTTGCAGGCAGTTCTCTGGGTAAGTATTCACATATTTCCCAACTATTTTTTAATGGCTTTATCTGTGATTTTTAAGTTTTAGATAGTTCTATTAATATGATCTTAGCTTATTTCTTCATAACATTTTTGTTTACTTTGATGCTAAGACATGAAAACGTATATGATGCTATCTGAATGCAACAGCAACATCTACATTTTATTTTAGGAAAATCAGCTTCACGACTCACGGCTGTTTCACCTACACTAACGGCTGTTTCATTTCCACTATCTACTGATAGCCATGGTCACCTCTCACTCAATGTTCCCATGTCTTGAAGAAGCAGTTCTACTACTCGTACACAAGCATACATATATCATTGGTCTGGCTTTCGAATCCCTGCAAATGCTGAGAAGCCGGAATGGTGGTGGAGGACTTTATCTTGTATACCCTATCTAATAGCATTGCAGATGTCTGCAGCTGGGTATTATCTAGAACCTTTGCTAGATAAATTCAAATTATTTGAAAATGTGATCTTTTATATACCAGGAGCTTGCAACCGATTGCCGACCTGGTTTCCTATATTATACTGCTATTTGGCTATCATGGTAGTCGTTAAAAACAAGGACTTCCCCGTTATCTTCAGATTCCATGTAATGATGGGAATGCTACTGGAAATTGCTCTGCAGATAGTATGGGTTGTAAGCAATTTTATGCTACTTCTACACTTCAAGGGAACACTTGGGATGTATTATTGGGCTGGTGTAGCGTTGGCATATATTGTCATGATCATGCATTCCATCAGGTGTGCTCTTCTTGGTACTTTTTCGAACATCCCGGTTATTAGTGAATCGGCTTTCCTTCATTCCCTACTTAATATAGGAGGGATCCAGTGGCCATTTTAGGAAGTAGTCAAGAGCATATTTGTAAACTATATGTGTTGTATATAAAGAGATAAGGGTTATTAGTGGTTTTATATAAAGAGATAAAGGTTATTGAAATTCTGATAAGGATTCTAACAATTGTGCTGTTGTTTTTCTTCTCTCTCCCTCCCAAATTCTCCTGCACGGCATTTTAGCTTGTGTTCCAATACTTAATATGCATTTTAGCTATGTCCAATTTTTAGTGTCATACTTTACTGAATTAAACGTATCAGAGAACTGAATGCCATTGCCATGGCATGACAGACACGAATACACTCATAGAATATGAGCATAGCCGTCTTTCTTTCAATTTTATTTCATCATTCTATTCGGTTTATTGTAGTTTGAAAAAACAAATAATATGTAAGGGAGTAATTTGTTGTTTTTCAAAGCATTATTTACCTCACGAGTGCTTTCTTTCCAATTAATTCCTCATACAGGTTGAGTGGTTGCACCGGTTTTATTAAGATGCAGTTAACATTTTTTTACATGTGTTTATTTTTTGATTTTATCATAGAGACTATTAAACAAATCGTTATTGTTCCACGATACACGTTTTAGTGAAAAGTATTGTTAAGTATCAGCTATGGTAATAGCTGCGCTATTGCTATGTTGCGTTTCTGAATTTGAACAAACCGCTATTTATCGCGATATGCAATTGACAGCATTGTTTTTAGAAGATTTGGAATGGGGAGCAACCATCATTTCCCTAAGATAGCGAAGCACAACATAATCCCCTATTTTACCAGTAATGTATACATGCTAGAATTTACAGCTCTACTACTATTGTAAACTTAAAAGCATAGAGGTGTATGTGTTAGATCACACTCAATGATCTTAAACGCAGCATAAGCACTTTTACTGATGAGCTATTCTAAGCAAGATGAGAAATAACAAACAAAAGCTAAAATTGAGAGGAAGAAGAGAATAGAGATAATTGGCTTGTAATATGATTTCATTGAGTTGTTGAATATTCGCAATGCATGGCTTTATTTATAGATGTTACATAATTGCTTGCAGCACAAGTCATCAACATACAAGTAACTAACTAACAAACAACTTGCAACAAACTCTTAACTAACTTATGATATGGCAGTTATGGATTAATTCTCAACAGTATGAAGATTTTTTTACTTTACGGAAATTGTGGTTTTTTTATCTGAGACCCTTTACTTAAGACCCCACTTCCATTTCTCCTTTTTCCACTTGTGTTGCCTTGAGAAATAAACATATTACAACTTCTGTTAAACATAGAAGTTTCTTTCTAACTTGGAGATTCTTTATTAGCCATTCTTCACTAATCATAATCTTTTACTTAATAGATTGATGTGTATGGTTTTCATTTTCAATATTGGTCAAATTTAAGTTCTTGGTGCAACTGATTTATTTTGGGGGTCCTTCAATTTATATTATCTTTCTTTTTCTTTTACAAATTCTCCTTTTTATTTTAGGTTGATCATATTCTTTTTAGTCGGTAATGTGCCATATAAACCTTACAAAAAGATTGATTTTGCTGTTCTAATCTGTTCTCATTAAACAGATGATTGTCTAACCATGTAAAAAACTTTTGACATTGCATTCTTTTTTAATAAACTTTGGCAGTGCGTGTAAATTAAATCTTTTTATTTTTCGTTAGAGACAATTTAATTCAAATTAAAGATATGCATGGTCCTAGAAGTTGACTTCAAAGTGTAAAGTCATTTTGCAACTTACTTTGGATACTATATGCATGGTCGTCCTAGTAATCTCGTATTGGAACTTGTGCATCCAACTCTTCAAAAGTTTAAAAAGTGGTATTTTCAACTTAAAACTTTTTTTTGAATTTCCCTAACCATTGCCCTAAGGACACCGGTTAACAATTAACATAACCCCTTAATTAAATAGTCTCGGATGTGTGGACAACATTTAACGATTAGTCAAATTGTCTATGATATATTTAACATGTATATAGTAATGAAAAACAAAAATTAACAAAAATCCTTAACATAGTGAGGACCAAGGCCTACACAATACATAGTGTAGAGCCGTCCCAGACTACATTAGACGAGCTCAATAAAAACAAACACCTAGTTGATAATTCACTATTTCATTAATATTGTGCTGATAATGGTCTTATTTTTTTCATTACTGTTGCCCTCACACTTCATCTCAAAATGATTTAATGGTCTTATTTTTTTTGTTACTGATGCCCTCAAAGTTCATCTCAAAATGATAAAGCGAAATGTAAAATACGTACGATTAACTACATGATTCGCAGTCTTCTCGCTCATTCGTATGTTTCTCCCTCATCTTGGCATCATGCACTTCAAATGGCCACATATCTTCTTAATATCATTTCCAAAAGAATCTGACAAATCACTCTCGAACTCAAATTTTGTATCATCGTGTCCCCTCCTAAAATGATTCAAATAATAGCTAAAGAAGTTAAGTGCTCTGGTGGTTTGTATTCCCGTAAACATACTTGGGCTGGTGCAGGTTTGAGTCCCCCGTGGGGTGTTTATTTTGGATAAAAGATTAAAAATACATCAGAAATATATAAAAAAGACACTTACAAAGGGTCAAACATGCGACCTTCAACATACTGAGGCACCCCTTTTCCACTACAACCACTGAGAATTTATTGTAAATATGGGCATAATACTGTATATATAGTAAATTCAGGGGATGCCATGGCACTTGCCTGCCCTAGAGAAGATCCGCCCCTGCTTGTATCTTCTTAGGGTATCTCATTAATCACATAGGTCACAAATGTTTTGATTTGTCGCACAGAAAGATCATCATTTCACGACATGTCACTTTCATGAGACACAATTTCTCTTTGCCCGCAGACATTCCCTACCTTTCACCGCCTATGATTATTTCACTCATGACTTGCACCCATCTCTATTATCCATCAACCTATCCCACATTGCAACCTCTTCCCAATGACATTCCTGGTCCATCACCTCATATACTTGACCATCTGTTAATTTATCCCACTCACCAGATCACATAATTCTCATCCTACCTCCTCCACTACCACGACATCCTGTTCCTCCTCCATGGATACACATGATACCTCCTCATCACCTACACCATTGGCCCAACTTGCACCACCTACTTGGATTATGGCCACCTGTAGCATGCAAAGTATATACAAACTCATAAGACTCTTTAACTGTGATATTTAACTCATTTGTATGGTTGCTCTTATCCTAATGTAATAAACCAATCGAGTAAGACTCTCCCTTGTGGCCTAGCACATCCGACCTCGAATATGGTATGGTATATTCCGGCTTTGGTTCTAAAGTTCCATTTCGGAACACTGTTAGAAAATTTACATATCTAGTTTGAAAACTGAAAAGTGTGGCATATAATTAGAGGATTGCCGTACACAATGGATTGGTATTTAGGATGAACACTTTTAAGGTTTATTCTCTTAGATAGTCTCACTCAACTTATAATATTTCTTTTTCTTTTTTTTACAATTTCCTTTTTTAGAAAGTAAATTGATTGCTGCTCAACTTTTTTTTTATCAAGTAATTTAATGACAAAAATTTCATATTTAAAATGCTTAAATGGAATATTCGGAATTTAAACTCCACCTTTACTTGATATAATATCTCCATAAACTTATATTATTTCACACAGATTATTGCTCAACTCTTTAATTTAATGTTTGTATTATTTTCTCGATGTGGGTAGCCTATGAAACTGAATTTACATAGAGACTTATTTTATTAAAATAATTGAAAATGATAAGGGGGACAAGGGCAGAACATGAGATAGAGCGTGAAAGGTGCAGCCGAGTTTTGCTGGCATTGCCTCCCTTATCATGTCATAACTCATAATCCTCAACCAAGTAACAAATTTTATTCTCATAACTGAAATAAGAATAATTTTTTTGCACAAAGTATAAGAAGCTTCAGTGGCTAGCTAGATAACGTTACTTCTTCACATGTTGTGTTATCCATATTCCTTACTTGCATTGCGGCTAATACGTAGAAGGGACAAGAAACACGAGTGAATGATATGAAATATGTGTGAAATGAGTGAGAGTCACTCTACTCATGAGAAAGTCTCCTAAATATAAGACTTAAATGTTCAATTAGTCCCTTAACTTCATTGATTTTAAGTATCAGTTTGATTTCATAAATAATGAAAGATCTGTTTAGGTCCCTTAACTTTATTTAAAGTATCGGATTGGTCCTTTATGTTAATTTAATTAAAAAAAACGTTAAATTTTGATCGCTTAACTTATTTAATTAGTATTAATTTGGTCCCTAAACTTAACGTTTTTTTGAATTAAATTAACAGAAGGGATCAAACCGATACTTTAAATAAAGTTAAGGGACCTAAACATACCTTTTATTAATTATGGACCAAACCGATTCTTAAAATCAAGTTAAGGGACCAATTGAACATTTAAACCTTATATTTAAGAGATAGATCTCTAACAACTCTGCTACTTGATTAAAAAAAATTATTTGTTAATTATTATATAAATTTATTCTTAATTAATAATATTAAGTGTCTCGAAAGATAAAAAAAAAAAATGAAACATATTTGTGTGGAAGAAACATTTATATATAAAATAAAGGAAGTGGAATGTATTATTAATTAGGCTTAATTTTCCTCTACCTATTTAATTGGTATCGGATTGATCT